>NC_012872.2:47020308-47624073 GCF_000003195.3 Sorghum bicolor
GATTTGCAATCGGTATGGGGATTAAAGTGTTGATTTCTTCCCCTTATTATGCTCAAGCCAATGGGCAGGCCGAGACGTCTAACAAAGGAATTATTAAACTCATCAAATGAAAGATTGAAGAAAATCCTAGGAGGTGGCATACATTGTTGAGTGAAGCTTTATGGTCATCTCGGATGGCATGTCATGGGTCGACTAAGGTTTCACCTTATCAGTTGGTGTATGGGCACGATGCAGTGCTACCATGGGAAATTAAGACCGGGTCTAGGCGTCTATCTTTCCAAGACCAGTTTGCTGCCGATGACTATGCTACTTTGATGAAAGATGAGTTGGATGATTTAGCAGAACATCGGCTGAGGGCTTTGATAAGTATAGAAGAAAATAAAAAGAGAGTTGCTAGGTGGTATGATAAAAAAGTAAAAGCTAAGAAGTTTGCCGATGGAGATTTGATGTGGAAACTGAACTTACCGATTGGGACTAAAAGTTCAAAATTTGGGAAGTGGTCTCCTAATTGGGAAGGTCCTTATCGGATTAATCGGTCTGCTCTCGGTAATGCCTATATTTTGGAAACTCTCGATGGAGTTGAATTTCCCAGAGCATTGAATGAAAAATATTTAAAGAAGTATTACCCAAGCGTATGGGTCGATGCATGAAAGTTTAAGTGCCGATAACACTCCTATCGGCTGGATTAAGATGTATCTGGGACTGAGTATGATGTTTTAAAAGATGCCGATAACAATCTTATCGGCTAGACCAAAATAGTTAGCAGTTTCTAAAAGGCAGAACGAGATGGGGAGCTCATATACTCAGCAGTTTCTACAAGGCCGATGGGGAGCTCATATACTCAGCAAGGTTTGGATAGCCAATATGGCGCGCAGACGGATTTGATCGGCTTCTTCTATCTCCCTGATGTCCTCATCGACAGAGCCCTCCACTGGCTTCAACTTCTTCTTCATCTGCAGTGCCTAGCGGGCTTGAATGTTTTGTTCTTGCTGGAGGGTCTTGATCATCTCGGGTAGCTGACTTTCTTCCTGCTAAGCTTGAGAGAGGGCCTCTTCTACTTGCTTGAGCTCTGCCAGTAGGGCCTCCCTTTTTACCGATAGTTCGGAGATCTTCTGCCTTAGTGTCTCCCCTGAGGATTGTAGGATGCCGATGCTCTTGTGCTTCTCATCGGCAAGGCGTTTTACTTGCATTACTTCCTCTGAGAGTTGGGCATGGGTGGCTCTATCGGCAAGACGTTGGGTAGCCTTTTGATACTGGAGCTAGTGGCTCTCCAAGTGTGCAGCCTGGAAAAGAATCTCTTCGACATCGGTAGGAATCTGACCTCTGAGAGCTTTGAATAGAGCTTTGGCTGAATCAGAGTCATCGACCAGTTGAGCAGTGTCTTGATGTAGCAGGGCCAGTAGATCTTCCAGTTTTGCTCTGATATCTGCCGATGAAATTCCTACTGCGTGAGAGGAGCTTGCTTCCTCGCCTTCGTCATCAGAGATCTCAATGGCAAAAGAAAACAAGCTATCCGGAGAGTCTTGTTCCTGAAGAAAAGTGAGATAAGTTATTTGATGATCGAGTATTTGTAATATAAAGGATAGAAATCAGATGACTTACTTGTTTCAGAGCTATTTCTCGCCTCTGACTAGTTGAGGCCGATGGTACCACAGGTTGATCGGCTGGAGTTGCCGATGGAACAATGTCAGCTAAAAAATTATAATAATAATGATCGTTATAAGTTGAAAAATAGATCCATCGGCAATAATTTTATGGACAGTACTTTACCTTGAGTGGGTGCAGTGCTTGTCTGAATTAAGGAGACCACCGATGATATGATTGAACCCACTCGATCGGCAGCCTGCTCAAGTACATCGGTTGATGTCTCTTCTGGCTGAGGTACTTCTTGCGGTAGAGGTGGAGACGGTGCTTGCTGTGTCTGAACTTCTAGCGAAGAAGGAGACGATTCCACATGATTTGGTGTTCCTGGAGGAGGAGGAGGAGGCGATACTGTCTTCTGGCGCTTTGCTTGTGACTTGGTGCTTTTGGGGCCTTTTCTCTTGACTTGGCTGGACTGGGGGGCATCGGCACTTGTCTTGGTACTTCTGGTCTTTGCCGATTTGCCAGTTTGCTAATGCAACAACGAAAGTTTCATAAGTACAAATGTAACAGAGTATTGTTGAAATTTTGGTTGAAACAGTAAAAGTTACCGATGAAGTTCCCATAGTAGCCGATGTATCCTAAAAGAGCTATGTAAGTATAGAATGGAATCGGTATAAATTGAAGAAGTTAGGGATTTACCTTGAAAGGTTGTGCCAAAGCAGTAGCAGCAACCGATGGGGATGTCTTTGCTCGTCTGGTGGTGATCTTCTTAAATCGCACGTTCCGGTGCATTAGAGCTGCCAAGGTTAGTGCGCTGTTGCCGATGAGAGAAATCGGGCCTGATGGAAGGAGCTCGATCGGCTTGCCACTCCTACTGACTGTCGGTGGTGTATCGTCGACCTGTTTAAAAGGGAGGAAGTAAGTTACCATTAAGGATAAAAGTAATAATGAAAGGATTGAAGCATCGATTGAAGACTTAGTGTTCTCGGGGACTTTGTACTTAGGGTCGATCATACCGTGGTATGCGAGAGCCAATCTGTAGAATAGATGTTCTTTCCACTCCACCCACCATTGTTTGTATGCTTGAGTGATGAAGAGAGCTGGGATCCAAGCTGATAGATCAATGTCTGACGTATCGGCATTTGGTGGAAGTTGAGCTACTCTGATCCACTCAAGACCGCTGGTTATGGTCTCTCTTGGCTTCACCACATCGGCATAGCAGAGCGCGATCGGCAGCTGTCCAAAGGCCAGTTGACGAGCTAATGCCGATGGGTTATAGAACTCATAAGTAAGGTTGGAAGTTTTCCCACTGCTGAAGAAATTCACCGGTATAGCTCTCGGAGTGATAATCGCCATCATCAGGTCATGGTCCTTATTGAGGGCATTGTCGAAGGGGTGAAAAGTGAGTGGAAATCTGGTTTCTGTATCCTCATAAGGCATCCATGCCTGTTGGTCTTTGGTCAAACCATCATAGAGAGTCTGGAAGAATCGGCTGACCTGGTCTTCATTGCCACCGGTGCCAGGTAAGACTATGGCGGCCTCACCATAGTTCAAAGGGGGGCAAGTTGCCGATTCTTTCTCATCTAGTTCATGATTTTCGGCTATGTCTCTAGGAAAGTGCTGGGCAAAAATATCGAATCCAAGGCGCTTATGCATGTGAACACTGAGCCACATGTTGATGAACCACCAAGGTCCCCCTAAGTTGCCGATGGGTTGGCCTAGCAGGAGTTTCTCAGCTACCTAGTGGAGAAGGTGATAGATAGAGCCAAGCAAATATCGGCCAAGAGGAAATCGGCCGCCATCGGCCAGTCTTTCTGCTGCCGATAGATAGACAGAGGTTGGCCCTACCGATCGGCCACAGAAGACAAACTTATCTAACCACATGTTCAGAAAAATAGCATGTTCCCTTTGAATGACTGGCCCTGTTTTTCGATACTGCTGGATGTATCCTGACCAACCACCTATGTTGCGGGTTTCTAATTTGCGCTCAGGTTTGCGGTCATAGAGACAGTGTTCGCCTAAACGGCCGATTAAACGGTCATTAAACGGTAAACGGTGGCAAACTGTTTTGTTTAGGGGGTAAACGGGAAATTAAACGGTTGACCGTTTAAACGGTCAAAAAACGGGGAAAACGGTCTAAACGGCCTACACGGAACGGTTGTAAACGGTGTTAAACGGCTGTTTAAACGGCCGTTTAGGCAAACACCAGGTGAATCTAGTTGAATTTTATATTAACAATTTGTATACTTAAATTTATTATATTTATAAATATATAAAATTGATTTGTTATATGCATAAATATGTATATTTAATTATTCTAACATGCATAAACATATATACATAATAAAATAAATGGATTTTAGTTGCATAAATATGTATAAATGATAGAATGATTGATTTTACATTAAAAAATATGAACATTTTTGTAATATTGTGTAAAACCGTTTAGACCGTTTTAATCCGTTTAAACACCGTCTAAACAGTTTAAACGCTAAACGAAGGGTGACCGACTGTTTACTGTTTAGCGTTTAGGATAACATTGCATAGAGATGGTTGTCATCGGCAGATGATATATCCAAACCAGTAAGCATCAGCACATCAGCTAAAGTGGGGGATGCAGGACCATGGCCGAATACAAAAGCATTGAGGGTGTTTGACCAGAAATATGAAGAAACTATCAACAGGGATTCATTCCTCTCCATATCGGCAATGGGTAACCTAATGCATTGGTCTAATTTTCGCTCACCCCATTGGACTTCATTTGAGTTGCCGATTCTTAGGAACTAATCTTTCCAACCCTTGGTAGAACTGGGCCAGGAGCGAAAAGTATCTTTCCATAGGTCTAAAGAAAAGTTCTCGGCTCTAAATGGGATCCTATTTGTCTCTGCATTTATCAGATCGGTGGGATCTGGATTTCCCAATGGGCCAAGACACTGAAAGTGAGGTTGATCGGTAGGGATCACGATTTTATCGGCCAGTTCCTAAAGGGTTTGGAGATCAAAGGGGCAGAAAAAAAGAAGAAAAAGTACTCAGTAAATAGATTCGCAGATGAACAGGAGTACAATAAAAGTATAAAGGAGAAAGGGGGTGATTGAGTTAACCTCAGGGACGACAAAGTTGATGGCCATTTTCTCTCAGAAAGAGAAATAACTCGAAGACTCGGAAGGTTGTCGGGGGAGATCCTCGAGCGTAATTCTTGAAGTTCTTGAGCAGTGCCGCCGCCAGAAAGGTGGGTATGGGGCTGTAGAATGATAGGATGGAAGAAGAGTACCGGAGAAGGAAGTATTTAAAGGACAAGGAGGGCAGGGGCAAATCTGACTTATCTCTTTGCCGCATCCGTGAAATCCGAGGGTGTTCAGATGGATATGGTAATTGTTCGCATGATAATCAAGGGATTGCGCAGGTGATTTGACAGCAAGCGGTGAAGATATCTTACTGTGCAAGATCACTTGGTCGGTCCATCGGCAGCCTTCTCTAATGGAAATATTGCCGATGAGCGCATTATGGGGAGGTTCGGTTCGAGAGGTTGAGAAATTCGAGGAACCAGCAGGAGAATCGGGCTGAGGTTGTTCAGATTTGGTGACTGATTACCAAATTGGGAGCAGTTATTACGGAAAGGCGTCATTACCGAGGAGAATTTCAGAGCATTAATGATTTTATACTTCAAAATTAGGGGGCATGTGTTGACACCGTTTTTGGACACGTATCTTTGGATACGCACCTTGAGTTAATGAAGTGTGGATCGGTAGGTGGGGCAATGGTGACCAAGTCCAGGAGTGGTGATGCGTTTGTGCCGATGACCAGTTCTGATGGTTGCCGATGGCTGTAGCAGGCGGTCTGCCGATGCTTATGAAGAAAAGAGCAAGGGTTGCCGATTGACTCGTGGCGGTGTACCGATCGGTTGCGTAGGATAGTTTAATGATTTCCTTAGTTATTAGAATTCATTTTGTATACGGATTCCACTTAATTTGGGATTCGAGTTCTAGTCGTGTCTGGTTGTAGTTCTTTTGAACAGAGTATAAATATAGACCCCGTGGCAACGTAATGAGACATCTATCAATCAATCAAACACAAGTTTTTACACATATTCCAGCATCTACTTTTCGACGACTTCGTCATATTTTCCTTTTTACTACGGGTTCTTAGGAATTTGTCGAGTCAAACTCGGCGTGTTCTCAAGTTCCGCGTGAGCACCTCTTGGCCGTGACATTCGGGCGCATCGCTGTTGTCGGGACCAAAGTGTTCGAGTTACCACCTTTGTCGATTGTAAGGACAAATCGGCTGGCACGCCTTAACATTTGAATCGGGTATTAGCCCTTTGTGTTTGCAGATCAGCTTTTGCACCAACACCCATATATAGCTTCCCTGTGGAAATAAATATGATACTTGGTACTCCAAGTGAAGTGCTACAACCGATATATGTTGTGCGCTTGCGGAATTTAAAATAGATGTAAGAAAAATCAGTAATATTTCTAGTGCCATTATTTAGAGTAGTGTTGACGGTAGATAACCAATAAGTTTAACCGTCAACTAAACATGAAAATAGGACCTATTTGCAAGCACTCAGTAGATATAGGGTTATCACTAATAGAATTCCATGAGTTTTGGTGAATGCCTATTTCTGCTGGGGGTTATCGAAATAATAACAAAAGGAGGTCCATATGTCAGATTTACATAGAGAGAAGACCCAAATGTCAACTTTAGAATACTCTAGAAGACTCGAGAAGACACCACCTGAAAGGTGGGGCTCACCTGCCATAGGGCAGGGACGGACGCCCCACCTGGGGCCCACCTGCCATAGGGCAGGGGCGGGCGCCCCACCTGTCAGGGGCGGCCACCTAGGGGCATTAAACATTTAGATTCCACCTCGTGGATTCTTCTTCCACCGCCTTTGAGGAGTAATCTTGAGCGCACGTTTAAGTCGATTTCATTCAAGGGCTATGGTGCTTTCTTGGGAGCTATAAATACAAGCCTGACCCCCCCTTGAGGAGCTAATTTTGAAACCCTAATTCATATTTTCTAGAGAGAATTAGACAGAGAGAGGTCCCTCGAATGGATCTGAGAGATTGAGAGAGTATAGGGTGAACATAGGAGTTGAGAATTAGACAGAGAGAGGTCCCTCGAATGGCCTGTCGGTGTCTTCTTCTTTGTATCTTCAGGATCAAGTCTCCTAACCCGAGGCTTGGTTCTTGAATCATTCGGCAATTCAACTTTTGATACTAGTAAGTTATTGTTCTTATTGTTCTTTGATTTATGAGTTTACTTTATTTGCTTCGAGTAGGGAATTGAGTAATTATTCATAGCATAAGCGTGGTGCTTGGGCTAGGAATACTCATAGATACTCCTAGTTTGGCTAGATTTGTGGTAGCATTGGGGGGAAGTGACAATCCTCTCGTGTCTCTGTAATCCAGGTGCCGTTAGGAGGTAAGGTAGGGTATAAGGTGCTAGGGTTAAGCACTCTCTGAGGTGTCTCATTTCTCTAGGTACTCCCCTTAGAACGATAACCACACACTTACCATAGGTTAGAAGAACATTGAAGAAAGAGTTCTCTCTATATCGCTCGTATCTCAGTATTTTGTCTTGCAGCCCGTGGGTAGTAGGTAAGATCAGGGTTAGTCTTTTGCACGCTTTCTCCTAGTGGTAAAAAAATAAATACGATACTCTAGACTTATCTCCCAAGTGAAGTGCTCACTGATATCTGTGCGCTTGTGGATTATTTCTTTTTGATTCTTTTGTGTGCGTAACTAATATCTGTTGACACTTGAAAACAACACTTGAATACTAGGTTGTCATCCCCAGCATGGCACTAGAGTGTACTATGGTATTTATACGCACACAGATAATCCGCAAGCGCACGAATACTGTTATAGCTTTTACTCGGTTAAAGGTTTTATCGTATCCACAGGGAAACGGGAGAACCAACTATGCTCTAACTTAACCAAGATAGATAGATAAGTGTAAATAGGAAAGATGGTAGAATTGAATAAGAACAATATTAAAGGTAAGATAACAGTGAGTGATAATATGGGAATAGAGAGTAGAGCAATTCTAGTATATGGGCGATGGTAGCAGAATAGAGAGGATAACTATGGTTTCTCAACTTCAAAGGGGTATGTCTATGTCTGGGACGAACCACGTGATAAGAGTACACCACAAAGGACGCTTATCCTTAGGCCGATAAACCCTACCCGTCCTGCTAACGAGAGGTGGACTACAGAGGACCAACGTAACTGTCACCTACGCGGCCTACCACACGATCCAGCTAGACAGGGGATATCCACAAGTAATCTAGGTCTAAGCACCACGCTTACACCTATACTACAACTTTAACCTATAGGGTCCTATAGATTAGAAGTACTCAAAAGAGTTGTGAACTAGAACATACATGATTAGTAATTGCATAATGAATTAGAAGTAGATTACCAGAGTCATCCCATGAGCAAGCTTGACTAGAGCTTGATCATGGTGAAGTCCAACCAGAGGAAGAACCGACAGGCTGGCCTCTCCTCTAATCCTCCTTCGCTCTCCATCTCGCTACTATCTAGATCTACTCTAGTTTAGAGAAGAGAGGAGAGCTCTCATCTCTAAACCCTAGCTTTTGCTCTGTCTATGAATAATGAATAATGATCAAGGGGTGCCTCCTCCAGGGGCCAGGGGGTCTGGTTTTATAGTCCCCTCAAGTGAACCTGGGCCGTTGGATCAAACCGATATTGATTGAACGGTTATCCTTGATCCTTTAGGTCGGTGGAACATCATCCCGAAAGAGAGTCCTGATCCAACTCTGTAGCTGGGCGGGCGGCCAAGGGGGGAGGGCGGGCGCCCTGCCCCCGAGCCCGCTCGGCCTCCCGTTTGTTCCTATGGCTTCTGGAGTCTTCTAGATGATAGAAAATTGTGCGGCACATTAATATCTCTATGTAAACCCGACGTGTGGGCCTTCTCTCCATATTTCCTGATAACCCCCTGCAGAAATAGACAAACACCAAAACTCGTGGAATTCTGTCAGATAAAACCCTAAGTTTAGATGTTGGTTGTATTTGGATCCTTTTCTTTGTTTATTTGCTGATTATATTTGGTGCTTAAGGACCGTCAACAACTCCCCCAAACTTACCTCTTGCTCGTCCCTGAGCAAGGATGGACTCAAGAGTTTCTAAAGTGGTTTTATGCCTTAAAGGTACACATGCGTTTAAACAAGATCTCATCTCTAGGTTAGGGTAAATTGTTAAGATTTAAAACTTACTCATATTACCTTTCACGATGGGGCTTGCAACCGTCACTTGTGTCTTGAGCAGTTAAAAGATAGAACGGTCAAGTCAAGCACCATGTCTCTTGTTCTTTAATCAGCTATAGCTCTGGAGTTTTTGCAGATTTTCAAATAAAACTCAGAGATTCCTTGTATGACTCTCCCTAGTCTCTCTTTTGTGGTATTTCTGGATCCTTACCAAGGCAGTGATAATATACGCCATCTCTCAAAGTATGTAGTATTTGTGGTATGAGGCATAGTGATATTGCCTTTTCTCTCACCCTACTCTAATAAGGTTTGATATTTGGAGCTCATAGGTGGGAGACAGCTAATACATACTTACAAGACATTTATTGCATAGTCAAACCATGGATCCAGAGAAACAAGTCAATAAGTCAAATCAAGATGTGCATGTGTGGCGAATGAATGGTGTATGGTGATGATGGTGAAAACATTGGTGAAAATAATGGTGAAAGTCTAATTCTACTTTTGCTCTTTTGAGGGGATACATACCTTTCTTGCACTTTGAAGGTTTTTGAGAGGAATGAGATGCTCTATATTTTCTTTTTTTTCTCTCAGGTGGGTATCTTGTACCCCTAATTCTACTGTCGGACACTTGTCCATTTTTACCTCTCATCTCACTTTTTATTTTCTTCGAGGTTTCGGGCACTTGCCTCTTTTTATTTCCTCGTATTCACTTTTTTTTCAGAGCACTCACCCTCCTGGAATAATGTAGCAAGTGGTAGTAACCAAAATATCTCGAGCATTTATTTCACGGAGAATAACAGTGATAGTATAATGTTTTTGGATATTCTCTCCTGGATAGAAGTAGAATAATTTTGGGTGAATCTGGAGATGGAAATGAGTGGATGTATGTGGATGCGTACTTCCAGAGTAGAAGCAGCATGTATGAGTTAACGTGCAAGTGAATCTTGATTTTAACCGCATGACAAGCTCCTAAGGGTCTACACAGCTTGACCACACTCAATGCTCATAAGCAGTAAAAAGTAAATGTATGGTTCATAGTCTAGCAAGCATGTATATATAGCTGTGGTAGGATTTTAAACTCTCACCATACAGGAACTCATCATGCAACATTTTAAAGATTTTCAAAGATAAAATTCTCCAGAATTCTAGCATCTCTAGGAACAGATAAATAGCAGCTCAACCTTCCCATATCGTATCCGTTAACGACATAGACTTTAGATCAAGTACTCTTCCCACAAGTTTAGGTTTAGAGCAAATATTAATTCATAACAGTCATGCCTGAACTTGAGAGAGATTTCAATTTTGAGAACTAGGCAGAGCAACTATTCATTATTTCCATGTGAGAGCTTATCATGAGGGTTCATAGCAAACTTTATTTATTTATTTATTTAGCAAACTAAGAAAAGATATATATATATATATATATAAGCATAAAATCTTTATTTGAGTTTTTTTATGATTATGCATCTTTTTATTATTTCAGTAAAGTATAAACGCGAGTAGAAACACTTAGCTGGATAAATGGGGGTGCTCTCCCCCAAGCTGGATTTTGACGTAATTTCTTCTGATGTAGCTAGCAGGTGGTGGAGGTGTATTTGATTGTCGGCAGTACCCTGACAACGATTAGGATGTCCTCTGTTGGGTATTCTTAACATCATTACCAAAAGTAGACTAAGTTCTCTAAATCTAGTAACGGTGCCAAAAATGCCAAACCTATCCCTCACACCACTTAAGCCAAGTTGTCATCCTCAGCATGACATGAGAGACGCGGTATTGAAATATGCAATTGCTCTTCTAAATAAATAATGAATGGGATCTGCAAGCGCACAGATTAATACCGATGTAGCATTTTAACCGAGAAGTATTCCAGGTATCGTTATTTATATTTTTACCACTGGGAAGGGATTAGCAATCATCACTATTGATTACAGAACAGAATATGAGATTGAGCATCTATCATTGCATGTATAATTGAGAACATTATATCTAACTCTTCATACAGGGATAAGTGTCACATAAAAGATATATGAAATAATAATAGTGACAAGGATAACTAATCTGATCTAGCCACATAATAAATATGATAAGCACCCCAATTAGATACTCTAGAAAGTCATTAGCATGGTATTAGAACGAACTACAAGAATATTCCCTAAGTTATTCTCAACTATATAGTCTAGCATTATCATAATTAGTGCAAGCATACTTAGCAATCATTGTGAGACAAGACTACGCCCATGCATAGTGATATTAGCAAGGTAAATGAGAAACATAGCAATCACTCCCCTGTAATAATATTGCTCTGCCAGCCCAATACACGAGAGGGGGACTATATAAGAATCAATGAAGCTGTCACTATCACGAACCACCCCACGATCTGGCATATTGGGTACAATCGCAGATAAATACGGTATAAGCACCACGCCTACACAATATCTATCATTTACCCATGGATCCAATGGATAAACGCTATACAATCCTAAGCATGTATATAGATCCAATCTAACTAAGCCAAGTACATAACTATGATAAACTAAGAACAATATAATCTTAAATATAAGCAAGTAGAGCAAAGTCATAAGCAATATATTGAAGTAGAACAAAGTCATATTCATAATATTGAAGAACAAAGATAATTAGAAAGCAATTAGAAGCACAATTAGAGAATTACCAAGAATCCTCCTGACAGATCCGGAAACCAATCGAAGATTGACTCCTTCTAGTTCTAATCCTATGTAGCTATGCTAATCTAGATATCTAATTGATGTGGTGGCTCTAATCTTGATCAGAGGCTTCTTCTCCCTTGAGGAATAATGAATTAGGGTTGAGAGGCTCTCTCCTCCAGGGGCCAGGGGGTCTGATTTTATAGTCCCTTCAAGTGAATATGGGTCGTTGGATCAAACCGACATAGATTGTATGGTTTAGATTCATCCTTTAGGTCGGTGGAGATCTCCCACGAAGCAGAGTCCTGATTGGACTCAGGGAGGGGGCGGGCGCCTAGGGCAGGAGGGCGGGCGCCCTGCCTCTGGCCCCGTTTCGCCTCTGCTTCGGTCTCGTGGCTTCTGGAGTCTTCTAGATGTAAGATAATTGCGCGGCACGTTAATATCTCTATGTAATCCCGACGTGTGGGCCTTTCTTCCGTATTTCCTGATAACCCCCTGCAGAAATAGACAAACACCAAAACTCGTGGAATTCTGTCAGATAAAACCCTAAGTCTAGATGTTGATTTCATTTGGATCCTTTTCTTTGTTTATTTGATAATTAAATTTGATACTTAAGGACCGTCAACAAACTCCCCCAAGCTTACCTCTTGCTCGTCCCTGAGCAAGGATAGACTCAGCTATGGATCATAAGTTGTTGCAATATCTTTACAAAATTGACGGTACACATGCTTTTTAAATAAGATCTCATCTCTGAGTTAGAGTAAACTCTCAAGACTTAAAACTTACTTACTTTACCTTCACCATGGGACTTGTTACCGTCACTTCTGTCTTGAGTGGTTAAAAGATAGAACAGTCTAGTCAAGTGCCATGTCTCTTATTCTTGATCACCTATAGCTCTGGGGGTTTTGCAGATTTTCAAATAAAACTCAGAGATTCCTTGTATGATTCTCTCAAATCTCTCTTTTGTGGTATTTCTAGATCCTTACCAAGGCAGTGATGGTATATGCCTTCTCTCAAGATATGTAGTATTTGTGGTATAAGGCATAGTGATATTGCCTTCTCTCTCACCCTACTCTAATAAGGCTTTAATATCTGGAGCTCATAGGTGGGAGATAAAAGTATACATACAAGACATGTATTGTATAGTCAAACCATGGATCCAAAGAAACAAATCAATAAGTCAAATCAAGATGTGCATGTGTGGCGAATGAATGGTGTATGGTGATGATGGTGATAACAATGGTGGAAGTCTAATTCTACTTTGCTCTTTTGAGGGGATACATACCTTCCTTGCTTTTTTGAAATTTTATGAGGAGAATGAGATGCTCTTCTTTTTCTTTTTTCTCAGGTGGGTATCTTGTACCCCTAATTCTACTGTCGGACACTTGTCCATTTTTACCTCTCGTCTCACTTTTTCTTTTCTTTCGAGGTTCCGAGCACTTGCTCCTTTTTATTTCCTCGTATCTTCTTTTCTTTCTCTCTTTTTTTTAGAGCACTCATCTCTTGAGATAATATAGCAAGTGGCAGTAACAATATAACTTGAGCATTTATTTCACAAGGGAAAAACAGAAATATTTTTGGCTATTCTCTCCCGGATTAGGAGTAGAATATTTTTGGGTGATTCTGGAGATGGAAATGGGTGGATATATGTGGATGGTAGTTCCGGAGTAGAAGTAGCATATATGAGTGAACGTGCAAGTGAATCTTGATTTAACCACATGACAAGCTCCTAAGGGTCTACACAGCTTGACCACACTCAATGCTCATAAGCAGTAAATAGTAAATGTGTGGCTCAAAATCTAGCAAGCATGTATATATGGCTGTGGAAGGAATTTAAACTCTCATCATACAGGAACTCATCATGCAACATTTTAAAGATTTTTCAAAGATAAAATTCTCCAGAATTCTAGCATCTCTAGGAACACATAAACAGCAGCTCAACCTTCCCATATCGTATCCGTTAACAACTTAGACTTCAGATCAAGTTTTCATCCCACAAGTTTAGGACTAGAGCAAGATTTAAATTATAACAGTTATGTCTAAACTTGAGAGAGAACTTCAAATGTGCAAATTAGGTAGAGCAACTATTCATCATATCCATGCTTAAGTTTTATCTAGATACAGATTAGCATAGCCACTTTATTTATTTATTAAACACACTAAGCAAAAGATATATATATATATATAAGCATAAAATCTTTATTTGGTTTTTCATAGTTATGTATATTTATATTCTAAAATAATATAAGATAGATAGATAGAAATACTTATCGAGATAAATGGGGGTGCTCTCCCCCAAGCTGAATTTTGACGTAATTTCTCTTGATGTAGCTAGCAGGTGGCAGAGGTCTATTTGAAAGTCAGCAGCATTCTGACAGCGATTAGAATGTCCTCTGTCTGCCAGTCTTCTTGATTCTTAGATTCTGTGGAGCTCAAATAGACAACAAAGCTTGTGGAACTGATTAAGTGTTAGCATAAATATCTAGCCTTTATCATGTTGAGACTCCTCAATAAATGTTACTCCCTGTTTTTATATTTTCATTTTATAAAGCAGAAAAATTATTTATTTTATTTTTATGCCACCACAGTGAATGTACTTATGGGTTTTATGCCACTCGTATACTCACATGGGGCTTACTATTTTTTAACATATTTATTTTCTTTTTAAGATAGTACGAACTTAATTAGCTAAGTAAACTATTAAAATAATCGAAAGGGAAAGGATAACTACCAAGTTTACCTCTTGGCAAGGCGTTCGGTGTTTTTAAGTCCTCCGAATGGGACTCCGTTTTCTCAATTGTCCTGAGGTTCATTGGGTGGCGTAGTCGGTACTTCCGGCAGCGCCTCCTCTTCATGTACGGTTATCTTCATTTTCCACACCTGACTTGGTGCTATGGTCTCCTATGGATAATTCTGTTTGAACTCTACGTCTTCTGATCTTACAACTTCTCCTTCGTAGTCTGCCCATCCGTCCTTGATGATTTGCCTCCTCTGGTTGCGGTTGTGTCATTTTCTTACCTGCTTAGATTCTTCAACGATATAGTTAGGGTCAGTAAAATAGCGGCGTACCTTCTCTGAGGGGAAGTGCATATGGACTTCTCCGGTTCCAATGTAGATGATTGCTTTAACGGTGCTGAGGAACGGTCTTCTAAGGATGATGGGTGGATCGTACTCATCTTCTCCCATGTCAATAACCTGAAAGTCTGTGTAGACAAAGTGATTGTCTATTTTGACTGGGACATCAGTTACTATTCCTTTAACTTCTCGAAATGTCTAATCTGCCATCTGGAGCTGAATGTATGTTGGTTTTAGGGGCATGGTTCCGAACAAGATCCGATAGGTGACTGCGGCTATTATGTTGATGCCCGATCCGGTGTCACAAGTTGCCTTGTAGAGGTTGTATCCATTTATGGAGCAGTAGATGCTTGGCATTCCTGGGTCGTCCTTCTTGGTCAAAAATGGTGACTTGAGTTGGTGATCTTGGCCTCCATGAACTACAGTGACCATCTTAGCTGACTCGGTCCACACTTGCTTGTTCCTGTTCCTCCTGTTGGTCCTCTTTCTTGACTCACGTCTGGATTGATCTGGAATTTGTGTAGTCTTGTTCTTGAAGAAAAACGTCTCCTTCCTCCCTTTGACGTAGAAACTGATCTTGGCAGCACTAGCGTAGATGATAGCTCCTGTGGTGTTCAAGAATGGCCTCCCTAGGATGATAGGTGCTCTCTCATCATTTTCGGTCTCTACCACTACGAAGTCTGCTAGGGCATACAAGGTACCAACTCGAACGCAAAGGTTCTTCAATATTCCCTTTGGAAAAGTTATCGCCTGATCTGCAAACTGCAAACACATGGTTGTCTCTAATAAAGGATATGTAAAGAATTTCTCATAGAGTACCCTGGGTATAATGTTGACACTAGAGCCAAAGTCGCAGAGTGCTTCTGGAACGTCCACCATGCCGATGGAGATCGGGATGACGGGGCGTCCTGGATCGCCTCTCTTGACCGGCAGAAGGTCAGTAGAGAATTCAGTGACGGGGTTACTCCAATTACCTGCATCAAACATGTCTACAAGATTTGCAGATTCTAATCCTTCCGGTTGTGATAGTATACCGGGGTTAGTAATAGGAACAGCAGCAGCTATTTGATTTAACTGAGATTCAATCATTTTATTAAAGCTAATTTGGTTCTTGATGGCAGTAGAGAAATTATCCATTCTATTATTTATATTTTCTAGCATTTTATCATTAGATGCCAATTTCTTAGATAGGTTATCCATTAGCTTTCCTTGATTAGACACTAACTCTCTCAGAGGTGGAAAATTACTATTATTGTTGTAAGAATTGTTACCTTGATAATTACCTGAGTAGTTAGGCCTCTGTTGATTCCAACCTTGATTTTGTTGAGGATGGTTGTAGTAGTAGTAGTAGTTGTTGTTGATGTAGTTCACATCCTCAAGCATCTCAGGGCAGTGATTGCCTGAGTGTCCAGTGTCTCCACACTCCTCACAAGTCATGTGAGAGTCGTAGATGTGCATAACTTCCTTCTTATCTCCAGCTCTATCGTCGAGCTTCTTCATGAGCAGGTCTAGCTTTGCAGACAGCATGTCTACCTCCTTCAGCTGATGCATACCTCCACCTCTCTTTCGTGTTTGGGTGCTCTCTTCATTCCAGCTTTGGTTGGACGCCATCTTCTCCACAAGAGCTGTGGCTTGTGGTATAGTAAGTGATAAGAATGCTCCTCCAGCTGCAGCATCCATGGTCTCTCGGGCACTGTTGCTGAGCCCATGATAAAACGTCTGCATCAATAGCCAACTTTCCATTCCATGATGGGGACATTCTAGGATGTAGTCTTGAAAGCGCTCCCATGCTTCTGGAACAGATTCATCATTTTGTTGCTGAAAACTTGTAATCTTCCCACGGAGAGCATTGGTCTTGCCCATGGGAAAGAACTTAGCCAGGAAGTTTGTTGAGCAGAGTGCCCACGTAGTATTCTTCTCCTTTGTAGCGTAGAACCACTGCTTCGCTCTCCCTAGTAGTGAGAATGGGAAGAGGCGAAGTAGTATAGCATCTTTAGAAACTCCTGATATGGTCAATGTGTTGCAAATCTCTAGGAAGTGTTGTAAATGAGCACTAGCATATTCGTGTGCCTTCCCACAGAACTGGTTGGATTGCACCATGTTGATAAGTCCAGGCTTGAGCTCAAAGTTGCCATCGATCTTTCCAGCAGGTCCAGTGCGGATGTTGTCCGTAGTGGGAGCTGAGAATTCGTGGATTGATTTGTTCGCCATGGCTTCGAACTCTGAAGACAAGTTCTGGTGATCTTCTTGATTGGATGAAGCTTCTTGCTGAAGTATTAATGATCTCTTCTTGAGCTTGGCTCTCGTCTTCTTGAATAATGCTTCGGGATTGTCAACAAAATTTCCTGGAAGATGTCTTCTATTCATACATTCCCCTGCATAAGATAAAATAGAAAAATATCAGGGTAAAACTATATGAGAGAATAGATAAGCTCAATCATATTAGTGATGCGAATGATAACTCAAAATCCTTTATTCCATTCCTGATTAGTAATCAACCTTCCCCGGCAACGGCGCCAAAAATGCTTGTTGGGTATTCTTAACATCATTACCAAAAGTAGACTAAGTTCTCTAAATCTAGTAACGGTGCCAAAAATGCCAAACCTATCCCTCACACCACTTAAGCCAAGTTGTCATCCCCATCATGACATGAGAGACGCGGTATTGAAATATGCAATTGCTCTTCTAAATAAATAATGAATGGGGTCTGCAAGCGCACAGATTAATACCGATGTAGCATTTTAACCGGGAAGTATTCCAGGTATCGTTATTTATATTTTTACCACTGGGAAGGGATTAGCAATCATCACTATTGATTACAGAATAGAATATGAGATTGAGCATCTATCATTGCATGTATAATTGAGAACATTATATCTAACTCTTCATACAGGGATAAGTGTCACATAAAAGATATATGAAATAATAATAGTGACAAGGATAACTAATCTGATCTAGCCACATAATAAATATGATAAGCACCTCAATTAGATACTCTAGAAAGTCATTAGCATGGTATTAGAACGAACTACAAGAATATTCCCTAAGTTATTCTCAACTATATAGTCTAGCATTATCATAATTAGTGCAAGCATACTTAGCAATCATTGTGAGACAAGACTACGCCCATGCATAGTGATATTAGCAAGGTAAATGAGAAACATAGCAATCACTCCCCTGTAATAATATTGCTCTGCCAGCCCAATACACGAGAGGGGGACTATATAAGAATCAATGAAGTTGTCACTATCACGAACCACCCCACGATCTGGCATATTGGGTACAATCGCAGATAAATACGGTATAAGCACCACGCCTACACAATATCTATCATTTACCCATGGATCCAATGGATAAACGCTATACAATCCTAAGCAAATATATAGATCCAATCTAACTAAGCCAAGTACATAACTATGATAAACTAAGAACAATATAATCTTGAATATAAGCAAGTAGAGCAAAGTCATAAGCAATATATTGAAGTAGAACAAAGTCATATTCATAATATTGAAGAACAAAGATAATTAGAAAGCAATTAGAAGCACAATTAGAGAATTACCAAGAATCCTCCTGACAGATCCGGAAACCAATCGAAGATTGACTCCTTCTAGTTCTAATCCTATGTAGCTATGCTAATCTAGATATCTAATTGATGTGGTGGCTCTAATCTTGATCAGAGGCTTCTTCTCCCTTGAGGAATAATGAATTAGGGTTGAGAGGCTCTCTCCTCCAGGGGCCAGGGGGTCTGGTTTTATAGTCCCTTCAAGTGAATATGGGCCGTTGGATCAAACCGACATAGATTGTATGGTTTAGATTCATCCTTTAGGTCGGTGGAGATCTCCCACGAAGCAGAGTCCTGATTGGGCTCAGGGAGGGGGCGGGCGCCCAGGGCAGGAGGGCGGGCGCCCTGCCTCTAGCCCCGTTTCGCCTCCGCTTCGGTCTCGTGGCTTCTGGAGTCTTTTAGATGTAAGATAATTGCGCGGCACGTTAATATCTCTATGTAATCCCGACGTGTGGGCCTTTCTTCCGTATTTCCTGATAACCCCCTGCAGAAATAGACAAACACCAAAACTCATGGAATTCTGTCAGATAAAACCCTAAGTCTAGATGTTGATTTCATTTGGATCCTTTTCTTTGTTTATTTGATAATTAAATTTGATACTTAAGGACCGTCAACATCCTCCGTCTGTTAGTCTTCTTTGATCCTTGAATTCTGTGGAGCTCAAATAGACAACAAAGCTTTGTGGAACTGGTTAAGTGTTAGCATAAAATCTCTCTGCCTTTATCATGTTAAGCTTCCTCTAATAAATATTACTCTCTTTGGTAGGATCATAAATTTATTTTTATATTTTCATTTCTATAGGACAGGAATATATTTATTTTATTTTTACGCCACCACAGTGAATGTACTTATGGGTTTTATGCCACGAGCATACTCACATGGGGCTTACTGTTTTTTTTACATTTTTATTTTCTTTTCAAGATAGCATGATTAACTAATAAGCTATTTAAGGAAAGTAAGTAATTAAAGGGAAAAGGGAATGCAGAAAGGATAAATATGGATAACTACCGATTTTACCTTTCGGCGATGGTTCAATGTTTTAAGTCTTCTGAACAAGACTTCTCAGCGTGTTCATTCTTCAGGTGCGTCATTTGATTCAGGTGTGGACCTTGACGTCTGCACCTCTTGATACGGTGTCACCCATGTTCTTCGGTGCCCAGCAGTTCGAAGTGCGGTGTTGGCAGTATCTTGCTCAGTGTGTTTATGCTCGTAGATCCAGGTTCTTTACTTGGTGGAGTGTGGGAGCTGTAAAACTCCTCCATGTTTTGCTCGAAGTGTACCTACTCATAGAGACAAGGCAGAGATCAAGTGCATGGGTCCTGTTGGTGGAAAACACCAACAGAACCAAAAGTATATTTATTCTTCTCTATCCTTAAGCATAGGGAGCAAGACAAAGTTGATGAATGATAAGTTCATGAGTGTAGCATTTAAAACATTTGCCGGATCAGATCGCTCAACCTTATGGAAAGATAATCTATCTATGTATATGTCTTTTTCTTTATATCTCTCAAAGATTGAATGTGTAACATTTTAGCTCATATGGTTAGGAGTGTGGGATCATGGAGGTAGTACTAGAAACAAAGATTAAAGGACTAAACATGCTGAATCAATTGGGTTGGTTAATTTGGAGTTATAAATCATACATGTATGTCTCTTTTATTCATATGAATGCCAGAACCAAGGAGAAGCTTAAAAAAATGATAGTCAAGTACCTTAAGATGTTACCTTACTTGAAGAGTGATGGTACAGTATCACCTTGTGGAAGCTTTCCTTTCTTAGCGGTTGTGCATCGTGTTTGTGGCACCCTCCATGGATCATCTCTTATGAGCTACGTCTTCCTTGTGTAAATTGTTAAACTTCATGTGTCTCTCTTTTTGTCTCCAATGTGAGTTTATCTCAGGACTTCCCAGGTTGATATTGAAAGTTTTCCTGCAGGGGTTAGTTCGACAAAATATACCAATATCTACTCAAGCAGTTTTTAGTTCAGTAACCAAACTAGACTCCATGTCTAATCAGATTAAGGAAGGCTATTTAACCTAAGCACCATGCTTAATTTAAATGCCAATGGAAGTATGGCGAGTACTTCCAAACCAACACTTGCTAGTAAATAGACAAAGGTAGCATGACAGCATTTATAGAGATCTACTCAAGTGGAGATGAAGTAGTGTTATTAGTACTTAACAAATTGAGCATGTCTCAAAGGTAGGGACAACCAACATAGCAACATGGCAAAGGATGTTTTTATGTAAAGTACTCCCTCAAGCTTGAATTTTGCAAAATTTAAGTTTGGGTGAATTTTATTCAATGTTGTATGATGATTGGTTGGACATACCTTGTGCTTGTCATTCATCCGATCTTCTTGCTCCAATCCTGGAAAGGTTAGTGACAAGAATACCCGAAGGAATATTTTTACAATTATCCTTATATGCTCAATACACAAGATAATGTTGTAAATAATTAAAAGCTCATGTTACGATCTGATCAGTGCTTATTTTAGGACACTAAGCTTGTTCTTGGGAAACCATCAATTTATGTCGGCGAAGTGGTTTCCCTTCTAACGCTGACCTATATCAAGATCAACTCAATGAGATCTGCAATATTATTATAGACATATGCATCGACAGCCGCCCTTTTAAAGTTTTTATAAATAGAAAGGAGGAGGGGGTTGGAGATCTCAAATGTGGTGATGTTAGAGAGACCAATAGATTGGGAAGATGTTGCATATGAGCATGGAGTAAACAAAGTGGTTATGAAATAAATTCCATGCTCATTAATGTTATCTTCGTCTCCAATCTGAATGTTCAAAGTTTCTCCTGGATTGGTCTCACTTATGTCCTCTTCTATAGTTGGATGAATCTCATTTTCAAAGGGAGTCAAGAACTCACCATTTGAAATTGAGCCAAAGTCAGAATCCATTAAGGCTTCTTCCTTGTCCATCCATTCTATGCATTCTAGCCATTTAGAACTTGTGATCAAGACAGGGGAGCTGATAGAATCTTCTCTATGGCTTAGCTCTCCTTCTATGGCATTACTTGACATGCCATCCTTATGGTCTTCATGACTCCAATGGTTTGGTCGTCTTGGTGAATTGCTAGGATCATCATGAGACTGAAAAGAAGAGGGATTAGAGGGATCTCTAAGGCCAAGGATGGATTTAGAATTTGTGAACATGGAAGTTGAGCAGATAGAATCTTCTATATGGTTTAGCTCTCCTTCACTTGATATGTCATCCTCGACTTCTTCATAATAGGAACCAGGACATTCTCTAAGAGAACCATTATTGCAAGGATTTGAATTATCCCTACTTGAAGGTCTCTTATGGAACCAGAAGTCTAAACCATCAGTATCTGAAAGATTTAAAGTCGGAATTCCTTCCTCCCTTGGAGAATTTTGGGGTATTGATGGTTTAGGATCGATAGCTAAAGTTTGGGATTGAAGTGGTTGTGATCTGGCTATCGAAACTTCTTCTTCTTGTCTAGGAACTGATTCTGTCTCTTTCTCAGGGATATAAAAGCTAGGAGACTTTCCGCTCATTAAATCAATCAAATTCCAAGATTCACTAGCGGATAGGTGGTGGAAAGATCCTCCAGAGGCCGCATGAAGGGTTTGCTTATTTTCCCCACTAAGGCCCTCAAAAAAGTGAATTAGAAGAACTTCTTCTGGAATAGAAAGCTTTGGGCCAGTGAGAGTAAGGTTAATGAAGCGGTCCCATGATTTGCCGAGAGATTCTTCTTCCAGTTGTCTAAAAGAAAGAATCTCACGCCGAAGTTCCACCACTTTGGAGATTGGAAAATATTTAAAAAGAAAACTATTATATAATTCCTTCCAATCTCCATGAACACTCCCTACTTTGAGTTTGTACCAATGTCTAGCTTTTCCCGTTAAAGAGAACGGAAAGAGCTTCCATTTAAGGGTCTCATCAGACATGCCTTCTATGCGAAGGAGGTCACAGACTCGATAAAACTCTCTTAGGTGTGTGTATGGGTTTTCCTCACCTTCTCCCGAGAAAGGTTGTTTTTGAACAAATTCTATGTATTCGGGGTCTATCTCAAAACTAGATGCTATGATAGGCTTTGAAGATTTTGGTGGTTCGAGATGTGTGCCCGTAGGTCTATGAAATTCATAGATAGACATGTTTGAATTCATAATAGACCAAAGATCAAGGATTAGATAAGAAGAAAGAATAGCAGAGATAAGGCAAAAGATAAAAGGAAAAGTATATATATATTTTTTTATTTTTTTAGAAAATGATTAAGCTAGTTCGTAGTCAACTCAGCAACCGTTTCCCCGGCAACGGCGCCAAAAATGCTTGTTGACACTTGCTAACACCACTTGAATACTAGGTTATCATCCCCAGCATGGCACTAGAGTGTACTATGGTTTTTATACGCACACAAATAATCCGCAAGCGCACGGATACCGTTATAGCTTTTACCCGGTTAAAGGTTTTATCGTATCCACAGGGAAACGGGAGAACCAACTATGCTCTAACTTAACCAAGATAGATAGATAAGTGTAAATAGGAAAGATGGTAGAATTGAATAAGAACAATATTAAAGGTAAGATAACAGTGAGTGATAATATGGGAATAGAGAGTAGAGCAATTCTAGTATATGGGCGATGGTAGCAGAATAGAGAGGATAACTATGGTTTCTCTACTTCAAAGGGGTATGTCTATGTCTGGGACGAACCACGTGATAAGAGTACACCACAAAGGATGCTTATCCTTAGGCCGATAAACCCTACCCGTCCTGCTAACGAGAGGTGGACTACAGAGGACCAACGTAACTGTCACCTACGCGGCCTACCACACGATCCAGCTAGACAGGGGATATCCACAAGTAATCTAGGTCTAAGCACCACGCTTACACCTATACTACAACTTTAACCTATAGGGTCCTATAGATTAGAAGTACTCAAAAGAGTTGTGAACCAGAACATACATGATTAGTAATTGCATAATGAATTAGAAATAGATTACCAGAGTCATCCCATGAGCAAGCTTGATTAGAGCTTGATCATGGTGAAGTACAACCGGAGGAAGAACCGACAGGCCGGCCTCTCCTCTAATCCTCCTTCGCTCTCCATCTCGCTACTATCTAGATCTACTCTAGTTTAGAGAAGAGAGGAGAGCTCTCATCTCTAAACCCCAGCTTTTGCTCTGTCTATGAATAATGAACAATGAATAATGATCAAGGGGTGCCTCCTCTAGGGGCCAGGGGGTCTGGTTTTATAGTCCCCTCAAGTGAACCTGCGCCGTTGTATCAAACCGAGATTGATTGAATGGTTATCCTTGATCGTTTAGGTCGGTGGAACATCATCCCGAAAGAGAGTCTTGATCCAACTCTGTAGCTGGGCGGGCGCCCAAGGGGGGAGGGCGGGCGCCCTGCCCCCGAGCCCGCTCGGCCTCCTGTTTGTTCCTGTGGCTTTTGGAGTCTTCTAGATGATAGAAAATTGTGCGGCACGTTAATATCTCTATGTAAACCCGACGTGTGGGCCTTCTCTCCGTATTTCCTGATAACCCCCTGCATAAATAGACAAACACCAAAACTCATGGAATTCTGTCAGATAAAACCCTAAGTTTAGATGTTGGTTGTATTTGGATCCTTTTCTTTGTTTATTTGCTGATTATATTTGGTACTTAAGGACCGTCAACAATATCAACAAGCATTTCTATCGTTGTTGCACGGGAGAATGACGGTCTACTTAGATAACCCAGTATTACTCTACCTTGTAGTATACTTTTATTTTTTTCTGTTATCTCACCTTTACTTACATCTTACCTTTTCTTTTAATCGATACCTTAAATTCCATTCCTATCATTCAGTTCTATGCACCCAAGGAGACTAGCCTAGTGCCACATGAGTCATCACAACCTATCCAAACATGTAGCTATAGGCTGAGTCCGCGGTTGATTGCATTGGTCCAAAGCCTATCCTTTTTAGGAGAAGGAGATGAAAATCCTTACATACACATTAGAGACTTTGAGCAAACATGTGACTGTCTTCGCATAGAAGGCATATCTGATGAAACTCTCCATTGAAAGCTATTTCTTTTTTCATTAAAGGGAAAAGCTAGACAATGGTATAATAGAGCCGTAGGTAAGCAACAAGGTGATTGGGGATCTTTACGTTCCATCTTTTGCCTAGATTTCTATCCCATCTCCTAATTCATCGACCTTAGAGTCAAGGTTCTCACTATAAAGCTAGAATCTAAAGAATCATTGACCTCAGCCTGGAATTGATTTACTACACTTTTAGCATTTGGCCTAGACCTTAGTCTACCATACCCTATTCTTTTACAACATTTTTATAAAGGTCTGAGTAGAGAAAGTAAAAAGTTGCTTGACACTACTTTAGGAGGATCTTTCTTGCATGTCTCTTCTAAGAAAGCAAGACTAATCCTAGATCAAATCCTATCCACTGAATTATATTACCTCTTAGAAGTAGAGCCTCAATCGTAGTTAACTGAACCAATCCTTCTCCAGACACACCATCTACTTTAGCTAACACATGTCTAGAGCAAGAAAAAGAAGAAGTTCTATTTCTAGATTTTATGTTAGACATAGAACCTGATCTCTTGTTTGAATTTGGAAACATTTTGAATTATCACTCAGTGAAAAGGCCATAGAGAAGCTTTAGAGAGTCTTTTAATTCCCCTGAGAACATTCCCCTTGGAAGAACCTCAGGAGAATTAGTATCTGTTATAAGTAATGAATGGTTAGAAGAGTCAGAGCTATCCACTAAAATAATCTATTTAGATTCATCTTCTATTCCAGTTCATTGCATAGTTAATACAGATCAAATAAATGCTCTTTATAATCTAGTTGTGGGGATAAATATCATGTCTATATCTCTTGCAGAACATTTAATACAAGGCATGACATTAATCCCAACAATAAAATTTATGAGAAGTCTCTCAGGACATATTATCTCCAGTGTAGGAATCCTACACATCCTACCCATTTAGGTGGAAGGAACCCTAGTACATTTAAGCTTTTATATCTTTCACATATGGGACTTCGACCTATTGATAGGATAACCTTTTAGGCAACTTCTCTATGAAGGACAATCTAGGAAGCTAAACATTCACTTAGGCAAGAAACTTCAATTCTCATTGTCCATTTCGCACTCCTTAATCTCTAGGACCAAACCTTGTCCACAAGATGACCGATTAGAGGAATTTAGGGCTGCATCCTTAGACTTTCTAGCCAAACCAGGATTAGAAGACGAAGCTAGATTCTTCATAGAAGACGAAGCTGACCCTTCTGAGGAAAACCTTTAGATGAGTTTGCATTACCACCTAAACATCCTATTGAGCTTAAACCTTTACCATCCGGTCTTAGATATACTTTTCTAGGTGATGATCCAGAGTCTCCTGTCATTATAAGTGATAAACTCACTTAGGTGTAGACTCTTCATCTAATGGCAGTCCTAGAAAAACATCACTCAGCCTTTGGCTACTCACTCCAGGACCTCAAGGGAATTAGTCCTACTCTTTGCACCCATCGCATTCCTAGAGACCCTAATGTTCCACCATCTAGAGAACCCCAACGTAGACTCAACAATGCGATGAGAGAAGTTGTAAAGAAAGAAGTTTTAAAACTATTGCATGTAGGCATCATTTATGCTGTGCCACATAGTGAGTGGTAAGCCCTGTTCAAGTTGTACCTAAAAAGGGAGGTATGACTGTTGTCCAAAATGAGAGAAATGAGTTAATCCCTCAACGAACCATCATAGGATGGTGGATGTGCATACACTATAGAAAGCTTAATAAGGCAACTAAGAAAGATCACTTTCCATTGCCTTTCATTGATGAGATGCTAGAGTGATTAGCCAACCATTCCTTCTTTTGTTTCTTAGATGGATATTCAGGGTATCACCAAATCCCTATCCATCCTTATGACCAAAGCAAAACCACCTTTACATGTCCCTACGGAACCTATGTCTATCGTAGAATGTCTTTTCGGTTATGTAATTGTTGATATTAGTTACGCACATGAAAGAATCAAAGAGAAATAATCCGCAAGCGCATGGATATCAGTGAGCACTTCACCCAGGAGATAAGTCCAGAGTATCGTATTTATTTTTTTACCACTAGGAGAAAGCATGCAAAAGACTAACCTTTATCTTACCTACTACCCACAGGTTGCAAGACAAGATAGTGAGATATGAGCGATATAGAGAGAACTCTTTCTTCAGTCTTCTTCTAACCTATGGTAAGTGTGTAGATATTGTTCTAAGGGGAGTAACTAGAGAAAAGAGACACCTCAGAGAAAGCTTAACCCTAGTACCATATACCCTACCTTACCTCTTGACAGGACATGCATTACAGAGACCCGAGAGGATTGTCACTTCCCCCCGAAGCTACCACAAATCCGGCCAAATAGGTAGTATCTATGAGTATTCCTAGCCTAAGCACCATGCTTATGCTACGAATAATTACTCAATTCCCTACGCGAAGCGAATAAAGTAAACTTGTAAACCAAAGAACAATAAGAACAATAACTTACTAGTGTTAGAAGTCAAATTGCCAAACAATTCTAGAACCAAGCCTCAGGTTAGGAGACTTGATCCCAAAGATACAAAGAAGAAGGCACCGACCGGCCAGGCTTCCTCAACTCCTATCTTCACCCTATACTCTCTCAATCTATCTTGTTGCTATCACCCTATAGAGACAGATCCATTCGAGGGACCCCTCTCTATCTAATTCTCTCTGGTAAATATGAATTAGGGATTCATAATTAGATACAAGGGGGGGGTCAGGGTCTTATTTATAGCCTCCTAGGAATCACCATAGCCCTTGGATCAAACCGACTTAAATGTGCGCTTAAGATTAATCCTCAAAGTCGGTGGAGGTAGGATCCACGAGGTTCACCATGATTGGTGGACAGTTCCAGGCGGCCACCCCACCTGGCAGGGGTGCCCACCCCTAGGTAGCTTCTAAGTGGGCACAGGTTTTAGGTGGTGGCTCCTAGAGTCTTCTAGATTGTTCCTGAGTTGACGTTCGACTCTTCTCTCTCTATAAATATAACAAGTGGACCTTCTTTTGTTATTATTCTAGTAACCCCCTGCAGAAATATCACCATAACTCATGGAATTCTGTTAGTGATAAACCTATATCTACTGAGTGCTTGCAAAAAGGTCCCTTTTTATGTTTAGTTGACGGTTAAAATTAGGAGTTATCTACCGTCAACAAACTCCCCTACACTTATCTTTTACTCATCCTAGAGGTAAAAGGATAAATTATTTTAATCATAACCTCAAACCAAGATAGTACTAGATTTATTCCAAGTCATACCTATACTGTGGGATTCAGAGTGTCTACCTGTTCGGTATTTTAAACGCAAACAGAAAAATCCGCAAGCGCACGGATACCGATCTAGCCTTCACCCGGGAGTATTCCAGAGTATCGATTTTCCACAGGGAACGTGAGTGTACTAATTAAGAATCAAGATCACCCAAGGATAACTATATAATTATTTTTGGTGGGAAGAGAGGAAGTTTCCTGAGAGTTCTCTAGTTGATCTAAGAATCAAGAATTACTTCAAGATTATCTATTTTGGGACATCAGAACACTAACCACAGAAAGAGATGAGAAGGGGGCTAGGAAGCTCCGACTACGGTCCTACAAACACCGATCCGAACGAGGTGGAATACGTCGACCGTTAGGGCTGTCACTACCCTAAGGCTACCACAACAATTCGCAGGATTGGGTGCAATTCCAGGTAATTGCAAGACTAAACACCACGTCTAATCTATTAATTACTACTCTAATGTTTCAAAGATTAGAGCACTTGATACAAGCAGGAATCCAATAAATAACTTGAATGTAAATAAAAGTAATTAAAGAACTCAGGAATTATGAGTTGAAGAACCTGGAGAACGATGAAGGATGAACCAGTTGCTGCAAAAGTACAATGTTGAGGAAGATCTGACAGATCCGGCTCCTCCTCCGCTCTCCTCTTCTCTCTCCCTATTTTCTAGATTACAACTAGAACTAACTAGAACTAGAACTAGAGGAACTAGAACTAGAACTAGATGAACTAGAACTAGATCAAGATGAACTAGAGGTAGAACTAGAAGAACTAGAGGGATCCTCTCTACTTGGATGAAGAATTGAAACCCTAGCTTTGATTCTGTAGAAGAGGTATGATCTCCAGGGGCCAGGGGGCCTTCCTTATATAGTCTTTTCAGATGAATCTGGGCCGTCAGATCAAACCGACATTAATCGCACGGTTTTCCTTGATCCTTTAGGTCGGTGGAGCATAATCCGCGAAACGTGTCCTGATTGGGCACTGTAGCTGGTCGGGCGCCCAGGAGAGTAGGGCGGGCGCCCTGCCTCCGAGCCCGATTGCCTTCCCATTCGTTCCCGTGGCTTCTGGAGTCTTCTAGATGATAGAAAATTGCGCGGCACGTTAATATCTCTATGTAAACCCGACGTGTGGGTCTTTCTTCCATATTTCCTGATAACCCCCTGCAGAAATAGACAAACACCAAAACTCGTGGAATTCTGTCAGATAAAACCCTAAGTCTAGGTGTTAGTTGCATTTGGATCCTTTTCCATGATTAGTTGATGGTTAAATGTGAGCATTAAGGACCGTCAACAAGCTCCCCCAAGCTTAACCTTTGCTCGTCCCTGAGCAAAGATGGACTCAAGAGTTTCTGCAGTGGTTTCATGCCTTAAAGATATACATGCGTTCAAACAAGATCTCATCTCTGAGTTAGGGTAAACTGTTAAGACATAAAACTTACTCATTTTACCTTCCACCATGGGGCTTGTAACCGTCACTTGTGTCTTGAGCAGTTAAAAGATAGAACGGTCTAGTCAAGCACCATGTCTCTTGTTCTTCGATTAACTATAGCTCTGGAGTTTTTGCAGATTTTCAAATAAAACTCAGAGATTCCTTGTATAACTCTCTCTAGTCCCTCATTTGTGGTATTTCTGGATCCTTACCAAGGCAGTGATGGTATATGCCAAAATATGTAGTATTTGTGGTATGAAGCATAGTGACATTGCCTTCTCTCTCACCCTACTCTAATAAGGTTTTGATATCTGGAGCTCATAGGTGGGAGACAGCTAATACATACTTACAAGACATTTATTGCATAGTCAAACCATGGATCCAGAAGAACAAGTCAATAAGTCAAATCAAGATGTGCATGTGTGGTGAATGAATGGTGTATGGTGATGATCGATAACAATAGTGAAAGTCTAATTCTACTTATGCTCTTTTGAGGGGATACATACCTTTCTTGCTCTTTTGAAACTTTTTGAGGGGAATAAGATGCTCTATATTTTCTTTTCTTTTTTTTTCTTTTCTCTCAGGTGGGTATCTTGTACCCCTAATTCTACTGTCGGACACTTGTCCATTTTTACCTCACGTCTCACTTTTTCTTTTCTTTCGAGGTTCCGGGCACTTGCCCCTTTTTATTTCCTCGCATTCTTTCTTTTTTTCTTTCTTTTTTTTCTTTTTTTTAGAGCACTCATCTCCTGAAATAATATAGCAAGTGGTAGTAACCAAGATAACTTGAGCATTTATTTCACAGGGAAAAATAGAAATAGGAGAATGTTTTTGGCTATTCTCTCCTGGATTAGGAGTAGAATATTTTTAGGTGATTCTGGAGATGGAAATGGGTGGATATATGTGGATGCGTACTTCCGGAGTAGAAGCAGCATGTGTGAGTGAACGTGCAAGTGAATCTTGATTTAACCACATGACAAGCTCCTAAGGGTCTACACAGCTTGACCACACTCAATGCTCATAAGCAGTAAAAAGTAAATGTGTGGCTCAAAGTTTAGCAAGCATGTATATATGGCTGTGGTAGGAATTTAAACTCTCATCATACAGGAACTCATCATGTGATATTTTAAAGATTTTCAAAGATAAAATTCTCTAGAATTCTAGCATCTCTAGGAACAGATAAACAGCAGCTCAACCTTCCCATATCATATCCGTTAACGACTTAGACTTTAGATCAAGTACTCTTCCCACAAGTTCAGGTTTAGAGCAAATCTTAATTAATAACAGTCATGTCTAAACTTGAGAGAGATTTTAATTTTGAGAACTAGTCATGGCAGAGCAACTATTCATCATTTCCATGTGAGAGCTTATCATGAGGATTCATAGCTAACTTTATTTATTTATTTATTTAGCAAACTAAGCAAAGATATATATAAGCACAAAATCTTTATTTGGGTTTTTATGATTATGCATTTTTTTTATTATTTGAGTAAAGTATAAACGTGAGTAAAACACTTAGCTGGATAAATGAGGGTGCTCTCCCCCAAGCTGGATTTTGACGTAATTTCTTCTGATGTAGCTAGTAGGTGGCGGAGGTGTATTTGAATGTCGGCAACACCCTGACAGTGATTAGGATGTCCTCCGTCTACTAGTCTTCTTCGATCCTTGAATTCTGTGGAGCTCAAATAGACAACAAAGCTTTGTGGAACTAGTTAAGTGTTAGCATAAATATCTATCCTTTATCATGTTGAGCCTCCTCAATAAATGTTACTCTCTTTAGTAGGATCATACACTTATTATTTTTATATTTTTATTGTAAGATGAAAACATATTTATTTTATGCCACCACAGTCAGTATACCTATGGGTTTTAAACCATAAGTCTACTCACATGGGGCTTTAGATTCTATGATGCATTGCAACGAATAAATGTTTTTGTTTTCTTTTCGAGATGAAATAAACTTGATTAACTAAGCAAACTATTTTAAAATAATTGAAAGAAAAAAGATAACTACCAAGTTTACCTCTTGGCAAGGAGTTCGGTGTCTTTAAGTCCTCCGAACGGGACTCTCCATTTTCTTAGTCGTCCTGGGATTTGCTGGATGGCGTAGTCGGTGGTTCCGGCAGCGCCTGGTCTTCATGTATAACTATCTTCTCTCTCCACACCTGACTCGGTGCTACGGTCTCCTCAGGACAGTTCTGTTCAAGTTGTATGTCTTCAGACCTTACGACTTCTCCTTCATAGTCTGCCCATCCGTCCTTGATGATTTGCCTCCTCTGGTTGCGGTTGCGTCGTCTTCTTCTTGTCCTGACCTGCTTAGAGTCTTCAACTATATGGTTAGGGTCAGTAAAATGGTAGTGTACCTTCTTAGAGGGGAAATGCATGTGGACTCCTCCGGTTCCAATGTAGATGATTGCTTTAACAGTGCTGAGGAACGGTCTTCCAAGGATGATGGGTGGATCGTACTTGTCTTCTCCCATGTCAATAATCTTAAAATCATCTGGAGCTGAATGTATGTTGGTTGTAGGGACATGGTTCCATGCAGGAGCTGATAAGTGACTGCGGCCATTATGTTGACGTTAGATCCGGTGTCGTAGAGTGTCTTCTGGAAGTTGTATCCATAAATGGAGCACTGGATGCTTGGCATACCTAGGTCATCCTTTTTTGTGAGGAACGGTGACTTAAGTCAACGATCTTGACCTCCTTGAACTGCAGTGACCATCTTAGCTGACTCGGTCTACATTTGCTTGTTCCTGCTCCTCCTGTTGGTCCTCTTCCTTGGTTCATGTCAGGATTGCTCTGAGATTTGTGTAATCTTGTTTTCGAAGGAAAACGTCTCCTTCCTCCCCTTGATGTAGAAACTGATCTTGGCAGCACTAGCGTAGATGACAGCTCCCGAGGTGTTCAGGAATTGCCTCCCTAGGATGATGGATGCCCTCTCATCAGTATCAGTCTCTATCACCACGAAGTTTTGGTGGAGCGTATAAGGTACCAACTCGGACGTAGAGGTTCTTCAATATTCCCTTTGGGAAACTTAGTGTCTGATCAGCAAGCTACAAACACATGGTTGTTTCTAGGAAAGGATGTGTAAAGAATTTTTCATAGAGTATCCTGAGCATAATGTTGATGCTGGAGCCAAAGTTGCAGAGTGCTTCTAGGAAGTCTACTATGCCAATGGAGATCGGGATAACGGGACGTCCTGGATTGTATCTCTTGACCGGCAGAAGGTCAGTAATTACTTCCACAACAGGGTTACTCCAGTAGTTACGTCCTCAAGCATCTTAGGGCACTGATTGCCTGAGTGTCTAGTATCTCCAGTGTGTTTGTGCTCGTATATCTAGGTTCTTCACTTGGTGGAGTCTAGGAGTTGTAAAAGTCCTTCATATTTTGCTCAAAGTGTACCTGCTCATAGAGACAAGGCAGAGATCAAGTGCATGGGCCCTGTTGGTGGAAAACACCAACAGAACCAAAAGTGTATTTGTTCTCTCTAACCTTAAGCATAGTGAGAAAGATAAAGTTGATGGATAATAAGACCATGAGTGTAACATTTAAAACATTTGTCAGATCAGATCACTCAACCTTATGGAAAGATAATCTATCTAAGTAAATATTTTTTCTTTACATGACTATCATTTTCCAAAGATTAAGTGTGCAACATTTTAGTTCATATGATTAGGAGTGTGGGATCACAAAGATGAAAGGACTAAACATATTGAATCGATTGGGTTGGTTAATCTAGAGTTGTAAATCATATATGTTTGTCTCTTTTATTCATGTGAACGCCAGAACCAAGGAGAAGCTTTATAAAAGTGATAGTCAAGTACCTTAAGATGTGACCTTACTTGAAGAGTGATGGTACAGTATCACCTTGTGGAAGCTTTCCTTTCTTAGTGGTTGTGCATCGTGTTTGTGGCACCCTCCATGGATCATCTCTTGTGAGCTATGCCTTCCTTGTGTAAATTGTTAACTTTCATGTGTCTCTCTCTTTGTCTCCAATGTGAGTTTATCTCAGGACTTCCCAAGTCGATATTGAAAGTTTTCCTGCAGGGGTTAGTCCAACAAAATATCCAATATCTACTATAGCATACTATCGGCTCAAAGATCAACCTAGACACCATGTCTAATTTGATTTAGGAGGGAATTTTAACCTAAGCATCATGCTCAATTTAAAATCCTTTGGAAGTAAGATCATCAACCCTAAACTAAGCACCATGCTTAATTAAGAGATAAATGAAACTACTCCAAGCCTAGACATATACTAAAGCAAATAAAGGTAGCATGAGAGCATTTATAGAGATCTACTCAAGTGGAGATGAAGTAGTGTGATTAGTATTTAATAGATTGAGCATGTCTCAAAGGTAGGGACAACTAACATAGCAACATGGCAATGGATGTTTTTACGTAAAGTACTCCCCAAGCTTGAATTTTGCAAAATTCGAGTTTGGATGAATTTAATTCAATGTTGTATGATGGTTGGTTGGACATACCTTGTGCTTGTCATTCATCCGATCTTCTTGCTCCAATCCTGAAAAGGTTAGTGACAAGAATACCCGAAGGAATTTTTTTTACAATTATCCTTATATGCTCAACTCACACGGTAATGTGGCAAATAATTAAAAGCTCATGTTATGATCTAATCAGTGCTTGTTTTAGGACACTAAGCTTGTCCTTGGGAAACCATCAATTTATGTTGGCGAAGTGGTTCCCCCTCCAACACCAACCTATATCAAGATCAACTCAACGAGATCTGCAAAATTTATTATAGACATATGCATCGACAACCGCCCTTTTAAAGTTTTTAAAAATAGAAAGGATGAGGGGTTGGAGATCTCGAATGTGGTGATGTTGGAAAAACCAATGGATTGGAAAGATGTTGCATATGAGCATGGAGCAAATGAAGTGGCTATGAAATAAATTCCATGCTCATTAATGCTTAGAGTGAAATCCATGTGGTGTGGTGAAAAATGGTAAGGTGAGTGTGGTATAAAAGGAAAAGAAAAAGGATACACAGACGACTTGGTTCGAAACTAGCACAACTACCGTTCCCCGGCAACGGCGCTAGAAAGCTTGTTGGGTATTTTAAACGCAAACAGAAAAATCCGCAAGCGCACGAATACCGATGTAGCCTTCACCCGGGAGTATTCCAGAGTATCGATTTTCCACAGGGAACGTGAGTGTACTAATTAAGAATCAAGATCACCCAAGGATAACTATATAATTGTTTTTGGTGGGAAGAGAGGAAGTTTCCTAAGAGTTCTCTAGTTGATCTAAGAATCAAGAATTACTTCAAGATTATCTATTTTGGGACATCAGAACACTAACCACAGAAAGAGATGAGAAGGGGGCTAGGAAGCTCCGACTACGGTCCTACAAACACCGATCCGAACGAGGTGGAATACGTCGACCGTTAGGGCTGTCACTACCCTAAGGCTACCACAACAATTCGCAGGATTGGGTGCAATTCCAGGTAATTGCAAGACTAAACACCACGTCTAATCTATTAATTACTACTCTAATGTTTCAAAGATTAGAGAACTTGATACAAGCGGGAATCCAATAAATAACTTGAATGTAAATAAAAGTAATTAAAGAACTCAGGAATTATGAGTTGAAGAACCTAGAGAACGATGAAGGATGAACCAGTTGCTGCAAAAGTACAATGTTGAGGAAGATCTGACAGATCCGGCTCCTCCTCCGCTCTCCTCTTCTCTCTCCCTATTTTCTAGATTACAACTAGAACTAACTAGAACTAGAACTAGAGGAACTAGAACTAGAACTAGATGAACTAGAACTAGATCTAGATGAACTAGAGGTAGAACTAGAAGAACTAGAGGGATCCTCTCTACTTGGATGAAGAATTGAAACCCTAGCTTTGATTCTGTAGAAGAGGTATGATCTCCAGGGGCCAGGGGGCCTTGCTTATATAGTCTTTTCAGATGAATCTGGGCCGTCGGATCAAACCGACATTAATCGCACGGTTTTCCTTGATCCTTTAGGTCGGTGGAGCATAATCCGCGAAACGTGTCCTGATTGGGCACTATAGCTGGGCGGGCGCCCAGGAGAGTAGGGCGGGCGCCCTGCCTCCGAGCCTGATTGCCTTCCCGTTCGTTCCCGTGGCTTCTGGAGTCTTCTAGATGATAGAAAATTGCGCGGCACGTTAATATCTCTATGTAAACCCGATGTGTGGGTCTTTCTTCCATATTTCCTGATAACCCCCTGCAGAAATAGACAAACACCAAAACTCGTGGAATTCTGTCAGATAAAACCCTAAGTCTAGGTGTTAGTTGCATTTGGATCCTTTTCCATGATTAGTTGATGGTTAAATGTGAGCTTTAAGGACCGTCAACACTACCATAAAACTTTGGGAAGTTGAGGATGAAATAGTACAAAATAGAGTTCTCTTTTCCTTTAGCCCTGTCACTTGGAGTTTTATAATATTTTTGCAAAGAAAAACTTAGCTTACCCTTCTCCATCTCGTAGCACACTCAAATCACTCATTATATGTGGTATTTGTGGAACTCACCAAAGCATATATGCATCATATGTATCCTACTCTATACAGATTTATATGGAGTTAAAGGTAATTCAAGGAAATAGCATACTTACCTTGCATATTTTGCTAAGTCAAAACTCAGATCCTTGGAGGGGAATAGCATACTCTTAGATCAAGAAGTGCATGTGTGTGGAATATATAGTCTTTTGAAAATGTCTTTCTTTCTCTAAAGCACTGATGGTCTTTGTACAGGATGGTATGGGCTATCTTTTATTCTTCTTTCTTTCTAGGACACTTGTCCTTTTTTCTCTTTCTCTTTTTTTCAATACTTTTATTTTGCATAACCACATACCTCCTTTCTGTAACCAGGAAATATTGAGAAAGACTTTTTAAAGAACTTAGAGCAATTATTCTTACTAAGACTGTTTTTGTGTTTCCTCCTAGTGTAGGAGTAAAACATTTTTAGTGGATGGAAATGTATGTTTATGCGCATTCCTAGTTTAAGAATGGCAGATATATGTGGGTGTATGTGATCTTGATCTTAGGAGCATGATAATCCTCTCGACATAGGTCAATAAGGTTTGACAAAACTCAATACAAAGCAAGTAGCTTATGAGCTAGTTTATATATATCATGCATGGCTCTAGTAGGATATTAATTCTTGCTACAGAGGAGAAGTATAGCTAATAATTTTAAGATTTTTGAAAAGTAAAATTCTCCAAATGACTAGACATCAGAAATCAAGTTCTCATATTCATACCATCTCTCTTTCCACAACAACATATGTAAAATGGGGTCCTATAGTTCCCAACAACAACAGGAATTTCTAGGAATTATCATGGTGTGGGTCTATCTTGTGGTCATGAGTAAAACATCTTTTAAATATTTATGCATAGGGTGATTTAACTTGAGATATTTTATTCCGAATCAAAACAGTAGCAATACTAACAATTTATAACATAGAGAAATCATACCTGACCATGGTTTGAAGCGGAGGCCAGGAGGCTCCACCCCCTGGGCGGCCAACCAAGGAGAATGGGGCGGCCGCCCCTAGCCAGTGGCCCTTCGAGGTCAGCTTCATCGAGCATGTTCTTCATGTCATGTCTTCTCCAATATTTTTATAATTTCACGAGAATTCATTCATTTTGATCATCAGATGCCTCCCCCACACTGGTTTCCTGTTATCCTTCATTCACAACATGGTGGAGACAAAAGAGAGACAAGACATATATAATAATAATTTAATTCATCTTCATGTAGGGCTTATTATTACAATAGCAAAATTGTAAATTAAACACACTTTAATAAAACTCATACTCGCCCTATCAGATGCTAAGATAAATAGACCCTACTTCTTAGGATGCTCTAAAGCCTTCACCCTCTCTTTTAGAGCGGTGGAATCATGCTCTAGCGTTAACATTCTTGTGTTGCCGTACATGATGCATCTAGTTTGGACACGTTGATCGGCTTCTAAAGAGCTATTATTGTGCGCTGCTCAGCTAGCTCCTTCTCTAAGTCTGCCATCGTCTTGCGGCGCTTCCGTGGAGTCTCGGCTGTGGCCACGGCGGACTTCAGGGCTTCCTTTGGGGGGATGAATTTGACCTTTGTCGGATGAGCGTGAACCCCCTCAAATTAGGTATGATCTCTGGTGGTGTATTTGGTGCAAATGACCTCCCCCTTTCTATTGGTCTTCACTCCTAATAGCTTCTCATTGTGCTTCGATGGCAGGATGCTAGTTCCTGTCGGTAAAGCGATGATGGGGCCCTTCGGTGGAGCTCCTTCCAAGAGGAGAGGCTTGGTGTGAATGGGCTGAGCAAAATAAGAGCATCCATAGCAGCATGGTTGTGGTGGAATGGTGGCTAGCGGGACAGGCTCATCTATGGGAATGATAGCTTTGCACTCAGGCTCTTCTCTAGGGATGGTGTTGAGATCAATCCCAAAGGGGATCATCCTCCTCTCTGAATTTTTCTTAGCCATTGTTGAGTAGAGAGATGCTAGCTTCTAAGCAAGAGGAGAAAAACATATGATGGGATGAGATTAGACCATAGGCATGGGTTGCTTATATAGGGGTTTGGAAAAGTATTTTTTGAAGGCATCCTGACAAAAGATGGGAAGAAAATCAAAAGATTCACTTTTTATAAACAAGGAAGGTCTGAGGATGTAACTGGAGAAAGGTAGTGGTGAATGGCCTCGGGGGAGGGGCGGGCGCCCCTAGGGTTTTGGGCGGCCGCTCGTCCTTCGAGCCCCCTCTGCCTCAACTTTTTCGTATGATTTATTAATTATATTTTTTACTCGGAAAAAGTTGATTTTCCCCGATAATTCAAAAAATAAAAGGGTCGGGCCCAAATATTCTAATTGAGAAAGAAAGTAATTACATCTACTTCCTATAATTCATTGTTAGGCTCTAAAAATAATTTAAGGCATTGACCATTTACCTTGAATAACGTAACTTCGTTGTCGAAGCGTGACGGCTCCATGCGATGATGAGCTCACCACCTCAAACGGTCCTTCCCATTTGATTCAAAGTTTTCCATGCCCGGAGAGCTTCACCATGGAATTAAAAAGCAATACCTTATCGCCTAGGGTGAACTCCTTCTTGATCCTTTTGTCATACCATCTTTTTACTCTCTCTTTATAAATCTTGGCATTATGATATGCTTTTTCTCTCCATTCTTCTAGCTCAGAGAGTTGCATCTTCCTCTTATCTCCAGCTGCTTCTAAGTCCATGTTCCATCTTTTGATAGCCCATTGAGCTTTGAATTCTAGCTCCACTGGTAAGTGACAAGTTTTTCTATAGACAAGTTGATAGGGTGACATCCCGATAGGTGTCTTATATGTTGTCCGATATGCCTAGAGTGCATCATGAAGCTTGTCCTTCCAAGCTGTCCCCATCTCATTTACTGTCTTCTGTAGAATATTCTTAATTTGCTTGTTTGAGGTCTCTGCCTGACCACTTGTCTGAGGATGGTAAGAAGTAGCGACGTTGTGATGTATCCCATTCTTCGACAAGTATTGCTCGAAGCGCTTATCGATGAAGTGAGAACCTCCATCACTTATCACTATCTTTGGAACTCCAAATCTTGGAAATATTATTTTTTGAACATCTTCTTTGATGCATGCTGTCAGCATTCCTGCATAGCATGGCTTCAACCCACTTGGAGACATAATCCACTGCCACCAGGATATACTCATATTTCTTTGATGGCAGAAATGGCCCCTTGTAGTCAATCCTCCAGATATCAAAGAGTTCAATGTGGATATTGCTGATGAGTGGCATGAGATCCCTTGAATTGATATTACCACATCTTCGAATAAATACTCTTGTGTCCTCATACATTGTTGGCTAGAAGAATCCACACTGCCATATCTTGGTATGTGTTCGGAACGCCCCATAATGCCCTCCATATGGTGATGAATGACATCTTTCAATTATTTTGATCCCTTCTTCAGTTGGCACACACCTTCTGAGTAAGCCATCAGAGCATACTCGAAAGAGGTATGGTTCAGAATGGCTCTCCTGGATTAGCTTCCTTTTGTTGCCTTCTGGTGGTACATAACCTGTAACCACAAAATTAACAATATCTACATACCAGGGGTCAGATCTATTGATTCCGTAGAGCATGTCATCCCAGAGTGAGTCATCGATGAGTAGTTTCTATGGATTCTCAAACTGTATTCTAGACAAATGATTGGCAACAAAATTTTCTACTCTCTTTTTATCTTTTATTTCTAAGTCAAATTCTTAGAGTAATAAAATCCATCTTATTAAACGGGGTTTACCATCTTCCTTAGTGAGCAAATTTTTAAATTAGCATGATCAGAATAAATAATTACTTTAGCTCCCACTAAGTAAGATTTGAACTGATCAATAGCAAAAACAATAGCTAGGAGCTCTTTTTCAGTAGTAGCATAATTAAGTTGAGGTCCTGTCAGAGTTTTGCTAGCATAAGCTATTGCATGATGCTTTTTATCTTTAGTTTGTCCTAATGCCGCCCCCACAGCATAATCACTAGCATCACACATAATTTCGAAAGGTAAAGACCAATCAGGGGGTTGAATGATTGGTACTGAGATGAGTGCTTTCTTAAGAATTTCAAAAGCTTGTAAACATGCATCATCAAATTCAAAAGGAACATCCTTAGCCAATAAGTGAGTCAGAGGTCTAGCAATAAATAAAAAATCTTTTATAAACCTACGATAAAAACCAGCATGGCCAAGGAAACTTCTAATTCCTTTTACATTAACAGGCAGAGGTAAAAGTTCAATTACTTCTATTTTAGCTTTATCTACCTCAATGCCTCTTTTAGAAACTAAGTGTCCTAGCACTATTCCTTCTCTAACCATAAAATGACATTTTCTCAATTAAGGACTAAGTACTTTTCTTCACACCTTTGCAAAACCTTATCTAAGTTTTCTAGACAATCGTCAAAGGTTTTCCATAAACAGAAAAATCATCCATGAAAACATCCATAATCTTTTCAATCATGTCAGAGAATATAGACATCATACATCTTTGAAAAGAAGCAGGTGCATTATATAACCCAAAAGACATTCTACGATAAGCATAGGTTCCATAGGGACATGTAAAGGTGGTTTTGCTGTGGTCGTCAGGATGGATAGGAATTTGGTGATACCCTGAATATCCATCTAAGAAACAAAAGAAGAAATGGCTGGCTAACCGCTCTAGCATCTCATCAATGAAAGGCAAAGGAAAGTGATCTTTCTTAGTTGCTGTTGATGCAAAAAGTAGATCTGCAAACACCAAGGGCTAATACCCGATTTCAACGTTAAGGCGTGCCAGCCGATTTGACCTTACAATCGACAAAGGTGATAACTCGAATACTTTGGTCCCGACAACAGCGATGCGCCTGGATGCCACGACCAAGAGGTATTCACATGGAACTCGAGAATTCGTCGAGTATGACTCGAAGAATACTTAAGAACACGTAAGTAAAAGAAAATATGCTGGTTGACGAAGTCATCGAAAATAGATGTAAAAACTTTGTGTATGATTGATTGGATTCTTTTTTTACGTTGCTACTAGGCCTATATTTATACTCTGTCCTAAAGTGTTACAACCAGATATGACTAGGATTCTAATTCCAAATCAAATAGAACTCATACATAAAATAAACTCTAACAATTATAGAAAACAATAATTTATTTATCTTGGACGATCGAGACACCACCATTATTCGTGCCGACGACTCCCACGTCTCCTTGCACCATCATCGGCATCTTCATCTCCATCGGCAATCGTCAACATCGACCATCGGTACCGATCAACCACTGTTCCTAGACTTAAATATACCTCCCTCCTGAGGCCTTATTATCGATATCATAGGCCATCGACAACTTTTCTATTAGCCAGTCGTTACTTCTCCATCTGCCGATCCAAGCTTCATCAACCTTCCTGACTCGTGTCAAAACATGGTGTCAACACATGCCCCCCAATTTTGGAGTATAAAGTCATTTAATACTCTGAAATTCTCTCCAGATAATGATTCCTTTTCGCAATTATTTCCTTCTGACAGCAATTAATTACCAAATCCAAACAACCTTAATTCGGGTTTCCAGTATGCACCTCGAATTTCTCGATCACCCGAACCAAATCTCCTAAACACCCGCTCATCGGCAACCGTTCTGTTAGAGTTGACTGCCAATGAGCCGACCAATAGATCTCATAGAGTGAAATATCTTAAAATCATGATTACTTGCTGTCAAATCACCTACACAATCCCTTGATTACCGTGCGAACAGTTACCATATCCACCGGAACACTCTCGATTTTCACGGATACGACAAAGAGATAACTCAGAAATACCCCTGCTCACTTTATCCTATAAATACTTCCTTCTTCGACACTCTTCCTTCACCTTGCCATTCTCCATCCCCATATTCATCCTCCGACGGCGGCCTTGACAAAGAACTTCACGAGTCCGTGCAACAAGAACTCCCCCAAGAATCCTCAAGTCTTCGATTCCTTCTACTTCGAGAAGAAATGGCCGTCAACTTCGTCGTGCCCGAGGTTAATCCGTCCTATACTTTTACTGCAATCCTTTACCCTTTTGCAAGTCTACTTACTTAGCATTTTTCTTTTTCTTTCTTTCTCTCTATTCTCTCAATCTCCAAATTTTAGGAACTGAGCGAGAAAATTGTTATTCCTACCGAACAACCCCATCTTCAATGCCTCGGTCCATTGGGTGACCCAAATCCTACCGATTTGATCAATGCGGAAACCAATAGGATACCTTTTAGGGCCGAAAACTTTTCTTTAGATCTGTGGAAGGATACCTTCCGATCCTAGCCAAACCCCACCAAAGGATGGAAGAATTGGTTTTTGAGGGTTAGCAACACAAATGAAGTATATTGGAGTGAACGCAGAATAGACCAGTGCATCAGGCTGTCCATTGCTGACATGGAAAGAAATGAATCAATGCTGATAGCTGCTTCATATTTCTGGTCAGACACGTTCCACGCCTTTATTTTCGGTCATGGCCCAGCTTCTCCCATGCTTGCCGATGTATTCATGCTCACTGGCTTGGATATTGCAACTGCTGATGACGGCCAGCTATTCGTCCGCAAAGCCGAACGCAAAGTAGAGACCCGCAACATCGGCGGTTGGTCAGGGTATATTCAGAAGTATCAAAGAACAGGACCAATTGGTCAGCGAGAACATGCCACTTTTCTAAATATGTGGCTAGACAAATTCATCTTCTGCGGCCGATCGGTAGGACCAACCTCCGTCTACTTATCGACAGCAGAAAGATTAGTCGATGGTGGCCGATTCCCTCTTGGCCGATACCTGTTAGGCTCCGTCTATCACCTCCTCCATCAAGTAACTGAGAAACTTCTACTAGGTGAACCCATCGGCAATCTAGGAGGCCCTTGGTGGTTCATCAACATGTGGCTCAATGTTCATATGCACAAACGTCTTCGGTTTGATTTCTTTGCACAACAATTTCCCAGAGATATCCTCGAAGATTATGAACTGGCAGACGATGAATCGGCAACTCGCTCACCTGTCAATTATGGTGAAGCTGTTATTGTTCTCCCTAGCACCGCCTCTAATGAAAACCAGATCGGCCGATTCTTCCAGACCTTGTATGATGGCCTCTTCAAAGATCAGCGGGTATGGATGCCTTATGAAGATCCAGAAACCAGGTTTCCGCTCACCTTCCACCCTTTTGACAATGCTGTCAACAAGGATAATGATTTGATGATGGCAATCATCACTCTGAGAGCAATTCCAGTGAATAGCTTTGGCAACAGGAAAACATTAATACCACCAATGAGTTTTACAACCCATCGGCACTGGCTTGCCAACTGGCGTTTGGTCAACTGCCGATCAGACTTTATTATGCCGATATGGTAAAACCAAGAGAGACGATAACCAGCGGACTTGAGTGGATTAGGATTGCTCAACTCCAGCCAGACGCCGATACGACATACATCGATCTATCGGCCTGGGTTCCAGCTCTCTTCATTACTCAGTTGTATAAATACTGGTGGGAAGAATGGAAGGAGCATCTGTTCAGTGTATCGGCTCATACATACCGCGGCATGATTGACTCTGACTACAAAGTCACTGATAACATTGTAAGTTCTTTCCTGATACCTCAGTTCCTTCGTTATCTTTAAACTTATTGGCAACTTATTTATTTTCATTTCAACAGGTCGATGACCCAGCGCCGACAATTAGCAGAAGTGGGAGGCCGATCGAACTTCATCAATCATGCCCAATTTCTCTGATCGGCCGCAATGCGCCAAGTCTAGCGGCTTTGATGCATCGCAACGTGCGTTTCAAAAAGACAACCACCAAACGGTCGAAAACATCTCCATCGTCGCTGCTGCCACTCTGGCACAGGCTTTTAAGGTACTTTTAATTTTCTTTGTTTATATTGATTCTATCCCATACTCACATTATCTTTTCAGGGTACATCGGCTGCAATGGGAACTTCATCGGTAACGTTTATTCTTTAGCAAAACTCCATCAGTACCCTTTTATATTTTAACTCATGAAATATTGGTTGTTGTAATAGCACACTGGCAAATCGGCAAAGACCAAGAGCGCCCAAACATCAGGTGTCGATGCCCCCCAACCCAGTCAAGCCCCAGCCAAGAGAAAGGGTCCAAAAAGCACCAAAACCCAGTCAAAGCGTGAGAAAACAACGCCATCCTCTCCACCTCGTCTAGTATCTCCAATCCAAATAGCATCCTCTCCTTCCCAATCGGAGCCCCGGACACAAGAAGTACCTTCTCCCCCTCGATCAGGACCCCAGCCACAAGAAGCACCAGCCGATGCATCTGAACAGATTGACGATCCGGTTGATCTGGGCACATCATCAGTCGTTCCTCTAGAGTAGATAATCACCGTACCTCCTCAAGGTAAAGTACTATTGATGGTCCTTAAGTATCAAATTTAATCGTAAAATAAATAAAGAAAAGGATCCAAATGCAACCAACACCCAGACTTAGGGTTTATCTGACAGAATTCCACAAGTTTTGGTGTTTGTCTATTTCTGCAGGGGGTTATCAGGAAATATGGAGGAAAGGCCCACATGTTGGGTTTACATAGAGATATTAATGTGTGCGGCAATTGTCTATCATCTAGAAGACTCCAGAAGCCATGGGAACGAACGGGAGGCCGAGCAGGCCCGGGGGCAGGGCGCCCGCCCTACTTTTTCCACCAATTAGGCTCCGCCTCGAGGATTATGCTCCACCACCTTTGAGGATCAAGTAAAACCGTGCGATTAAGGTTGGTTTGATCCAATGGCCCACGTTCATTTGAGGGGGCTATATAAGCAGGGCCCCTGGCCTCTAGAGAAGACACCTCTGCATCCCTATTCATTATTCATAGACAGAGCAAAAGCTAGGGTTTGGAGATGAGAGCTCTTCTCTCTTCTCTAAACTAGAGTTGATCTAGAAAGTAGCGAGATGGAGAGCGAGGGAGGATTGGAGGATAGGCCGGCCTATCGGTTCTTCCTTCGGTTGTACTTTGCAATGATCAAGCTTTAATCAAGCTTGTTCATGGGATGACTCTGGTAATCTACTTCTATTTCATTATGCAATTACTATCCATGTATATTCTGGTTCATAACTCTTTTGAGTACTTTAATCTATAGGACGCTATATGTGAGAGTTGTAGTATAGGTGTAAGCGTGGTGCTTAGGCCAAGATTACTTATGGATATCCCCTATTAGCTGGATCATGTGGTAGGCCGCGTAGGTGACAGCTACGTAGTCCTCTGTAGTCCACCTCCCGTTAGCAGGACTGGTAGGAGTCCTCGACCTTAGGTATAAGCATCCTCTGTGTTGTTTTATACTTATGGTACGCCATAGACAGTGTTGGTGCAAAAGCTGATCTGTAAACACAAAGGGCTAATACCCGATTTAAACGTTAAGGCGTGCCAGCCGATTTGACCTTACTATCGGCAAGGGTGGTAACTCGAATACTTTGGTCCCGACAACAGCGATGCGTCCGGATGTCACGGCCAAGAGGTATTCACGCGGAACTTGAGAACGCGTCGAGCTTAAGTCGACGAATTCCTAAGAACTCGTAATAAAAAGGAAAAAGTATGACGAAGTCGTCGAAATAGTAGATGCTGGAATATGAGTAAAAACTGGTGTTTGATTGATTGATTCATTGATTACAAGGCCCTCGGGTCTACATTTATACCCTGCTCAAAGAGCTACAACCAGACACGACTAGAATTCGAATTCCAAATTTAAACAGAATCCGTGTACAAAACGATCTAAATAACTATGGAAAACGTAAAACTATCCTCACGGGGCAAACCAGAACATCCCCACCAGCCGATCGGCAACTTCCTGACTCCCCCTCCGTACCATCGGCAGACTCCTTCGTTATAGCCATCGGCACCAACACATCATCACCTATAGACTTGGTCACATTCAACCATCCTTCCATCGGCAACCATCTTCGTCGGCAACTCACCCTGTAGATCAGACACCACCGTCTTATCTTGCCGATCCACACTTTACCGATCATGGACACGTGCCCAAAAACGGTGCCAACACATGCCCCCCAATTTCGGAGTATGAAATCATTAATGCTCCGAAATTCTCTGCAGTAATAACCCCTTTTTCCGCAATTAATGCTCCCAATCTGGTAACCGACAGCTTTAATCTGAACAACTCTGATTTGATTCTACCGCAGACTCCTCGAAATCCTCAGTTTCCCAAATGGACATTTCCATTTTAGTCGCGTATCGGCAATACTACCGTTATAGGGACTTGCCGATGGACTGGCTAGGACGCCCATATCTTATCTCTCCAAACGGCTATCTCCACTTTATTCGCCCATCAGCAATATGACCGTTACAAGGCGCTACCGATGGACCGACCAGGAGATCCCGCACAGTAAAATATCTCTGAATAACGACCGCTTCCTGTCCAATCACCTGCACAATCCCTTGATTACCGCGCGAACAGTTACCAAATCTACCTGAGTACCCTCGGATTTCACGGATACGGTGAAGAGATAAGTCAATTTTTCCCTTGCCCGTTTTGTCCTATAAATAGTTCCTTCTCGGGTACTCCTTCTCCATCACATCATTCCACAACCCCAACTTTACTTTCCCAGCGGCGGCGCTACTCAAGGTCTCCGAGATCTCCGACAAAGTCCCTTCTTCACCAACTCTGAAGCTCTCGATCATCTTCCCCGTGGCAAGATGGCCGTCAACTTCATCGTTCCTGAGGTCAGTTCTTCACTCCATCTCCTGTACTTTTTCTCGCACCCCTGTTCATCCGCAATCCATCTTACTGAATATTTTCTTTTTCTTTCTTTGTTTCCCTTTTTTTACCTTCAAAACCATTAGGATTTGTCCAACAAAATTTTCATCCCCACCGATCAACCACATCTCCAATGCCTTGGCCCGTTAGGGGATCCAGATCCAACCGATCTCATTAACGCAGAAACCAACAGGATTCCTTTTAGGGCCGAGAACTTTTCTTTGGATCTGTGGAAGGATACCTTCCGTTCTTAGCCCAGCCCTACTGTAGGATGGACGGATTGATTTTTGAGGGTCAGCAACTCAAATGAAGTCCAGTGGGGTGAGAGAAAGCTAGACCAATGCATTAGGTTGTCCATTGCCGATATGCATAGGAATGAGTCACTGCTGATAGCTGCATCATATTTCTGGTCAGACACGCTCAATGCCTTTGTCTTTGGCCACGGCCCTGCTTTCCCTACACTTGCCGATGTGGCTATGCTTACGGGCCTAGATGTATCTTCTGCCGATAGCACCCATTTCTTTGATACCAAACCCAAGGCCAAGGTAGAAACTCGTGCTATCGGTGGTTGGTCAGGGTACATCCAAAAATACAGCCGAACAGGCCCTGTCAACATAAAAGAGCAGACCTGCTTCCTGAACATGTGGTTAGACAAGTTCGTGTTTTGCGGGCGATCGGCAGGACCAACCTCGGTCTACTTAGCAGCAGCAGAAAATCTGGCTAATGGTGTCGATTTCCCCTCGGCCGATACCTGCTTGGTGCAGCCTACCACCTCCTTCACCAAGTGACTAGGAAACTCTTACTCGGCCAGTCTATCGGCAACTTAGGAGGTCCCTGGTGGTTCATCAACATGTGGCTCAATCTCCATCTGCACAAGCACCTTGAGTTTGACCTCTTCGCGCAGCGTTTTCCAAGGGACATAGCCGAGAACCATAAACTAGATGAAGAAGAATCGGCAACACGCCCTCCCCTAAACTTCGGTGAAGCTGTCATAGTTCTCCCTGGCTCAGGGGGTAATGCAGACCAGGTCAGCCGATTCTTCCAAACCTTGTATGAAGGCTTGACCAGAGATGAGCGAGCATGGTTAGCTTATGACGATCCAGACAGTATGTTCCCTCTGGTCTTCAACCCGTTCAATGATGCCCTTGACACGGATCACGAGGTGAAGATGGCACTGATCACCCCCAGAGCTATACCAGTGAATTTCTTTGGTAGTGGGAAAACCTCCATCCAGACCTACGAGTTTTATAACCCATCGGCATTAGCTCGTCAACTAGCTTTCGGCCAGCTGCCGATTGCACTCTGTTATGCCGATGTAATAAAACCTAGAGAAGCCATCACTAGCCTCATTGAATGGATCCGAGTGGCCCAACTGCCATCAAGTGCCGATACCGATGTAGACCTATCAGACTGGGTTCCAGCCGCCTTCATCACTCAGGCATACAAGCAATGGTGGGCAGAATGGAAGGAACATCTGTTCTGTAGATCGGCTCTCACATATCGCGGCATGATCGACCCCGAGTACGAAGTTCCCGATGGCACTATAAGTACTTTCGAACTGATGTTTCAATTTTTCATTCCTATTCCCATCGGTAACTTACTCCTTGTGTCATCTTGCAGGTCGACAACATCCCTCCATCGGTCAGCAGGAGTGACAAGCCGATTGATCTGTTTGCATCAGGTCCAATTTCTTCAATTGGTCACAACGCTCCTACCCTGGCCGCCATCGTGCATCGAGGCATACGCCTCAAGAAAGTCACCACCAGGAGAACTCAGACATCACCATTGGTAGCTGCTTCTACCCTAGCACAGGCTTTTAAGGTAACTGTTAAATTTCTCTATTCATACCGATCCCGCTTTTACAGCGGCTACATTGGTATTCACCAATTCTCCTTTCTGTAACAGCAAACCAGCGCATTGGCAAGAACCAAAAGCACAAGTGCCGATGTCCCCCAGTCCAGCCAGCAGAAGAGAAAAGGTGCCAAGAGTACCAGGGCACAAACAAAGCGCCAGAAAGTGGCAACTCCTTCTCCTCCTCCGGTATCTCCCATTCAAGTGGAATCTTCTCCTTCTCCCCCAGAAACAGAGACCCAACAAGTACCATCTCCCCCTCAACCGCAAGAAGCACCGCAAGCAGAAGAACCTCAATTGGAAGCACCCCAGCCAGGAGACATATCAGCTGATGTAGGCGAGCAGACTACCGATCCAGCAGGTTCAATCATATCATCGGTAGTCTCTTCAATCCAGACAAGCATCGTCCCTCCTCAAGGTAACGCATTTTTATAACATCACTGCCGACGAACTTATTCCTTTTTGATCTTATAACCCCTTCTTGCAGCTGACGTAGTTCCATCGGCAACTCTGGCCGGCCAATCCATGGCTCCATCGGCATCTTCCAGTCAAAGGCGAGAGATTGCCTTGAAGCAAGTAAGCATCCAATCTCCATCAATATTATTTGCCGATGCTCTGACCATAAAATAACTCACTTTGTTTTCTTCACAGGAGCAAGACTCTCCCGACAGCCTATTCTCCTTCGCCATTGATATCTCCGAAGATGAAGGTGAGGAAGCAAGTTCCTCCCGGGCAGTTGGGATCGCATCGGCAGAGATCACGGCTAAGCTAGAAGAACTATCGGCTCTCCTCCATCAAGACACGGCTCAACTGGTCGATGACTCTGACCTGGCCAAGGTTCTGTTCAAGACCCTCAGAGGCCAGATTCCTACCGATGACGAAGAAATCCTCTTCTAGGCCGCACATCTGGAGAGTCATCCGCTGCAGTACCAGAGGGCCGCCCGACGCCTTGCCGATAGAGCTGCTCAGACCTGGCTTTCTGAGGATATGATGAAAGAGAAGCTCCTGACCGATGAGAAGCACAAGAACATCAGCACCTTGAAGTCTACAGGAAACGCACTGAAGCAGAAGATCTCCGACCTATCGGCAAAATGAGAAGCCCTGTTGGCAGAACTCAAGCACGTGGAGGATGCCCTATCCCAAGCCCAACAGGAAGAAAGTCAACTGCCAGAGACCATCAAGCTCCTCGAGCAAGAGCGAAATGCCCATGGTCGCAAAGCACTGCAGTTGAAGAAGAAGTTGAAGCTGATAGAAGGCTTTGCCGATGAAGACGTCAAAGAAATAGAAGCAGCCAACCAGATCCGCCTACGCGCTATATCGGCCATCCAAGCGCTGCTAAGCATGTGAGCTCTTCATCGGCAACACACCTGCCTCTTCCTGCTTTTCAGCTTTCTTGTTGTTTAGTCTAGCCGATAGGACTGTTATCGGCATTTTTTGAAACATTAAGTCCGGCCCCAAACACATTTCAATCCAGCCGATAGGAGTGTTATCGGCATTTAAATTTTCATGCATCGACCCATATACTGGGGTAGTACTTCTTTAAATATTTGCCATTTAATGCTCTGGGAAATTCGACTCCTTCGAGAGTTTCCAAAATGTAGACATTACCAGGAGCCGATCGACTTATCCGATAGGGACCCTCCCAATTGGGAGACCACTTCCCAAACTTTGAACTTTTAGTCCCGATCGGTAAGATTAATTTCCATACTAAGTCTCCATCGGCAAATTCCTTAGCCTTTACCTTCTTATCGTACCATCTGGCAACCCTTCTCTTATTCTCTTCTATACTCATCAAAGCCCTCAGCCGATGCCCTGCTAGATCATCCAACTCGTCTATCAATAAAGTAGCATAATCATCGGCAGCCAACTGATCTTGAAAAGACAATCGCCTAGATCCAGCCTTAGTTTCCCAAGGCAACACTGCATCATGTCCATACACCAACTGATAAGGTGAAACCTTGGTCGATCCATGACAAGCCATTCGGTAAGACCATAAAGCTTCGTTTAACAATGTGTGCCACCGCTTAGGATTCTCTTCAATTTTTCGTTTGATAAGCTTGATAATTCCCTTGTTGGATGCCTCGGCCTATCCGTTAGCTTGAGCACAATAAGGAGAAGAGTTTAACACCTTAATTCCCATACCGATTGCGAATTCATCAAATTCCCCTGATGTGAACATAGTACCCTGATCGGTAGAAATCGTCTGAGGAATCCCAAATCGGTAAATAATGTGCTCCTTCACAAAATCAATCATATTGGCCGATGTGACTTTCTTCAAAGGAATAGCTTCAACCCATTTAGTGAAATAATCGGTGGCAACTAGAATAAACTTATGTCCTTTGCTAGATGGTGGATAAATTTGGCCGATCAAATCAATAGCCCATCCCCGGAAAGGCCAAGGTTTGATAATAGGATTCATGGCCGATGCGGGTGCTCTTTGAATATTGCCAAATTTTTGACATCCTTGACATCCTTTGAAATATTTAAAGCAATCGTCAAGTATGGTCGGCCAGTAATACCCATTCCTCCTAATCATCCACTTCATCTTGAAAGCCGACTGATGCGCTCCACATACCCCTTCATGGATTTCTCCCATCAAATTTCTAGCTTCATCATCACCCAAGCATCGGAGAAGAATCCCATCAATAGTTCGGTAGTACAATTCATCCTCGAGGAGCACATACTTGGTGGCTTGAAACCGAACTCGTCTTTCGACTTTCTTAGATGGATCTTTCAAATAATCAGCGATTTCTTTTCTCCAATCATCGGCACCAATTGCCGATATTGCATTAATCATAGGCTGATACCCTGATGCATGCTGAGCCAACCGATTGGCCTCTTCATTATGTAATCGAGGAACATGCTCTAATCAGAAACCCTTGAATTCCTTCAATAATTGCATACTCCGCTCGTAATAAGTTATGAGAACTTCACTTCGGCATTCATAGCTTCCAGCCAATTGATTTATAACTAGCATGGAATCCCCGAAGACTTCGACAGCATCAGCATGAACTTCCCTCAATAACTCTAATCCTTTTATTAAAGCTTGATACTCAGCCTGATTATTTGTTGACGTGGCAACAATCGGCAAGGAAAACTCATACTTCCTTCCCCGAGGGGAAATTAATACTATACCGATTCCTGCCCCCCGGTCACATGTAGATCCATCAAAGAAAAGCATCCAAGGTACAATTTCCACAGCCTCCACTTTACCACAATGTTGAGTTACAAAATCGGCCATAATCTGCCCTTTAACTGCTTTAGCCGATTCATAATGCAAATCGAACTCCGACAGCGCCAAAATCCATTTACCGATCCTGCCACTCATAATCGGCATAGATAGCATGTACCGGATCACATCATCTTTGCAAATAACAGTGCATTCGGCCGATAACAAGTAGTGCCTTAACTTGATACAAGAGAAATATAAGCACAAGCACAATTTCTCAATAGCCGAATACCTGGTCTCAGCATCAATCAACCTCCTGCTTAAATAATAAATTACACGCTCCTTCCCTTCAAACTCTTGAATTAAAGCTGAACCGATGACCATCCCATCGGTAGACAAATACAATCTGAAGGGCTTCCCTTGCTGAGGTGGAATTAGAACTGGAGGATTTACTAAATAATTCTTGATTTCATCCAGAGCCAACTGTTGTTCCTTCCCCCAAACGAACTCTTGATCGGCTTTTAGCTTAAGAAGAGGACTGAAAGCACGAATTTTACCAGACAAATTAGATATAAACCTTCTGATAAAATTTACCTTGCCGATCAAGGATTGGAGCTCGGTCTTGTTGGTAGGGGCCACTATCTTATTGATGGCATCAATAGATCTTCGACTGATTTCAATCCCCCTCTGGTGCACCATGAAACCGAGAAATTGCCCTGCCGATACACCAAATGCACACTTATTGGGATTCAATTTCAAACCATGCTTCCTTGTGCATTCCAACACCTTTCGTAAATTGGCATGATGCTTTGTGAAGTCTCCAGACTTAATGTAACATCCCTGATGTTACGGTTAATAAAAACGGATCATGTCATCATGAGCATTGCAAATCATAATTGTTAAAGCACATTAGTATGCATCAATTTAAAATAAGTTTACTTTGAGTGCTTGTGCTTAGGGAATTAAAGTGTGCTTACATTGTGTTTGGATGCTTGTGTTGGATGCTAAAACCCTAGGGTGAAAGATTTCCGAAGAGCTAAGGGGGGGAAAACCCTGATTTTTTTGAACCCTAGAACTGCCCCCTTTTGTGTAATTCAAAAACTAAGCCAAATTTGAGGTTGAGTTCAAAAGCAAAGTTGTAGCTCTTGGCAAGATGTGCAACTTTGGTGTTTTGAGTTTTTGAAGTTTCAATACAAAATTCAAAGTAATTTTGAAAATACAGATTTCCGAAAAGTGTCCCCTTTTCCAAATTAAACCCCCAATTCAAAATCCATTTGGAATTTGGAAAAGTAGTCAACATGAAAGTTGTAGAGCACAAAAAGTTGAGCAACTTTCATGTTGGGAGTTTTTCAAGTTGTTTAGGAAAAACAAAAGTAATTTTGGAAACCCTGTTTTGTCCCCAAATCAAAAATTTGAATTTCTTTTGAATTGAGTTTGATTTTCAAACTGTCCGGCAAAATTAACCTATTTCCATTGGGAATCAACTTGGGACACCTAAATATGTTTTGTAGCTTATGAAATTGTGCACAACTTTTGTTTTGGACGAATTTTGTGCTCAGTTCAAATTTTGGGCGAATTTTACAAAAAACCAAACTGAGTGGATGAGGTCGGCTACAGTGATCGGCAGGGGGGATGCTCTGCCGCCGGGGCAGAGCCGCCTCCGCGCGCGCCGCCACGCAGCTGGCCACGCAGCTGCTTGCTGCCGTGCTTCGCGTGGACGTCCTCATCCGCGAACCGCCTTCTGTCGTGGGGATAAAGCCCCGAGTGGCCAGAGTCCTCTCTCTCTTTTCTTGAACCTCATCGCCGACGAGCTCCCTGCGCCTCTCCAATTCACCTCACTCGCTGCCGTTCCAAGCCACTTGAGCACCCCAGCAGCTCCGCCGTGAGCCCAGCCACCGATTGCGCCCCCAAACGCAAGCACTAACCCACCAGAGCCCTTTCCCGAGCCGTTTCTCCCCCAACTCCGGCCGAGCGCCACCGCGAGCACTTCACCGTGGCCAGCTTCACCCCGCGCCTCCTCGCTGCTGTTTCTTGCTTCGTTGAAGTCACGGTGAGCTTCTGGTGCTGTTGCGCCGCTTACTTCGTACTCTACTCGCCTGAGGCGGCCGGCGTTGGCTCGGCCGCGGCGGCCGTCCGCCATGAGCGTGGACAGGGAGGGTAGGAGGGAGTAGAGGTGGTCTCGTGTGTCCTAGAGGTTGCAGGAGACGCCGGAGATGCTAACCCACCCCGCCGCGCAGGCCGGGAGCTCACCGGCGAGGAGCCGGAGCTCACCGGAGCGGTGGTGGGAGGTTGAAGGCGCCTCTGACGGGCGGGACCCGCCCGTCAGTGGCCGCGTGAGGAAGAGCGCGCGCGTCCGCGCGGGAGAGCACTCTCGGGCCGACTTGGGCCGGATCCCAGCGGGCCGCCAGCGTGGCACAGTGCCCTTTTCTTTTTTCTTTTTGTTTAAAAGTGCTTAATGTTTGAATTTGTGTGATAATTCGTGTGTTAATCCAAAAATCATGGAAATTTTTGTGTAGATTCTCTGAAATAAATAGAACCCAAGAAAAATATTAAGTTCTGTTTTCTGGTAGTTTACATGTTTGTAAAAATTTGCTCTTTTAATTAATGAATAAAACTTCTAGGAATTTTAATAATTTATTTGTATGTCCAAAAATCACCAAAAATTTTGGGGGGCCTCTGAATATTATTCCCTGACTCCACACAAAATTTGATGACATTTGGATATTGTTAAGTTAGAATACTAATAAACCCTTATTTAGTACTTAAATATTAATTCCAAAATAATTATATAGTGATTATTTAAATCCTCATAATTAGGGTTGAGTGATTTTGGGATTGTGTGATGACCTGAGGTCATTAACCCTAATGACCTTTGGCATTTAATTATTATTTAGCCTTAATGCTTAATTACTGTCATTAGTAATTAATTAAGAATTCATTAAGGTAAATAGGTTTAATAATTACTTAATGTAAGATAATTATGAAGTAAGTAAAGTCTTAATTGACAGATGAAACCTCTTGGGTAAAAATATTAAGTTATTAAACAACTTTATTTGATGATAATTCTATACTGCATTAAAAAGGCAAATTGTACTTAATTCGGTCCATCTTACATAATTGCCATACGCATATCATAAGCATTCATCATTTTGCGTATAGTGCACGTGACCGAAGGAGCGCCCATTGAACCGAACCCCGAGGTCGGTGCTCCGTTCGAGGAAGTAGGATCCGAGACTTGGGAAGTCTCCGAGGGTCCCTCTCTGCCCTGCAACCAAGGCAAGCCCCGGATGCATTAACCCCTCCTTGGTGTTTTAAATCTTTTATCACTTATGAATTGAAAATGCTGCATTAAGTAGTTGAGAATTGGGTTAACCTACTTGCTGCATTTACTACCTTGATATCTATATCCTGTCCTTGACACCTGTTTTATTTTTAAAACTGCGTAACAATGCTTAGCCCTGCTACTAGATAGGTTTTCAAACAAAAAAAAGTTTGAAGGGTTGTTGTGGGATACACTTATGGCCAATGATGTTTCAATTTGAGACCGGTCGGTGGACTTGCTTTAAGAATGGAGTCTTAAAGTAGTGTCTCCAACTGTGTCGGTTAAGGACCGGTCCGTTGATGGCCTGCTGGGTTGAGAATTTATAGTACTAGCCACTTGCCACGGGTAAGCCCGGTCTTGTGATCCCTCGACGCGAACAGCTACTCGCGCACTGGGAGTGGAAAGATGGCGAGAGTAGTGTGTACCCACCTTACGGATCTGAGATGACCGGGAAACATCTAGATCGGCTGTAGGATGGTGGAGTACTGTGCTCTCGGGTGCCGCGAACCTGGTCAAATTTGGGGAGAGCTTGATTTGGGTTGATATATGCAAGATTTGGTTCTACATATGTCGGGTGGTTAGGAACTCCAGCTGGATTGCTAAGCGATTCGAATCGTCGTTGCTCCCCGATTGGGAGACTCAATTCCTTCGACCCTCATCGTAGTTAAATATGCAACTAAGTGATATAATGAGAAAGGGGAAAATGTCTCATGAGGTTCGGATCCCAATTCCCGGACTCATAGCGACATGAAGCTATGACCATCAATAAATAATACTTAATGATAAGGTTAGGAACTCACGGATTCGTCTGTGGGGAACAACTAGCTAGACTATCCTCGAATTCTTCTGCCTCCGCGAGGGAGGAATTCAGGGTAAAATTTGAAAATAAGGATGCACTACTAGTAAGCTTTTCCGCAAAACACTTTGGCTCCTTGCTCAGCCACCCCTTGTCTACCCTAAGCCTGCATCCCTAAATTCTCCTCTTTTCCCGTCGGATAAGTCTTGTTGAGTACTCCCGTACTCAGGGTTTCAATACCCCTGTTGCAGGTGAGGCTCAGGAGCCGGCTTGTTTCGGACCCTGTTGTGTGACCGTCGTCGAGGTTGACGACGAAGAAGAGTGAGCGTGACCCATGGGCAGGGTCTGTAAATTTGTTGTGTCTCTACTAAAGTTTAAGTTGCTCCGCTGGACCAGGCTTGTAATAACACTCTACTATTTGGAAGAACTTCTTTTGTAAATTAAGTTATGTAATACTTCCGCTGTTTCACTCTGAAATACTATTTTGGTCTGGTGTCGTTGAGTTACTGCTTTATCTTCGCAACGAATGATCCTGGTGTTAAGGTGGCCACTTGCTATCCTGTAAGGGCGAGAAGAAACAGTTCTCGTTGTTTGACCATTATCAGTGGTCAGGACGAGTCAGCTTGGTACGCCACAGGTAGTAGTGGAATGAGCACACGGTAAGGCTCATCGGACTTCTAAGGTGGGAGGACTCCCGGCATCACCGTCAGAGGTCCTTAGGACAATGGCAGGTGCCGGTGGGCCCAAACACTTAGGAGGTTCTGCCACAGCTGGTATCAGAGCATTCGTTGCTAAGATGACTGCTGAACCTTTTGAAAAACTTCAAAAATTCGTTTGGAACTAATACTATGAATCCGCCTATTTTGAGTCCAAGTGCTTAGTTCTAATCTACCCCTGTCTATAGGCTTCCTTAGAATTTTTGAAGTGGTATGGTGAAGCAACATAAAGTATTGCCCTATGTTGTAAAAGTTTAAAGTAATATCGTTACGAATTGTTAGTAGGAATCGTAAGTTCGTGCATGCATCATAATGTATTAACTGATTAAGTTCCTTTCTCCTTGTTTGGGTTGGGTGAATAGAATCAATCCTATTCTTGCTAACCTTTAAGGTCTCTCTTATTAATCTAAACTTACCCTCTACAGGATGGCTCGTCAGAAGCAGACCCCGCGTAAGCGGACCGGTCCAAAAGGAGTTCCCCGACATCAGCTAGCTCCACGCAGTGATCAAGCCAGTAGTAGCCGTACACCGCCTCAGCAGGAGGTGGACAGGTTGTCCGCCGAGTTGACTGAGGTGATGAGAGAGAGAATGTACAATGTTATGGAGATTGGCAAACTCAAAGCTCAACTGGCCAAAGAAAAACAAGCTACAGAAAATTGTGAAGCTATGTTGTCCCGGATGGTGGAGGAGCGGAATGCAGCCGTTGCTCGAGAGGAAGAAGCTAGGAGCACCCATAGGCATGAGCTAACTAGGATGAACGCAAAGTTGGGCAAGGCAAAGTATCTCAAGGATTTGTATGTGAAGATGGCGGCCACGGTCACCGCACAACGGGATGTCGCGTGGCAACGAGAGGACCAGCTCCAGCTGGAGAAACTGGAGCTGGCATATCACTTAGATACAGTCAATGACCTGGCTATGCAATATCGTGATATTGCATTTGATCTGTATCATCAACTCCACCCACCTCCCGGCGAAGGAGAAATGGATACGGATGGCGAGTTGGCAGACGATGGAGAACCCGATCCAGGCCTCAGTGGTGAAGAGGAGTCCGACCCCGATGATCACAACCCAGGGGGTAATCAAGATGATGGCAACAACGACCCGGGCTACAGCTCTGGCCACACCGATTAGTTCGGTGAAACCGAGGGCAACGTCGTTGTAGGGGTCTTAGCTTGCCGTAGTGGGGTTCGGGTTTGTAATATAAGTTTTCTTTCGGTTTGAGAAGTTGAACTTGTTTACTCTTGGTGTGTATCTAACTAATGTTTAATAAGTGAATGTAAGATATGTTCTGTGTTATGAATTCTACGTGGTAACAGGTATCTACGGTTCTTGTAACAGATGCCGATGCGTACTCGCGGATCCGATGGAGCTGGGACATCCCAGGGAGGGGATGATATCCCCAACCCTCCACCTGCTCCACCTTCTTTGGCTGACGCCATTGCTGTCCTGCTAAGTGCCACAACTGACAATGCTCGCTTGCTGCGCGAGCTAGCACAGCGTCAAACACACCCTGCTTCACACTCTAGGGCACCGCGCAACGGGGATGGAGAGGCTCGGTATGTGGATTTCACCGAGACCAGGCCCCCGGTGTTCACTAAGGCCGATGAGCCTTTAGAAGCGGATGACTGGCTCCGAACTATGGAGCATAAGTTCAGTTTAATTCAGTGTTCAGAAACTCAAAAACCCTTATTTGCAGCCCAGCAGCTTCGGGGAGCTGCAGGTGCTTGGTGGGAGAACTTCTTAGCTATTCAAGCTCCCGGACACCAAGTTACCTGGACCGAGTTTAGGGACGCGTTTCGCGCCCACTACATCCCCGAAGGGCTCATGGCCATGAAGGCCGAAGAGTTTCTCGCCTTGCAGCAAGGCGACAAGAGTGTTATGGAATACGTGGCAAGGTTCAATCATCTTTCTCAATATGCCACGGATCATGTGAACACTGACAGAAAGAGGAAAGCCTGTTTCATGCGTGGTCTAAATACTAAACTTCAGACCATGATGACCACTTGCCAAAATGTTACTTTCTATGAGGCGGTAAACATTGCTATCGCCTCAGAGGAAAAGAATAGGAAACATAAGGAAGCTAAGAAGAAGGCTGCTTCCTCTTCTTTCTCTGGTCGCGGTCAAAAGCGCCAGAGGATTATTTATCATCCACAGGGCCACGGACGTTTCCAAGCGCCGTCACCTTATCGTGGTCCTTTCTCCCCTCCACAGTACAGACCTGGGCAGCAGGTATATTCCCGACCTACTGCCATCGCTTTTGCACCACGCCAGCCGAACGCCCCGGGTGTTCGCCCTACTACTCCGCCCAGCCACAATTACCCTTGCTTCAATTGTGGTAAACCTGGGCATTTCTCTAAAGAGTGCCCTTTTCCTCGTCAAACCAACCCTACCTTTCCCAGGCCACCTATGGGCCAACCCCAGCCGAGTCAGTTCAGAACTGGGGTTCAAAAAGGGCAACAGGTACAGAAAGGTAGACCGGTAAAGAAGACAGGGCAAGTCTTCCATACTGAAGTGGAGACAATTCCAGAGGGTGAACCAGTGATGATGGGTACGTTTCCTGTTGCGAAGCATCCTGCTTTAATGCTCTTTGATTCCGGTGCATCCCATACATTTATAAATCGCACCTTTGTGTTAAAGCATGGCATACCCATTGGGGAAACACAAGATCATTTTTATATACAGTCGCCAGCAGGACGGCTGATGTCTAAAGAAATGGTTCACCAAGTACCCATCGAATTTGGTGGGCACAATTTTCCTACTAGTATGATTGTTCTTAAGGACCAAGAAATTGATGTTATCTTAGGCATGAACTGGATGGCGCAACGAGGGGTTGTGCTAGACACTTTGCACCGAACCATTAAAATCCCATTGCCCAATGAGAGTTCTTATTTGCTAATCCAATTAGTTACTCCCAAACGGACAATTGGGCAAGTTCATGCCGCTAATGTGTCCGAAGTTAAAGATATCCCGGTAGTTCGAGATTTCCCGGATGTATTTCCTGAAGACTTACCAGGTCTGCCTCCAGACCGGGATGTACAATTCAGTATAGAATTGAAACCGGGAACGGCCCCAATATCTCGAAGGGCCTACAGAATGGCACCAAAAGAGCTGGCCGAATTAAAAACCCAATTACAAGAATTGTTGCAGAAGGGTTTTATTCAGCCCAGTTCTTCTCCATGGGGTTGCCCAGCCTTGTTCGTGAAAAAGAAAGATCACACGTTAAGGCTGTGTGTTGATTATCGTCCTCTAAACGAGGTAACGATTAAAAACAAGTACCCATTGCCCCGCATTGACTTACTGTTTGACCAGCTAGCTGGGGCCAAAGTGTTCTCAAAAATTGATTTGAGATCAGGGTACCATCAAATTAAAATTAGGCCGGAAGATGTGCCCAAGACTGCTTTCACAACCCGTTACGGGTTGTACGAATACTTGGTGATGTCCTTTGGGTTGACTAACGCACCGGCCCATTTTATGTACTTGATGAACTCTGTCTTCATGCCAGAACTAGACAAATTTGTGGTCGTCTTTATCGATGACATCTTGATTTACTCCAAAACTAAGAAGGAACATGCTGAACACTTGAGAATCGTGCTGACCCGTCTCAGGGAGCACCAGCTTTATGCCAAGTTCAGCAAATGTGAGTTCTGGCTGGACAAGGTTCATTTCCTGGGTCATGTATTATCAGCAGAAGGAGTCGCTGTAGACCCAGGCAAGGTAGAAGATGTGTTGAAGTGGAAACCCCCGACTACGGTACATGAGGTCCGTAGTTTTCTGGGCATGGCGGGATATTACCGTCGTTTTATCCCAGACTTTTCCAGAGTCGCCAAACCAATCACAACCTTGCTCAAAAGTCAAACAAAATTTGTTTGGTCACCCCAATGTGAGCAAGCTTTTCAGACTCTGAAAAGGTTGTTGACAACTGCACCTGTCTTAGCCCAGCCAGATATTGAAAAACCCTTTGATGTATATTGTGACGCATCAGGAATCGGGTTAGGCTGTGTGCTGATGCAGGAGGGTCGCGTAATTGCATATGCTTCCAGGCAACTCAAACCTCATGAAGAGAATTACCCGACCCATGATCTCGAACTAGCCGCCGTGGTACATGCATTAAAGATCTGGCGTCATTATTTGTTGGGAAACATATGTCATCTATATACAGATCACAAAAGCTTGAAGTATATCTTTACTCAAGCTGAGCTTAATATGCGCCAGCGACGGTGGCTAGAACTAATTAAAGATTACGACCTTGAGGTGCATTATCACCCTGGCAAGGCAAATGTAGTAGCGGATGCACTCAGTCGTAAGGCTCACTGCAATTGCTTAACAGTAAAGCCTAGGGATATAACTTTGTGCCAAGAGCTAGAGAACTTGGGAATAGAAATGATTTCCCAAGGAAGCCTTTCCAATTTAAAGATTGATTTCAATCTCGAGGCTCAAATCATAAAGGCACAAAAAGAAAACAAAGGCATGAGACATCTTAAAGAGAAGATTTCTAATAGAGCACTCACAGACTTTAAGGTGGATGAGGCGGGAGTAATCTGGTTCAAGAACCGGTTAGTGGTTCCAAAGGTACCTGAGCTACGTCAGCAAATCCTAGATGAAGCTCATACCACGAGGTATTCTATTCATCCGGGAAGCAATAAGATGTATCAGGACCTGCAGCAAAGGTTTTGGTGGACAAAAATGAAGATAGAAATAGCTCGCTATGTGGCCCAGTGTGACACCTGTCGAAAAGTCAAAGCCATTCATCTCAAATCCGCTGGGGAGTTGCAGCCTTTGCCTATCCCCGCATGGAAATGGGATGACATAAGTATGGATTTCATAGTAGGATTGCCCAAAACGGCCAAGGGCTTTGATTCCGTTTGGGTCATAGTAGATCGTCTCACCAAAACAGCACATTTTCTGCCGGTAAAGCTATTATATCCTGCCTCCACCTATGCTAAGATTTATTTCGACCGTATCCTAAGTCTACATGGAGTGCCAAAGACAATAGTGTCAGATAGAGGCACACAATTTGTCTCCCAATTCTGGAAATGTTTACATGAGTCCTTGGGCACTAAGCTTTTATACAGCACAGCCTACCACCCTCAAACTGGTGGGCAAACGGAAAGGGTAAATCAAACCCTAGAAGATCTATTAAGATCTTGTGCCCTGAATTTTCCAGATAAGTGGGATGACTGCTTGCCTCTAGCAGAATTTTCCTACAATAATAGCTATCAAGAGAGTATCAAAATGGCTCCCTTTGAGGCACTGTATGGTCGCCGATGTCGAACTCCGTTACACTGGTCAGAACCTGGAGAAAGATGGTTCTTCAGAGTTGACTTAGTGAAAGAGACTGAGAACAAAGTGAAACAAATTCAAAATAATTTGAAAGTTGCTCAGTCCCGACAGAAAAGTTACGCTGATAAAAGACGTCGACCATTAAAGTTCGCCAAAGGTGATCATGTGTATTTGAAAGTATCCCCAATGAAAGGAGTAAATCGTTTTGGTGTTAAAGGCAAGTTAGCGCCTCGTTACATTGGTCCATTTCCAATTATTGACCGATGTGGGCAAGTCGCTTACCGCCTTAAACTGCCCGAACGATTATCCGGGGTACATAATGTGTTCCATGTGTCTCAACTGAAAAAGTGTCTTCGGGTACCAGATCGAGTTCAAGATATTGAAGATGTAAAGCTTGAACCAGATCTAACTTATTCAGAATATCCTATCCGAGTACTGGATCAAAAAGCTAGAGTTACTCGAAGGACAACCACCAAATGGTATAAAGTACAATGGAGCCAGCACTCTGAGGAGGAAGCCACCTGGGAATCTGAAGATTACTTGTTAGAGAATTTTCCGGAATTCCATGCTTCCCTTCAGGATAGCATATGATAATCAGAGAATGTACTCCAGTGAAGAAAAAGAGTTACCAAAGCTATGTACTTAATGTACATATATACATATAATGAAGTATTTTCCCCAATTCCTTGCCTTATGGAAAAGTTGAAGATGAAAGAGTTTTGACAAATTTCCTTTTCCATTACTTACCCTAAGGTTTTAAATCTCGGGGACGAGATTTCTTTAAGGGGGAAGGGCTGTAACATCCCTGATGTTACGGTTAATAAAAACGGATCATGTCATCATGAGCATTGCAAATCATAATTGTTAAAGCACATTAGTATGCATCAATTTAAAATAAGTTTACTTTGAGTGCTTGTGCTTAGGGAATTAAAGTGTGCTTACATTGTGTTTGGATGCTTGTGTTGGATGCTAAAACCCTAGGGTGAAAGATTTCCGAAGAGCTAAGGGGGGGAAAACCCTGATTTTTTTGAACCCTAGAACTGCCCCCTTTTGTGTAATTCAAAAACTAAGCCAAATTTGAGGTTGAGTTCAAAAGCAAAGTTGTAGCTCTTGGCAAGATGTGCAACTTTGGTGTTTTGAGTTTTTGAAGTTTCAATACAAAATTCAAAGTAATTTTGAAAATACAGATTTCCGAAAAGTGTCCCCTTTTCCAAATTAAACCCCCAATTCAAAATCCATTTGGAATTTGGAAAAGTAGTCAACATGAAAGTTGTAGAGCACAAAAAGTTGAGCAACTTTCATGTTGGGAGTTTTTCAAGTTGTTTAGGAAAAACAAAAGTAATTTTGGAAACCCTGTTTTGTCCCCAAATCAAAAATTTGAATTTCTTTTGAATTGAGTTTGATTTTCAAACTGTCCGGCAAAATTAACCTATTTCCATTGGGAATCAACTTGGGACACCTAAATATGTTTTGTAGCTTATGAAATTGTGCACAACTTTTGTTTTGGACGAATTTTGTGCTCAGTTCAAATTTTGGGCGAATTTTACAAAAAACCAAACTGAGTGGATGAGGTCGGCTACAGTGATCGGCAGGGGGGATGCTCTGCCGCCGGGGCAGAGCCGCCTCCGCGCGCGCCGCCACGCAGCTGGCCACGCAGCTGCTTGCTGCCGTGCTTCGCGTGGACGTCCTCATCCGCGAACCGCCTTCTGTCGTGGGGATAAAGCCCCGAGTGGCCAGAGTCCTCTCTCTCTTTTCTTGAACCTCATCGCCGACGAGCTCCCTGCGCCTCTCCAATTCACCTCACTCGCTGCCGTTCCAAGCCACTTGAGCACCCCAGCAGCTCCGCCGTGAGCCCAGCCACCGATTGCGCCCCCAAACGCAAGCACTAACCCACCAGAGCCCTTTCCCGAGCCGTTTCTCCCCCAACTCCGGCCGAGCGCCACCGCGAGCACTTCACCGTGGCCAGCTTCACCCCGCGCCTCCTCGCTGCTGTTTCTTGCTTCGTTGAAGTCACGGTGAGCTTCTGGTGCTGTTGCGCCGCTTACTTCGTACTCTACTCGCCTGAGGCGGCCGGCGTTGGCTCGGCCGCGGCGGCCGTCCGCCATGAGCGTGGACAGGGAGGGTAGGAGGGAGTAGAGGTGGTCTCGTGTGTCCTAGAGGTTGCAGGAGACGCCGGAGATGCTAACCCACCCCGCCGCGCAGGCCGGGAGCTCACCGGCGAGGAGCCGGAGCTCACCGGAGCGGTGGTGGGAGGTTGAAGGCGCCTCTGACGGGCGGGACCCGCCCGTCAGTGGCCGCGTGAGGAAGAGCGCGCGCGTCCGCGCGGGAGAGCACTCTCGGGCCGACTTGGGCCGGATCCCAGCGGGCCGCCAGCGTGGCACAGTGCCCTTTTCTTTTTTCTTTTTGTTTAAAAGTGCTTAATGTTTGAATTTGTGTGATAATTCGTGTGTTAATCCAAAAATCATGGAAATTTTTGTGTAGATTCTCTGAAATAAATAGAACCCAAGAAAAATATTAAGTTCTGTTTTCTGGTAGTTTACATGTTTGTAAAAATTTGCTCTTTTAATTAATGAATAAAACTTCTAGGAATTTTAATAATTTATTTGTATGTCCAAAAATCACCAAAAATTTTGGGGGGCCTCTGAATATTATTCCCTGACTCCACACAAAATTTGATGACATTTGGATATTGTTAAGTTAGAATACTAATAAACCCTTATTTAGTACTTAAATATTAATTCCAAAATAATTATATAGTGATTATTTAAATCCTCATAATTAGGGTTGAGTGATTTTGGGATTGTGTGATGACCTGAGGTCATTAACCCTAATGACCTTTGGCATTTAATTATTATTTAGCCTTAATGCTTAATTACTGTCATTAGTAATTAATTAAGAATTCATTAAGGTAAATAGGTTTAATAATTACTTAATGTAAGATAATTATGAAGTAAGTAAAGTCTTAATTGACAGATGAAACCTCTTGGGTAAAAATATTAAGTTATTAAACAACTTTATTTGATGATAATTCTATACTGCATTAAAAAGGCAAATTGTACTTAATTCGGTCCATCTTACATAATTGCCATACGCATATCATAAGCATTCATCATTTTGCGTATAGTGCACGTGACCGAAGGAGCGCCCATTGAACCGAACCCCGAGGTCGGTGCTCCGTTCGAGGAAGTAGGATCCGAGACTTGGGAAGTCTCCGAGGGTCCCTCTCTGCCCTGCAACCAAGGCAAGCCCCGGATGCATTAACCCCTCCTTGGTGTTTTAAATCTTTTATCACTTATGAATTGAAAATGCTGCATTAAGTAGTTGAGAATTGGGTTAACCTACTTGCTGCATTTACTACCTTGATATCTATATCCTGTCCTTGACACCTGTTTTATTTTTAAAACTGCGTAACAATGCTTAGCCCTGCTACTAGATAGGTTTTCAAACAAAAAAAAGTTTGAAGGGTTGTTGTGGGATACACTTATGGCCAATGATGTTTCAACTTGAGACCGGTCGGTGGACTTGCTTTAAGAATGGAGTCTTAAAGTAGTGTCTCCAACTGTGTCGGTTAAGGACCGGTCCGTTGATGGCCTGCTGGGTTGAGAATTTATAGTACTAGCCACTTGCCACGGGTAAGCCCGGTCTTGTGATCCCTCGACGCGAACAGCTACTCGCGCACTGGGAGTGGAAAGATGGCGAGAGTAGTGTGTACCCACCTTACGGATCTGAGATGACCGGGAAACATCTAGATCGGCTGTAGGATGGTGGAGTACTGTGCTCTCGGGTGCCGCGAACCTGGTCAAATTTGGGGAGAGCTTGATTTGGGTTGATATATGCAAGATTTGGTTCTACATATGTCGGGTGGTTAGGAACTCCAGCTGGATTGCTAAGCGATTCGAATCGTCGTTGCTCCCCGATTGGGAGACTCAATTCCTTCGACCCTCATCGTAGTTAAATATGCAACTAAGTGATATAATGAGAAAGGGGAAAATGTCTCATGAGGTTCGGATCCCAATTCCCGGACTCATAGCGACATGAAGCTATGACCATCAATAAATAATACTTAATGATAAGGTTAGGAACTCACGGATTCGTCTGTGGGGAACAACTAGCTAGACTATCCTCGAATTCTTCTGCCTCCGCGAGGGAGGAATTCAGGGTAAAATTTGAAAATAAGGATGCACTACTAGTAAGCTTTTCCGCAAAACACTTTGGCTCCTTGCTCAGCCACCCCTTGTCTACCCTAAGCCTGCATCCCTAAATTCTCCTCTTTTCCCGTCGGATAAGTCTTGTTGAGTACTCCCGTACTCAGGGTTTCAATACCCCTGTTGCAGGTGAGGCTCAGGAGCCGGCTTGTTTCGGACCCTGTTGTGTGACCGTCGTCGAGGTTGACGACGAAGAAGAGTGAGCGTGACCCATGGGCAGGGTCTGTAAATTTGTTGTGTCTCTACTAAAGTTTAAGTTGCTCCGCTGGACCAGGCTTGTAATAACACTCTACTATTTGGAAGAACTTCTTTTGTAAATTAAGTTATGTAATACTTCCGCTGTTTCACTCTGAAATACTATTTTGGTCTGGTGTCGTTGAGTTACTGCTTTATCTTCGCAACGAATGATCCTGGTGTTAAGGTGGCCACTTGCTATCCTGTAAGGGCGAGAAGAAACAGTTCTCGTTGTTTGACCATTATCAGTGGTCAGGACGAGTCAGCTTGGTACGCCACAGGTAGTAGTGGAATGAGCACACGGTAAGGCTCATCGGACTTCTAAGGTGGGAGGACTCCCGGCATCACCGTCAGAGGTCCTTAGGACAATGGCAGGTGCCGGTGGGCCCAAACACTTAGGAGGTTCTGCCACACTTAACCACCACATCATCAATATAAATTTCCACCAGCTTGCCGATGAACTCATGAAATATAAAATTCATGGCCCTTTGATAAGTTGCACCAGCATTCTTTAAGCCAAAAGTCATAACTATCCATTCAAACAATCCAACATGACCAGGGCATCTGAACGCGATCTTTGGAATATCTTCTTCAGCCATGAATATTTGATTGTATCCTGCATTGCCATCCATAAAGTTAATAATCCGATGCCCAGCCGGAGCATCAACCAGCAGATCGGCAACTGGCATTGGGTATCCATCCATCGACGTAGCTTTATTGAGATTCCTGAAATCAATGCAGACCCGAAGCTTCCCGTTCTTCTTGTAGACCGGAACAACATTGGAAATCCACTCGGCATACCGACATTGCCGAATAAACTTGGCTTCAATAAGTTTGGTTATCTCGGCCTTAATATCAGGCAGAATACTAGGATTGCATCGGCGAGCCGGCTGCTGATGTGGCCGAAATCCAGACTTGATAGGTAACCGATGTTCAACAATTGATCGGTCCAAACCAGGCATCTCAGTATAATCCCAAGCAAAGCAATCTTTATATTCCTTTAACAAATCGGTTAACTATTGCTTACACTCAGAATCTAACTTAGCACTAATAAAAGTGGGTCTAGGTTTATCACCACTACCTATATCTACTTCTACTAGATCATCGGCCTATGTGAATCTCTGACCTAACTTTCCATCATCGGTGAACCTATCCATTAAAAACCTTCGTCAGAACCGACTGCTTGGATCGGTGGAATCTCGTAATCGGCAACCTTGAGAAAATCCTTTTCCCAAACTTCTCCTGAAATACACCTAGTCCTTTCATAGGTGTCTGCCTCTGCCGATGCGATGACATAAGAAGAATCTCCTGGGACGATTTCAATCTTGTCACCTACCCACTGGACCAAGCATTGGTGCATCGTAGACGGGATGCAACAATTAGCATGAATCCAATCTCTTCCCAATAGCAGGTTGTAAGCACCCTTTCCACTGATCACGAAGAAGGTTGTCGGCAAGGTTTTGCTGCCGATGGTCAACTCTACACATATTGCCCCCTTGACCGGAGACACATTCCCTTCAAAGTCTTTAAGCATCATATCGGTCTTGGTCAAATCATGATCCCCTTTCCCAAGCTTCCGATACACTGCGTATGGCATGATATTAATAGCGGCTCCACCATCAACTAGAATCTTGGTTATCGGCTGACCATCCACTTTTCCTTTAACAAACAGGGCCTTGAGATGCTGCCTTTCGTCATCGGCAGGCTTCTCGAAGATAGCCGTCATCGGATCCAGAGCCAACTGAGCTATTTGGTCAGAAAACTCCACCTCATCATCACTGCATGGTGCGAGGAACTCCATCGGCAACATAAATACCATATTGACATCTGCCGATGGACCTTTCCCCTTAGGATCTGATCGTTGCTGATCCCCAGACTGTCCAGAGTTCTCCCCTTTGCTCAACTCTTCCTGCCTTTCGCGCTGCAATCTTCTCTTCTGAGTCCTGGTCAATCCCTCCGGACACCAGGGAGGAAGTTGCTGCTGCCTTACCGATGGGCGATGATTCTCCCTTGACTCTACCCGATAAGTATTGGCATCCCTGCAAAATATGAACTCATCGGGAACCCGAGCATTAGCCATTTCCTCAAGTTCTTCCTGGTTCCTGGGAAAATATTGAACACGATCGCCAAGCCTATCGTGCACGCTGAGCCTGCCCCCCAGCCGATCATGAACGGACGCTCTTCCTCTAATCGGCCCATTAGATCGCTGATTGTCGTCGTGATAGCGCCGATCGGTTCTACCATACCGATCATAACCATTGCACTCGGGGCAATCCCTAACAGTGGGAAGCTTGATATTCTCTTCCCAACAGTGAATGAAGAATGGGCAATTCCAATGATCCCTATGCCGATTCCATTCCTGTCGGCGTCTTTCCTCTTCCCGACGATAATCATCTTGCTAGCGCCGGTACTGATCTTCACGTTGCTGCCAAGTCTCCTGAGGCCTCCTGTGAGTTATCACAATACCAGACCGGGGAGGCCTTCCTGAGTTAGCTCCCTCCCGGATCAAGCCTTTTCCTTTGGCATTGGCAATAGTGACTTGATGCTGAGGATCCACCGATGCACTTCTTTCAGCTGCCTCTGACGTCAAGACCTTGGCCTTTCCCTTAGCATCCAACATGTTCGTTGGGAAAGGATGTTGATCAATCTTCATCGGCTTCTGGGTCTTGGAACTATCAAACTTGATTCTCCCAGACTCTATAGCCGATTACAGCTGCTGTCTGAAAACCTTGCACTCATTGGTGTCGTGAGAAGTTGCATTGTGCCACTTGCAATATTTCATCCTTTTTAATTCTTCAGCCGATGGGATCACGTGATTAGGAGATAGCTTGATCTGACCTTCCTGAAGTAGAAAGTCAAATATCCTATCGGCCTTAGCGGTGTCAAACGCGAACTTCTCTAGTTCTTTATGTCCAAAAGGACAAGACATCAGCTTTTTATTTTTTACCCACTCTGCCAAGCCGATGACTGGTTCTTCATCAGAGTCTGAGCTTGCCGCTTCATCCACAAATGATACCTTTTTATTCCATGCTCTCTTGGGCTCGAACGGCTTGATGTCTTGATCAGAGATCCTCTGCACCAGGTGACTTAAGCTTTCAAACTCCTGACATGCATATTTGTCCCTTATGTGCGGCAACAGACCCTGGAAAGCCAAATCGGCTAGCTGCCGATCATCTAGAACCAAGCTATAGCATTTGTTCTTGACTTCCCGTATCCTCTGCACAAAACTCTCAACCGATTCATCATTGCGTTGCCTTAGCTTGACCAAATCGGTGATCTTCTTCTCATGGACCCCGGAAAAGAAGTACTTGTGGAATTGTTTCTCCAGATCGGCCCAGGTAATCACTGAGTTAGGAGGTAATGATATAAACCAAGTGAAAGCCGATCCAGACAATGAGGATGAGAATAAACGAACCCTTAACTCATCCCTGTTACCAGCTTCACCGCATTGAATAATGAACCTGTTGACATGCTCCATAGTTGACGTATCATCCTGCCCAGAAAACTTAGTAAAATCCGGTACCTTGTACCAATTCGGAAGCGGGATCAAATCATATGCGGGAGGATACGGTGTCTGATAAGAGTAAGTGTTGACTTTGGGCTTTATCCCGAATTGGTCTCTCATTACTTCAGCAATCTTATCGGCCCAATAAGCATCGGCATCTTGCCGATGAGGCGGTTGCGGATCCAGCACCTACTGCTAAGCTTCCACGTGTCTGTGCGGCGCATGATCTGCATGAAACATCGGATTGATCATTTGCCCCCCAATCTGCGGACCACCAAGCTGTTGCCCGCCAATCTGCTGCCCGAGGTTCATTGGCTGGTTGGGGAACCCCTGATTCTGGAACCCGGGATAGATCTGTCCTTGCTGAAACCCGGTAGCTTGATGATTCTGTTGGGGCGTTTGCGGAAAGACTTGCTGCCCAAGCCATCCATTATTAGCATTCATCGGCATAGGCCCTGCCGATGACTGGTAATTGGGCATTATCATTGAATTGACATACCCTGGTTGAGTCATAGACCTCTGTTGCATCAGCATTGAGTCTGCCGATGCGTTAGGCATCTGGAACGTTGGAGCTTGAGAATTCCCGGTGTAAGGTCTTGCAGTAGTAGTTGTGGTATACTGGGGACTTTGATTCATCGGCATATTAGGAGGTGCCGATGCCATAGGAGCCTTGCCTCTCATGTCATTTGCCTGAGACGTGCCAGGCGTCTTCGAGTATTCCAGGGGGCATACCAAAACCCCACGAGTTGGTAGGAGGAACCATCTCTTGAAGTTTACCAGGATTGGCTTCAAAGGTAACCTGCCGAGGCGCCGGCAGCGCATCCTTCTGGATCACTTCGCTGCTCCTGTTCATGCTGAAGGACCTCAGGCATTGCTGCTTGTACTCCTCCATAGCCTTAGCAATAGCTTGCTTCTGCTCATCCTTGAGATTGGCTTCCGTCACGGGGATGACGTTCTCTTAATCAAACTCAGAAGTCGACATGTTGATCTTGAATCTGTCCCACTGGGCATGCCAAAAGATGTGTTGGTGCAAAAGCTGATTTGCAAACACAAAGGGCTAATACCCGATTTAAACGTTAAGGCGTGCCAGCCGATTTGACCTTACTATCGGCAAGGGTGGTAACTCGAATACTTTGGTCCCGACAACAGCGATGCGCCCGGATGTCACGGCCAAGAGGTATTCATGCGGAACTTGAGAGCGCGCCGAGCTTAAGTCGACGAATTCCTAAGAACTCGTAATAAAAAGGAAAAAGAATGACGAAGTCGTCGAAATAGTAGATGCTGGAATATGAGTAAAAACTGGTGTTTGATTGATTGATTCATTGATTACAAGGCCCTCGGGTCTACATTTATACCCTGCTCAAAGAGCTACAACCAGACACGACTAGAATTCGAATTCCAAATTTAAACAGAATCCGTGTACAAAACGATCTAAATAACTAAGGAAAACGTAAAACTATCCTCACGGGGCAAACCAGAACATCCCCACCAGCCGATCGACAACTTCCAGACTCCCCCTCCGTACCATCGGCAGACTCCATCATTATAGCCATCGGCACCAACACATCATCACCTATAGACTTGGTCACGTTCAACCATCCTTCCATCGGCAACCATCTTCATCGGCAACTCACCCTGTAGATCAAACACCACCGTCTTATCTTGCCGATCCACACTTTACCGATCATGGACACGTGCCCAAAAACGGTGCCAACAGACAGACATACCCCTTTGAAGTAGAGAAACCCTAGTTATCCTCTCTATTATCCTATTATCGCCCATATATGAGATTGCTCTACTCTATATTCCCCCATTATCATTTTACCTTTAATATTGTTCTTATTCAATTCTATCACATTTCCTATTTACACCCACCTGTCTGTCTTGGTTAAGTTAGAGCGTAGTTGGTTCTCCCGTTTCCCTGTGGATATGATAAAACCTTTAACCGGGTAAAAGCTACAACGGTATCCGTGCGCTTGCGGATTTATCTGTGTGCGTATAAATACCATAGTACACTCTAGTGCCATGCTGGGGATGACAACCTAGTATTCAAGTGGTGTTAGCAAGTGTCAACAAGTACTGATCATAGAATTATTACTGACAAATTTATTTATAAGCTATAATCATCCTTGTAACTTTTCAGCTGAAGTTATTCCATCGGCAACCCCAGTCGATCAAGCTATAGTACCAGCTGCATCTCCACGTCAGAGACAGGAAATCGCCATGAAACAAGTAAGTTATCCAATTTTCCAGAATTCTCACTATCAACACTTAATCTTAAGCAACTTATCTTCTTCATTTTCTAGGAGCAAGACTCCCCAGATAGCCTATTCTCCTTTGCTATCGACATCTCTGATGATGAAGGCGAAGAAGCAAGCTCCTCTCAGGCAGTTGGAATCACATCGGTAGAGATCAAGGCCAAGTTGGAAAACTTATTAGCTCTGTTGCACCAAGACACAGCCCAGCTAGTGGATGATTCCGATCCGACCAAAGTCATATTCAAGACCCTCGTGGCCAAATTCCAGCCGATGCAGAAGAAATCCTCTTCCAAGCTGCCCACCTAAAGAGTCGCCAACTCTAGTATCAGAAGGCTACTCAGCGCCTTGCCGATAGAGCTGCTCATGCCCGGATCAAAGAGGAGATGCTGCAAGTAAAGCATGCTGCCGATGAGAAACACAAGAGAAATCGGTGTTCTATAGTCCTCAGGGGATGAGCTGAAACAAAAGATCTCCAATTTATCGGCAAAAAGAGAAGCCCTGCTAGCTAAACTTAAGCAAGTGGAAGAGGCCCTGACTCAAGCTCAACAAGAAGAAAGCCAGCTGCCCGACGCACTCAAGACTCTTCAGCAAGAAAGAGACGTCCAAGCCCGCAAAGCGTTGTACATGAAGAAGAAGCTGAAGCCAGTGGAGGGCTCTGTCGATGAAGACACTCGAGAAATAGATGAGGCCAACCAGATTCGTCTGCACGCAATATCGGCCATCCAGGCTTTGCTAAATCTGTGAACTTTTCATCGGCAACTTGTTTAGTTCTGTCTTCAAAAACTTCAATCATTTTGGTCCAGCCGATAGGATTGTTATCGGCACTAAAACTCCATGCATGGCTCCAGATACACTTAACATTTTGTCCAGCCGATAGGACTGTTATCGGCATTTAAACTTTCATGCATCAATCCAGATACTCGGGTAATATTTCTTCAAATATTTTCCATTTAAAGCTCTAGGGAATTCAACTCCTTCGAGAGTTTCTAAAATATAAGCATTGCCAGGAGCAGATTGATTTATCCGATAAGGACCATCCTAATTGGGAGACTACTTTACAAACTTTGAGCTTTTAGTCCCAATCGGTACAATCAGCTTCCATACCAAATCTCCATCGGCAAACTCCTTGGCCTTTACTTTCTTATCATACCATTTAGCAACTCTCTTTTTATTCTCCTCTATGCTAATTAAAGCTTTAAACCGATGCTCTGCTAAATCATCCAACTCATCTTTCATCAAAATAGCATAGTCATCGGCAGTTAGTTGATCCTGAGAAAAGACCCGCCTAGAACCAGTTTTAATTTCCCATGGTAATACCGTGTCATGTCCATACACCAATTGATAGGGTGATACTTTGGTTGAACCATGACACGCCATCCGATATGACCATAAGGCTTCATTTAACAATGTATGCCATCTCCTAGGATTTTCTTCAATTTTCCACTTAATGAGCTTAATAATCCCTTTGTTAGAAGCTTCGGCCTGCCCATTAGCTTGAGCATAGTAAGGATAAGAATTCAATACCTTAATCCCCATACCGATTGGAAACTCATCAAACTCCCCTGATGTAAACATAGTGCCCTGATCGGTAGTAATTGTTTGGGGAATACCAAATTGGTAAATGTTGACACTTGCTAACACAACTTGAATACTAGGTTGTCATCCCCAGCATGGCACTAGAGTGTACTATGGTATTTATACGCACACAGATAAACCCGCAAGCGCACGGATACCATTGTAGCTTTTACCCGGTTAAAGGTTTTATCGTATCCATAGGGAAACGGGAGAACCAACTACGCTCTAACTTAACCAAGATAGATAGATAGGTGTAAATAGGAAAGATGGTAGAATTAAATAAGAACACTATTAAAGGTAAGATAACAATGGGTGATAATATGGGAATAGAGAGTAGAGCAATCTAGTATATGGCGATGGTACACTACAAGGATTCACATCTAATGCCACACCACACGATTGCAACACCACTAATTTGGTTGCTATAGGGGGGTTGTATTACAACCTTTGTGTAAAATGGTTGCAATCTGTGCCTGTAATGCAATGGACTAAATGTGTTGCAATATGTGTGGTTTGTCATTGCAATAGGTGTGTGCTACTGCAACTATTTTGGAGTTATGTTGCAATTAGTTGGCATTATTGCCATGGTGCTTTGGAGTTGTATTAGTATGGATTTTCATTGCAATTATTTGGTGTTATTGCAACTATATTGAGTTTGGTTGTTTTTGCTTGTAACTATTACCATGCTTGTTCTGAGTTGCAATAGTTGTTAGTAGTGTTGCAATTGCTAGATGGTTATTGCAACAAGAATTTTGAATGGATCCAATAGCATGATCCTATTGCCATGGCTTTTTGGGGTTGTAATAATCTTCTCCGACGTTGCAATAATTAGGTACTTATTGCAACCATAATCCTAAATGGACACAATATATCATGTTACTTTTTGCCATGATTTTTTTGTGTTGCTATAGGCTAGTGTCCTTGTTGTAATACAACGTTGTGGGCAACACTTGTATTGCTAGGTGTTTTTTATTTTATTTGCTATATTGAACTTTAGCATGGCATGAAAAAATGATAACAAAAATAAAAATGGGTTGAACTTTTTTATTTGAAATCATTTACTATTATAAAATTATGTCTAAAGTCTCATATACTTAATCTTAAGTGTGTCATGGAAAAAATAATAAGTACAATAAAAATGAAGCAACTATCAAGATTTGAACTTGCAACCTCAACTCCCAAGGGGAAACCAACACCCTCATGACCACTAAAGCAATTGCTTGTTTATGTAATATCTAGCTTTTTATTTTATTTGTTATGTTAAACTTTGCCATGACGTGAAAAATCAATAAGAAAAATAAAAATAGACCAAAATATGTTATTTTAAATTATTTACTATCGTCAGAATATGTTCAAAGTTCTCACACACTAATCCTTAGCGTGCCTTGGAAAAAATCTTACATACCAATCCTTAGTGTGCCGTGGAAAAAATCTCATGTACCAATCCTTAGTGTGCCATGGAAAAAATGATAAGAAAAAGAAAAATAAGGCAACTACCAAGATTTCAACTTGCTACCTCAACCACCAAGGGTAAAGCAACACCACAATAACCGCTAGACCACTTGCTTTTTATGTAATATCTAGTTTTTTATTTTATTTGTTATGTCAAACTTTAGCATGACCTAAAAAAATGATGAAAACTAAAAATAGACCAAATTTTTTATTTTAAATCATTTACTATTGTCAAATTATTAAGCATGTGTTGGAAAAATAATAAGAAAAAAATGAGGCAACCACCAATATTTCAACCCACAACCTCATCACCAAGGTAACAACCACTACCACCAGACCACTTGCATTTTTATGTAATATCTAGTGTTTGGTTTTATTGTTACATTAACTTTAGCATAATGTGAAAAAATGCAAAGAAAAATAAAACTTGGACAAACGCCGAGATTTAAACATGCATCTCACGCCCCAAGAGGTCAATAAGACCCCCACTACCACTGGACCACTTGCATGTTTACACACTATCTTGTGTTTCATTTTATGAAAAAAATACATTCGAAGTTCTCATATTTAAAATTCGGTAACCACTAAGATTTGAACTTGCATCTCACTCCCCAAGTGGATGGCAATATACCTACAACCACTAAAGCACTTACATGTTTATGAAAGATTTAGTGTTTTATTTTATTTGTTATAGGAACCATAGTTTGAGTTATCACGACATGATTAAATTGTAAACTGTTCAAACAATATCAGATGGAAAAATGACTCGAAAGAAAGTTATAGATCTCAATGAGTTCTACAACTTTCTTTTGAACTGAAACTGTGGGGCAGTTCTACAACTTTCTTGTTAATGGCTTTTTCATTTAATATCATTTAGTGCCCCCAAAATACATTCGAAGTTCTCATATTTAAAATTCAAATTTCCAATTGTTCAAATAAAATTTAATAGAGAATGACCAAAACAAAAGTTGTAGATCTCGATGAGTTATACAATTTTATTGTTGATGACTTTTCCATTTAAAAAATCATTTAATGTCCCAAAATTCTATTTGAAGTGTTTATGTAAATTCAAATTTAACATGTCATGGAAAAAATGGCAAGAAAATCTATTTGAAATTATTTATTATCCCAAAAAATTAGTTCAAGTTTCAAAATTTTGAAATTTAATTTTTGCGTTGCATGGAAAAATTGACATGAATAATAAAAATAAGGTGACCACCAAAATTGCGTTGCATGGAAAAATTGACATGAAAAATAAAAATAAGGTGACCACCACCTCTAAGTCCAAGAAGACAACGACACCCTAATAACGACATGACCCTTGCATATTATGAAAAATTTAGTATTTTATTTTATTTGTTATAGCAAACATGCTTTGAGCTATCAGAACATAAAAATTTTGAATTATTCAATAAAGTTGTATGGAGAAAAGACCAAAACAAAAGTTTTAAATATCGACGAGTTCTACAATTTTGATGTTGACGACTTTTCCATTTGAAATAATTTACCATCCTAAAATTTTATTCAAAGTTCTCTTATTTTGAAATTAAATATTGAATTGTTCAAAGAAGTTAGATGGAGAAACAACCAAAAGAGTTTTTTTAGATATGCATAACTTATAAAAACTTATAGTTGACGACTATTCCATTTAAAATCATTTACTCTCCCGAAATTCTAATATAATTTTTATATTTTGGAATTCAAATTTAGACTAGTGTGGAAAATCTCAAGAAAAAGCCATTTGAAATCATTTACTATTATAAAATTCTATCTGAAGCTTCATATTTTAAAAGTAAGATTTAACATGGCGTGAAATAGTTGACAAAAAATAAAAATGGGGCAACCATTGAGATTTCTACTAGTAATAGTAACCTCACCTCTTCCATAGTAACACCAAAGCCACCACTACCACTACACCACTTGGATATTTTTTAATCTTTCTTGGTCATTTTATTTCTCAAGTGTGGAGAATGAGAGCTTGTCGTATTTTAAAATTCAAATTTTAAATTGTTTAAACTCGAATTAAGGCTAGTCTCAATGCATGTTTCATGAGAGTGTCATGCACATTAAATAGGGTGCCACATAAGTAAAATTGCTAACTTGGCAGGGTCATTAAATGAAGGAGTTTCATCAGATGAGAGAGGAGTTTCATCCCCATGAAACTCATATGACCCGGTTACCTAGTTTATAGTTTTGGTAACTGTGCCATGAAACTATGCATTGAGACTGACCAAAGACAACAATCAAAAGAAATTGTAGATCTGATCATCTGTATGAGTTTTAAAAACTTGTAATTGATGGCTTCCATTTGAAAATCATATACTATCCAAAAAAATATTTGAAATTTTTACATTTTAAAATTAAAATTTAGAATGGCATCAAAAAAATGACAACAAAAGTTATAGATCTTGAAATACTCCCTCTGTCTCAAAATATTTATTGTTTTCATTTCTAAGAAATAAATTTGACAAAATATATATTAAAAAATATTAATATTTATGGTACATAATTAGTATTATTAAAAAAAATCTTTAAATCTATTTTTAAAATAAATTTATTTAAAAATATAAATGTTAGATATATCTTTTATAAATCGAGTAAAACTTATAGCATAGAAATAAAAAATGACATATAATTTGGCACATAGGGTCTCGCTCCCTACTGCTGAATTAGCCAAAATTATCATAGGCTTGCGACCCGCGCTCCCCAAAACATTTCAATTTTCATGAAACTCGCTCCGTGGCCCTGCGAAATCCTATCAGTTTCCGCAACACCATTTCCAGCCCTACCACAAAGGAGAACCACAAAGCCGCACCGCCGCCGCCGCCGCCGCGTTAAGCCATCCACCCTAACACCGCAGTCCCGCTGCCCCGGCCCTCATCCTCCCATCCTCGCCCAACCCCTACTGATGAGCCTTTTGCTCCCATGTCGACAAGCTTCTCCATAGTTTGCCGCCAATGCCGCACGAGCTCCCTTGACCGTAGCCTCTCCTATGTTGGGGCTGGTTGGGGGTGAATCGGTGGAAAGATACTGTCGCTTAGCATCCTGTGATCGTTCATCGCCAACTCCTGCAGTCCCATCGCGAACTACCGGAGAAAGAAGCGGCGACTCGGCAGGCGATGCTTTTGCTGTTGTCATCCCGCTACAGGTGCGACTCCTACAGATCCCCTACCCATCTCCTCATTTGCATCATCTCCTTCTTCCCCTACCCCTTCTTGATTTGAATCGATGTCTCAAGTGTAGAGCTTCTCTTGGTCTGATGCGAGCTGTTCGATTGTCGATGTAGTTGTATCTGCACGGTGGGCAGGGATCGACATCGCAAAGTCCACGAACACGATCTGGCTACAAAATGTCGATTGGGGAGACGGACTCGCTGTTGCCGCTGAATCCACCGCTGGACTCCTATGCACAAGAACCACATGGAGCTGTTCCGTAATAAGGTCAGTAAGCCCACATCATTTACACGCCATCCTATCTACAAGTATGGTTGCCGTATTATTTCCATTTTAATAAGGTGAACCAACAAACGATTGTGCGGGTCAACAATGTATAATTTAATGATTTTAATTCAACACTAGGCGTCGTCTCAGAATGTGCAGCTATTCTCTAAATACCAGTAATGACCATACAAACAAGCAAGCATATGCAGTCCAATTTGACATTCTGTACTAAAAATGAAATATTTTCTTTCTTGTTGGAACTTAAAATTAAAGGTGAGAACTTCTAAGTGGTCTTATGTTGAATATTGCTAATTCTTGCTGTCGTAAATGAAACTTATTGACATCACAAATTCACAAATACAATTTTAGAGTCCGAACATGAGAGAATGAAACGAGCTATGGTCTCTTGTGCATGAAAACTGCGCTAGATAATTCTTGAAAGCATGACATGGAAAAAGATAATTGGATGTCAAATAGATGAATACATGCACTAGAAACCATAGCTTGCCTTGCCGAATTGATTGCATGCTTGCATGCAGCTCCTTTTTTTTTTTTGCTTCCGCACACCCTGTCATTATATTCACCTACCAAATAGTTGATCTTTTTTAGTGTTTTATCTTTTCATACCTCAAGAATTTATGGCTATGCTAAAAGCTTCAGACCTAAGGATCACATGTAAGGGTGTAGAACAGTAGAATAATATATCTGTTATTTAACTTTTGTTGCAAGTTCCTTTCATCTATAAATCATGAAAATTTTCAGTATCCTATTCTTGTTAGTAGAGTGTAGAAGTTGCAGCCTTAGATGAGTATTTCTGTGAGAGGTAAAAACAGAATTGTGTTTTCAATGTAGCATTTTTGTAGGCTGCATTGACTTTGCAACATCCATGTTTCTTTTGTTTTTTTACATGGCCTTTCAATATACAGGTATTTTTCAGTGTTATAAGTAATTCCAATTAGACTGACTAAACTGCAACTAGAGATGTCAAACTAAGGATTATTTCTTGTTGTTTCTCAGGATGCCCTTTTACATTAGATTTATTTAAATGTAGCAGTTGATGCTTGTTGGGGACCATGGGATAAATGACTACAGCATATGGTCAAATCTTGATTAGATTTCTGCATAGGTGTTTACCAAAGTATGAAGGTCAAATTCACTGATGCTTGTTAGCTGTTTTGATTTTTATCAGTTAACTTCAAATCACAAACCATTCAAATTTACATATTGTTGCTAAACTGGAGAATGCAATGATTTGGATCACATAGTTCTGCATTTGCTTGTAGTCTAATTTAAGCTTCATATTCAAATCAGCACACTGAAATTTTGCCTGAAAAAGATAATATTTAACTCGCTACTAGATAGAAGAAGATTTACATTCAGAAAGGCACACAGAAAAACATAATAGTACAATTAAATCATGATCCATTACCAGTGTTACATCATGCTCAATGAATCAGTTTTTGGTAATAGTACAACATAGTTCAAACTTAAATTTTTATGAGATTATTTTGGTCCCATTGCATGACCCTAGTGGCTAAAATTATGCTAATTCTTTTTTTTTGGCATAGTCACTTATTGTAGAATGATGAGAAGTCACTCACAGTTACAGACCGAGTTGCTGAATTTTAGTTTTGCATGGCTAACAGGTGGTGTTGGCTGATCTTTGCCTTATGCTTTTGCTTGTGACTTGTGATATAAATTTGTTACAATCTTGCTGTGATGACCTGACATGTGAGTGTGGCTGAGTGTCAGAAACTAAGAACTCAATTGAGAACTTTACACCTTGACATCAATAGAAACTGACAACTCAACTGAGTCTAGCAATCCTGCTCCATCCTCCTCTATAGAAATCAATATGTGCTTTGTTCTCCAAAAGTAAATAATGTGTGCTCTTGTAAATAACAGAGTTAAATGTTTCAGATTGTTTTGTCTGCTAGTGCCAGACTGCTAGATGATGCATTTGTTAAATCACTTTATTCATGTCAGGTGTGTGTCGGTGTGTATTATTGTATTAGGCACTTAGGCTGTTAGCTCTAGCACTTAGATTATTAATTCTGAAAGTCTGAAATATGAATATAGCAAGTACACAGTTATATGCTTCTTGTCACCTATTTTTCATGTCCCCATTTAGAATTGGAGAGATTGATGGATAGTAAAAGTATGTGGTTGCAACTGCATATTTAATTTTATACTGACTTACTAAGTACTAAGAACTGAGGTCTGACATAACTTTAGGCCTTGTTTAGTTCGCAAAAATTTTTAAGATTCCCTGTCACATCGAATCTTTGGTCGCATGCATGGAGCATTAAATATAGACGAAAATAAAAACTAACTGCACAGTTTACCTGTAATTTGTGAGATGAATCTTTTGAGCCTGGTTACTCCGTGATTGGATAATGTTTGTCAAATTAAAACGAAATGCTACAGTAGCCAAAAACAAAAATTTTTGCGAACTAAACAAGGCCTTAGTTTGTTATTTAGCAAAATAAAAATGGATCATCATTATTGGACAATGGATCTAGTCATCTAGTGGCTATGTATAACAGGTGTGGTTTGGTGGCAGCCTAATATGAATCTTTGTGGCCTAATCGGGTTTTGTTCAGACCATGTAGGACGATAATTTCTACTGAAAGCTAATTTTATTTTTTTATTTATTTATTTTGATATTTTTGTTGTAGGTATTGTTAGTGGAAGCGGCTTCTGCTTCTTGACCCTCTTCCTGCCTTTGCCAGGTGACCAGCTGCAGGCAAGAGTTCCACCACCGGTGTGTCCTTGAGTGGTGAGGGCTTGATCTGCAATTGCTTCTTGTTGTTCTTTGGGTTTGTTTTTCATCTTGGTGTTGCTAGGATCAGTCAAAGTGGGTATTCTGTTGCTGTGTAGCTTCATTGGTAATCTCAATCAGTGCAGAATGTGCTGCTAATCTGAATCTCTACCCCCACACACACTGAATATAATTTGGATGAGTCACAAGCTCTGCTCTGAATTAACATTTGGTTGTTAGTAGCCATAGATTCATCTCTGAGTTATACGCCGATCTGTGATCCTTCCAAAACCATAGCATCACCTAAAATGATCCTTTTCATCTAGCAATGTTCTGTCTTTGTACTCCTTGTCATGTTGCACTTAAAAATTAAAAATCACAATATCAGTAAATGTATGGTGTCAATAGATTTTATACGTGCTCGTCTTTTGATATCATTTATCAGTTTATGTACATGTGGTATTTGTATCTATAATTTAAGGTTTAAATTTCACAATTCATTTCAGTACACATGATCTAGTTTTCTTGTGTTGCTTTTGCTTCTTCCCCTCCAATAAAGTCATTCTCAGTCAATGGGTTCATTCTCCCCTTCTCCAAAGATAAGTCATGGATAATTTTACTATGACTGACTTTGCAAATTTGCAAACCTATTAGTCTTTAATTTATGATTTCAAATTGCTTACTTCACTGAGTCCATTTGTTACTGCCAAAATATTATATTGCAATTTTAGTTTTTTTGTGAGGATATTGACAATTTTTTGTTTAACTAATGCATATACCAATGTCAACGATACTTTTTAGGAGGAAGCTTGAGGTTAAGTGGAGCACACGAGTGATATGATGGTCAACATCGAGCCAACCTTCTTTGCACTGCTAGACATGGCTTATTAGATTTTGATATGAAGTGTGTTTGATACCTTATGTGTGAGTTGTGCGTGTGTCTAAGCCAAATATGAGATGATTTGTACATAGCATATTTTGCATTAATGTTTGTCTAAATGCTTTATTGACCATATGTTTGTCTAAATGCTTTATTGACCATATATTATTGTTCTAAAAGTTTATGTATATTTTTTTCATGGTTGCAATATGGAATATCGGCATAAACATTTGGTATTACAATATATGCTATAGCAACAAACAAACAGTGTACCAATGAAATAGTGGGTGCAGCAATAGTCTCCAAACTCTAGCAACACAATACTAAGCGTGGCAAAAGAGGGTCCAAGTATCGCAAGCAAATATTAATTGTGGCAATAGAGAGACAATCTCTAGCAACCAAATATTTATCGTGGCAACAAAGGGTTCCACCTATAGCAACCATAGTGATAATGTGGCAATAGAGAGGTCACCTGTAGCAACCAAATATTTGTCATGGCAATAGGAGGGTTCTACCTATAGCAACCACATAGATAGTGTGGCAATAGATGGTCCAGCTATTGCAATGCTATTGATGCGTAGAAATAAGTACTATTGCAACACCCCCTGTAGTTGCTAGTGCACCTATTGCTACTCTTCAGGTATGTGGCAACAAGTATCTCTAGCAATGGCAGGTATGTTGCAATAGTTATGCTTGCAACACCCAGCGTGGTTGCTTATACTATGGGTTGCAACACTAGATAGTGTTGCAACAACACTCCCTAGTATTGCAATAGGGGAAAAACTATTGCAACACCAAAATTAGTCGTGGTGCAAACTTTAGACCACGGTTACTATGGCAACGCCTACCAACGAATTTTTTGTGTTGCAATTTTATGTATTGCAACCATTCTTGGCATATTACAACACTTTTAGGTCGTTGCATCAGGGGTGAAACCTTGTAGTGGTAGGAGAATAGAGAGGATAACCATGGTTTCTCTACTTCAAAGGGGTATGTCTATGTCTGGGACGAACCACGTGATAAGAATACACCACAAAGGATGCTTATCCATAGGCCGATAAACCCTACCAATCCTGCTAACGGGAGGTGGACTACAGGGGACCAATGTAACTGTCACTTACGCGACCTACCACACGATCCGGCTAGACAAGGGATATCCACAAGTAATTTAGGTCTAAGCACCACGCTTACACCTATACTACAACTCTCACCTATAGCGTCCTATAGATTAAAGTACTCAAAAGTGTTGTGAACCAGAACATACATGGATAGTAATTGCATAATGAAATAGAAGTAGATTACCAGAGTCATCCCATGAGCAAGCTTGATTAGAGCTTGGTCATGGCGAAGTACAATCGGAGGAAGAACCGACAGGCCGGCCTCTCCTCCAATCCTCCCTTGCTCTCCATCTCGCTACTATCTAGATCTACTCTAGTTTAGAGAAGAGAGGAGAGCTGTCATCTCCAAACCCTAGCTTTTCCTCTGTCTATGAATAATGAATAGGGATCAAGGGGGTGCCTCCTCCAGGGGCCAGGGGGCCTGCTTATATAGTCCCGTCAAGTGAATCTAGGCTGTCAGATCGAACCGATATTAATCGCACGGTATTCCTTGATCCTTTAGGTCGGTGGAGCATAATCCGCGAGATTGATCGTGATTGGTGGAAATACCTGGGCGGGCGCCCTGTCCCCGAGCCCGCTCGGCTTCCCGTTCGTTCCCGTGGCTTCTGGAGTCTTCTAGATGATAGAAAATTGCGCAGCACGTTAATATCTCTATGTAATCCCGACGTGTGGGCCTTTCTTCCGTATTTCCTGATAACCCCCTGCATAAATAGACAAACACCAAAACTCGTGGAATTCTGTCAGATAAAACCCTAAGTCTGGGTGTTGGTTGCATTTGGATCCTTTTATTTGTTTATTTGATAATTAAATTTGGTACTTAAGGATCGTTAACAACTCCCTCAAGCTTATCTCTTGCTTGTCCCTGTGCAAGGTTGGACTCAAGAGTTTCTGCAGTGGTTTTATGCCTTAAAGGTACACATGCGTTCAAACAAGATCTCATCTCTGGGTTAGGGTAAACTGTTAAGATTTAAACTTACTCATTTTTCTTTCCACCATGGGGCTTGCAACCTTCACTTGTGTCTTGAGCAGTTAAAAGATAGAACGGTCAAGTCAAGCACCATCTCTCTTATTCTTTGATCAACTATAGCTCTAGAGTTTTTGTAGATTTTCAAAATAAAACGCAGAGATTCCTTGTATGACTCTCTCAAATCTCTCTTTTGTGGTATTTCTAGATCCTTACCAAGGCAGTGATGGTATATGCCTTCTCTCAAAGTATGTAGTATTTTTGGTATGAGGCATAGTGATATTGCCTTCTCTCTCATCCTACTCTAATGAGGCTTTGATATCTGGAGCTCATAGGTGGGAGACAGCTAATACATACTTACAAGACATTTATTGCATAGTCAAACTATGGATCCAGAGAAACAAGTCAATAAGTCAAATCAAGATGTGCATGTGTGGCGAATGAATGGTGTATGCTGATGATGGTGATAATGGTGAAAGTCTAATTCTACGCTTGCTCTTTTGAGGGGATACATACCTTTCTTGCACTTTGAAGCTTTTTGAGGGGAATGAGATGCTCTATATTTTCTTTTTCTTTTCTCTCAGGTGGGTATCTTGTACCCCTAATTCTACTGTCGGACACTTGTCCATTTTTACCTATCGTCTTACTTTTTCTTTTCTTCGAGGTTCCGGGCACTTGCCCCTTTTTATTTTCTCTTATTTTTTTTTCTTTTTTTCTTCTCTCTCTCTCTCTTTTTTTAGAGCACTCACTCTCCTGGAATAATGTAGCAAGTGGTAGTAACCAAAATATCTCGAGCATTTATTTCACTGCGAAAAGCAGGAATGGGATAATGTTTTTGGTTATTCTCTCCCGGATAGGAGTAGAATAATTTTGGGTGAATCTGGAGAGGGAAATGAGTGGATGTATGTGGCTGCGTACTTCCGGAGTAGAAGCAGCATGTATAAGTGAACGTGCAAGTGAATCTTGATTTTAACCGCATGACAAGCTCCTAAGGGTCTACACAGCTTGACCACACTCAATGCTCATAAGCAGTAAAAAGTAAATGTATGGTTCATAGTCTAATATGGCTGTGGTAGGATTTTAAACTCTCATCATACAGGAACTCATCATGCAACATTTTAAAGATTTTCAAAGATAACATTCCCCAGAATTCTAGCATCTCTAGAAACAGATAAACAACAGCTCAACCTTCCCATATAGTATCCGTTAACGACTTGGACTTTAGATAAGTACTCTTCCCACAAGTTTAGGTTTAGAGCAAATCTTAATTCATAACAGTCATACCTAAACTTGAGAGAGATTTCAATTTTGAGAACTAGGCAGAGCAACTATTCATCATTTCCATGTGAGAGCTTATCATAAGGGTTCATAGCAAACTTTATTTATTTATTTATGTATTTAGCGAACTAAGCAAAGATATTTATATAAGCACAAAATCTTTATTTAGGTTTTTATAATTATGTATCTTTTTATTATTTGAGTAAAGTATAAACATGAGTAGAAACACTTAGTTGGATAAATGGGGGTGCCCTCCCCCAAGCTGGATTTTGACGTAATTTCTTCTGATGTAGCTAGCAGGTGGCGGAGGTGTATTTGAATGTTTGCAGCACCTAGACAGCGATTAGGATGTCCTCCGTCTGCTAGTCTTCTTTGATCCTTGGATTCTGCGGAGCTCAAATAGACAACAAAGCTTTGTGGAACTGGTTAAGTGTTAGCATAAAATCTCTTAGCCGTTATCATGTTGAGCTTCCTCTAATAGATATTACTCTCTTTGGTAGGATCATAAATTTATTTTTATATTTTCATTTCTATTGGACAGGAATATATTTATTTTATTTTTACGCTAACACAGTGAATGTACTTATGAGTTTTATGCCACGAGAATACTCACATGAGGCTTACTATTTTTAATATTTTTAATTTCTTTTCAAGATAGCATGATTAACTAACAAGCTATTTAAGGAATGTAAATAATTTAAGGGAAAAGGGAATGCAGAAAGGATAAATATGGATAACTACCGCTTTTACCTTTCGGCGAGGGTTCAATGTTTTAAGTCTTCTGAACAAGACTTCTCACCGTGTACGTTCTTTAGATGCGTCATTTGATTCAGGTGTGAACCTTGACGTCTGCACCTCTTGATATGGTGTCACCCATGTTCTTTGTTTGCCCTGCAGTTCGAAGTGTGGCGTTGGCAGCATCCTGCTCAGTGTGTTTGTGCTTTTAGATCTAGGTCCTTCACTTGGTAGAGTCTGGGAGTTGAAAAATCCTCCATGTTTCTCAAAATGTGTCCTGCTCATAGAGACAAGGCAGAGATCAAGTGCATCGGCCCTGTTGGTGGAAAACACCAACATAACCAAAGTGTATTTGTTCTTCTCTAACCTTAAGCATAGTGAGCAAGACAAATTTGATGGATAATAGGATCATGAGTGTAGCATTTAAAACATTTGTCAGATCAGATCGCTCAACCTAATGGAAAGATAATCTATTTTTATATATCTTCCAAAGATTGAGTGTGCAATATTTTAGCTCATATGATTTGGAGTGTGGGATCACAAAGGTGGAAGGACTAAACATGTTGAATCGATTGGGTTGGTTAATCTAGAGTTGTAAATCATACATGTTTGTCTCTTTTATTCATGTGAACGCTAGAACCAAGGAGAAGCTTATAAAAGTGATAGTCAAGTACCTTAAGATGTTACCTTACTTGAAGAGTGATGGTACAGTATCACCTTGTGGAAGCTTTCCTTTCTTAGCGGTTGTGCATCGTGTTTGTGGCACCCTCCATGGATCATCTCTTATGAGCTACATCTTCCTCGTGTAAATTGTTAAACTTGATGTGTCTCTCTCTTTGTCTCCAATGCGAGTTTATCTCAGGACTTCCCAGGTCGATATTGAAAGTTTTCCTGCAAGGGTTAGTCCAACAAAATATCCAATATCTACTATAGCATACTATCGGCTCAAAAATCAACCTAGACACCATGTCTAATTTGATTTAGGAGGGCATTTTAACCTAAGCACCATGCTTAATTTAAAATCCCTTGGAAGTAAGATCATCATTCCTAAACTAAGCACCATGCTTATTAAGAGATAAATGAAACTACTCCAAACCTAGACATATACTAAAGCAAATAAAGGTAGCATGAGAGCATTTATAGAGATCTACTCAAGTGGAGATGAAATAGTGTGATTAGTATTTAACAAATTGAGCATGTCTTAAAGGTAGGGACAACCAACATAGCAACATGGCAAAGGATGTTTTTATGTAAACTACTCCCCCAAGCTTGAATTTTGCAAAATTCAAGTTTGGATGAATTTAATTCAATGTTGTATGATGATTGGTTGGACATACCTTGTGCTGGTCATTCATCCGATCTTCTTGCTCCAATCCTGGAAAGGTTAGTGACAAGAATACCCGAAGGAATATTTTCACAATTATCGTTATACGCTCAATGCACAAGGCAATATGGCAAGGTCATGTTACGATCTGATAATCGCTTATTTTTGGACACTAAGCTTGTCCTTGGGAACCCATCAGTTTATGTTGGCGAAGTGGTTTCCCCTCCAATGCCAACCTTTGTATATCAAGATTAGCTCAATGAGATCTGCAATATTTATTATAGACATATGCATCGACAACCGCCCTTTTAAAGTTTTTGTAAATAGAAAGGAAGAGGGGGTTGGAGATCTCAAATGTGGTGATGTTGGAGAGACCAATAGATTGGGAAGATGTTTCATATGAGCATGGAGTAAACGAAGTGGCTATGAAATAAATTCCATGCTTATTAATGTTATCTTTGTCTCTAATCTGAATGTTCAGAGTTTCTCTTAGATTGGTCCCGTCTATGTCCTCTTCTGTAGAAGGGTGCATCTCATATTGAAGGGGAGTTAAAGACTCAACATCTGAAATTGAGTCAAGGTCAGAATCTATTAAGGCTTCTTCCTTGTCCTTCCATTCTACACATTCCAGCCATTTAGAATTTGTGATCAAGAGAAGGGAGCTGATAGAATCTTCTATATGGCTTAGCTCTCCTTCTATGGCATTACTTGTCATGCCATCCTTATGGTCTTCATGACTCCTATGGTTTGGTCGTCTTGATGGATTGCTAGGATCATCATGAGACTGAAAAGGAGAGGGATAAGAAGGGTCTCTAAGGTCAAGGATGGATTTAGAATTTGTGAACCTGGAAGGGGAGCAGATAGAATTTTCTATATGGTTTAGCTCTCCTTCACTTGATATGTCATCCTCGACTTCTTCATAATAGGAACCAGGACATTCTCTAAGAGAACCATTATTGCAAGGATTTGAATTATCCCTGCTTGAAGGTCTCTTATGGAACCAGAAGTCTAAACCATCAGCATCTGAAAGATTTAAGATTAGAATTCCTTCCTCCCTTGGAGAATTTTGGGGTATTGATGGTTTAGGATCGATAGCTAAAGTTTGGGATTGAAGTGGTTGTGATCTGGTTATCGAAACTTCTTCTTCTTGTCTAGGAACTGATTCTTTCTCTTTCTCAGGGATATAAATGCTAGGAGACTTTTCGCTCAATAAATCAATCAAATTCCAAGCTTCACTAGAGGACAGGTGGTGGAAAGATCCTCCAGAAGGGTTTGCTTATTTTCCCTACTAAGGCCCTTAAAAAAGTGAATTAGAAGATCTTCTCTTGGAATAGCAAGATTTGGGCCTATGAGAGTAAGGTCAATAAAGCGGTCCCATGATTCGCCAAGAGATTCTTCTTCTAATTGTCTAAAAGAAAGAACCTCAAGCCGAAGATCCGCCACTTTGGAGATCAGAAAATATTTAGAGAGAAAACTATTGTATAGCTCCTTCCAATCTCCATGAGCACTTCCTATGTTGAGTTTATACCAATGTCTAGCTTTTCCCGTTAAAGAGAATGGAAAGAGCTTCCATTTAAGGGTCTCATCAGACGTGCCTTCAATGCGAAGGAGATCACAGACTCGGTAAAACTCTCTTAGGTGTGTGTATGGGTTTTCCTCACCTTCTCCTGAGAAAGGTTGTTTTTGACAAAATTCTATGTATTCCGGGCTTATCTCAAAACTAGATGTCATGATAGGCTTTGAAGATTTTGGTGGTTCGAGATGTGTGCCCGTAGGTCTATTAAATTCATAGATAGACATGTTTGAATTCATGATAGACCAGAGATCAAGGATTAGATAAGAAGAAAGAATAGCACAGATAAGGCAAAAGATAAAAGGAAAAGTATATATATATATATATATATATATATATATATTCTTTTTTAGAAAATGATTAAGCTAGTTCGCAGTCAACTCAGCAACCGTCTCCTCGGCAACGGCGCCAAAAATGCTTGTTGACACTTGCTAACACCACTTGAATACTAGGTTGTCATCCCCAGCATGGCACTAGAGTGTACTATGGTGTTTATACGCACACAGATAAACCCGCAAGCGCACGGATACTGTTGTAGCTTTTACCCGGTTAAAGGTTTTATTGTATCCACAGGGAAACGGGAGAACCAACTACGCTCTAACTTAACCAAGATAGATAGATAGGTGTAAATAGGAAAGATGGTAGAATTGAATAAGAACAATATTAAAGGTAAGATAACAATGGGTGATAATATGGGAATAGAGAGTAGAGCAATCTAGTATATGGGCGATGGTAGGAGAATAGAGAGGATAACCATGGTTTCTCTACTTCAAAGGGGTATGTCTATGTCTGGGACGAACCACGTGATAAGAATAGACCACAAAGGATGCTTATCCATAGGCCGATAAACCCTACCAATCCTGCTAACGGGAGGTGGACTACAGGGGACCAACGTAACTGTCACTTACGCGGCCTACCACACGATCCGGCTAGACAGGGGATATCCACAAGTAATCTAGGTCTAAGCACCACGCTTACACCTATACTACAACTCTCACCTATAGCGTCCTATAGATTAAAGTACTCAAAAGAGTTGTGAACCAGAACATACATGGATAGTAATTGCATAATGAAATAGAAGTAGATTACCAGAGTCATTCCATGAGCAAGCTTGATTAGAGCTTGATCATGGCAAAGTACAATCGGAGGAAGAACCGACAGGCCGGCCTCTCCTCCAATCCTCCCTCGCTCTCCATCTCGCTACTATCTAGATCTACTCTTGTTTAGAGAAGAGAGGAGAGCTCTCATCTCCAAACCCTAGCTTTTGCTCTATCTATGAATAATGAATATGGATCAAGGGGGTGCCTCCTCTAGGGGCCAGGGGGCCTGCTTATATAGTCCCCTCAAGTGAATCTGCACCATCGGATCAAACCGACATTAATCGCACGGTTTTCCTTGATCCTTTAGGTCGGTGGAGCATAATCCACGAGATTGATCGTGATTGGTGGAAATACCTGGGCGGGCGCCCAAGGGGGGAGGGCGGGCGCCCTGTCCCCGAGCCCGCTCGGCTTCCCGTTCGTTCCCGTGGCTTTTGGAGTCTTCTAGATGATAGAAAATTGCGCGGCACGTTAATATCTCTATGTAAACCCGACGTGTGGGCCTTTCCTCCATATTTCCTGATAACCCCCTGTAGAAATAGACAAACACCAAAACACATGGAATTCTGTCAGATAAAACCCTAAGTCTGGGTGTTGGTTGCATTTGGATCCTTTTATTTGTTTATTTGATAATTAAATTTGGTACTTAAGGATCGTCAACAGTAAACAATATGCTCTTTTACAAAATCAATCATATTAGCCGATGTTACTTTCTTCAAGGGAATAGCCTCAACCCACTTGGTGAAATAATCAGTGGCAATTAAAATAAACTTATGCCCCTTACTTGATGGTGGATAAATCTGGCCGATGAGATCAATAGCCCAACCCCTAAACGGCCAAGGTTTAATAATAGGATTCATAGCCGATGCTGGCGACCTTTGAATGTAGCCAAACTTCTGACATCCTTGACATCCTTTAAAATACTTAAAGCAATCCTCAAGTATTGTCGGCCAATAATATCCATTCCTACAAATCATCCAATTCATCTTAAAAGCCGACTGATGTGCTCCACATACTCCCTCATGAATTTCACCCATCAAGCTTTTGGATTCATCATCACTTAAACATTTAAGCAAGACCCCATCTATCGTTCGATAATATAATTCTTCCTCGAGGAGTACATACTTTGTAGCTTGAAACCTAACACGCCTCTCAACTTTCTTGGATGGATCTTTTAAATAATCAATAATTTCTTTTCTCCAATCATCGGCACTATCTACCGATAAGATCTCCAAGATAGGTTGATATCCCGAGGCATGTTGAGCCAATCGGTTAGCTTCTTCGTTATGCAACCGAGGGATGTGTTCTAACCAAAAACCCCTGAATTCCTTCAACAATTGTACACATCTTTCGTAATATGCTATCAAAACTTCACTTCGGCATTCATAACTCCCAACCAATTGATTTATAACGAGCATAGAATCACTGAAAAGCTCAACAGCGTTAGCATGAACCTCTTTTAATAATTCGAATCCTTTGATTAAGGCTTCGTACTCAGCTTGATTATTCGTCAACGTGGCAGCAATCAACAAAGAAAATTCATATTTCTTCCCACGAGGAGAAATTAGCACTATGCCGATACCTGCCCCCCGATCACATGTAGATCCATCAAAGAAGAGCGTCCAAGGAACAATTTCCAAAGCATCCACCATACCACAATGCTGAGTTACAAAATCAGCCATAATCTGCCCTTTAACCGCTTTAGCCGATTCATAGTGTAGATCAAATTCCGACAATGCTAATATCCACTTGCCGATTCTACCACTCATAATCGGCATTGATAACATATACCGGACTACATCATCATTGCACACAACGGTGCACTCAGCTGATAGCAAGTAATGTCTCAATTTGACACAAGAAAAGTATAAGCATAAGCATAATTTTTCAATAGCCGAATACCTTGTCTCGGCATCTACCAATCTCCTGCTTAGATAGTAAATCACACGCTCCTTTCCTTCAAATTCTTGAATGAGAGCCAAACTGATGACTATATCATCGGTGGACAAATATAATCTAAAGGGCTTTCCTTGTTGAGGTGGAACTAAGACCGGAGGAAATACCAAATAATTCTTGATCTCATCCAAGGCTAATTGTTGCTCCTTTCCCCACACAAATTCTTGATCGGCTTTTAACTTAAGCAAAGGGCTGAAAGCATGAATTTTACCTGACAAATTAGATATAAATCGTCTGATAAAATTAATCTTGCCGATCAATGATTGAAGTTTAGTTTTATTGGTGGGAGCAACTATTTTGTTGATGGCATCAATAGATCTCCTACTAATTTCAATTCCTCTTTGATGCACCATAAAACCAAGAAACTGCCCTGTCGATACACCAAATAAACATTTATTAGGGTTCATCTTTAAACCATGCTTCCTTGTGCATTCCAACACTTTTCGCAGATCGGCTAGATGCTTTGTGAAATCCCCAGACTTAACCACCACATCATCAATATAGATCTCTACCAACTTGTCGATGAACTCATGGAAGATAAAATTCATGGCCCTCTGATATGTAGCACCAGCATTTTTCAAACCAAAAGTCATAACTATCCATTCAAATAATCCAACATGACCAGGACATCTAAATGCAGTATTGGGAATATCCTCTTCATCCATGAATATTTGATTGTATCCTGCATTGCCATCCATAAAACTAATAATCCGATGTCTAGCTGCAGCATCAACCAACAAATCGACAACCGGCATTGGATAACCATCCATCGGCGTAGCATTATTGAGATTCCTAAAGTCAATGCAAACACGAAGTTTTCCATTCTTTTTATAGACAGGGACAACATTGGAAAACCATTCGGCGTACCGACACTGCCGAATAAACTTAGCTTCAATAAGTTTGGTTATTTCAGCCTTAATATCAGGAAGAATATTAGGATTGCATCGGCGTGTTGGTTGCTGATGCGGTCGAAATCTAGACTTAATAGGCAACCGATGGTCAACAATTGATTTGTCTAAACTACGCATCTCAGTATAATCCCAAGCAAAGCAATCTTTATATTCCTTTAACAGATCAGTTAATTGTTGCTTACACTCATAATTTAACTTAGTGTTGATATTTGGTAACGCAATAAGGAAATGATCCGCAAGCGCACGGATATCGGTGAGCATTTCACCCGGGAGGTTTTCTAGAGTATCGTATTTATATTTTTACCACTGGGAGAAAGGGTGCATCTGACTAACCAAATCTATTGCTACTATCCCTTTAGGCTACAAAGAATGTTTCTCGATGTGAGAGATGTATAGAGAAGACTGCAACCGTAGTCTCGTTCTAACCTTGGTAAGGATGATCTACTGTTCTATTGGGGAGGCTCACGGAATCTAGACAACACAAAGGATGTTCGACCCGCACCTATAAACCTACCCGTCCTGCTAACAAGATATGGGAAACAAAGGTAACTTGGAAATGTCATGTTCCTTGCTACTACCACGGTCCAGCTAGTCAGGGGATATCTATGAGTACCCTAGCCTAAACACCACGTTTACGCCAGCAATGATTACTCTAATAGTCAACCGGAAGAGGATTAAAGTAAACTCATAAACCAAAGAACAATAAAACAAGAACTTACTAGAATTAGAAGTCGAATTACTGAAGAATCTTAGAAGCAAGCCTCGGGTTAGGAGACTTGATCCCGCAGGTACAACTCGGATTAGACACCGACAGGCCGGCCTTCCTCCGATCTACACCTCCACTCTATCTCTCTCAATCTAGTAGAAACTAGAAGATCTATTTCTACTTACATTGGTTGCTAAGCCTAAAAAGAAATATTATTTAGAGAAGAGGTTTTCCTTCGAGGGCACCCCTCAATCTCTATGATAATTTCTTGTCTTCTCCAGGGGCTAGGGGGGTCTCCTTATATAGTCCTCCTCCTCTATGCATTTTTGGGTCGGTAAGCGAGGTGGTACTACATTATCTTTGATCTATTAGGTCGGTGGAACGTCTTGTGCGAAGAGAGTCCCGAAAGGCTTCCAGAGGTGGGCGGGCGCCCTGGGCCTGGTCCCTTTCGGCCTCCGCTTCCTTCCCGTGGCTTCTGGAGTCTTCTAGATGGTAGAAAATTGCACGGTGCGTTGATATCTCTATGTAATCCCGACATGTGGGCCTTTCTTCCTTATTTCCTGATAACCCCCTACAGAAATAGACAAACACCAAAACTCATGGAATTCTGTCAGATCAAACCCTAATTCTAGGTGTTGGCTGCATTTGGATCCTTTTCTTTATTTATTTGATGATTATATTTGGTACTTAAGGACCGTCAACAACTCCCCCAAGCTTACCTCTTGCTTGTCCCTGAGCAAGGATGGACTCAAGAGTTTCTGTAGTGGTTTCATGCCTTAAAAGTACACACGCATTCAAGCAAGATCTCATCTCTGAGTTAGAATAAACTATTAAGACTTAAAACTTACTCATTTTACCCTTCACCATGGGGCTTGTAACTGTTACTTGTGTCTTGAGCAGTTAAAAGATAGAACGGTCAAGTCAAGCGCCATGTCTCTTATTCTTGATCAGCTATAGCTCTGGGGTTTTTGCAGATTTTCAAATAAAACTCAGAGATTCCTTATATGACTCTCTCAGATCTCTCTTTTGTGGTATTTCTGGATCCTTACCAAGTCAGTAATGGTATATGCCTTCTCTCAAAGTATGTGGTATTTTTGGTATGAGGCATAGTGACATTGCCTTCTCTCTCACCCTACTCTAATAAAGTTTTGATATCTGGAGCTCATAGGTGGGAGACAGCTAATACATACTTACAAGACATTTATTGCATAATCAAACCATGGATCCAGAGAAACAAGTCAATAAGTCAAATCAAGATGTGCATGTGTGGCGAATGAATGGTGTATGGTGATGATGATGATAATAATGGTGAAAGTCTAATTCTACTTTTGCTCTTTTGAGGGGATACATACCTTTCTTGCACTTTGAACCTTTTTGTGGATAATGAGATGCTCTGTATTTTCTTTTTCTTTTTCTCTCAGGTGGGTACCTTGTACCCCTAATTCCACTGTCGGACACTAGTCCATTTTTACCTCTCGTCTCACTTTTTCTTTTCTTTCGAGGTTCCGGGCACTTGCCCCTTTTTATTTCCTCGTATTTTTCCTCTTTTTTTTAGAGCACTCATCTCCTTAAATAATATAGCAAGTGGTAGTAATTAAGATAACTCGAGCATTTATTTCACAGGGAATAACAGGGATAGGAAAATAATTTTGGCTATTCTCTCGCGGATTAGGAGTAGAATAATTTCGGGTGAATGTGGAGATGGAAATGAGTGGATATATGTGGATGATACTTCCGGAGTAGAAGTAGCATGTATGAGTGAACGTGCAAGTGAATCTTGATTTTAACCACATGACGAGCTCCTAAGGGTCTACACAGCTTGACCACACTCAATGCTCATAAGCAGTAAAAAGTAAATGTGTGGCTCAAAGTCTAATAAGCATGTATATATGGCTGTGGTAGGATTTTAAACTCTCATCATACAGGAACTCATCATGTGTTATTTTAAAGATTTTTCAAAGATAAAATTCTCTAGAATTCTAGCATCTCTAGGAACAGATAAACAGCGGCTCAACCTTCCCATATCATATCCGTTAACAACTTAGACTTTTGATCAGGTACTCTTCCCACAAGTTTAGGTTTAGAGCAAATCTTACTTCATAACAGTCATGCCTAAACTTGAGAGAGATTTCAATTTTAAGAACAAGCCATGGCAGAGCAACTATTCATCATTTCCATGTGAGAGTTTATCATGAGGGTTCATAGCAAACTTTATTTATTTATTTATTTAGCAAACTAAGCAAAAATATATATATAAAAGCACAAAATCTTTATTTGGGTTTTCATGATTATGCATCTTTTATTATTTGAGTAAAGTATAAACGCGAGTAGAAACACTTAGCTGGATAAATGGGGGTGCTCTCCCCCAAGCTGGATTTTGACGTAGTTTCTTCTGATGTAGCTAGCAGGTGGTGGAGGTGTATTTGAAAGTCGGCAGCACCCTGACAGCGATTAGGATGTCCTCCGTCTGCTAGTCTTCTTTGATCCTTGAATTCTGTGGAGCTCAAATAGACAACAAAGCTTTGTGGAATTGGTTAAGTGTTAGCATAAATATCTAGCCTTTATCATGTTGAGCCTCCTCAATAAATATTACTTATTTAGCAGGATCATGCACTTATTATTTTTATATTTTTATTGTAAGATGAAAACTTATTTATTTTATTTTTATGCCACCATAGTGAATGTACTTATAGGTTTTATGCCATGAGCATACTCACATGGGGCTTACTATTTTTTTAACATTTTTATTTTCTTTTCAAGATAGCATGAACCTGATTAACTAAGCAAACTATAATTGAATAATTGAAAGGAAAAGGATAACTACCAGGTTTACCTCTTGGCAAGGCGTTCGGTGTTTTTAAGTCCTCCGAACGGGACTCTCCGTTTTCTCAGTCGTCCTGGGATTCGCTAGGTGACGTAGTCGGTGATTCCGGCGGCGCCTCTCTTCGTGTATAACTATCTTCTCTCTCCACACCTGACTCGGTGGTACAGTCTCCTCAGGACAGTTCTGTTTTAGCCGTATGTCTTCAGACCTTATCACTTCTCCTTCGTAGTCTACCCATCCGTCCTTGATGATTTGCCTCCTCTGGTTGCGGTTGTGTTGTGTTCTTCTTGTCCTGACCTGCTTAGAATCTTCAACTATATAGTTAGGGTCAGTAAAATAGCGGCATACCTTCTCAGATGGGAAGTACACGTGGACTTCTCCGGTTCCAATGTAGATGATAACTTTGATAGTGTTGAGGAATGGTCTTCCAAGGATGGTGGGTGGATCGTACTCGTCTTCTCCCATGTCAATGACCTAAAAATCATCTGGAGCTGAATATATATTGGTTGTAGGGGCATGGTTCCATGCAGGAGCTGATAAGTGACTGCGGCCATTATGTTGACGTCAGATCCGGTGTCGTAAAGTGTCTTCTAAAAAGAGTATCTGTTGATTGTGCACTCAATGCTTGGAACATCAGGGTCATCCTTCTTGATCAAGAAAGGTGACTTGAGTCGACGATCTTGACCTCCTTGAGCTACAGTGACCATCTCAGCTGACTCGGTCCACATTTGCTTGTTCTTGTTCCTCTTGTTGGTCCTCTTCCTTGGTTCATGTCAGGATTGCTCTGAAGTTTGTGTAGTCTTGTTCTTGAAGGAAAGTCTCCTTCTTCCCCTTGATGTAGAGACTGATCTTGGCAGCATTAGCGTAGATGACAGCTCTGGTGTTTAGGAATGGCCTCCCTAAGATGATGGGTGCCCTCTCCTCAGTACCAGTCTCTATCACCACGAAGTTTGCTGGAGCGTACAAGGTACCAACTCGGACTTCAATATTTCCTTTGGGAAACTAAGTGTCTGATCTCCATTATGTTTGTGCTCGTAGACCCCGGTTCTTCACTTGGTGGAATCTGGGAGTTGTAAAACTCCTCCATGTTTTGCTTGAAGTGTACCTGCTCATAGAGACAAGGCAGAGATCAAGTGCATGGGCCCTATTGGTGGAAAACACCAACAGAACCAAAAGTGTATTTGTTCTTCTCTAACCTTAAGCATAGTGAGCAAGACAAAATTGATGGATCATGAGTGTAGCATTTGAAACATTTGTCAGATCATATAGCTCAACCTAATGGAAAGATAATCTATCTATATTTATGTTTTGTTTATATCTTCCAAAGATTGAATGTGCAACATATTAGCTTATATGATTAGGAGTGTGGGATCACGAAGGTAGAACAAAGATTAAAGGACTAAACAATGTTGAATTAATTGAGTTGGTTAATTTGGAGCTACAAATCATACATGTTTGTCACTTTTATTCATGTGTATGCCAGAACCAAAGAGAAGCTTATAAAGTGATAGTTAAGTACCTTAAGATGTTACCTAACTTGAAGAGTGACGGTACAGTATCACCTTGTGGAAACTTTCCTTTCTTAGCGGTTGTACATCGTGTTTGTGGCACCCTCCATAGATCATCTCTTTATGATGAATGAGCTATGTCCTTCTTGTGCAAATTGTTAAACTTCATGGGTCTCTTTCTTCATGTCCAATGTGAGTTTATCTCAAGACTTCCCAGGTTGATATTGAAAGTTTTCCTGCAGGGGTTAGTCCAAAATATCCCATATCTACTATAGCATACTATCGGCTCAAAAATCAACCTAGACACCATGTCTAATTTGATTTAGAAGGGCATTTTAACCTAAGCACCATGCTTAATTTAAAATCCCTTGGAAGTAAGATCATCATTCCTAAACTAAGCACCATGCTTAATTAAGAGATAAATGAAACTATTCCAAACCTAGACATATACTAAAGCAAATAAAGGTAGCATGAGAGCATTTATAGAGATCTATTTAAGTGGAGATGAAGTAGTGTAATTAGTATTTAATAAATTGAGCATGTCTTAAAGGTAAGGACAACCAACATAGCAACATGGCAAATGATGTTTTTTATGTAAGGTATTTCCCTCAAGCTTGAATTTTGCAAAATTCAATGTTGGATGAATTTAATTCAATGTTGCATGATGATTGGTTGGACATACCTTGTGCTTGTCATTCATCCGATCTTCGTGCTCCAGCCCTGGAAAGGTTATGGCAAGAATACCCGAAGGAATATTTCTACAATTATCTTAATATGCTCAATACACAAGGCAATGTTGCAAATAATTAAAAGTTCATGTTATGATCTGATAAGTGCTTGTTTTAGAACACTAAGCTTGTCCTTGGGAAACCATCAATTTATGTCAGCGAAGTGGTTTCCCCTCCAACACCTACCTATATCAAGATCAAGTCAACGAGATCTGCAATATTTATTATAGACATATGCATCGACAACCGCCCTTTTAAAGTTTTTATAAATAGAAAGGAAGAGGGGGTTGGAGATCTCAAATGTGGTGATGATGGAGAGACCGATTGATTGGGGAGATGTTTTATATGAGCAAGGACTTGGTAAGGTATTTATGAAATAACTTCCATGCTCACTGTTGTTTCTCTCATTCTCAAACTCCAAGGATGATTCTTCATGAATGCTTAAAATTCCTCTAGGATTGTCTCTCAAGTTTGTTTTATCTATCCATTCAATGGTGATAGCACATGGATTTTTAATGCCCTCTAGCCATTGATGTTGCTCTTCTTGATCCTCCTTCTTATGCATGGGATGTCTAGGGAGATTCATAGGATTATCGGGAGGTTCAAGAGAAAGAGCATAGTAGAATTTATTAAGCTCAAGGATGGGTTGGATAGCCGAATCATGGGATTGAAATGTTTGGAAATCGGCTATTGAAACTTCCTCTCCTTGTATGGGAGATGATTCCTTCTCTATCTCTAAGATTTTTCTATGAATACTAGTACAAGAAGGATGTCCACGAATGAAGACATACCTTCCTTTACTAATAGATGAAGAAAGAAGGACTCTACCAAAGGTTATATGATTAAGACCAATGTGAAAATATCTAGGAAAAGCATGGTCTTGTAGGGCTAGGTCTAAACCAGAATTTATAGAAAGATTAATAGATTCCCTAGGTGTAGCTAAAAGTGCATTATCTTCTTGATTAAAAGATAGGACCTCAGCTATAGAAAAGGGTTGGTTTTGACCTATCAACTCCGGACACAGATCATAATTAGGGGCAGGACGTGTTGACTCCCATGGTCTATGGCTGGTCTCCAAAGGTGCAAAGAATTTAATAATAGATATGGAATTTGAGTTATCCATAAAGATAAAAATAAAAAGATAAAAGAATAAAAGTATAATACAAGATAATAGCAAGACTCAAAGTTATCTCAGCAAACCGTCTTTCTCCCCGACAACGGCGCCAGAAATGCTTGTTGATATTTGGTAATGCAATAAGGAAATGATCCGCAAGCGCACGGATATCGGTGAGCATTTCACCCAGGAGGTTTTCCAGAGTATCGTATTTATATTTTTACCACTGGGAGAAAGGGTGCATCTGACTAACCAAATCTATTGCTACTATCCCTTTAGGCTACAAAGAATGTTTCTCGATGTGAGTGATGTACAGAGAAGACTGCAACCGTAGTCTCGTTCTAACCTTGGTAACGATGATCTACTGTTCTATTGGGGAGGCTCACGGAATCTAGACAACACAAAGGATGTTCGACCCACACCTATTAACCTACCCGTCCTGCTAACAAGATATGGGATACAAAGGTAACTCGGAAATGTCACGTTCCTCGCTACTACCACGGTCCAGCTAGTCAGGGGATATCTATGAGTACCCTAGCCTAAACACCACATTTACGCCAGCAATGATTACTCTAATACTCAACCGGAAGAGGATTAAAGTAAACTCATAAACCAAAGAACAATAAAACAAGAACTTACTAGAATTAGAAGTCGAATTATTGAAGAATCTTAGAAGTAAGCCTCGGGTTAGGAGACTTGATCCCGCAGGTACAACTCGGAGTAGACACCGACAGGCCGGCCTTCCTTCGATCTACACCTCCACTCTATCTCTCTCAATCTAGTAGAAACTAGAAGATCTATTTCTACTTACATTGGTTGCTAAGCCTAAAAAGAAATATTATTTAGAGAAGAGGTTTTCCTTCGAGGGCACCCCTCAATCTCTATGATAATTTCTTGTCTTCTCCAGGGGCCAGGGGGTCTCCTTATATAGTCCTCCTCCTCTATGCGTTTTTGGGTCGGTAGGCGAGGTGGTACTACATTATCTTTGATTAATTAGGTTGGTGGAACGTCGTGTGCGAAGAGAGTCCCGAAAGGCTTCCAGAGGTGGGCGGGCGCCCAGGTCCTCAGGGCGGGCGCCCTGGGCCTGGCCCCTTTCGGCCTCCGCTTCCTTCCCGTGGCTTCTGGAGTCTTCTAGATGGTAGAAAATTGCGTGGTGCGTTGATATCTCTATGTAATCCCGACATGTGGGCCTTTCTTCCTTATTTCCTGATAACCCCCTACAGAAATAGACAAACACCAAAACTCGTGGAATTCTGTCAGATCAAACCCTAATTCTAGGTGTTGGCTGCATTTGGATCCTTTTCTTTATTTATTTGATGATTATATTTGGTACTTAAGGACCGTCAACACTTAGCACTAATAAAAGTAGGCCTTGGTCTATCACCATTACCTATATCTACTTCTACTAAATCATCAACCGATGTAAATCCCTAACCTAACTTTCCATCATCGGCGAACCTATCCATTAAAACTCCTCATCAGAACCGACTGCTTGGATCAGTGGAATTTCATAATCGACAACTTTGAGAAAATCTTTCTCCCAAACATCACCTGAAATGCATCTGGTCCTCTCGTAAGTATCTGATTCTGCCGATGCAATGACATATGAAGAATCTCCCGGGACAATTTCAATTTTATCACCTACCCACTGAACAAGGCATTGGTGCATTGTAGAAGGAACACAACAATTAGCATGAATCCAATCTCTCCCTAGTAGCAAATTATATGCACCTTTCCCACTGATGACAAAGAAAGTCATCGGCAAAGTCTTGCTGCCGATGGTCAGTTCAATGCATATGGCCCCCTTAACTCCTTCAAAATCTTTCAACATCATATCAGTCTTAGTCAAATCTTGATCTCCTTTGCCAAGTTTTCGATATACCGCATATGGCATAATGTTGATTACAGCCCCTCCATCAATGAGTATCTTAGAAATCGGCTGCCTATCAACCCTGCCTTTGACAAACAGAGCCTTAAGATGTTGTCTTTCGTCATCAGAAGGCTTCTCAAACATAGCTATCATTGGGTCAAGCGCCAACTGAGCTATCTGATCAAGGAAATCTATCTCCTCATCATCACTGAAAGGTGCAAGAAATTCCATCGGCTACATGAACACCATGTTAACATCTGCCGATGGCCCTTTTCCCCTAGGATCTTATTGCTGCCGATTTTCAGACTTAGAAGAATTGTCTTCTCTGCTTAATTCTTCCTGCCTTTCTCATTGCATCCTTCTTTTCTGTGTCCTGGTTAATCCTTCCAGACACCACTAGGGAAGTTGCGTCTTCCGCACTGGTTGATAGCGTACCTCCCTTGATTCCACCCGATGAGTACTAGCATCCCTGCAGAAGATAAATTCATCGGGCACCCGTGCATTTTCCATCTCTTGTAGCTCTTCTTGGTTTCTTGGAAAATGCCCGACACATTCACCAAGCCTGTCATGCACACTGAGCCTGCCCCCCAGCTGATCATGAACTAACATCCTTCCTCTAATAGGCCCATTAAATCGTCGATCATCGTTTCGATCTCGTCGATCTGATTGGTTATACCGATTATAACCATTGCACTCAGGGCAGTCTCTGACAGTTGGTAGTTTGATATTTTGCTCCCAACAGTGGATGAAGAACGGGCAATTCCAATGATCTTTATGCTGATTCCACTCTTGTCGGCGCCTTTCTTCTTCTCGGTGACGATCCTCTTGTTAATGGCGATACCGATCTTCACGCTGCTGCCATGTTTCCTGATGCCGTCTATGAGTAATAAGAATACCGGATCGAGGAGGTCTCCTAGAGCTGCTGCCTTCCTGGATTAAGCCTTTGCCCTTGGCATCATCGACAGTGATATGATGCTGGGGATCTATTGATGCGCTTTACTCAGCTGCTTCCGACGTTAAGACTTTAGTCTTTCCCTTGGCATCTAGCATGTTTGTAGGGAAAGGATGATGATCATTCTTCATTGGCTTCTGAGCTTTGGAATTATCAAATCTAATCCTCCCAGATTCTATAGTCGATTGCAATTGTTGTTTGAACACCTTGCGCTCATTTGTACTATGAGATGTTGCATTATGCCACTTGCAATACTTGATCTTTTTCAACTCTTGTGCCGATGGCATCACATGATTTGGTGACAATTTAATCTGCCCCTCCTGAAGCAAAAAATCAAATATCCTATCGGCCTTAGTAATATCAAAAGCAAACTTCTTTGGTTCTTTGTGGCCAAAAGGAAAAGACATCGGCTTTTTGTTTGTCACCCATTCTGCCAAGCCCATGGCTGGCTCTTCATCAGAATCTGAACTTGTTGCCTCATCGACAAATGACACTTTCTTGTTCCAAGCCTTCCTAGGTTCAAAAGTCTTAATATCTTGATCAGAATTCCTTTGCACCAAATGACTTAGACTTTCAAACTCTTGAGAAGCATATTTGTTGATGTGTGGCAACAATCCCTGGAAAGCCAAATCGGCTAGCTGCCGATCATCCAAAACCAAACTGTAACATTTGTTCTTGACATCCCGCAACCTTTGCACAAAACTTTCAACCGATTCATCATTGTGTTGCCTCAGCCTTACTAAATCGGTAATCTTCTTCTCATGAACTCCAGAAAAGAAGTATTTGTGGAACTGCTTCTCAAGATCGGCCCAAGTAATCACTGAGTTTGGAGGTAGTGAAATAAACCAAGTGAATGCTGATCCTGACAAAGATGATGAAAATAAACAAACTCTTAATTCATCTCTGTTAGCAGCATCTCCCCACTGATGTATAATGTGAGCATGCATGTGTGTGTTTTGATGGGATTCACATGAGCTCCAATAGATTATATAACAATGTGAGCTAGTACTTGAGGTCTGATGATTGTATGTGCATGACTCATGTCACTCTTTATTGCATGGAATTTTTTGTGACAATGTGAGCTAGTCCAGGATGACAAATTAATGCTCATTTACAGTTGTGTTCTATTACTTAAACAAAGAAATCATCTTCCTTGCTTTCTACCACTACAGCACACGTCACCAGCAAAAAAAATTTGGACGTGTAAAAGATTATAAGCTGACTCTCACCCTCCTAAACTTCCAAGGTGGTACTAAACTCTCAGTGTCCGTCTCTTCGGGCGACAGGCGAATTCCTAGGGAATTTTTGGGCATTTTGGGAGTCTAAGTTTTTGGAAATTTCATAAACTAAATGTGGCCAAAAGATCACATCACATGAGCACCAGCAATTAGGTACAAACGCGCGTTTTTTTGTGTTTCCAAATTTTGTAGCCATCGCACTGGGAACCAAAAGTGGCGCCATTTTTTCCCTCTGAATTTTTTTTAGCAAGAGTGCCAAACTAACGCGCCACTTACCACGTTTAAGCCGAAATTCCACGTTGATATATAGGCTGACTCCTCAATTACCCTCTTAATTAATCCCCTTTCGCTTGATTAGGTTTAGCAGACGACACCGCCGCCACAACACTGCGAGTTTTCCTCTTCCAGACATGATGCCGACGTTGAGCGAGAAGACAAGGGGGACCCCCTCGTCGTCGACAGCACTACGCACACCTGCGTCGGTGTTGCTTACTACAACCACGGTGACACCAACAACTGCACCTTCCATGGTCGCGCCCAATAGATGTAGGGCAAAGGCTTCGCTCTTTGCTGCATAGAGTTCAGCCAACGACGACGCAATCCACGACAGCCAAGAAGAATTCATACCTGCGTCTCAGGACACGATCGAGAATAGGTACATCTCAGGATCGGTTGCTGTGTATTAGATTCGTTTGGAATGTATTAGATTTGTTAGCTAGGATTAAACTAAAAGCATGTGTAGAAAATATTGTCACATGATCTATTGCATGCAAGTAGAGAATCCTGTGGATCTTGTTATTAATTATCATGATCTATTGCATGCAAGTAGAAAATATTTGTTATTAATAGTTTCAGTAGTGTTCTTATCAATCTCTGCTATTGCATCATTCTCTTCTAGCGATTTAAAGAAATTGTCATCGCTTAATATGCAGAATGGAGGATAAGCGGACAATATATGTCGTTTGCAAGGGGACTGAGGAGGGAGAACAATTTCATAGGTCATTTTCTATTGAGAAGAGTCTTCTCACTCTAGGTAACTTAACAACATTAAAATCAAAACTGGGGTATGGGTCCAGGGACTACATGTATTACAAGAGGAGAAGTGTTGATGATCCTGAGTCAGCAATACTACAAGAACTTGAATACGATGTTGATCTATCAGACATGGTAGATAGTTGCCAGGATGAGAATGAGATTAGATTAGTTTTGTCGAAGAATCAAGCAACAACCTATGTGTTGCCATAACACCTATTAAAAAGAAGAAAGATAGCTCTGATGATGATGAAGACGAAGCTTTTGATCTAGATGGTTACAAAGATTGGCTAGCTTATCTACATTCCAAGGGCGAAGCCTTGGGTGAGTTACATAAATCCCTGGTGTATATGTATATGGTTACAAAGATTTTGCAATGTGCACTCATGACTCATATTATTGTTCTTTTTCAGAGTTACAAGATATATATAGGGAGGACACAATCAATACATTTATAGAATGGTTGAAGGTTCAAGGAGATCTTGATGACATCAGCAATATCTTGATAACAAATTACAATTCTAGCTTCAAATTATGCTAGCTGATCATGTGACAATATTGTGTGCAGATGCTTTTAATGATCCTAGCAATCATATATATTCCAGTCAAGACAGCAACAGATCACCAACGGAGAAGGCACCATCTCATGCTCGGCGTTGGAAACCAATTGAAGGTAATTTTCTTTGATCTCTTAGCTCTAAGACATAAAGACAAACCAATTTTCTTTGATCTCTTAGCTCTAAGCTTAGGCATTATGTCATTTGATATGCAACCATAAACAAAGTTATCTAGCCATAAAGACAAACTAATTTTCTTTAATCACTTAGCTCTGAGTTTAGTATCAACAAATGGGAAGAAAAGAAGAAGTGGTACCATCAACTGTTGTCGCCGTTTAATATCCGTTGTAACATCTTGTTGCCATGGAATAGGCTCAGAAAATGGGAAGAAAAGAGGACATGGTACCCTCAAATGCTTGAAGGCACTCTCTAAGAGACACAAGTCTGGCAATCAGAAGCTCCATGTTGAGTTCTCCAGACTTGGAGGAGCGGTAGGTGACAACGCGCGCACGTTCACTAATGAAATAGTGCTGTTTACAAGGAAGAGGGCACCACTCATTGGAGTGAGAACATGGAAAGATATCCATGGTGATGTAAAACAATCAATAGCATCTAACATATTGGTAATAATATTTGCTTGTGTATAGATTTTAATTATTGCAATAACGTAACAACTGACCATGTATTTGCATGTCCTTTAATTATACAACAGGTTAGGTGTGACCTTGAGGATGGACATGATTCAAAGATGAAGATTTGGGCTATTGCTAAAGAGCGTTACAAAGGGTGGCGATCAACTTTAAGTGCTACAGCCAAGGCATACAACACGTACCAGGAGAGAATGAGCCATAAGCCTGAAGAATTGGACATTGTAGAATGGCACTATTTGTTGAAATATTTTAATAGTGCAAAGTTCAAGGTTTGTTCCACATTCTGACTATTCTTAACAATAGCAATTTAGGAAAAATGGCGATGTCTAAATCATTAAGATGTCTGTTAAAATTGCATTCTGTAGGAAAAGAGCGTGAAGAACACTGGGAATTGATCCTAGAAAAAGACCACTCATTTGTTAGGATCTAAGGCTTTTTCTCAGTGTAGCTATGAGAAGGTAATTATACAGAAGCACATCTACAAGCTTTATTGCTGCAAGATTTACTAATTTGTTCTGTTCTTGTCATATCAAAGAGACCCAGGTACTGGTGAGGAGCCCAATGACTTGGACCTTTGGTACATTACTCACACTAAGAATGGGGCATGGAAAGACCAAGCATCTGAAGAAGTCTATGTAAGTTCCTAATGCACTTGTGCATAATTGCTAGTGCATGCAAGTAGATAATGCCACCAATGTCATCATCAACTAACTCTTTCATCTGCTCGTTGTAAATTTTAGGAGACAGCAAGGAGGGTTATTTGTGATAAGGAATCAAATGTAGAGGTAAACTTCCTTTCCCTAAAGGAGAGGAACGAGCTTTTCTAGGAGGCATACAAGGAAGTCACAAAGTGCAATTCAAAAAGGTTGCATGGTAATGGGTACCTTGCAAAAAACACAACTAGAAGGCAGCTGCTGAATGCGGATCGCGAGGAACAAATTCGTAGGGAAGAGCAAAAGCATCGGGAACACCTCGAACTCATGGAAGAATTTGAGAGGCTACAAGAACAAATGAATTCATGGGAAGCTGACAAGGCAGCTGAAAGGCAAGCTCAAAGGGCATTTTATGCAGCACAGATTGAAGAAGTTATGAGGGCAAGGGAGGATGATAAAGAAGCGTTTAGGCAAGAGATCCAAGCATTGCTAGCAGGACAAGCTCAGCCAGGGTTGCAGCAGGTACTAGTAATGCAAAATGTTAATTTGTAAAAGCTAGTTATTGAATGACTTTATTTCCTTTGGGTCTATAACTAACCATCTGTATATGTCCAGCCAAACAACAATGTCACTGCAATTGCAGAGGAGGCGGCTGCTGCCGAAAACACAAGTACTCAAGTTGATGACCCTACCACAGAGATTTTGGTCTCCTCAAATTAGGTTGACTGTGAATTGACAACTTTTTAATGCTATCATCTGATACTACACAAAATGGTGCCTATTTAATTTTATCCTTCCATCTAATTTGTTCCTAGGACAAGGAGCCTTAAGGCAACCTGGAGGAATCTCAAGAAAGGGCAATTGGCGCTCGGCTGACAAGAAGTGGTAAAGCTGCAAGAAATGAACCATCTAAGGCAGAAGCGGGCAAATTCGTTACTCTACAGCAGTTGAGGCAGGTACCTAAGAAACAAAACAACAACATCAAGAAGACAGCAGGTGAATGTTTCTACTTCAGCTGTCAAAGTGTTTATAGTTGAGTTCATTACATGCTGTCATTTTGATAATTTTATGATGGTCAATTCATTTAATTTTTTAATGAGGAATTCATATAATTTTATGATCAGTAATGAAACTTTGGTTTAGTGTCTGCTGCTATGTACCTTAATGTTAATTTCAGATTACTTGATGCTAAAAATATGTCATTCATTCTTTCTAGGAAAGTAAAGGCATTGCGATGGAGCGACAAGTGATGGGATCGACTTTGAGTCATCATCCTTTGATGATCAAGTGATGGGATTGCTGATCAAGTGCCTAGGATGATATTCATTTCAATCCATTTCGTCGCCATTTTGATTTCTTTGAACCAGTGGAGTGTGTGTGTTGTCGTCCCCAAATATTTTAATTCAGTGCTACATGTGTGCACGTGATTGGATGGAGAGTGAGAAACATTTAAGTATGTGGTGTGCTGTAATTTGTGTGCTACATTTATGGTTAAGTTGTGTTTTGATGCATGTTTGATTGTTTAATGGTGATGATTTTATATTATAATATTATTTTTAATTGTTGGTGACACGTGGCAGTATGTACAAAAATATTAAAAGCGACACCATTCGTTGCAATAGATAATTTATCCTATCGCAACCTACTTTTAAAGATGTCACAACTGGTCATGGCAATAGAGGGAGGTACACATGTTGCAACCTACTTTTTTCGATGTCACAACGGGTCGTGGCAACAAAGGGAGGTACACATGTTGCCACCATTTTATCACGGCGATAATAGAGACAAGAACTTTACTCAACCAAAACATTTTGGACGCAATAGAGGAGAACACATATAACAACCGACCACATTGTGTGGCAATAGGGTGTCCAATCTCTTGCCTCCAAACGCACCTGGTAGCAATAGAGAGGACACCTTATTGCACCGAGATCCATTTCGTGGCAACATAGGACACCACATATAGCAACCAATTCACATTGATGGCAATAGAGGGGTTGCCCTTGTAGCAACCACAACTGGGGTGTAGCAATACAACAGTTTGCAATGCCTCATTTTACACATTGCAACGCTTTTAGATGATGCAATTGGAATCTCTGGCATCACCTGATGTGTTGTAAGAGGATACATGGCAACCAACTCGAGCATGGCAATGTGTAATTGTTCCAACTTCAACATGTGTTGCAATACCTAAACTCCTTCAACCACCAAAAGACAGTCGTGGCAGAAGGTTAATACCACCAGGCTTTACGCATCACCATCTGACAAAATTGTTTGGTTACAATTGCACATATTGCAACCAAGACAGGCATATTACAACATATTTTGCCGGTGCTATTGGGTCAAAACCTTGTAGTGGACAGGATCAATGGGCTGCCATCCTCGAGCCAGGACGTTATCCACTAATCCTAGACCCATGCATTAACAGTGTCAGATTCGAACGCGTGCTCGTAGATGTTGGCAGCTCCATCGACATCCTATTCCGCAACAACCTACCTGCTCTCAAGCTAACCCCAGCATAGCTGAAACCATACAAAGCCCAATTCTGGGGTGTCCTACCGGGCCAAAGTTCAATTCCTCTCGGCCAGATAACATTGCCTGTTTGGAACACCAGACCACTTTCGCATAGTTTGTAAATTTTGTGGTCGCCGACTTCGGCAGGACATACCACGCAATTGTGGGCCGTCCTTCTCTCACAAAGTTCATGGCAGTTCCACATTATTCATATTTGGTCCTCAAGATGCCAACCGAGAAGGAAGTCCTAACCATCAGGGGCAACGTCTACGCAGCTTACACCTATGAGGAGGACAGCTTCAAGGTCACCGAGGCCATCGACCTCTCAATTCAGATGACAGAAACTGTGTCCCAAGCAGCACAAGCTCCGTCCGACCAGCTCGAAGTACTCGAGCAGCAAACCCCGAGGAAAACATCAAGTCCAGGGAACACAAGGAAGTCCGACTTGTCGATAGCGAGCTCGAAAAGACGGCTCTCATCGGAGCCAACCTGGACCCTAAATAGGAAGACGCACTCGTGAGGTTCTTGAGGGATAACGTAAGCGTTTTCGCGTGGAAACCTGCAGACATAAGACCAATCAAGCAAAAACTATAATGGTTCGCTCGTGACAAAAATGAGGCTATTAGGACGGAAATTACACGGCTTTTAGCAGCCGAGTTTATTAAAGAAGTGTATCATCTCGATTGGCTAGCCAATCTAGTCCTTGTAAGAAAAAAGAATAATGAATGGAGAATGTGTGTTGATTACACCAATCTTAATAAACATTGTCCTAAGGATTCTTTTGGTCTCCCTCGCATAGACGAGGTGGTCGATTCTACGGTTGGATGCGAATTACTCTCTTTTCTCAACTGCTAGTCTAGTTATCACTAGATCTCTTTAAAAGAGGATGACCAGATTAAAACCTCTTTCATTACTCCCTTTGGGCAAACTGCTACATGACCATGTCCTTTGGACTAAAAAATGCCGGAGCCACGTATCAACGTGCTATTCAGCAATGTCTCCACGATGAAATACGTGATGACCTCGTTGAAGCTTATGTCGATGACGTTGTCGTCAAAACTAGAAATGCCAGCACTCTGATCAACAATCTCGATCGAACCTTCAAAGCGCTAAACAAGTATAAGTGGAAGCTTAACCCCAAAAAGTGCATCTTTGGGGTCCCTTCCGGCATACTGCTCAGTAACGTCGTCAGTCGTGACAGCATATGCCCGAACCCCTCGAAAGTCAGGGCAGTGCTTGATATGCGACCACCCAAAAATGCAAAGGACGTACAGAAACTCACAGGATGCATGGCTACTCTTAGCCGGTTCATATCTCGACTAGGAGAGAAAGGGCTCCCCTTCTTCAAGCTGCTCAAAGCATCCAAAAAGTTCACCTGGATACAAGAGGCCGACGCCGCATTCACGCAGCTCAAAGTTTTTGTCACCTCCCCCTCAGTCCTTACCGCGCCTCAACCTAATGAGGACCTACTCCTCTACATCGCGGCAACCGATCGAGTCGTGTCAATAGTGCTCGTAGTAGAGCAAGAAGAGCCAGGCCACATTTACAAGGTCCAGCGACCAGTGTACTTCATAAGCGAAGTCCTAAATGAGTCCAAGACCAGATATCCTCAGATACAGAAGTTGATTTACGCTATCCTGATCACTTCCAGGAAGTTGAAACATTATTTCAACGGCCACCATATCATGGTAACTACAAGCTTCCCGTTAGGCGATATCCTGCGAAACAAGGATGCCAACGGTAGAATTGTAAAATGGGCAATGGAGTTATGTCCTTTCTCGATGGATTTCCAGAGTCGTACAACCGTTAAATCACAAAGCCCTAGCAGATTTCATCTCCGAATGGACCGACCTCAACGCACCTCCAGCTCCGGATATCACCGACCACTGGTTAATGTTCTTTGATGGGTCGTTAAACATCAATGGCGCCGGCGCAGGAATCCTTTTCATCTCACCCAACAAGGACAAACTCCGTTACGTCCTTAGAATCCTTTTTCCTGCGTCCAACAACATGGCCGAGTATGAAGCATGCTTGCACGGCATACAACTAGCCATGGAATTAGGAGTCAAGCACCTCTACGTCCATGGTGATTCTGCACTGGTCATCAATCAGCTTAATAAGGAGTGGGACACAACTCACGAGAAAATGGATTCGTATTGCAAGGAGATTCGGAAATGGGAAGCAAATTTTTATGGAATCGAGTACATACACGTGGTTTGGGACAAGAAACAAGCAGCAGATGCGCTGTCAAAGATAGAATCATCCCAGGTCCAGATTTCGCAAGGCGTTTTTGTCCAGGACATTGTCAAGCCAAGCATCGGAGGCGACCTAGTCGAGAAGGTAAACAGCGAGGCACTTTTCGTCTAGAACGCCACACCGACAACCAGCAACACCGATTGGCGCGCGCCTTTCATTAAATATCTCACAGACGGTACTTGCCTTCAAGACAAGACAGAGAATGAATGCCTCATCCGATGATCTAGAATTTACGCACTGGTCGATGGTCGACTTATGCGCAAGAACGCCAATATGGAAGTCTTGCTGAAATGCATCACCCAAGACGATGATGCCAAACTACTAGAAGACATACATGCTAGATCCTGCAGCAACCATGTGGCCTCTCGGACGCTGGTCGGAAAGGCTTTCCGAGTAGAATTTTATGGCCATTTGCGGTGACCAACGCCGAGAAGCTGGTTCGACGATGTGAGGGTTGCCAGTTCTTCGCCAAGAGGACTCACATCCCGGCTCACGAAATCCAGACAATACCGTCATCATGGCCATTTGCCTGCTGGGGCCTAGATATGATTGGGCCATTCAAACCAGCTCCAGGCAATTTCAAGTTCATGTTCGTGCCGGTCGACAAGTTTCCAAGTGGATCGAGTACATGCCGTTGGTAAAAGCAACTTCAGAAAAGGCTGTAGAATTCCTCAATCAAATCATACATCGTTTCGGGATTCCTAATAGCATAATCACCGATTTGGGTACTCAGTTCACCAGCACTACATTCTAGGACTTCTGCGATGACAGAGGCATAGTCGTAAAGTATGTGTCGGTAGCTCATCCCCGAGCCAATGGACAAGTCAAGCTAGCTAATGGCATGATCATAGACGCTTTAAAAAAGAGGTTTTACAAAAAAATGACAAAGCAACAGGAAGGTGGATGAAAGAATTGCCAGCCGTGGTCTGGGGCCTCTGAACATAGCCTAGTCGGAATACTGGCGTGTCGCCTTACTTCATGATATACGGGGCTGAGGCGGTCCTCCCCACTGACATAACATTTGGATCTCCAAAAGTCGAGCATTTCGATCAATCTTCAGTAGACCACGCCAGGGAACTTGAAATCAACTGCACAGAGAAGAAACAGTTAGACTCTTGCATCCGAACAGCAAAGTACCTCAAAGCCTTACGACGGTACTACAACAGGAACGTCAAGGAACGTTCTTTTGTGGTCGGCGATCTGGTACTAAAGTGGAAAACAAGCCATAAAGGGATGCATAAACTGTCCACCCCATGGGAAGGTCCTTTCGTGGTCGTGGAAGTCACGCATCCCACTTCCTACAGATTAGCTTATCCAGACCAGTGTTCGCCTAAATGGCCTAAACGGCCGATTAAACGGTCATTAAACGGTAAACGGTGGCAAACTGTTTTGTTTAGAGGGTAAACGATTGACCGTTTAAACGGTCAAAAAACGGAGAAAACGGTCTAAACGGCCTACACAGAACGTTTGTAAACGTTATTAAACGTGCTAAACGGCCGTTTAGGCAAACACCAGGTGAATGTAGATGAATTTTATATCAACAATTTGTATACTTAAATTTATTATATTTATAAATATATAAAATTGATTTATTACATGCATAAATATGTATATTTAATTCTTCTAACATGCATAAACATATATACATAATAAAATAAATGGTTTTTAGTTGCATAAATATGTATAAATGATAGAATGATTGATTTTACATTAAAAAATATGCACATTTTTGTAATATTGTGTAAAACCGTTTAGACCGTTTTAATCCGTTTAAACACCGTCTAAACAGTTTAAACGCTAAACGAATGGTGACCGACTGTTTACCGTTTAGCGTTTAGGATAACATTGATCCAGACAGAACAAGCTTGCGTAACTCTTGGCACATAGGCAAACTATGATGGTTTTACCCTTAGAAGTAGTACACCTTATTTGTATCTTTTTCTTTATGAATAATAACAAATTTTGGTTTTTCGCCCTATACTTCTTATATGCAGAACACCCGACAAGCACAATTTTTTCTGTTCTCGACATGCAATGTAATGAAGCCAAGTAGGGTACTCGCTACCTTTCGATCAGTGATACATCACTCTTATAAATTAATCAAAGCGCTTAACCATGGTTTACAAATTTAAGCTTTATTACAAACTTTCCAAGCAAAGTTTACAATAAAAAGCCCCTCTAGGCGGTCCTAGTCTTAACCTACAGACTACTCTAGAGCTCGTTGCTCGGGCTGCTCGCTGGCACGAGTCTCTGGCGCCGTCGAAGAGGTCAGGGCCACCGGCGCCTGGCTGGTCGAGACCGCAGGTTCCGACCACCCATCTCCCGCAGTGGATGACTCTGACAACTCCCTGGTTGACCTTTCTGAACCCGGTTAGTCGGACGGAGTGGATGTCCTGTAGAGGTTAATATCGCCGATCACAGTCGATGATAGGTCCAGAAGACTGACACGAAGGTCATCCGCCTCCTTTGGACCGACCTCTTTGGGGTACCCTCCCTCCAAGTGGGATAGGTCGATTAGGGGGTAGTGGGCACGTACCATGCTTAGGACGTGTGCTCTGGCGTACTCTCCAGCATCCTTAACGAACTGCTGAAGCCAACCCCATGCGTGTTGCGCCTTCTCAACCGGGCCAAGACTCTGTGTGCGGGACTGGTCTTCGGGTAGCTCTGGACTGATAAGGTCTAGCACCGGGGCTATACCTTTCTAGATCTGGAGGCACCTGCTCTTCCACGAGTCCCGGTCCTTCACCAGGTCCTCGAGATGCTTTTTAGTGTTAGCTTTCAGCACTACGACAAGGACAAAACAAGAGAAGTTAATAATGGGCCACACAAACAAAAGAGTCTTCAATCCTCCCGACAAGTCTGGTCTTACCAGTCAACTCTCAGTTCCTTGACTTAGCTCTTCACCAGCCTTCCTCTTGCTCTACAATATGTGAGAACGTTCCTGGTCGATCTGGTCTCTCTCCTTCCGGACGCGCTCTAGTTCTTCCTCTGGACCTGCAGCAGCAACTGTTATGTCAACAAAAACAAAAAAAATACCATGCATAACGATTGGTGTCAATCGCTAGTCTTACCCCTTTTCTCGCGATCCTTGTCGGCTAGTCGCCGAGACAAGTCCAACATCCACTCTTCTTGAGCAGCCCTCTCCTTGGCCTCCTTCTTGGCCTCTAGCTGAAGGCGGTCCACCTCCCCAGTCAAGGCCTTGTTCTCGGCCACGATCCCCTCAATTTGGTCGAAACATCTTTTACGATATTTCACCATCTTCATTGCATCTTGTGGATTACGAACATACATACACATGTGACAAAGTTACGATGGCACTTTTTATTTTTAAGTTGGGAGATCACTTACCTTACCTTCATTAACAAGCCGTTTGGCGGCTCGTTCCACTCTCTCCACCTCCTCGACCTCTGTGATCTCTTCATGACTGGCCCAGTGGTCCCCGCGCTGACGCCAGACATAAATGTGTTGACGGCCATCGCGGGGATGCCCCTGGATCTCCTCCAATTCATCCTCGGAGCCGGCTTGGGCCTCCTCGCCCTATGCATGACTCCCCACCATGGCTGAGGAAGCCATTAGTCTCTTTCCAAGGTCAGGTGCGCCGTCCGGTGCTCTAGCCTCGATGAACGGATCCTCCACTCGAGCAGGGGATGGAGCTCTGACTTCCTCTTCCGCTCCACTGCTCGGCGAGGGAGTGGCTGTAGCTCCCTCTCCCCTAGTCAGGATAGCCACATCGGTCTCCTCCTAGGTCAGGGCATCCGCGGCGACTTCTTCTCTGGTCGAAGCAGCTACAGGTTGAGCAGTAGGCTGCTCTACGACGGCTTGCCCAGTGGTGGTCTGCTCCATAGTGGTCGGCTCAAATGGCCCCGAGCCCAAAATGGTGCTGGGGTCAACATCTGAGGCGGCGCTACAAGTTTCATCCAATTATAAAATGCTCGAGTATTAACATTTTGAAAGACATAGCTGTAGTTTTCTACTTACAGGTTGGAGCTCCTGTGCGATGTCGAGAAGACCCTCCGCCTGGCACGGCCAGCCGCGGTTGCTGGTTCCGCCTGGTCCGGGCGTGCCTGCTCGACAGGGGCATGTGCAGTGGGCGGATCTTTGGCGGCTCATTCGCCAGGTGCCGGGACCACTTCTGGGTGGTTCCGTAGCTTGCGGACTAGGGTTGGGGCCACCTCCTCCTCCTCGTCGTCGTCATCAATGACTCGGAGCAGTTGTCAACGCTTCGGCGCCCGGGCTCCCGAGGCCGAGCTTGGCCAGTTGAAGGTCCTTGCATCGATTCTGTTGGTGTCGCTCCTGCTCGGGATGGCTCCCCAGCCATTGGTCTCTTGCCAGCAACCCTATCATCGGTGGTCGGCGCCGGTCGACTGTCATCGTCATCACTACTGGTGTACCGGTAACACCGAGCAGCCTTGTCCATAGGCGGGTCTACCCCGGCGGTGCTCCATGTCGGGCACCAATGATACATACACCGACGCTCGGTCAATGTCTCCGATCTGCAAGGCGACGGTAACAAGATATCAAAGGAAGAAGATGACGACTAACAAAATTGCAAGTTGGGTAAACTCATCCTTTTTGGAGCTGGTCGACCCAACTTGTACGCGTGGATACGGTTGTCGCTTCGCACGAAGTTGCTGTCCGCAAGGTTGAACAGCTCGTTGATCCTACACTAGATCTCTAGCTTCTCTAGGTTGTCCTTGTGGATCCTCGTCGAGTCCTGGCTTCCCTGGTACTCGTAAGCCGAATGGACCCTCCTTTGGCACGGTAGAACTCGTCGGCTGAGGAAGTTGCCGACCATGCCAGGCCCATCCAGACACGACTACTCGACCAGGTTCATCAACTCTTCCACCTAATTGGTGTACTCTGGACAGTCTGTCCAGTTGGCCCTCTTCTTTGGAATGTAACCAACGTCGTAGAATGTGGCACTCCCTGGCTCTTCTCGAATATAGAACCATCTCTTATACCACTCAGTCAGAGATGTGTTCTAGGGGCAGCTGAGGTAGCGGTTCATCATCCCATCACGCAAATTGAGGTATACTCCACCTGCAATCTTGGAGCCTCCAACCGCTCCCTTCTTTCTCAAGCAAAAAAGGTACCAGAACAAATCGAAGTGTGGTTCGATTCCCACAAAAGCCTTGCAAAGATGAATGAAAGTTGCCACCAGAAGAATTGAGCTTAGGTGCAGATTGCAAATCCCAATCTCGTAATAAAGAAGCAAACCCTAAAGAAATGGATGCACTGGAACCCCAAAACCCCTCTTAAAAAATCTTCGAAGACAACGATCTCACCGGCTCTGGTGTCCGGGTAGCTTTCTCCTGCTGGTACCCTCCAGCCGCCAAGTTCCTGGTTGTGTAGCAATCCCATCTCGACGAGGTTGTTGAGGGACTTGGGGGTCCAGCAGGATTTCTTCCACTCTTTCGCCAGCATTTCAGCCCTCTTCTTGGAGTCACTCTTGGCCATCTCGCTCAAGAAATCTTGAACTGGATCTAGCGCACTAGGAGAGAGCGAGGAAGACAAAGGCGAGAGGCTGGTATGCAACTGTTGGGTAAAGATCTAGCACTACGCCACTTTGGCTATTTAAAACAGAGGAACCACCTCTTCCACTCCCCAAATCTTAGGGAAATGTGTGGTTTATGCGGCAAGAATGGCGTTTTAGTTTCCAATTTCTGTTGCAGTAAATTTGCCGCATTTTATAATGATTGTTGGAACTACTTTTGCTTCGGTCCGCGTGTTGAACGGCTGTGTTGTCAGATGGCACCCCTTTTCACGCGCCGAACTGACGAGATGGTCGGACGCCTTGTCATGTCACAAATTAATTGACGAAGGGTTTATTGAAATTAAGAGTTTGTTTGGATTCGTGCAGAAGCTGGGGACTGCTCCAACCACCAAGCACGGTATGCTTGGGGACTAGTCGTCTAGCCTGTTCATGAAGTCGGGGACTGAACCGATCACCGAGCATGGTATGCTCGGGGACTGGTCGACCAGTTTGTTTATGAAGCTGGGGACTACATCGACCACCAAGCATGGTATGCTCGGGGACTGGTCGCCCAGTCTGTTTATGAAGCTGGGGACTGCACCGACCACCAAGCATGGTATGCTCGAGGACTGGTCGCCAAGTCTGTTTATGAAGCCGGGTACTAAACCGACCACCGAGCACGGTATGCTGAGAGACTGGTCGACCAATCTATTTATGATGCAGAGGATTTATGCTGATTATCAATTACATAAGAATTGGCTCTGCATACAATTGAGGGGTAGTTTTTATTTAGACCTTGCTACAAGGCTCATACTTCGCCTTCTAGCAAGCTCGGGGACTACATCGGTATGATGCATCTAGCGATGCATCTCAGAATTAGAATTTATATGAGGATTTTCCTTTTTAGACCCTGGTACCACATGCTTACGTCATCTACTACCAGGCTCAGGGACAAAGTGGGCATACTTCACCTTGCGGTGAATATGCTTGCTTTTTCAGATCTATACTTTTCAAGAAAAGTAAAGTGGGCACATATAACAGAACCGCCCAAATTATAAGAGATTAAGCCTAATAGTGACCATTTTGACAGTCGAACCATCAAGCTTAAGCCCATATAATCCTGGTAGTCTGTGAAATCTCAAAGGATTTCAAACCACAACTCGTACATACAGCCAAGATCGTAATAAGTTCAGCGATCACCATTCACAGTTATATTCAGTTCACAACATTCATCACATACATCGGAGTCACTTAAAGTTATTACAAACCATGTTCACGAGTAGTAGAAGCTTCATAGTTTTAAAATAACACACACACTTAGTCCGATACAGTGCCATAGTTTGATCATTCCCACAAAAGCAAAAGAGGAGGTAGAGTGACCATCGCCCTTGGTCTAGTCATCACCCATTGCTGGGTACAAGCAGTGAATGCAATAACCATAGTACATCTGCCCATCTGCAAAACAACATGGGAATGGAACCCTGAGTACGAGAATGTACTCAGCTAGACTTACCCGTCATAAACCAAAAATAAAAGACTCTTCAAGGATCACAAAGGCTGTATAGTGGGGTAGCTGAAAAAAACCTTTGCATAAAAGTGTTGCCCAACTAGAATTATAATCTGATACCCTTCTTTCTTTTAATTAGCTCAAGTTAAGTATTATCATTACCTATTATCTAGGTTTGCACCTGTACTATTGCAAACAAGTGTTGTGATATGATAGTACCTCATCATAGCATTCACAATTCATTGCTTGTCACGACCCAAGTGTTTCATAGTCCTTACTATGAGGATAGGGCTCATGTCAAGTGCTCACTATTCAGGAGCGATGGCGATTCGAATCGATTTCTGACTAGCTGGCGAGTTTATTCCCCACGCAAACCACACTCACTGATCAAGTGAGCTACAGATCACCGTATTGCACTATCCAGGACCAATTCACGGGTTCGACAGGCACCGCCCGTACCCGAGGACCGTTCCGGCGACCGAGGTATCCAAGGTATACCAAGGTTGTGCGCCGCGCCCTCGTCGTTCTCCTCAACCATCACCAATACAGCACGTACATCGGGCCGATTCCTGGCCCGGATAGTGCTCAGGCTTCGCGGTCGGAACAACTTATCCTTCCAGCTAAGTGTGGGGCATGCGTTCAACATGACAAGAGGGTCGTCAACGATCGGTCCTTAATCGACACAGGCAGGGGCACTACGGTTAACATCACCATAAGACCCTGCCCAGTCTCAAGTTCATTCCCACACTTGGTTACTCTTCATCATAGCATTGACAACTAATCATTCAGGTATCCACCTATATCTCGTATGTGATAGGAAATCACCCGACTTCTACCGTACTAAGCAAGCTAAGCATAGACTCCGAGCCTATCTACATAGGACAAGGTAGATAAACAGATGGTGATATCAAGGAGTAATTATGCATGAACGGTATCAAGCAACTCCTATCACCTAGATGCAACATAGTAGAACAATCATAATATATCAATTAAGTTAGCGAGAATACGGAGACTTAGAATGATCCGGGGCTTGCCTTTCTCAAACGTGCTAGGCCTGTGGTCCGGGCACTCCTGCAGCTCTCCTTCTGGCTCTGGTCCTCCCGGAAGTTCCTGCTCCTGGGTCTCCTCCTGTTCCTCTGGTCCCACCTTGTTCTCCTGCGAGCCTGTATGATGCATGGGTGCTCATGAGTGGAGTGCGAGATGCCCGGGGTGCAATGCTTATGCAAGTGAATACCAGATGATCATGACATGGTGTAGGTGACATAAGAGATTATTTCTACAAGGTAGTCAACATCATCCAAGGACTTGTAACCAAATTAAGCATCTACTGCATTCTCTTCTACAAGTTGTTCTCATTGTTATCCAGCAAGCTAACATGATGCTTCGAAGATACACCAAACACCCTTTATTCCATTTATCTCATGTATAACAAGGTATAATTTATTTAATTATTATTAGACCTACACCAGTAGCATGTACTTCTGATCATCAATAAAATCTACAAAAATTACAGTAGATCACTGGTTAAGTATCAAGTCCACCACAAACTTTTCGTAATATTTGGGCAGGTAGTTTAGCCTACACAAAAACACAAGTTTATTCTATATAAATAAGTGTAATTACCCCACTAATGATAAAGTGTCAAACAACAGATTTCATATTTTTATAACTTACTTACTAACATAAGAAACACCCACAAAAATTTTCAGATTAATTGCATGATCCAATTATTTATTAAAAATCATGAACCACTGCCATGCAAGCATTTAAATCATTATAAATTAATTTATACAACAAATATTGTGCGACATATTTTTCTCAGAGACTAAACATCCATGCAAAGCTAACCAAACAAGAATCACATTTTTCTGAGTTATACTCTAATTACCATGCATTTTCTAATTATCAGCAAAAAACATGGATTAAATATATTTGTACAGAAAAGTTGTCCAAACATGACATGAAATCACACCAAACTGTAGATCTAGATTTATAGAACACACCAAAATTTATTTCATCATTTTTGGAGCCATAGATCTCAAGATACAAATTTTACAAGGTTTAAAACAATTTTGAGAAATCATTTTCTGAAATTCTTTTTCAAATCTACCCCGGGATCCGGCTAGGTGCACCCGGTGCAGTGCACCCGCCCTAAGCGCGAGTGACCGACAGGTGGGCTGTTGACGGTCCTTAATGCTCACATTTAACCATCAACTAATCATGGAAAAGGATCCAAATGCAACCAACACCCAGACTTAGGGTTTTATCTGACAGAATTCCACGAGTTTTAGTGTTTGTCTATTTCTACAGAGGGTTATCAGGAAATAAGGAAGAAAGACCCACACGTCGGGTTTACATAGAGATATTAACGTGCCACGCAATTTTCTACCATCTAGAAGACTCCAGAAGCCACGGGAACGAACGTGAGGCCGATCGGGCCCGGGGGTAGGGCGCCCGCCCTCCCCCCTTGGGTGCCCGCCCAGCTACAGTAACCAATCAGCTTCAACTTCACGGATCGTGCTCCACCGACCTAAGGGACCAAGGAAAACCGTGCGATTAATGTCGGTTTGATCCGACGGCCCAGATTCATCTGAAAAGACTATATAAGCAAGGCCCCCTGGCCCCTGGAGATCAGACCTCTTCTACAGAATCAAAGCTAGGGTTTCAACTCTTCATCCAAGTAGAGAGGATCCCTCTAGTTCTTCTAGTTCTACCTCTAGTTCATCTAGATCTAGTTCTAGTTCATCTAGTTCTAGTTCTTCTAGTTCTAGTTCTAGTTAGTTCTAGTTGTAATTTAGAAAATAGGGAGAGAGAAGAGGAGAGCGGAGGAGGAGGAGCCGGATCTATCGGATCTTCCTCAACATTGTACTTTTGCAGCGACTGGTTCGTTCTTCATCGTTCTCAAGGTTCTTCAATTCATAACTCCTGAGTTCTTTAATTACTTTTATTTACATTCAAGTTATTTATTGGATTCCCGCTTGCATCAAGTGCTCTAATCTTTGCAACATTAGAGTAGTAATTAATAGATTAGACGTGGTGTTTAGTCTTGCAATTACCTGGAATTGCACCCAATCCTGCGGATTGTTGTGGTAGCCTTAGGGTAGTGACAGCCCTAACGGTCGACGTATTCCACCTCATTCAGATCGGTGTTTGTAGGACCGTAGTCAGACATTCCTAGCCCCCTTCTCATCTCTTTCTGCGGTTAGTGCTCTGATGTCCCGATGTAGATAATCTTGAAGTAATTCTTGATTCTTAGATCAACTAGAGAACTCTCAGGAAACTTCCACTCTTCCCACCAAAAATAATTATATAGTTATCCTTAGGCGATCTTGGATCTTAATTAGTACACTCACGTTCCCTGTGGAAAATCGATACTCTGGAATACTCCCGGGTGAAGGCTACATCGGTATCCGTGCGCTTGCGGATTTTTCTGTTTGCGTTTAAAATACCCAACATGGGCCATGGGTCCCACGCGTCAGCCACGCAGAGGAGGGGGAGAACTCCGGTGAGCCGGAGCTCACCGCCGGTGACCCCTTTTGGCGAACCAAGCACTCCTACGCGTTCTACGACTCAAGGCGAACCAGATGAACCCCCTATAACGACCTAAAGCGGACCAGAGCGAGCTCGCCGCTGGCCATGGCGGAATGGTAGCGCTGCTCACCGTTGACCCGAGGCGCTGGCCCGGTAGAGCACGATTAGAGTGGCTCGCGAGCGTCGCGGTGCGGAGGCGAACACAATGCGCTAACTAGGTGGTGCCGGAAGGCACGGTGGCGCGCGGACCACGTGCGTGGTGGTGGTGCTCTCGCCGAAGAAGAAAGCGAGGGCGAGCGGGGCTCACCGTGCGTTTCCAAGCGCTCAGAGGCGTGTCTAGCAACGGCAAACGAGGGCGGAGCTCGGGGAGGGAGGAATCGACGAATGGCTCACACGCTGGGGGAGAACGACCGAGGCGGAGCTCGGAGCTCCAATGGCGACGGCGGTGCTCTGCGCACACGGAGCGAGGGCGAGAGAGCGAGAGAGAAGGAGCTGACGGGCGCAAATGGCAGCGGAGGAGGAGGCGGGCACGGCCGGGCGCTCCTGGTGGCCGACCAGGGCGCGTCCAGGTCGTCGCATGCGCGCCACGCGGTGGCCGAGTTCTGCCGGCATGCCACGGCGGCACGGCGCGCCCGTCCGCGCGCGTGGACGCGGGCGCTGGCGCGGGGAGGGGGTTGACGCGCTGGTGGGCTGGGCCGCTTCGGCCAGCGGGCAAGAAGCGAGGCCACGGCCTGCTAGCGCCCCCCTTTCCCTTTTCCAGTTTTTTTTAATTTCTTTTTCTAAATATTTTTCCAAGCTCATTTTGACGCATTTAAAATCCTTTTAAGGTTTTGCCCCTAAAACAAAAATTGTCACAAATAAAAAGCTCTACAGCTTGGGTTAGGGAGAAATTCCCAATTCCAAATAGAATTTGAAATGTAACTCAAAACTAGTTATAGGTTTTTAAATAAATTCCTTTTGGGGCTTTTTGTATAAAATCCATTTCTCAAATTCTATAGCTCCAAAAATTTCACAAAATTATTCTTAATTCCTCTAAAACATATTTCAACCTACTTTGATCATCATAAGAATTTTGGAAGCAAGCATACCATTTTTATCATATTTAATTCATATAAATTAAGCATATAAAATCACACTTGAAATGCTACTATGCTCATGTGATGCTATGCTCATGCTATGCTTATGAGAGGGTTTATGAGACTAAGTATATGCTTAACACCTAGGGTGTTACAGCCCTTCCCCCCTTAGGGAAATCTCATCCCGAGATTTTGGGTTACTAACCATTTCTTATGAAATTTTGGGTAAACTGTTTTTAGGTAATCCTCGGTTTCCCAGGTGGCATCTCTATCATCGTGACGACTCCACACCACCTTGTAAGTTTTAACAACTCTATTCTGGGTTACCGGCTCCTTGGTATCCACGATACCCACTGGTTGCTCCTTATATTCCAAATCTGCCTTCAGCTTGATTCCTCGAGGTTCAACCCTCTGCTCGGGTACCTTCAAACACTTCCTCAACTGGGATACATGAAAAACCGAAAAGATCGAGCTCAACTCTTTAGGTAACTGAATCTTCTAGGCTACAGGGCCTTTTCGTTCTATTATCTCATACGGTCCCACGTACCGAGGTGGAAGCTTGCTTCGAACTCAGAAGCGCTGAACCTTCTTCATTGGTGTAACCTTGAGGTAAACATAGTCACCCACATTAAACTCGAGCGGCCTTCTTCTCTTGTCGACGTAGCTTTTCTGTCGTGATTGTGCGGCTCTCATATGTTGTTGTATGATCTGTACCTTTTTCTCAGCGTAGTTTACGAAGTCGATACCGTAGTACCTCCTTTCACCAGGTTCGACCTAGTTTAACGGAGTCCTGCACTTTCGACCATACAATGCTTCAAATGGAGCCATCTTGATACTCTCTTGATAGCTATTGCTGTAAGAGAATTCAGCCAAAGGTAACCATGATTCCCAAGATCCCTTTGAAGATAACACACAAGCTCTCAGCATATCTTCAAGCACTTGATTGAGTCTTTCCGTTTGACCTGAGGTTTGGGGATGATACGCTGTGCTTCTTACCAGACTAGTCCCCAAACTTTTATGCATTCGCTCCCAAAAGTGAGCGGTGAACTGCGGACCTCTATCTGATATGATGGTCTTGGGAATACCATGCAGCTTGACAATCTCAGCCAGATACAAATCAGCATACTCGGGAGGTCTGTAATGAGTCTTAACGGGGATGAAATGAGCCGACTTGGTCAATCGATCTATGATTACCCAAATCGATTCATTCCCTTTTCGCGTAGTCAGCAGACCCGTGATGAAGTCCATGCTGACCTCTTCCCACTTCCATTCTAGAACTGACAACGGTTGCAACAACCTTGCGGATTTCATGTGTATAGCTTTGACTCTGCAACACATGTCACATCGGGCCACATATGCTGCTTCTCTTTCTTCATTTTGGTCCACCAAAAGTGAGACCTCAGGTCTTGATACATCTTACTACTCCCAGGATGGATAGAAAGCTTTGAGAGATGTGCTTCATCCATGATTCGATTCTTTAGCTCTCGATTCTTCGGAACTACCAGCCGATGCTGAAACCACAATACACCATTCTCGTCTACTCAAAATTGAGTCTTGGGTCATCTTTGATCTTTTCTTTGATAGGAGAAATACCCTTGTCTATTTTCTGACCTTCGATGACTTGACTTTCAAGTGAACAACTGAGCTGTATGTGACATAAAACTTCAGGATGCATAAGATTAAAGCCATCTTCAACCAAAGGTTGAACTACTTGATAGTGTGGTTTACGACTTAAAGCATCTGCTACCAAGCTTTGCCTGGGTGGTAGTGGACCTCAAGATTGTAATCCTTGATCAATTCTAACCATCTTCGCTGCCTCATATTCAGCTCGGATTGAGTAAAGATGTACTTTAGGCTTTTATGATCTGTGTAGATATGATACTTATTCCCTAGTAGATAATGCCTCCAGATCTTCAAAGCGTGCACAACAGCTGCTAGCTCAAGGTCGTGAGTCGGATAGTTGACTTCATGCTTTCTCAACTGTCGTGAAGCATAAGCTATAACTCTGCCTTCTTGCATCAACACACATCCTAAACCACTTTTTGATGCGTCGCAGAACACATCAAAAGGCTTCTCAATATTTGGTTGTGCTAGAACAGGAGCAGTGGTCAGTAGCTTTCGCAAGGTGTGGAAGGCTACTTCACACCCTTCCGTCCATGCAAACTTATGATCCTTTTGTAGCAAACTGGTCATTGGCTTAGCTATCTTGGAGAAGTTGGGAATGAAATGACGATAATACCAGCTAGACCAAGAAAGCTTCGAACTTCCGAGACAGAAGTTGGTGCCTTCTAGTCCATAACCTCCTGTACCATTGATGGATCCACAACTATTCCTTCTTCTGACAGAATGTGCCCAAGGAAGGGAACTTTCTTTAGCCAAAACTCACACTTGCTGAACTTTGCATACAACTGATGTTCTCGCAGTCGTGTCAGCACGACTCTCAGATTCTCGGCATGATCTTGCTCATTCTATGAATAGACCAGAATGTCATCGATAAACACCACAACAAACTTGTCTAACTCTGGCATGAAGACTGAATTCATCAGATACATAAAGTATGTAGGAGCATTCGTCAACCCAAAGGACATGACAAGATACTCATACAACCCATATCTGGTGGAAAAAGCAGTCTTCGGTACATCTTGCGGACGGATCTTGATTTGGTGATACCCGGACCTCAATTCTATCTTGGAGAACACTTTTGCTTTGGACAACTGATCAAACAAGATATCAATTCGTGGCAAGGGATACTTATTCTTAATCGTTACCGCATTGAGTGGACGATAATCCACGCACATGCGCAACGATTGATCCTTCTTTTTCACAAACAACGCCGGACAACCCCATTCTGACGAACTTGGTCGGATGAAACCCTTGTCCAACAACTCTTTCAATTGGGTTTTCAGCTCGGCGAGCTCGTTTGGTGGCATCCGGTATGGCCTTCTAGAGATGGGTGCTGTACCCGGTATCAACTCTATAGCAAACTCTACTTCTCTATCTGGAGGAAGTCCTGGCAACTCTTCAGGAAAAACATTAGGAAACTCACAAACCACTGGTATGTGCTCTAGTGGAACCACTTGTACTGCACACGAAAGACTGGCGAAGTCAAATCGTCAGGGTAACCTGACCTGAAGCATGCCCTCCCCCTGCGGATCCTTAAGGGAGAGAGTTCTATGCCCAGCATCTATAACTGCACCCCAGTCGATCATCTTATTCATCTTGATGATAACGTCCAAAACCAACCCTGGCATGACCATAAGGTTTACACGAAACCTTCGGCCACAGATATCCAAGGTAGCCCTGTTACTGCTTTGTTAGTCAAAACATCAGCCCCAGCTGAATTGATGCGATAACCACAACCCAACACGGTAATTGGTTGATCATGCTTTTGTGCAAATGCTTGGCTCATGAATGAATGTGATGATCCAGAATCAAACAAAACAACTGCAAGATGTTGGTTTACAGGGAACATACCAGCTGTTACCTGTTCTCCTTTCGGGATCTCCTCTTATCGAGGTATGGTGCACACAGGCTGGGTAGGTTGTCTCCTGCTTCTTGGGGTAGGGACATTCTTTAGCAAAGTGCCCCATCTTGTGGCAGTTGTAGCATGGCCCCTTGGTCATGGTGTTGGCAGCAGGTGCTGCAGCTTGATTTGCCCTTGGCTTTGCTGGAACCACTGCTACCTTGTACGGCTTCTGCTGCGTTGGGTTGTTGACACTAGCTAACACCACTTAGATACTAGGTTGTCATCCCTAGCATGGCGCCAGAGTGTACAAAGGTATTTATAAATGTAAAGGCTCTTTAGAAAATAATCTATTCTATCCGCAAGCGCACAGATAAAACACCTCATTGTAGCATTTCACCAGGATAAGTATTCCAGGTATCGTTATTTATAATTTTGCTCTAGGGATCTAAAGAAGATGGAATTAAATCAAGGGACAAAATCTATCAAGGCATAGACTAGAGATAAACTTGCAAGAACATGATTACTAATGAGAAACTCGTCACTTGAAGGATTAGGGAGTAGCTAATTCTAAACTTGAAGGATTAGGGAGTAGCTAATTCTAATTCTCTGTGGGAGAGAGATCTAAACCCTAACTTTGATGGCTACCTCTGAATAATGATTTCTCCTCTCTCCTCCAGAGGCCAGGGGGTCTGGTTTTATAGTCCCCTCAAGTGAACGTGAGCCATTGGATCAAACCGACATAGAGTGTATGGTTTAGATTGATCCTTTAGGTCGGTGGAGCCTTGCCCCGAAGCAGAGTCATCGTTGGCTTCCTGGCCAGGGCGGGCGCCCAAGGGGGGTGGGTGGCCGCCCAGCCCCCGAGCCCGAATCGCCTCCCGTTCGTTCCCGTGGCTTCTGGATCCTTCTAGATGGAGGAAAATTGCGCGGCACGTAATTATCTCGTTGTAAACATGACATGTGGGCCTTCTCTCCATATTTTCTGATAAACCCCTGCAGAAATAGATAAACACCAAAGCTCGTGGAATTCTGTCAGATAAAACCCTAATTCTAGATGTTTGTTTCATATTGATCCTTTTTCATGTTTATTTGATTATTAATTTTAGTACTTAAGGACCGTCAACAAACTCCCCCAAGCTTACCCTTTGCTCGTCCCTGAGCAAACAACTAAACTTAGACGGATCAGGAGTTGCTTCGATGTTTTCTTTCCTGACAGGCACACATGCTTTTACATAAAAATTCTTCTAGATTAAAGTGAAGTGTTATGAAGTTTAGTACATGCACTAAAGTCTTAAGTAATCGAAAGACAAAATAGTTAAGTCAAGCACTATCCCTCCTGTCTATACTTCACCTTTGTTCCAGAGTTTTTCATAAGTTTTCAAAATAAAACTCAGAGTTCCCAGCAATGATTCTCTCAAGTCTCTCTATGTGTGGTATTTGTGGATCCTTACCATGATATCACTTACCTATAGCTAATGGAATATTTAAGTGGAGCTCATAGGAGTAAAAAACAGCTCATACATATGTTGTCTAATCGAGCCGTGGATCCAAAGGAACTCAGCATATAATTAAATCAAGAGGTGCATGTGTGATGGAGTAAATGATAGTGATGATGAAAACGCATAAGTGATAATAAAACTTAGTTCTCATTGTTCCTTATATTGCTATCCCTCCTCTTCTTTGATCTTTGCTTTGGGAGAACATGGGCTATCTTTTTCTCTTCTTTTTTTTTCAGGTGGGTAGTAGATACCCCTAATTCTACTGTCGGACACTTGTCCATTTTTTCCGCTCAAGTGGGCATCTTTGTACCCCTAATTCTACTTCGGACACTTGTCCATTTTTACCTCTCGTCTCACTCTTTTTCTTTCTTCTCCGAGGTTCCGGGCACTTGCCCCTGTGGGGGTATAAACCCCTATACCCTTACGGCTGGACTTGGGCCAGGAGGCTTGGCCCATTACGAGACGAATCCAAAGCTTGATCCGACAACCTGGAGTTCCGCGCAAGGAAACAAGACATGGAGATCAAGCAGGATTCTGGTCGGTTAGAATAGGAATTGATATCGAATTATCTATGGCAATTGTAACCGACTAGGATTAGTTTCTAGATCTGTAACCCTGCCCTCCAGACTATATAAGGAGGGGCAAGGGACCCCCCTAGGACACATCATATTCTCTCAACACAAATCAATACGACCAGACGCAGGACGTAGGTATTACGCCAACTCGGCGGCCGAACCTGGATAAAAAGCTTGTCCGTGTCTTGCGTCACCATCGAGTTCGTAGTTTGCGCACCGTCTACCGATAAACTACTACCGTGGGTATACCCCAAGGTAGACTGCCGACTAGCTTTCGTCGACAGTGGCGCGCCAGGTAGGGGGTGTGCGTGCAACTTTTCCGGCGAACAAGATGGTCACGATCCCAGCTTCCGCGACCGTGCCCGAAGGCCTCACGTTCACCGTCGGCCAGATCACGTGGACGACGTGCAGCGGCGGCTTCGCGACCACGGTTCCGAAGGAGATCCAGATCCAATCTGAGATCACGCCGTCTCCGACCACACGCATGACGGCACCAAGCGCCCGACCACCGTTCCCACTCTACAAGGGAAAGGAGATCGACTGCTCGGACCTCCTCCAAGCGCTCGATCGCACTGACTCCAAGCTACTCGAAGTCTCCCAACTAATAGATGGAGTTCTGCGCCGGCCCGACCAAGCTGCTCGAGCGGATTTTTCGAAATCCCGCCGGCCAACTCGTGTCGCCACACACGAACGGCTGGGAACGTCCCTGACGATAACCTCAACCCCCTCAGGACGATCCGTCGAACTCAAAAAGGAAGACTATCCTCGCGGCCTGAACAACTCGGCCTCTGTTTACTCACAGCATGTCCAATCCGTTTTCAGCAAGGCGGGTTGGTCGCCGACAAGGAACAATCGTCACCATGTCAACATGGTGACAATCCGAGAGCTACGGGACGGCCAGGTTTCCAGCACCAACTCAAGCACCGGCTCCGTCCCCACCGAGGTTATAAACACCGAAGACGAGGGCTACGACCTGGATTTTCCTTCACACCCTCCGGGTTTCGACCGATTCCCGATATTCCCCCCCCCCCGGCGAGGGGATATTGTGTTCAATGTCAGCACCGACGAACCGGCTGTTGACGGAGAAACAGATGACCAGAGGCAACTCCGCGAACAGCGTAACGCCGATCGCGCCCGACGGCGTGCGGACGAGCAACAACAGATGCCACCAAGTAACCTCAACGATGCCTTTGACATGGTCGGGGACCAGCCAGTCTACAAAACGCCAAGCGCCAACGTGGCTGTCGCCATGGCCAACCTGGATCGGCTTCCTGACACCCCCGAATGCCAGGGAGTCCGGACCAGCATCCGAGCACACCTGATCGCCGCAATGGGACAGACAGCCACTCTACTCAAGAGAGTCCAGGACGTCTCTTATACGGAAGCCGCCTCCGACCAGACTAATCGTAGCCAGGTCTCACCCAGCAGGCGTCACCGCAGCCGCTCCCCCGACAACCGTCGAGGGGACTCGCGGCGCGACGATGGTGGTCGGGACGCCGATGGCCGCCGCAAGCAAATTCATGGCATACGCGGCCAAGAAGAAGATCAACACAGGGATCTCCGCCACAACATCCCTCCCAAAGATGCCCGGGACCGCATCAACAGGCGCGCCGCAGAGAGAGCAGTCCACGAAAACCTGCGCCGCATCGAGTACGATGCGACCCACGGTCCTCCAGGCCTAAGACAGTTCTCCTCACACCTCCGCCAGGTCGTGTGGCCCCGCAATTTCAAGCTCGAAAAACTTAAAAAATACGACGGCAAGGAAAATCCAGAGAACTGGATCACTCTCTATGAAATCGCCGTCCGATCAGCGGCAGGAGATGAGCACGTCATGGCTAACTACTTCCCCGTAGTCCTCGACCAGGCTGGTCATCAGTGGCTTCTCGGCTTGCCCGAGGACTCCTTCGACTCTTGGGAAGAGCTACGCCAGGCTTTCATCGACAACTTCATCGCCACATGCGAGCAGCCCGGAAACAAGTATGACCATGAAAGGATAAGAGACAGGAAGAATGAACCTCTGCGCGATTACATCCGACGATTCTCGGATATGCGCCTCAAAATCCCGAAGATTTCTCATGACGAGGCCATATCAGCCTTTATCAAGGGCTTGTGTTTCCATGAAGCGCTGAGGAACAAGCTGTTGCGTAAGCGCCCATCAACGGTAGCAGAGCTCCTCGCCACGGCTAAAAATTACGCCGATGCTGATGACGCAGAAAAACTAATCCGAGACGATGCGAGAGGCCCCGACCAGCCTTCCCGGCGAGATGACGGTCGTGGTCGCTACGACAACAGAAATCACCGCCGCTCTGACAACCGCGATCACCGAGAGGGTTGGGATCGGCGGCGCGACAGCCGCGACGACTTCAGAGGAAAGCGCCCTCGCGAATACGACCACGAAGTAAATACGGTCAAACGTCCCAATGGACGACGGGACTACCAAGACGACTACAACAAAACGTTGAAGGGACCGTGCCAGCTACACCCAAAGTCTAACCATACCATGGAAGAGTGCCGCGTCCTCAAAAGTATCTATACACGGCGGGCCGCCCAAGAGGACTCCGCCAAGAAAAATAACAAGCGCGACGGGCACGACCACGAAGATGAGGATGAGGACCAAGACAGGGACCCCCGACACCAATACGTCAGCCCCACCGACGTGGTCCACTCCATTTTCGGGGGCAAGGTCTCCACTGAGTCCAAGCGAGAAAGAAAGCTATTAAAGAGAGCCTGCCTCAACATAGACAGCACGGACGGGCTGATCGCAGATCTGAAATTTCCCGCGTGGTCCCACAGGGAGATCTCGTTCAGCAGGAAGGACCAGTGGGCCGCTATCCCAGAGCCGGGTCGTTTCCCACTGATTCTTGATCCCTGCTGTCGGTGTTTTTCCCCCGGGGGGTCACACCAACGAGTAAATTTGTATGCGTGCTCCCCTTTCCAGATGGTGATGCAAGAAGACACAGAGATTTATCCTGGTTCGGGCAAAGGAAGGCCCTACGTCCAGCGGGGGGAGAGAGTTTGTATTATCTTGCACCTAAGTGCTTGTACAGGGGCGAATACAAGCGTGGTATGAAGTGTATAGCTCTACTACGTGTGTGTGTGCTTGTGTTGTGATCTATATTTCCTCCTGTTCCTGAGTCCCTCCTTTTATAGCTCCAAGGAGAGTCACAGGGTACATGCATAGATGTTAGAGTAGGGATCGATAGCCGCATGGAGCGCTGACCTACTCGAGGCTTCCGTATGGCATGGCCTCGAGCTGTCCCATCTTGATAGCTCGGTGATGATTGCGCGTGCTCCTGTGTTCTGCCCTGCCAGCCGCCTTGTGCTGGTTCTGAGGTCGCATGCTTGTACGGTATGGTGGCGGATCCGGCGGAGCAGCTGTGGTGTTGTCAGTCGACGCCCGGCTTGTCCCTGGGAAGGGACCTTGTTCGGTCGAGGGTCGGGCGCCGCGTAATATGCTGTTATCCGTAGCGCTGACCTTGGGTGTCTCGAGGGGGTCCCGATTAGACGTTCCATCCTCGTTTCCTGCGTCCTGACACACCCTGGGTCGTTCGGTGGGAAGGCTGCAAAAAGAACGATGGGACAGAAGCTTGTTCCCTATCACGCCTTCCGCGACCCGTGTGTTAGGTGGGAAACGTCAGATGCATTTAATGCTCCCGCCCGCGTGCGCGCGTCAGGCGGCGGACAGTGTCCTGACGCTCGACGTCTCTCGGTTCGCTCGAGCTCGCTTCCGTCTTCGACGGTAATCGTCGCTCGAGCCCTGACCGATTCGCTCGACGCTATTTCCGTCTTCGAGGCTGTGACCGTCGATGGCGGCGCGTACGTAAGATTAAAGCGTCGCATTGAGGGTCCCAACCTTCGTACGGGCAATCTCATAATGCGCATCGCTGAGGGTACCCCTTACCGATACCCTCGACAGTAGCCCCCGAGCCTCCATTTGAGCGCTAGCGCTCGAATGGAGGTTTTTGATTTACGGTTGAATTTTCGTGGGGGCGCGCGAGCGACCCCGCGGGGTAGCCCCCGAGCCCTCGGAGGAGTTTTTAACTCCTTCGAGGGTTATGTTATCTAATTCGCAGAAGCGCTTTCGACACCAGTGGTGGAAGGTTCTGACTAGCTCGTTTTTGCCCGGGGGCTTTGACGTACTCTCGATAGAGCGAGCGTCTTCCACCCCAAATTGAGTTCCTAGCGGGTAGTCCAAGTGAGAACCTGTGCCCCCTTCGAGGGGGTCAGCTGTAGCCCGGAGGCGTCCTCATAAAGCAGGGTCGACGTGGTCGGGGATACCGGTCTCATTCGATAGAGTCCAGTGGCTCGATGCCTCCCTTCGGTGGGATTCCTCTCGACTGTCTCGACCCTACCTTGAACATCGCCAGCAAGTCCTCGAGGCGGGCCTCGATCTTCGACCGCTCGCTGGGGATCCCTGACTCTGGCGCTCGAGATCGGCTGTCGAACCCTTTCGGCGGGCCAGCCATCGACCTCTCGAGACTTTTGCGGTTATGTCTCTTGGTTTACGAGGGAAGGAAACGGCCGTGGCGGTTCGCCTTTCTGCCCGTTGGGCGCGTCTTTTTAGGCGGATGACGTTACAACACCGTATCGGCGAGGAATTCGGAGAGTCCGGCCTGTGAGGAGAGAGAGAGAACTGTCAGGCGGCGCATTTATGGGGGGGGTTACCTTACTTCTCGGATCTGTCCGTTGGCGGACGGCTGCCTATAAATACGTCGTCGCGGCACCGCCGTTCCTCTCTCTTCCGCCTTCTTGCTCTTGTTCCTTCGCTGCCTTTGCCTTCTTGCCATCTCACGCGCCTACGCCCCCTCGAGCTGTAGCGAACTCGCCGTCCCTTTAGCCAAGATGCCTGTAAGACTCGTTGCCGCCGACGACTGGCGCCCGTCGTCGATGACGGAGCGCCGGCTGTTGGAGCTTGAGAAGGAGGGACTGCTGCGCCGCCGTACCTCGCTGTCGTCGCCAGAGTGGATCGCGCCGCCGGCGAGCCACAGGGCGCCTCAGCCGCCCGAGGGCTACGTGGTGTCATTCGCCAAGTTTCACCGCCATGGTCTGGGCGCGCCTCCAAGCCGCTTCATGCGGGCCCTCTGCTTCCATTATGGGGTGGAGCTGCAGCACTTCTCTCCGAACGCCATCACCGTGGCGGCGGTCTTCGCCGCCGTGTGTGAGGGCTTCCTAGGGATGATGCCGCACTGGGAGCTGTGGCTCCACCTCTACAGGGGCGAGCTGTTCCACGCCTCCACCGGAACCACGGGCGTGAGGAAACCCGTGCGAGCGGGTTGCCTCAACCTGGTGCAGAAGACGGGGAAGACGGACCGGCCGCGGGAGTACATCCCGGTAGGGTTGTCGACCAACCATGCCGGTTGGGATTCTCAGTGGTTCTACCTGCGCAACGACGACAACCTCCTACCTCCCTACTCGGGCCGTCTGATCTTGGAGCGCCCAGCGGACTGGACGTACGGCGTCGTCCAAGCTCATCAGTCTCGGCTCGACCCCCTCCTCGACGCCCTGAAGAAGCTTCGCCAGGAAGGTTTGACCGCCGCCCTCGTCCTCTCGGCGGTCCATCATCGGAGAGTTCTTCCTCTGATGTCACGACCGCTGAGGATGGACGAGATGGGCCCTGGCGTCTCGTCTCGGGACCTCGAGGCATGTCGGATGTCCAGCGAGCCTCCGACGGATGATGAAGTCGCGGCCCGAGTCAGGGCCGCAATCGCCGGTGATTTCAAGCCGGAACACGTCAACGGCTTCCCCATGCGACCCGACGCGGGCTCGATCGATCTGGTACGCTTTCTTCTTGCGCGCATCCTCGATTCTAGGTTTTGCCCCCTCCCCTCTCTTTTTTCTAAGTCTACCTTAGTTTTGGCAGGGCCGAATTGACGTCCGGTCCTCGAGGCCTCCAGTAAAGGAGGACGAGGTCGATCGCGACAAACGACGCCAATCTGCCGAGAAGTCGAAGTCTGCCAAGGACTCCGCGAAAAAGGGGGAGAAGAAGAAGAATCTCGAGCGCCAAGCATTGGAGGCGCGTCGAGCCAAATCCAGGCAGAGGGGGGAGCCTGAGGAAGAATCCCCCAACGATGACGACGATGACGACGAGAGTAGCGACGACTCCGAGGGGATGGCGTCGCGTCTCGATCGGCTCCTCGAGGGCCCCCCTCGAGATGACGTCGATACCCCCCAGACGGAGGTGCCGGATGAGGGTCCGAGCGGGTCTCGTCGTCCCCGGCCCGACGCTCCTTCCGCGCTCAAGGCGGGCCGGGACGCACCGCGCCCTCCCCTGGCGCCCAAGGAGAGTGGTCCGGCAAGATCCCAGGCGTCGAGGCCGCTGACCCGCGGTCGCGCTGCGGCTTCTGAGAAAGGGGACGCCGGCCGTAGGAGCGCAAGTCCTGGCACTCGCCAAGCGGGACCCGATGTGCCTAGGCCAGTCTCTGCCCTCGAGGGGCCTAGCGCCCCGACGCGGGGTGGCTCGAGGCCCGCTGGTCGGGGTAGCGGAAGGCGAGCCGTTCTGCCCGTGGGGTAAGCCTTTTTGCTGTTGCGGTCTTTGTCCCCTTATTCTCTCACCATTCCTCACGTGCTTACTTTTTCTCAGGCTGAAACGGGCCCTCGAGCAGGCCCAACCATCGATGGCCAAGAGGCTCAGAACGGGTGCCGCACTCACGGAACAAGGTTCGTAGTTAATTCCTGGGTGTCGCGATATTACTACACCGGTTATCACGGCGTCTGACCCTTACCTTTTGTTTCGCAGGGCCGTCCAGCACCCAACCTTCAGCCGGCGTCGAGGCGGCGTCGCCTCGTCCCGCGCCTACTCCGTCGCCACCAACTCATGATGCGACCCCTCAGACGCGAGTGTCAGAGGGAGCCCCCGAGCTTCCTCGATTGGGGGTCGAGGGGGAACCCATCACCATCAGCGACACGTCTGATGGTAACGAAGCGTCTGGGGGCGTCCGACCCATGGAGGAAGAGGCGTCGACTCCCAACGTCGCAGGACAGACTCCCTGGCCCGTAGGCCTTCGAGCCCTCGAGGCGCAAAGGGAGATGGAGGAGGAGGAGGCGCGGGAGCGCGAGGTGGCGCAGCCGTCACTAGAGCAGCAGCAGCAGCTACCCCAGCCGGAGGAGCAACTGCTGCATCAGCAGGACGAGCAGCAGCAGCAGCTGGGGGGCCAAGAGAACCAGCCACTCGAATCCCCGCCTCGAATTTTGGCCGGATCGGTGCCGCAGGCGTCGCAAGAGCCCGGCGATCAAGAGGGAGATTTGCCGGTGTACGGGCCTCCCACCCCAGCGTGGCTTCTCCCGGGGGCGCCCGCCGCAATCCGGGCAGAGTCGGGTCGAGCGGACGGAGTGGTGGCGCTTGCCTGCATGATGCGCACCCCCACCGACCCCGAGTCCGAGATCAAGGGGACGCTCTATGGCATGGACGGGATCGCCCCAGGGTTCCTCCGGGAGCGTCGAGCGTGGGAGGACCGTTTTCCTTCTGAGGAAGACGAGATCGGGTCGTCTGGGAGCAAGGACGGTACGTGGAAGACGGTGGATGACGACGGGCGGTTCCCTTGCCTCGCCGACCTGTTCTTGCGCCACGGGGGTTCTCTCGAGACCGTCGAGAACTTTCTCCGCGGTGTCAAGGTGCGGGCCGATCGGGAGATGGAGAACTGGTGTCCCGATCGGATTCGTATCCGAGCTTCCAGCGACCCGTCCGAGCCCAACATCTTCCTCGACGACAAGAAGGAGGTCGAGAAGTGGGAGCACGTCGAGGAGCTCCGCCTTTGGATGAAACATGTGGTGGGGCTCCTATCGGACGTCATCAACAACGGGCTTGGCCCAGCCTATTTTGTAAGCGTTTCTCGAGCTCCAATCTTGGTGGTGCTTTTGGGTTTCTATGTTCTAATCCCCCTGACCCCTGATTCGCAGGATATGAAAGAGACCTCTCGCATCAAATCTAGCTTCATTCACGCCACGAGGGGCGGATGGGAGCAGCTTCCCCTCCTCAAGGATCAACTCCTCGAGTCGCAGGAAAAGCTGCTTAAAGCTTACAAAGATCTTATAGCACTCGAGGAGGAGAAGAAGGTGAGGGAGGCTGCTTTGGCCGAGGCCCGAGAGGTCTCGAAGAAGGCGGAGGAGGAGGCGGTGCGGCTACGAGAGCGGACTCTTACGGTCGAGGAGGCCGCGTCCAGAGCCCGTGAGGAGGTCCTGTCCCACAAGAACGTCATCGCGGATCTGGACAAGGAGAAGGGCCTTCTCCAAACCGACCTGGACTCCCTCCGCGATACCTTCCAGAAGATGAAGGTGGCTTGCGTGGAGAATGAGGTCGCCAGAGGTGCCGCCGAGGACGCGAAGAAGAAAGCCCTCGAAGACCTCGAGATAGAGCGAGCTCGATCCCGCAGTCTCTCCGACGACGTCGAGCGTCTGAAAGGAGAACTGCTGGAGAAGAGCGGAGCCGTTGCCCAGGCCGGCAAGGTGATTGAAGATCTCCGCGTCGCCAATACTGAGCTGGCGCGCTCCAACAGAGAGATCGAGCGCGCCAATACCAGATTGGTTGGCGAGAACACGGCTCTAGAGGAGAGCATCAAAGGTATGTTTCCTTTGTCGAATTTCCTCTTCGAGGTGTGTTTGAGTTTTTTCTAAACCTTCTCTGTATTGGCGTTTATAGGGCTCAAGGACGAACTCCTGGCCGCCCAAGCCGAGGCTCGCAACGCTAAGGCTCAACTCGAGGCTGAGGTCGCTTTGAACCGTCGAGTGCGGACGGCGATAAGCGATCTCTCGACCTCTTGGGAGGTCGAGCCTATGGATGAGTCGAGGGAGGACGCTCGAGGCGACGCCCTGATCGACCAGTTGTGCTACATAGGCGCGACGCTGCGAGATCGGGTGCGGGATGCCCTCCACATCGGGGTGAAGCGGGCGATGGCGGTTGTCTGCTCGGGCTTCTCCTACGACATGGAGGTAGTATCCCACGGCTTCGTCACCGACATCTCTAAGACCGACGCGGAGAACGAAGAAAGGCTCCACACTTTGATCGATGACGCGGAGGCCCCTGGAGAGAGGCTGGCCAAGCTGTTTGAGCCTGAGGTGCTTCCTCCTGAGACTGGCTCGGGCGGAGGTGAGGGTGGCGAGGATCGTACTATGGACTGAGGCCTGCGAGCCTGCTCGAGGGCCCGTTTCAGCCTGAGAAAAAGTAAGCACGTGAGGAATGGTGAGAGAATAAGGGGACAAAGACCGCAACAGCAAAAAGGCTTACCCCACGGGCAGAACGGCTCGCCTTCCGCTACCCCGACCAGCGGGCCTCGAGCCACCCCGCGTCGGGGCGCTAGGCCCCTCGAGGGCAGAGACTGGCCTAGGCACATCGGGTCCCGCTTGGCGAGTGCCAGGACTTGCGCTCCTACGGCCGGCGTCTCCTTTCTCAGAAGCCGCAGCGCGACCGCGGGTCAGCGGCCTCGACGCCTGGGATCTTGCCGGACCACTCTCCTTGGGCGCCAGGGGAGGGCGCGGTGCGTCCCGGCCCGCCTTGAGCGCGGAAGGAGCGTCGGGCCGGGGACGACGAGACCCGCTCGGACCCTCATCCGGCACCTCCGTCTGGGGGGTATCGACGTCATCTCGAGGGGGGCCCTCGAGGAGCCGATCGAGACGCGACGCCATCCCCTCGGAGTCGTCGCTACTCTCGTCGTCATCGTCGTCATCGTTGGGGGATTCTTCCTCAGGCTCCCCCCTCTGCCTGGATTTGGCTCGACGCGCCTCCAATGCTTGGCGCTCGAGATTCTTCTTCTTCTCCCCCTTTTTCGCGGAGTCCTTGGCAGACTTCGACTTCTCGGCAGATTGGCGTCGTTTGTCGCGATCGACCTCGTCCTCCTTTACTGGAGGCCTCGAGGACCGGACGTCAATTCGGCCCTGCCAAAACTAAGGTAGACTTAGAAAAAAGAGAGGGGAGGGGGCAAAACCTAGAATCGAGGATGCGCGCAAGAAGAAAGCGTACCAGATCGATCGAGCCCGCGTCGGGTCGCATGGGGAAGCCGTTGACGTGTTCCGGCTTGAAATCACCGGCGATTGCGGCCCTGACTCGGGCCGCGACTTCATCATCCGTCGGAGGCTCGCTGGACATCCGACATGCCTCGAGGTCCCGAGACGAGACGCCAGGGCCCATCTCGTCCATCCTCAGCGGTCGTGACATCAGAGGAAGAACTCTCCGATGATGGACCGCCGAGAGGACGAGGGCGGCGGTCAAACCTTCCTGGCGAAGCTTCTTCAGGGCGTCGAGGAGGGGGTCGAGCCGAGACTGATGAGCTTGGACGACGCCGTACGTCCAGTCCGCTGGGCGCTCCAAGATCAGACGGCCCGAGTAGGGAGGTAGGAGGTTGTCGTCGTTGCGCAGGTAGAACCACTGAGAATCCCAACCGGCATGGTTGGTCGACAACCCTACCGGGATGTACTCCCGCGGCCGGTCCGTCTTCCCCGTCTTCTGCACCAGGTTGAGGCAACCCGCTCGCACGGGTTTCCTCACGCCCGTGGTTCCGGTGGAGGCGTGGAACAGCTCGCCCCTGTAGAGGTGGAGCCACAGCTCCCAGTGCGGCATCATCCCTAGGAAGCCCTCACACACGGCGGCGAAGACCGCCGCCACGGTGATGGCGTTCGGAGAGAAGTGCTGCAGCTCCACCCCATAATGGAAGCAGAGGGCCCGCATGAAGCGGCTTGGAGGCGCGCCCAGACCATGGCGGTGAAACTTGGCGAATGACACCACGTAGCCCTCGGGCGGCTGAGGCGCCCTGTGGCTCGCCGGCGGCGCGATCCACTCTGGCGACGACAGCGAGGTACGGCGGCGCAGCAGTCCCTCCTTCTCAAGCTCCAACAGCCGGCGCTCCGTCATCGACGACGGGCGCCAGTCGTCGGCGGCAACGAGTCTTACAGGCATCTTGGCTAAAGGGACGGCGAGTTCGCTACAGCTCGAGGGGGCGTAGGCGCGTGAGATGGCAAGAAGGCAAAGGCAGCGAAGGAACAAGAGCAAGAAGGCGGAAGAGAGAGGAACGGCGGTGCCGCGACGACGTATTTATAGGCAGCCGTCCGCCAACGGACAGATCCGAGAAGTAAGGTAACCCCCCCCATAAATGCGCCGCCTGACAGTTCTCTCTCTCTCCTCACAGGCCGGACTCTCCGAATTCCTCGCCGATACGGTGTTGTAACGTCATCCGCCTAAAAAGACGCGCCCAACGGGCAGAAAGGCGAACCGCCACGGCCGTTTCCTTCCCTCGTAAACCAAGAGACATAACCGCAAAAGTCTCGAGAGGTCGATGGCTGGCCCGCCGAAAGGGTTCGACAGCCGATCTCGAGCGCCAGAGTCAGGGATCCCCAGCGAGCGGTCGAAGATCGAGGCCCGCCTCGAGGACTTGCTGGCGATGTTCAAGGTAGGGTCGAGACAGTCGAGAGGAATCCCACCGAAGGGAGGCATCGAGCCACTGGACTCTATCGAATGAGACCGGTATCCCCGACCACGTCGACCCTGCTTTATGAGGACGCCTCCGGGCTACAGCTGACCCCCTCGAAGGGGGCACAGGTTCTCACTTGGACTACCCGCTAGGAACTCAATTTGGGGTGGAAGACGCTCGCTCTATCGAGAGTACGTCAAAGCCCCCGGGCAAAAACGAGCTAGTCAGAACCTTCCACCACTGGTGTCGAAAGCGCTTCTGCGAATTAGATAACATAACCCTCGAAGGAGTTAAAAACTCCTCCGAGGGCTCGGGGGCTACCCCGCGGGGTCGCTCGCGCGCCCCCACGAAAATTCAACCGTAAATCAAAAACCTCCATTCGAGCGCTAGCGCTCAAATGGAGGCTCGGGGGCTACTGTCGAGGGTATCGGTAAGGGGTACCCTCAGCGATGCGCATTATGAGATTGCCCGTACGAAGGTTGGGACCCTCAATGCGACGCTTTAATCTTACGTACGCGCCGCCATCGACGGTCACAGCCTCGAAGACGGAAATAGCGTCGAGCGAATCGGTCAGGGCTCGAGCGACGATTACCGTCGAAGACGGAAGCGAGCTCGAGCGAACCGAGAGACGTCGAGCGTCAGGACACTGTCCGCCGCCTGACGCGCGCACGCGGGCGGGAGCATTAAATGCATCTGACGTTTCCCACCTAACACACGGGTCGCGGAAGGCGTGATAGGGAACAAGCTTCTGTCCCATCGTTCTTTTTGCAGCCTTCCCACCGAACGACCCAGGGTGTGTCAGGACGCAGGAAACGAGGATGGAACGTCTAATCGGGACCCCCTCGAGACACCCAAGGTCAGCGCTACGGATAACAGCATATTACGCGGCGCCCGACCCTCGACCGAACAAGGTCCCTTCCCAGGGACAAGCCGGGCGTCGACTGACAACACCACAGCTGCTCCGCCGGATCCGCCACCATACCGTACAAGCATGCGACCTCAGAACCAGCACAAGGCGGCTGGCAGGGCAGAACACAGGAGCACGCGCAATCATCACCGAGCTATCAAGATGGGACAGCTCGAGGCCATGCCATACGGAAGCCTCGAGTAGGTCAGCGCTCCATGCGGCTATCGATCCCTACTCTAACATCTATGCATGTACCCTGTGACTCTCCTTGGAGCTATAAAAGGAGGGACTCAGGAACAGGAGGAAATATAGATCACAACACAAGCACACACACACGTAGTAGAGCTATACACTTCATACCACGCTTGTATTCGCCCCTGTACAAGCACTTAGGTGCAAGATAATACAAACTCTCTCCCCCCGCTGGACGTAGGGCCTTCCTTTGCCCGAACCAGGATAAATCTCTGTGTCTTCTTGCATCACCATCTGGAAAGGGGAGCACGCATACAAATTTACTCGTTGGTGTGACCCCCCGGGGGAAAAACACCGACAGTTGGCGCGCCAGGTAGGGGCCCTGCGTGTTTTCCACCGATTTCCCACCACTTTCCGGATGGCTACTCCTGCCTCGCCGTTTCCGCACTCCACGGTGATTTGGTTTGGGAGTCTCGAGTTCATGTCCACGGGCTTCGGCTACGACATGATCTTGCTCTCGGTCAAAGGACCAGGAGGAGTCCGTGTTACGCCAGCACGGTTGAAGGCTCCAAGACGCCCTCGCCACCACGCCTCCCCGCCTAAGAAGAGGCGCGGGCAGCACCACCGCGGCCCTCTTGTTTCGGCACGACCAACAACTCGTGCAAGGCAGGATGCGGGCCACGGGTCAGCAACACCGTCTGACCGAGCGACAAGCACGAGGGCTCAGCACCACGCGACGACGGGGGGAGACGCGTCTCGCTCACCCTCTCCCACCGCAGCTAGGCTACCCCCGCGCGGGTTGTTCTCTCCAAGGACGGCACTGCCGTTCGGATTGGACAACGCCGCGGCATCGCTCGCCAAGACGATGTGCCCGAACGCTCAGACGTACGTGGAAAGACCAATGGTCATCCCACGTAGTTTCGAAGAGCGACGGCCGACATCCGAACGGCCGGACCTTTCCCAAGTACGAGGCCTCCGCCGCCTAGGCCCCGGGCGATACTCGATTACCTCCCTCGAGCAACGATGGTCGGAGGAAGGACGCGGGCGTTCCCACACTGCCGAACCAGACTCCGACTCCGAGACAGACAGCTACGACCCTACGAGGGAATGCTGTCACCTCGACGGAGTAGCAGAAACCACTGACGAGATACGGGACGTCGTTGCGGGTGGACAAGCCCCCGCGGCGCAAGAAGACCCCAGGACGCCTGGGAACGGCGGAAGGTTCGATCCTCTTCCTCAGGAAGATAGAACTGCGCAGCTCGCGCAGCTACGGGAGCTCAAGATGAAGCTCGACGAAGATCGCGAGCGCCTCGACCTGCTCGAGCAAATCCTCGAACAAGACCTGCCCTACCTGCCAGGCGGAAGTGTCCGCAGACGCGCTCGAGAGGTACATCGGCAGATCGTCGGTGACGCGGAGGCGGAGCAACCTGTCGGCCGTTTCCCTCGAGCAGGCCAGAATGTGGTAGCAGCGACGATGCTGCTGCGTAACATGCCAGAACCATCGAATTCCCAGGCCCGACGAATTCGAGACGAAGTTCAGACGTTGCTCCAAGTGGCAGCGGTTCAACAAGCCGAAAGTTCAGCATCTCGACGACGAGGGGCTGCCACAGAGAAACGCAACGAACGGCCTCTAATTGAAGAGGAGGTGTCTGTCCAGCAACAACCTCCCCCTCGAGGCAGAAAGACCGCTCTCATCCTCCCTGCCGACAATCAACGTCAATACGACGCGCGACATGACGTCAAAGAAAGTAGACGCCGACGGCACGGAGACGCGGAAGAACGTGGTTATAGCGCGCATCGCGGTGGGAGGTACGACAGCGACGAGGACAGGGTGGCCCCCGAGCCACCAGGCCCGCGGGTGTTCAGCAGAGCGATTCGCAGCACGCCCCTGCCTAGTCCGTTCCGACCCCCAACCAGCATCGCGAAGTACAATGGAGAAACCAAGCCAGAACTCTGGCTGGCCGACTTCAGGTTGGCCTGTCAGCTAGGTGGCGCTCGGGGGGATGATCGAGCCATCATCAGACAGCTACCCCTTTTCCTCTCCGACACCGCCCGTCGATGGCTCGAGGAGCTCCCAGCCAATCAGATTCACAACTGGGTCGACCTGGTCAAAGTCTTCGAGGGTAATTTCAAGGGGACCTATATACGGCCAGGGAACTCGTGGGACCTCAGCAAATGCAAGCAGAAGTCAGGAGAGACTCTTCGGGAGTACGCTCGACGCTTCTCGAAGCAGCGCACTGAGTTGCCACACATTCCCGACCACGACGTCATCTTGGCATTCGTCTCGGGTACCACCAGTCGGGACTTGGTGCGGGAATTAGGCCGCAATCGACCTCAGACCGTCGACGAGCTGATGGACGTAGTAGCAAACTACGCGGCAGGGGAGGAGGCAGTCGGCGCTTTCTTCAGCTCAGAAGGAAGAAAAGGCAAGCAGCCCATCGATGAAGAAAGGACTTCCGGTCGAGGCCTCAAGAAAAATAAAAAGAAGCAGAAAGTACGGCAATTCCACCAGGGAGATTCGGAGGACGACCTCGTCGCCACGGTGGATCGGAAGAAGCCGCGAGGCCCTCCGGAAGGAGGCATCTTCGACAAGATGCTGGAGGAGCCGTGCCCTTACCATAAGGGGGGCGCTAACCACAAACTCAAGGATTGTCGCATGCTGAGAAAGCATTTCGACGGTCAGGGGCTCAAAAAAGATGCGCGTGATGACTCCAAGAAGGAGAAGGCAGGCGGCAAGGAGGACAACAAAGATGACGACGGTTTCCCCACCGTCCACGACTGCTACATGATCTATGGCGGGCCTTCGACCCAGTTGACCACGAGGCAGCGCAAGAGGGAGCGTCGCGAAGTCTTCGCGGCAAGGATGGCGGTGCCCCAGTACCTCAGCTGGTCAAGCACTCCCATCACCTTCGACCGAGAAGATCACCCTGACAAGGTGGTTGCCCCAGGCGTCTACCCGCTCGTCGTCGACCCCATCATCATCAACACCCGACTCTCGAAAGTGCTGATGGATGGTGGCAGCAGCCTCAACATCATCTACCTCGAAACCCTCGACCTCCTCGGCATCGACAGAGGACGCCTCCAGCCAAGCGCCGGCGGTTTCCATGGCGTCGTACCAGGGAAAAAGGCATTACCGGTAGGTCGAATCGACCTACCGGTCTGCTTCGGCACGGCGGCCAACTTCAGGAAAGAAACCCTCACCTTTGAGGTGGTCGGGTTCCGAGGCACGTACCACGCCATCATCGGGCGCCCGGGCTACGCCAAGTTCATGGCTATACCCAACTACACGTACTTGAAGCTCAAGATGCCTGGCCCCAAAGGCGTCATCACCGTCAGCTCCTCCTTCGAGCACGCATACGAGTGCGACGTCGAGTGCGTCGAGTACGGGGAGGCGGTCGAGAGCTCCACCGAGCTCGTTGCAAAGCTCGAAGCCATGGCCGCTGAGGCTCCAGAACCTAAACGTCATGCGGGCAGCTTCGAGGCGGCGGAAGGAACTAAGAAGATCCCGCTCGACCCCAACAACTCCGACGGCAAGGTGCTGACGATCAGCACCGACCTCGACCCCAAATAGGAAGCCGTGCTCGTCGACTTTCTCCGTGCGAATGCTGATATGTTTGCATGGAGTCCCTCGGATATGCCGGGCATACCAAGGGAAGTCGCCGAGCACTCCTTGGAGATTCGAGCCGGTTCCAAGCCAGTGAAGCAGCGGTTGCGCCGATTCGACGAGGAAAAGCGCAAGATCATTGGCGAGGAAATCCACAAGCTTTTGACGGCCGGATTCATCAAGGAGGTTCATCATCCTGACTGGTTAGCGAACCCTGTATTAGTTAAGAAAAAGAATGGGAAAATGAGGATGTGTGTCGATTATACTAGTTTGAATAAAGCATGTCCGAAAGTTCCTTTTCCATTACCACGCATTGATCAGATTGTCGATTCTACCGCGGGATGTGAGACCCTTTCTTTCCTTGATGCTTATTCCGGTTACCATCAAATAAAAATGAAGGAGTCCGACCAGCTCGCGACCTCTTTCATCACGCCTTTTGGGATGTATTGTTACGTGACCATGCCATTCGGGCTTCGAAACGCCGGAGCCACGTATCAACGTTGCATGCTCCACGTTTTCGGCAAACACATAGGGTCAACGGTCGAGGCCTACGTCGACGACATTGTCGTCAAGTCGAAGCGACGAGGAGACCTGATCCAGGACCTCGAGGTCGCCTTTAGCTGCTTACGCGCCAGCCGGATCAAGCTCAATCCCGAGAAGTGCGTTTTCGGCGTACCTCGAGGCATGCTCTTAGGATACATTGTTTCACAGCGCGGTATCGAGGCCAACCCCGAGAAAATCTCGGCCATCATGAAGATGGGGCCAATCCGAGACATCAAGGGTGTCCAGAGAGTCACGGGGTGCCTGGCGGCTCTGAGCCGTTTCATCTCGAGACTAGGAGAAAAGGCATTACCATTATATCGACTCCTGAAGAAGGTCGGCCACTTTTCTTGGACCCCCGAGGCCGAGGAAGCACTCGAAAAATTAAAGAAGACGCTGACCTCGGCACCAGTCCTGGTTCCACCTCAACCTGCGGAGCCTCTACTCCTCTACGTCGCGTCGACGGCCCAGGTCGTCAGCGCGGCGGTGGTGGTCGAAAGGCCAGAGGAGGGTCGCGCGCTGCCGGTCCAAAGGCCAGTCTATTTCGTCAGCGAGGTGCTTTCGGAGACCAAGGCGCGATACCCCCAAATCCAGAAGTTAATCTACGCCGTAATCCTTGCCCGCCGCAAATTACAACATTACTTCCTGGGTCATCCTATAACGGTGGTCTCTTCTTTCCCTTTGGGCGAGATAATCCAGAGCAGGGAGGCCACGGGAAGGATAGCGAAGTGGTCGGTCGAGCTCATGAGCGAGACTCTCACTTACGCGCCTCGAAAGGCCATCAAATCGCAAGCCCTGGTAGACTTCGTCGCGGAATGGACGGACTCCCAGCTTCCCCCGACTCAGGTCCAGGCGGAGCTGTGGACAATGTATTTCGACGGGTCACTCATGAAAACGGGGGCAGGGGCCGGCCTACTATTCATCTCACCCTTGGGTGTCCACATGAGGTACATAATCAGGATTCACTTCGCCGCATCTAACAATGTCGCAGAGTACGAGGCCCTCGTCAACGGTCTCAAGATCGCTATCGAGTTAGGAGTCCGACGCCTCGACGTCCGAGGCGACTCCCAACTCGTCATCGACCAGGTAATGAAAGCCTCGAGTTGCCATGACCCAAAAATGGAAGCATACTGCAAGGAGGTGCGACGACTCGAAGACAAATTCCACGGCCTCGAGCTTGTCCATGTCGCTCGACGCTACAACGAGGCAGCCGATGAACTCGCCAAGATAGCATCTACCAGAGGCACAGTGCCGCCTGATGCGTTCTCAAAAGATCTACACGAGCCATCCGTCGACCTAGGCACGGGGGCTGGCGTCGACGCCACCATCGCCGAACCAACCAACGCTGTCGATGCGCTCTTGATGGAGGAAGAGGTGATGGAAATAGAACGACGGCCGGGTCGACCATTCGATTGGCGCACACCGTTTCTCGACTGCCTTATCCACGGTGAGTTGCCAGAAGACAGGACAGAAGCTCGTCGTATCGCTCGACGGGCCAAATCATACGTGATCTACGGTGAGGACAACGAGCTATATCGACGGAGCCCAACGGGGGTCTTACAGCGTTGCATCACCATAGAGGAAGGCCGAAAACTCCTCGATGACCTACACTCGGGGGCTTGTGGCCATCACGCCGCCCCACGGACCCTTGTAGGAAACGCTTTTCGGCAAGGTTTTTACTGGCCAACGGCCGTGGCGGATGCCATCGAGCTAGTACGCTCGTGTCATGGGTGCCAATTCTACGCCAAACAGACGCACCAACCCGCCCACGCTCTTCAGATGATCCCCATCACCTGGCCGTTTGCGGTGTGGGGGCTCGATTTAGTAGGACCTCTACAAAAGGCAAAAGGAGGGTATACCCATTTGCTGGTGGCTATTGACAAGTTCTCCAAATGGATCGAGGCTCGACCAATCACTAACATCCGCTCCGAGCAAGCCGTCCTTTTCTTCTCCGACATCATCCATCGATTTGGGATCCCCAATGTCATCATCACCGACAATGGCACCCAGTTCACCGGTAGAAAGTTCTTGGATTTCTGCGATCAGCATCACATCCGCGTGAACTGGTCCGCAGTAGCCCACCCTCGAACTAACGGCCAGGTCGAGCGTGCCAACGGCATGATTTTGCAAGGACTCAAGCCAAGGATCTACAACCGATTGAAGAAATTCGGCAAGAGATGGGTCGAGGAGCTTTCCCCAGTCCTATGGAGCTTAAGGACAACGCCGAGCAGGGCCACCAAATACACCCCGTTCTTCATGGTCTACGGCTCTGAGGCTATCCTCCCCACAGACCTCGAGTATGGGTCACCTCGACTCAAGGCTTACAATGAGCAATCGAACAAAGAAGCTCAAGAAAACGCGGTCGACCAACTCGAGGAGGCTCGAGACATGGCCCTCCTCAACTCTGCTAGATATCAGCAGAAACTCCGACGCTACCACGACAAGCACGTGCGCAAGAGGGACCTCAACGTAGGCGACCTTGTCCTACGACGCCGGCAAAGCAACCAAGGACGCCACAAGCTAACCCCACCTTGGGAAGGCCCGTATGTGGTGGCCGAGGTCCTTAAGCCAGGAACGTACAAATTGGCGGACGAAAAGGGGGCAGTCTTCACCAACGCATGGAACATCGAACAGCTACGTCGATTCTACCCCTAGAAGTCCTAGATTTACGATTTTACTTTTTGTACAAAGACTTTGTAAATGAACGCATGAATAAATAAAGTCTCCCCCTCGAGCAGTTTCTTTCTGTACCAAAAATAGTTACGAATTATAGTCTCGACGTTAAAAGGGGATGCCGACCATGACCCATCATGGTCCGCACCCCCTCGGGGGCTACCAGAGGGACGACCCCTCCCCAAGCGTCGAAAAAGCCAAAAAGTTTCTCTCTTTCCTACTTAGTAAACCTTGAACGATCGAGTAGTCGAGGCGCCTCGAGCCCCTCGAGGACCGAAGGATAGCGAGCCTGAGAACACCTACGCCCCCGGGCTATGGAAACTCTACTCACTCCCTCACCCTCGAGGCGATCGAAGCTGTGTTTTACGAAAAATCGAACAAGGAACACATGTGTAGGCACAAAAGAAATAAAAGAACCTCGAGTGGAAAGACCAACAAACATTTAACAACCACAAAAATACTGTATCGCTTAGAAACAGGATTAACTAAGTTTTATACAAGGGGCCCCAGGCACCCCGAGCAGGCTCGCAGGCCTCAGTCCATAGTACGATCCTCGCCACCCTCACCTCCGCCCGAGCCAGTCTCAGGAGGAAGCACCTCAGGCTCAAACAGCTTGGCCAGCCTCTCTCCAGGGGCCTCCGCGTCATCGATCAAAGTGTGGAGCCTTTCTTCGTTCTCCGCGTCGGTCTTAGAGATGTCGGTGACGAAGCCGTGGGATACTACCTCCATGTCGTAGGAGAAGCCCGAGCAGACAACCGCCATCGCCCGCTTCACCCCGATGTGGAGGGCATCCCGCACCCGATCTCGCAGCGTCGCGCCTATGTAGCACAACTGGTCGATCAGGGCGTCGCCTCGAGCGTCCTCCCTCGACTCATCCATAGGCTCGACCTCCCAAGAGGTCGAGAGATCGCTTATCGCCGTCCGCACTCGACGGTTCAAAGCGACCTCAGCCTCGAGTTGAGCCTTAGCGTTGCGAGCCTCGGCTTGGGCGGCCAGGAGTTCGTCCTTGAGCCCTATAAACGCCAATACAGAGAAGGTTTAGAAAAAACTCAAACACACCTCGAAGAGGAAATTCGACAAAGGAAACATACCTTTGATGCTCTCCTCTAGAGCCGTGTTCTCGCCAACCAATCTGGTATTGGCGCGCTCGATCTCTCTGTTGGAGCGCGCCAGCTCAGTATTGGCGACGCGGAGATCTTCAATCACCTTGCCGGCCTGGGCAACGGCTCCGCTCTTCTCCAGCAGTTCTCCTTTCAGACGCTCGACGTCGTCGGAGAGACTGCGGGATCGAGCTCGCTCTATCTCGAGGTCTTCGAGGGCTTTCTTCTTCGCGTCCTCGGCGGCACCTCTGGCGACCTCATTCTCCACGCAAGCCACCTTCATCTTCTGGAAGGTATCGCGGAGGGAGTCCAGGTCGGTTTGGAGAAGGCCCTTCTCCTTGTCCAGATCCGCGATGACGTTCTTGTGGGACAGGACCTCCTCACGGGCTCTGGACGCGGCCTCCTCGACCGTAAGAGTCCGCTCTCGTAGCCGCACCGCCTCCTCCTCCGCCTTCTTCGAGACCTCTCGGGCCTCGGCCAAAGCAGCCTCCCTCACCTTCTTCTCCTCCTCGAGTGCTATAAGATCTTTGTAAGCTTTAAGCAGCTTTTCCTGCGACTCGAGGAGTTGATCCTTGAGGAGGGGAAGCTGCTCCCATCCGCCCCTCGTGGCGTGAATGAAGCTAGATTTGATGCGAGAGGTCTCTTTCATATCCTGCGAATCAGGGGTCAGGGGGATTAGAACATAGAAACCCAAAAGCACCACCAAGATTGGAGCTCGAGAAACGCTTACAAAATAGGCTGGGCCAAGCCCGTTGTTGATGACGTCCGATAGGAGCCCCACCACATGTTTCATCCAAAGGCGGAGCTCCTCGACGTGCTCCCACTTCTCGACCTCCTTCTTGTCGTCGAGGAAGATGTTGGGCTCGGACGGGTCGCTGGAAGCTCGGATACGAATCCGATCGGGACACCAGTTCTCCATCTCCCGATCGGCCCGCACCTTGACACCGCGGAGAAAGTTCTCGACGGTCTCGAGAGAACCCCCGTGGCGCAAGAACAGGTCGGCGAGGCAAGGGAACCGCCCGTCGTCATCCACCGTCTTCCACGTACCGTCCTTGCTCCCAGACGACCCGATCTCGTCTTCCTCAGAAGGAAAACGGTCCTCCCACGCTCGACGCTCCCGGAGGAACCCTGGGGCGATCCCGTCCATGCCATAGAGCGTCCCCTTGATCTCGGACTCGGGGTCGGTGGGGGTGCGCATCATGCAGGCAAGCGCCACCACTCCGTCCGCTCGACCCGACTCTGCCCGGATTGCGGCGGGCGCCCCCGGGAGAAGCCACGCTGGGGTGGGAGGCCCGTACACCGGCAAATCTCCCTCTTGATCGCCGGGCTCTTGCGACGCCTGCGGCACCGATCCGGCCAAAATTCGAGGCGGGGATTCGAGTGGCTGGTTCTCTTGGCCCCCCAGCTGCTGCTGCTGCTCGTCCTGCTGATGCAGCAGTTGCTCCTCCGGCTGGGGTAGCTGCTGCTGCTGCTCTAGTGACGGCTGCGCCGCCTCGCGCTCCCGCGCCTCCTCCTCCTCCATCTCCCTTTGCGCCTCGAGGGCTCGAAGGCCTACGGGCCAGGGAGTCTGTCCTGCGACGTTGGGAGTCGACGCCTCTTCCTCCATGGGTCGGACGCCCCCAGACGCTTCGTTACCATCAGACGTGTCGCTGATGGTGATGGGTTCCCCCTCGACCCCCAATCGAGGAAGCTCGGGGGCTCCCTCTGACACTCGCGTCTGAGGGGTCGCATCATGAGTTGGTGGCGACGGAGTAGGCGCGGGACGAGGCGACGCCGCCTCGACGCCGGCTGAAGGTTGGGTGCTGGACGGCCCTGCGAAACAAAAGGTAAGGGTCAGACGCCGTGATAACCGGTGTAGTAATATCGCGACACCCAGGAATTAACTACGAACCTTGTTCCGTGAGTGCGGCACCCGTTCTGAGCCTCTTGGCCATCGATGGTTGGGCCTGCTCGAGGGCCCGTTTCAGCCTGAGAAAAAGTAAGCACGTGAGGAATGGTGAGAGAATAAGGGGACAAAGACCGCAACAGCAAAAAGGCTTACCCCACGGGCAGAACGGCTCGCCTTCCGCTACCCCGACCAGCGGGCCTCGAGCCACCCCGCGTCGGGGCGCTAGGCCCCTCGAGGGCAGAGACTGGCCTAGGCACATCGGGTCCCGCTTGGCGAGTGCCAGGACTTGCGCTCCTACGGCCGGCGTCTCCTTTCTCAGAAGCCGCAGCGCGACCGCGGGTCAGCGGCCTCGACGCCTGGGATCTTGCCGGACCACTCTCCTTGGGCGCCAGGGGAGGGCGCGGTGCGTCCCGGCCCGCCTTGAGCGCGGAAGGAGCGTCGGGCCGGGGACGACGAGACCCGCTCGGACCCTCATCCGGCACCTCCGTCTGGGGGGTATCGACGTCATCTCGAGGGGGGCCCTCGAGGAGCCGATCGAGACGCGACGCCATCCCCTCGGAGTCGTCGCTACTCTCGTCGTCATCGTCGTCATCGTTGGGGGATTCTTCCTCAGGCTCCCCCCTCTGCCTGGATTTGGCTCGACGCGCCTCCAATGCTTGGCGCTCGAGATTCTTCTTCTTCTCCCCCTTTTTCGCGGAGTCCTTGGCAGACTTCGACTTCTCGGCAGATTGGCGTCGTTTGTCGCGATCGACCTCGTCCTCCTTTACTGGAGGCCTCGAGGACCGGACGTCAATTCGGCCCTGCCAAAACTAAGGTAGACTTAGAAAAAAGAGAGGGGAGGGGGCAAAACCTAGAATCGAGGATGCGCGCAAGAAGAAAGCGTACCAGATCGATCGAGCCCGCGTCGGGTCGCATGGGGAAGCCGTTGACGTGTTCCGGCTTGAAATCACCGGCGATTGCGGCCCTGACTCGGGCCGCGACTTCATCATCCGTCGGAGGCTCGCTGGACATCCGACATGCCTCGAGGTCCCGAGACGAGACGCCAGGGCCCATCTCGTCCATCCTCAGCGGTCGTGACATCAGAGGAAGAACTCTCCGATGATGGACCGCCGAGAGGACGAGGGCGGCGGTCAAACCTTCCTGGCGAAGCTTCTTCAGGGCGTCGAGGAGGGGGTCGAGCCGAGACTGATGAGCTTGGACGACGCCGTACGTCCAGTCCGCTGGGCGCTCCAAGATCAGACGGCCCGAGTAGGGAGGTAGGAGGTTGTCGTCGTTGCGCAGGTAGAACCACTGAGAATCCCAACCGGCATGGTTGGTCGACAACCCTACCGGGATGTACTCCCGCGGCCGGTCCGTCTTCCCCGTCTTCTGCACCAGGTTGAGGCAACCCGCTCGCACGGGTTTCCTCACGCCCGTGGTTCCGGTGGAGGCGTGGAACAGCTCGCCCCTGTAGAGGTGGAGCCACAGCTCCCAGTGCGGCATCATCCCTAGGAAGCCCTCACACACGGCGGCGAAGACCGCCGCCACGGTGATGGCGTTCGGAGAGAAGTGCTGCAGCTCCACCCCATAATGGAAGCAGAGGGCCCGCATGAAGCGGCTTGGAGGCGCGCCCAGACCATGGCGGTGAAACTTGGCGAATGACACCACGTAGCCCTCGGGCGGCTGAGGCGCCCTGTGGCTCGCCGGCGGCGCGATCCACTCTGGCGACGACAGCGAGGTACGGCGGCGCAGCAGTCCCTCCTTCTCAAGCTCCAACAGCCGGCGCTCCGTCATCGACGACGGGCGCCAGTCGTCGGCGGCAACGAGTCTTACAGGCATCTTGGCTAAAGGGACGGCGAGTTCGCTACAGCTCGAGGGGGCGTAGGCGCGTGAGATGGCAAGAAGGCAAAGGCAGCGAAGGAACAAGAGCAAGAAGGCGGAAGAGAGAGGAACGGCGGTGCCGCGACGACGTATTTATAGGCAGCCGTCCGCCAACGGACAGATCCGAGAAGTAAGGTAACCCCCCCCATAAATGCGCCGCCTGACAGTTCTCTCTCTCTCCTCACAGGCCGGACTCTCCGAATTCCTCGCCGATACGGTGTTGTAACGTCATCCGCCTAAAAAGACGCGCCCAACGGGCAGAAAGGCGAACCGCCACGGCCGTTTCCTTCCCTCGTAAACCAAGAGACATAACCGCAAAAGTCTCGAGAGGTCGATGGCTGGCCCGCCGAAAGGGTTCGACAGCCGATCTCGAGCGCCAGAGTCAGGGATCCCCAGCGAGCGGTCGAAGATCGAGGCCCGCCTCGAGGACTTGCTGGCGATGTTCAAGGTAGGGTCGAGACAGTCGAGAGGAATCCCACCGAAGGGAGGCATCGAGCCACTGGACTCTATCGAATGAGACCGGTATCCCCGACCACGTCGACCCTGCTTTATGAGGACGCCTCCGGGCTACAGCTGACCCCCTCGAAGGGGGCACAGGTTCTCACTTGGACTACCCGCTAGGAACTCAATTTGGGGTGGAAGACGCTCGCTCTATCGAGAGTACGTCAAAGCCCCCGGGCAAAAACGAGCTAGTCAGAACCTTCCACCACTGGTGTCGAAAGCGCTTCTGCGAATTAGATAACATAACCCTCGAAGGAGTTAAAAACTCCTCCGAGGGCTCGGGGGCTACCCCGCGGGGTCGCTCGCGCGCCCCCACGAAAATTCAACCGTAAATCAAAAACCTCCATTCGAGCGCTAGCGCTCAAATGGAGGCTCGGGGGCTACTGTCGAGGGTATCGGTAAGGGGTACCCTCAGCGATGCGCATTATGAGATTGCCCGTACGAAGGTTGGGACCCTCAATGCGACGCTTTAATCTTACGTACGCGCCGCCATCGACGGTCACAGCCTCGAAGACGGAAATAGCGTCGAGCGAATCGGTCAGGGCTCGAGCGACGATTACCGTCGAAGACGGAAGCGAGCTCGAGCGAACCGAGAGACGTCGAGCGTCAGGACACTGTCCGCCGCCTGACGCGCGCACGCGGGCGGGAGCATTAAATGCATCTGACGTTTCCCACCTAACACACGGGTCGCGGAAGGCGTGATAGGGAACAAGCTTCTGTCCCATCGTTCTTTTTGCAGCCTTCCCACCGAACGACCCAGGGTGTGTCAGGACGCAGGAAACGAGGATGGAACGTCTAATCGGGACCCCCTCGAGACACCCAAGGTCAGCGCTACGGATAACAGCATATTACGCGGCGCCCGACCCTCGACCGAACAAGGTCCCTTCCCAGGGACAAGCCGGGCGTCGACTGACAACACCACAGCTGCTCCGCCGGATCCGCCACCATACCGTACAAGCATGCGACCTCAGAACCAGCACAAGGCGGCTGGCAGGGCAGAACACAGGAGCACGCGCAATCATCACCGAGCTATCAAGATGGGACAGCTCGAGGCCATGCCATACGGAAGCCTCGAGTAGGTCAGCGCTCCATGCGGCTATCGATCCCTACTCTAACATCTATGCATGTACCCTGTGACTCTCCTTGGAGCTATAAAAGGAGGGACTCAGGAACAGGAGGAAATATAGATCACAACACAAGCACACACACACGTAGTAGAGCTATACACTTCATACCACGCTTGTATTCGCCCCTGTACAAGCACTTAGGTGCAAGATAATACAAACTCTCTCCCCCCGCTGGACGTAGGGCCTTCCTTTGCCCGAACCAGGATAAATCTCTGTGTCTTCTTGCATCACCATCTGGAAAGGGGAGCACGCATACAAATTTACTCGTTGGTGTGACCCCCCGGGGGAAAAACACCGACACCTGCATCAATAGCATCAGATTCGAGCGCGTGCTCGTGGACGGGGGAAGCTCCATCGACATCCTCTTCCGCAACAGCCTGCCCGCCCTCAAGATATCACCGGCACAACTAAAACCTTACGACGCCCAATTCTGGGGGGTTTTGCCAGGTCAAAGTTCGGTGCCCCTCGGACAGATAACATTGCCTGTCCAATTCGGCACACCCGATCATTTCCGGACGGAGTTCATCAACTTCGTAGTCGCGGATTTCGACAGGACCTATCACGCCATACTGGGCCGCCCATCGCTGACAAAGTTCATGGCAGTCCCGCACTACTCATACCTAGTCCTTAAGATGCCCACGGAGAAGGGTGTCCTAACCGTCAGAGGCAACGTCTACACCACGTACACCTGCGAAGAAGAAAGCTTCAAGATCACCGAGGCAATCGACCTCTCAATCCGCATGGCGGAAACAGCAAACCAAGCCGCACAGCTGCCTCCCGATCAGCTCCGATTACCTGAGCAGGAGACAGCCAGAAAGAACTCAAAATCCAAGGAATACAAAGAAGTGCAGCTGGTCGAAGGCAACCCCGAGAAGACAGCCCTCATCGGGGCTAACCTGGATCCAAAATAGGAAGACGCGCTCGTCAGGTTTCTAAGGGACAACATGAGCGTTTTCGCATGGAAACCCGCAGACATGCCCGGTGTCCCACGAAACCTGATCGAGCACTCCTTAAATGTCTCGAAGACCGCAAGACCAATCAAGCAAAAACTGCGACGGTTCGCTCGTGACAAAAAGGAGGCTATTAGGACAGAAATAACACGGCTTCTAGCAGCCGGATTCATAAAAGAAGTGTATCACCCCGATTGGCTCGCCAATCCGGTTCTTGTACGCAAAAAGAATAATGAATGGAGAATGTGCGTTGATTACACCGATCTCAACAAACACTGTCCTAAAGATCCTTTTGGTCTTCCTCGCATCGACGAGGTGGTCGACTCAACGGCCGGATGCGAACTACTCTCCTTTCTAGATTGCTACTCTGGTTATCACCAGATCTCGCTAAAGGAAGAAGATCAGATCAAAACATCCTTCATCACACCCTTCGGCGCATACTGCTACACTACCATGTCTTTCGGACTTAAAAACGCCGGGGCCACTTATCAAAGGGCCATCCAGCAATGCCTCCACGACGAGATTCGCGATGACCTCGTCGAGGCCTATGTGGACGACGTGGTCGTAAAAACAAGGGACGCGAGCACCCTAATCGACAACTTAGACCGAACCTTCAAGGCACTCAATAGGTACAAGTGGAAGCTCAACCCCAAGAAATGCATTTTCGGCGTTCCTTCCGGTCTACTGCTCGGCAACGTCGTCAGTCGCGACGGCATACGACCAAACCCTTCAAAAGTCAAAGCCGTACTCGACATGCGACCACCGAAGAACGTCAAGGATATTCAGAAGCTAACCGGATGCATGGCCGCCCTCAGTCGTTTCACCTCAAGGCTGGGAGAAAAAGGCCTCCCTTTCTTCAAACTATTGAAAGCGTCAGAAAAATTTTCTTGGACAGAGGAAGCCGACGCTGCGTTCACTCAGCTTAAGACCTTCCTCACTTCACCACCTGTCCTCACAGCGCCTCAGCCCAATGAAGACCTACTCCTTTACATTGCTGCAACCGACAGGGTTGTTTCCACGGCAATAGTGGTCGAGCGAGATGAACCAGGTCACGTCTTCAAGGTCCAGAGACCCGTTTACTTCATAAGCGAAGTCTTAAACGAGTCCAAGGCCAGGTACCCACAAATACAGAAGCTTATATACGCCATCCTGATAACGTCAAGAAAGCTGAAGCACTACTTCGACGGCCATCGAGTCCTGGTGACAACCAGTTTCCCTCTCGGGGACATCCTGCGCAATAAAGACGCCAATGGCAGAATCGTGAAATGGGCAATGGAATTATGTCCATTTTCCCTGGAGTTCCAGAGTCGCACCACTGTCAAGTCTCAAGCCCTGGTCGATTTCATTGCCGAATGGACGGATCTCAACGAGCCTTCTGTTCCCGATGTCTCAGACCACTGGTCAATGTTCTTTGACGGGTCCTTGAACATCAACGGTGCAGGCGCTGGGATATTGTTCGTATCACCCAACAAGGACAAACTCTGTTACGTCCTTCGGATCCTTTTTCCGGCGTCAAACAACGTCGCCGAATACGAAGCATGCTTGCATGGCATACGACTAGCCGTTGAACTGGGGGTCAAGCGCCTCTACGTCTATGGCGACTCCGCTTTGGTCATCAACCAGCTCAACAAGGAGTGGGACACAACCCACGAGAAGATGGATCTCTACTGCAAAGAAATTCGCAAATGGGAAACTAACTTCTATGGCATAGAGTACATCCACGTGGTCCGGGATAAGAACCAAGCAGCAGATGCGTTGTCAAAGTTAGGCTCATCTCGGGCCCAAATCCCGCGGGGTATTTTCGTCCAGGACATCCATGAGCCGAGCGTAAGCTCCCCCTGGTCGACAAGCAACCCACCGAGGCAATGCTCATAGATGACGCCACTCCAACAACCGGCGGGCGTGACTGGCGTACCCCGTTCATCAAATACATATCAGACGGGACAGGCTTTCAGGACAAAACAGAGAACGAGCGCCTCATCCGACGATCAAAGAACTACATCCTGGTCGACGGAAAACTCATGCGGAAAAACGCAAGCTCCGAAGTACTGCTCAAGTGCATACCCCAAGATGATGGTATCAAGCTCTTGGAGGACATACACGCTGGATCCTGCGGCAATCACGCCGCATCTAGAACGCTGGTCGGAAAGGCTTTCCGAGCAGGTTTTTATTGGCCAACCGCGGTCGGCGACGCAGAAAAACTGGTTCGGCATTGCGAAGGATGTCAGTTTTTCGCTAAGAGGACCCACGTACCTGCCCATGAAATTCAAACCATCCCGTCGTCTTGGCCCTTTGCTTGCTGGGGGCTTGACATGATCGGACCATTTAAACCAACCCCGGGCAATTTCAAGTTTGTCTTCGTGTTAATCGACAAGTTCTCCAAGTGGATTGAATACATGCCCCTGGTCAAGGCAACCTCCGAGAAGGCTGTGGAGTTTCTCAATCAAATCATACACAGATTCGGCATCCCGAACAGCATAATCACCGACCTGGGCACCCAGTTTACTGGCACCACTTTTTGGGATTTCTGCGATGACAGAGGCATAGTCATAAAATATGTGTCAGTGGCACATCCACGTGCCAACGGTCAAGTCGAACGTGCTAACGGAATGATCGTTGACGCCCTAAAGAAAAGGCTGTACACCGAAAACGACAGAGCACCCGGTCGATGGATGAAAGAATTGCCGGCAGTGGTCTGGGGCCTCCGAACTCAGACCAGTCGAAACACAGGGGTGTCTCCCTACTTCATGGTATACGGTGCAGAGGCGGTCCTGCCGTCTGACATACACTTCGGATCCCCTAGAATCGAGCACTTCGACCAGGCGACCGCCGACAACGCCAGAGAACTCGAAATCAATTGCATGGAGGAAAAGCGTTTAGTTTCATGTCTCCGAACAGCAAAATATCTCGCGGCAGTCAGGCGATACTACAACAGGAACGTCAAGGACCGTTCCTTCGTGGTCGGCGATCTGGTGCTTCGATGGAAAACAAGCCAGCAGGGAATGCACAAGCTATCCACTCCCTGGGAAGGACCCTTCGTGGTGACCGAGGTCACACGACCTACGTCCTACAGATTGGCATACCCAGACGGAACACGAGTGCCTAACTCTTGGCACATCGACAAACTGCGACGTTTCTATCTATAAAGTTTTAATCACTTTCTTTTGTAAGTATCTTATAATTTTTGATAATGAAATTCTCTATTTTTTGCCTATACCTTGTCACACACAGCACTCGGCAAAACTCCTGCAATGGATGCTCTTAGCGACAACCAAGACAAATACGGTGACACGTCACTCAGATATTTTTACAGCGCTCAAAACAACAGTCATGACAAAAAGTAAACTTTATTACAAACTTTACATACAAAGTTTACAATAAATACCCTGACGGGCAGACACTAGTCTATTCCTACAGACTACTTTATTGGCCTAGCTGCTCGGGCTGATCACCCGCCTGGCCCTGCTGCCCGGACGAAGGGGTCGGGGCCACCGGCGCCTGGCTGGTCGAGACCGCAGGCGTCGACCGCCCATCTCCAGCAACGGACGCGCCCGACAACTCCCTGGCCGACCTATCTGAGCTCTGCTGGTCTGGAGGAGTGGCCGTTCCGCACAGATTGATGTCGCCGATCACTGTCGACGACAAGTCCAGCAGACTACTCCGAAGCTCGTCCGCGTCCTGCGGGCCGACTTCCTTCGGGTACCCCTTCTCCAGCCTGCTCAAGTCGACCAGGGGGTAGTGGGCGCGCACCATGCTGAGGACGTGCGCGCCGGCAAACTCCCCGGCGTCCTTCACAAACTGCTGGAGCCAGTCCCACGCCCGTTGCGCCTTCTCGACCGGGGTCAACTGCGGCGCGCGGGGCTGGCTCTCCGGGAGCTCGGGACTGATCAGGTCTAGGACCGGGGACACTCCTTTCCAGATCCTACAACAGTTGACCTTCCAGGAGTCCCGGTCCTTGGTCAGATCGTCCAGGTGCTTTTTGGCGTTCACCTTGAGCACTGCAAACGAAACGAAGCGTTATTTTCGGCATAAAAAAGGGGCAGGCAGTAACCAACAAGGCGGTAACCATTACCAGATAGCTCCCGGTCTTTTCGACCCAACTCCTCTCCTGCTCGCCGCCCGGACTCCAGCGCACCGGCGAGCTGTTGGCTGAGCTGCTCCTTCTCTTGTTGGAGGCTCGCCACCTCCTCCTCCAAGTCTGCGTGAATCCTAAACTGGTCAGCAAAGCAAACTATACAAGTACGCGAAGCTGCTCGGAGCGTGTGACTAACCTTCTTGCAGCCGGTACTGGTCGGCCAAACGACGAGCGAGGTCGAGACGACGCTCCTTTTCGGCACTCATCTCGACCACCTTCTCCCCGACCTCCGCCCGCAACCGGTCTACCTCCGCGGCAAGGGCCTTGTTCTCGGCCATGACGCCTTCTATCTGGTCAAAGCACCGTTTCCGGTACTTCGCCGTTTTCATTGCGTCCTACAAAGCAAGCATATAACGACCATGCAAGACAAGGCAAAAGAATGTGCAGCAGTGCAAAAAGCCGCTTACCTTGACTTCGTCGACGAGGCGCTTGGCCGCGCGCTCCACCCTAGCGGCCTCTTCGGTCTCGGCGAGCTCCTCATGCCCGATAAAGTGATCCCCGCGTTGGCGCCACACATACACGTGTTGGCGGCCATCACGGGGACGACCCTCGATCTCTTCCACCTCATCATCGGAGGCCGCCCGGGTTTCCTCCTCCTGTGCTGCGTCACCCCCGGTGGTGGTCCCAGGTATTACTGGCCCTTGGACCAGACCTGGGGAGCCCGCAGCAGAGGAGGCTCCTGCTCGGGGCGGCGTGGGGACTTCACTCCCCCCGGCAGGAGGAGCGGTCGGAGATCTTCCCTTCTCTGAGGAGTCAGTTGGGGGAGCCTCTCCAGCCCTGGTCGGGCTGCTTGTCGTAGTCGGTGCCGCGCTCGGGAGCCCCTCGGTGCTCCCAGGCGCGACTGCAGCTGTTGGCTGCTCTGTGGTCTGGGGGGCCGCATCCCCAGAACCGCGGGCAGGCTCGCCCGTCCCTTGGCTGGCAACCTGGCCGGGGTCGACATCCGACGCCGCACTACAGGAACAAAAGTCAAATTTCAAAAAAAAAAAATCAAAGAGGAGTCCAAAAATACGTAAGTCGAACACTTACAGGTCTGATCGACGGTGGGTGGCGGTGAACCTCCTCCTCGCCCGGCCGGTCGGCACCTGCGCCCCCGTCTCGACAACTTGCGGTGCAGGGGCGTCGCTGGCCACTCGATCAGTAGCGGCCGGCGCATTATCTGGGCGACCCCGGGGCCGTCGGACCAACGACGGCGCAGCCTCCTCGTCGTCGTCGTCGTCAACGATCCGCACGAGCCGACGACGCTTCGGTGCTTGGCTGCTCTCCGCCGGAAGATCCGCCGGCAAAGGATCTGCCGGCAATGGCCTCTTCCCCGCTACCCTCTCCTCGGAGGTCGGGATGGGGCGGGCTTGGTCCTCTTCACTGCTGGTGTAATGAGTACACCGAGCAGCGTCCTCCTCTGGCGGGTCTTCTCCCGCAGGATTTTCCATCCCCGGTGCCAGTGATACATACACTGTGCACCGGTCGACACCGCCGATCTGCAAAAGCAACAGAGATGAGTCAACTGCCGATGATATACGAATGCTAAAACAGAATCTGCTACATACCTTTGGTGCTGGTCGTCCTAACTTGAAGGCTTGCACCCGATCACTGCCACGGATGAAGCCTCCGTCTGCGAAGTTAAACAGCTCGTTCAACAGCTGTTGTACCTCCACTTTCTCCAAGATCTCCGACCGCATCCTGGTCGGGTTTGCGCTTCCGGCATACTCGTACGCCGAGTGCACCCTCTTCTGGCAGGGCATCACCCGGCGGCAAATGAAGTTGCCGACCACGCCAAGCCCGTCCAGGCGCAACCAGTCGATCAGCTTCATGAGATCCGCCACTGGACCGTCGAACTCCGGGCGGTCGGTCCAGCTCGTCCTCTTCTCAGGAATGTATCCCACGTCGCAGAACGTGGAGCTGCCCGGTTCCTCCCTGATGTAGAACCACTTCCTGTACCATTCGGTCAAGGAAGTGTTCCATGGACAGTGCAGGTAGCGATTCTTCATTCCATCACGAAGGTTGAGGTATACTCCACCTGCAACCTTGGAGCCTCCAACTGCTCCCTTCTTCCTCAAGCAGAAAAGATACCGGAAAAGATCGAAGTGCGGCTCTATGCCAACATAGGCCTCGCACAGGTGGATAAAGGTGGAAATGAGGAGAATTGAGTTCGGGTGCAGATTGCAAATCCCGATCTCGTAATACAAAAGAAGACCTTGAAGAAAAGGATGAACAGGAACACCAAAACCCCTCTTAATGAAATCTTCAAATACGACGATCTCACCGGCACGAGGGTCGGGGTAGCTCTCCCCCTCCGGTGCCCTCCAGCCGTCGAGCTCCGGGCCGTGCAGAAGCCCCATATCGACGAGGTCACCAAGAGATTTTGTGGTGCTGCGAGACTTCTTCCACTCCTTGGCCATCAGTTCGGCCCTCTTCCTGGAGTCGCTCTTCGCCATTAGAGGTGCGAATGTGGGCTTGAGTTAGGAAGATGCAGGAGATTGGAGAAGATGAGAGCGGAAGGTTTGAAGGCAATGGCAGGGTAAGCGGTACAGGCGGACCTATTAGGCTCTTATCAGCCCGCAACTCCACCTCTCCCACTTCCTGTATTCTCGGGAAGTGAGCAGGCCATGCGGCGGACGCGGCGTTTCGGTTTACAATGATTATAGACAATTAATGCGGCGGATTTTTCGTACCAATTGATGGTTTCCTTTTCTCAAACCATGCAAAGGCGGTTGCACAAGTTGCCAGGCGCAACTTTTCATGCATCCGTCTGACACCCCGTCAGGAGGCCTCGTCACGTCAATTTTAACTGGGAAGATCTTTTCAAAAAAAACAAGACGACACATACGCCAGAAAGTCAACAATCCGGGGACTGCACCGACCATCGGGCATTCGACGCTCGGGGACTGGTCGCCCAGTCTATCAGCTCGGAATTTCAAGGACTGCGCCGACCACCGAGCACTTGACGCTCGGGGACTGGTCGTCCAGTCTATCAGCTCGGAACTTCAAGAACTGCGCCGACCACCGAGCACTCGACGCTCGGGGACTGGTCGTCCAGTCTATCAGCTGGAAGCTTTAAAGGACTGCACCGACCACCGAGCACTCGACGCCCGGGGACTGGTCGCCCAGTCTATCAGCTAGACGCTTTAAAAAACTGCACCGACCACCGAGCACTCGATGCTCGGGGACTGGTCATACAGTACAGCGACACAGGATTCTAAAAAACACTTGGTGCTTGGTGACTGGTCGATTAATCTATTCAATTGCAGTCAGACTGGTAAATTCCACTTTTTAGACCTTGCTACAAGGTTCATACTTCGCCTTCCAGCAAGCTCGGGGACTACATCGGTACGATGCATCTCAGTTACAGAATTTCTTTGAGGACTTTTGTTTTGACCCTGGCACCACGTGCCTGCGTCACCTACTACCAGGCTCGGGGACTAAGTGGGCACACTTCACCTTGCGGTGAATTTGCTTGCTTTTTTGACGTTTATACCTTTCAAAAAAGTAAAGTGGGCACACTTCACCAGGAAAGAAATCTTTTTTGATTTAGAGCACCATGCATTCTTCGAACAACCTGCTTCTTTGAACCTGCTTCTTCAATGTCAATGTTGATCAACTGTCTTTTGAGTTGGTCAAAATACCGTTGCAACTGTTCGGGCAACTTTCCTGAAGACGTCAAGCCTCACTGATTGAAGAAGCTCAAGACGGCGTGTTACACCATAATACATGGTGCTCGGGGACTAGCTGTGGGGGTATAAACCCCTATACCCTTACGGCTGGACTTGGGCCAGGAGGCTTGGCCCATTACGAGACGAGTCCAAAGCTTGATCCGACAACCTGGAGTTCCGCGCAAGGAAACAAGACGTGGAGATCAAGCAGGATTCTGGTCGGTTAGAATAGGAATTGATATCGAATTATCTATGGCAATTGTAACCGACTAGGATTAGTTTCTAGATCTGTAACCCTGCCCTCCAGACTATATAAGGAGGGGCAAGGGACCCCCCTAGGACACATCATATTCTCTCAACACAAATCAATACGACCAGACGCAGGACGTAGGTATTACGCCAACTCGGCGGCCGAACCTGGATAAAAAGCTTGTCCGTGTCTTGCGTCACCATCGAGTTCGTAGTTTGCGCACCGTCTACCGATAAACTACTACCGTGGGTATACCCCAAGGTAGACTGCCGACTAGCTTTCGTCGACAGCCCCTTTTTATTTTCTCGTATATTTTTGCATAACCCATGCCTCTTCGGCATTGAATCTTTTTAGAGAGAGAGAATAACAATATTCGAGACAGTGAGTAAAAATATTTTTAGCAATTTTAATGATTGATGATGGATGCTGTGGTAGATGCGTGCAAGTGAATATCTTAATTTAACCGCATGAAAAGCTCCTAAGGGTCTACACAGCTCGATCAAACTCAATGTGAATATAGTAAAAGATGTTATAGCAAGTATGGCTGTGGTAGGTAGTTTTGTTATGCTAGGAACTCATCATGTGATTTGTAAGTTTTCAAAAATAAATCTCTAGAACTTGGTGTAGTAGGAACAAGATAAACAGTGGCTCAACTTTATATCATGCCTTTCTCTTACTAGACTTTAGTTTTATGCTTCCCAAAGATAGTAATTTTAGTTTTAGTAATTCCTGGAAGAATTCTAATATAAAAGCTAGGTACTTGTAAGTGAGCAAACAGAGCAACTATTCATCATTTCCATCATGTATATTTTTTGTCTTTTTTATTTTTTTTCTAGAGATTAAACTTAGCAGAAAAATAAAACACACTTATCTACACACTCTTTTTATTTTGTTTTCATGTTTATAAAGTGCAGTAAATTAAAGCAAGAAAATATTTATTTGGTTTTCTAAGCTTTTCCTTTTAAGATAAATTAAATACTAAGACAGAATAGAATAAATAAGAAGAGCAAATAAAAACTTACTTGATAAATTTGGGAGGAACTCCCCCAAGCTGGATGTTGACGTCGGTCTTACCCGATGTTCCAGAACCGCATCATGGTTGTGATGTTGTTATTCATTGTTGTTGTATCTTGTCTTAGCTCTTGTACTGCAGCGGCATGGTCCTGGTTCCATTTTTGTTGTTCTTCTAGGAGTCTTCCATGTTCTGCTTGCGTGTTCTGGATGTCGAGGAGGGTGTTGTCGGTACGAGTGAAGAAAGCACCGGCCTCTTGATAGTAGTCATTCGTGAAGGCGTAGGAGGCGTCGGAGTATCGTCCTGCATCCAATTGGGGCGGAGGTCTGGATCCTGAAGCTCTGTATGGATCAGTGGAGTACCTGCCCGTATGAAAAGGCGGGTTTGTCCACTGGTGATCTTGGCTCTCTAGCCATGTCTCCTCTGTCGGCTCTTGTGGTTGCGCAGGACGAGCCCATGGGTCTCGAAGGACTCGAGGGTTATAATCGCAATAATGCAGGTGTGCTGCTTCTTCTGGTCCAGGGTCAGCTCCATACCAAGTGCGTTCTCGGTGAGTGGTTATCCTTTCAGATGCCACTCGTTGTGGAGTTCTCTGGTTCACTGGTGTTGCTGCAATCTCAATCAAAAAGTTTTGCACAGCGTAGAGGCCAAGGTTCGGGTTAGGTAACCGAATCTTGCCTTTATCATCATATAGCATATACATTATATTCCCCTCTTTCTTTAACATCCGAGCTTGTCTAAATGTGTCATAGCCATGATAAATTCTTAATTCTTCTATGAAGTTCAACGATGAATTTTCTAGTAAGTGAAGATTAGTGGCTAGACGAGTGATAAGTGAAGTACATCCTACTGGTCTCTGAAGACTAGGTATACTAAGCCAATGTGAAACTAATAATGTAACAGGTGAAGTAGGTACTTTACTAATAGCAGCATATAAAAGTTGTAAATCTCCTACTCTTACTTTCCTAATATCGTCACGATAGAAAAGATTGTACCCAAGCCATTTGTGAAACATCCTAAGAGTGGGGTGTTCCATGTCACTGGTTCGGGCTTGACTATAAAAATTATCTCTAGATATTTCTCTCCAAAACTGGTGTCTCTCAAAATTGGGTAAATCGGAGTCAATGTTCAGGATGCATCTTGAAGAGAAACCAAGATGGTCGCTCAGCTCTCTCCAAGATAACATAATTTCCTGTTTAAACATCCGAAAAACAATTCCCCCCTCATAGTATTGTAAGGTGCAAAGAAATTCGAGGGTGAGAAGACGAGAACCCAACTCAGTTATATTGCAAAAATTTGTCCAACCCATCATCTGAAAAATTAAGTCAAATTCAGTGTCCATACCTGTTTCTCATAGTAGGATTGGATCGATAGTAGGGGTGTGAATGAAATCCTTGTTCTTCAATTGCTAATAGACTTCCTTCTCTCTTCGGGTCTTCAGTCCAAGGTCTCCTATCTTGAGAAGGACCTTGACTTGCTGGCCTGATGAAGATGATGGAGCTTGTGTGGGTGTCGGGTCGACGCTCATCTCTGATGGCTGTGAGGAGTGTCGGGATGAACTCCTTGTTCCAATGTTCTTGAGAGCCTTCCCTGCATTCTTCACCTTCTTAAACATCCTGCAAACAATAGTTGGCAAAAACACAACTAGTGGAAAATGTGAGATAAAATGTTAGTGGTCAGCTGTCCGGAATGTCAGTAGTCCAGGGGTTAATCGTTGAGGACAAGTTTCTATTTTGGTAGAGCCTCCCCCTAACAACTTTTACTTCCGCTTAGACAACGGGATCACTACTTGCTAGGTGATAATCACTCTCCCAACCTTATCTTCCACTCTCCTCTTTCTCTCTACTCTCTTCTCTTCACTACAAAAGCTCCTTCTCGGGAAACTGATACTTGTGTGGTTTTCTGGAGTGCTTGTGTGGAGAGAAGGGAAGCTAGAGGTGGCTTTTTATAGGCTGAGCAGGGGACAGGGCGGGCGCCCAAGGTAGGTGGGCGGGCGCCCACCCCTGGTGTCCATCCTGGGTGTGCCTCCTCCACATGCTTCCTTGCTTTGATCTCACGCAGAATAATGTTGTGTTGGTGGTGGTTGGACGGTGGAAAGATGTCAAGTGAGTGGAAACATATTGGTGGATGAAATTATGTGATGGGATGTATGTGAGGTGAAGTGTATGACATGTGGGACCCAAAGAGTGTGGGTCATGCTTCTAGAAGATTAATATGATTAAATATAATGCAGGAAAATCTATGAGAATCGAAACTTATTGAAAATGATATTGGAAAATATTTTTGTGCCTCCATAATAATTAATAATATGGGTTGTTACACACCACAAATATTATTTATATGGGGCTTTTTTATTATTATAATTATGCTATGAATGTATATGACTAATGCAAGAATGCAAGAATTTAAATACGAGAAAATTAATAATGCGGATAAATACCGATTTACCTCCCGGTGAGGGTTTGGGTTTTTAGGTCCCCCAAGCTGGACCTCCAAATCTTTTAATCTTCTGAGTTACCTTCCTCTGGAGATGGTGTCTCCAGTGGTTCTTCGTGAACTTCCTTCACTGTAGAGTCTCTCTCTGGTCTGGGTTTGAATGTGAAGTGTTCTTCTTGACCGTTTATGTTGAACTTGATTTCTCCTTTCCCGACATCAATGTGGGCATTGGCAGTGCTCAGAAATGGCCTTCCAAGGATGATGGACACTTTCGAGTCAGGACTCATGTCCAGTACTACGAAGTCTACTGGCACCAAGAAATCTCTGATCTTGACTGGAATGTTCTCGGCGATGCCCAATGGGTGTCGAACCGATTGATCCGCTAGTTGTAGGCACATTGATGTTGGTTCTAAGGCTGCATGATCAAGCTTTTTGTAGACTGATGCTGGCATCACACTGACACTTGCTCCGAGATCACAAAGTGCATTATTGAAGTGTTGGTTTCCGATCGAGCAATCAATAGTGGGACATCCTGGATCTTCCTTCTTCTTTGGTGGTTTATTGAGGATGGCCGCACTACATTCTTCTGTCAGCTTGATAACCTCAGTGGTGGGCAGTGGTCTCTTCTTGTTAAGAATATCTCTGATGTACTTTGCATATGTAGGTACCTGTATGGCATCGAGCAGAGGTATGTTGACATATAATTTCTGAATGACCTCTACAAACTTACCAAACTGCTCATCCGACTGCAGTCCTCTGTTTCTTCTGGGAAATGGCAAATAGTTGGTGTCGTAAAAATCTTTCCTCATTTCTCCAGTTCTTGGTAGTTGGAGCAGATCTTCTGCTCCAACTGGGCTTTCCTCTTCTATTACTGCTGGTTGCACTGGTGCTGATGTTCTTTGTTTCTCTTTTGGGTATGGTGGATCTCTGGTAGCTTTGCCTCCTCTAGTAGTTATATTCTTTACCTGCTCAAGGTTAGTAGCAACAGGCAGTGCAGCAGCTAATTTTATTAATTTAAGCTCTACCCTTTTATTAAGAGTGTTTTGCTCATCAAAGGCAGTTAGTAGAAAATCCATTTTATTGTGTATATCTTTTAGAGATGATTCATTTGTATCTAGCCTTTGTTTAACTTCATCATTAATTTTGGTTTGTTGAGCAATTATCTCTTTTAATGAAAGTTGCTTGAAAGTATTACATGAATTCATACCTTTGCTATTGGGTTGACTTGAAGTTGGTTGATATTTGTATGTTGTCTCAATGGCCCTTCGATCTTCTTTGAACTTGGCCCTCTGGTCAATCCAATGGAGCAAATTTTCCATCTTACTTGATAACACATTTACTTCTTCTGGTATTTCTTCAGTTTGATGACATTGTTGAGCTTTATCTTGGAACCAGCTTTGGTTTTCTGCTATCTTATCCAAAAGTATCTCTGTTTTTCCAGTTGTAAGCTCCAAGAATGATCCTTTAGCAGATGCATCTAGGCACTCACGAGCCTTCTAGGTTAATCCATGGTAGAAGGTCTGCATAAGTAACCATGTGGCCATTCCATGGTGAGGACAATCTGATATGTATCCCTGAAAACGCTCCCATGCTTCTGAAATGGCTTCTATCTTCTGCTGTTGGAAACTGACAATATTTCCTCTTAAGGCAGTTGTTTTGCCTATAGGGAAAAACTTTGATAGAAAGGCATCTGACAAGTTCATCCAGTTGTTGATGTTATCTTGATGAGTGTAGAACCACTTCCTCGCTTTTCCTTCTAGTGAGAATGGAAAAAGGCGAAGCAGTATGACGTCTTTGTCAACTCCGTTGATGTGGATTGTGCTTCCAATCTCTAAGAAATTCTGCAAGTGTCCACTAGCATCTTCATGTGCCTTTCCACTGAATTGTGTAGCTTGCACCAAATTGATGAGGCTTGACTTGAGCTCAAACTCAGGTATTCCTTCTTCTACTGCAAATCTTGGACCAGTTAGAATGTTCTCAAGGCTTGGAGCAGAGAATTCTTGCAAGGTCTTTTGTGCCATAGCTTCAGCAATTGGTAGCTAGCTTCTTCTTCTCTTGATTGCTTTGGTTCTGATGATGAAGAGTTGAATGTACCCAAAGTCAATCCTGTTATACCCTGTATAAAAATACAAACATAGAAAAACAACAGGGTGAACCTGCCAAAGCAGCGGTGCCTTGTTATGATTTCTCACTTAGTAGCTGTTTTTATGCAATTATTTCTCTATAGTCTAGTCTAAAATTTTATATGAATAACCTTGATTGATTTTCTGGCTTTCCTTAATATTACCCTTTTGTTCCCTTTTATGACTTATTCCTGAGGCTCATATAATTCCTATAATTTCCTGTAAGTTCCTATAAGTTCCCCGGCAACGGCGCCAGAAATGCTTGTTGACACTAGCTAACACCACTTAGATACTAGGTTGTCGTCCCTAGCATGGCGCCAGAGTGTACAAAAGTATTTATAAATGTAAAGGATCTCTAGAAAATAATCTATTCTATCCGCAAGCGCACAGATAAAACACCTCATTGTAGCATTTCACCAGGATAAGTATTCCAGGTATCGTTATTTATAATTTTGCTCTGGGGATCTAAAGAAGATGGAATTAAATCAAGGGACAAAATCTATCAAGGCATAGACTAGAGATAAACTTGAAAGAACATGATTACTAATGAGAAACTCGTCACACAGTCACATACTTTAGCAGGGGGTAAACCATAAAGATAATGATAATAAAGTATAAGTTCATGGGTAGATAGCACAGCGATTAGAAAATAGACTACTACTCATATATGTAGGTGATGTCGGATTAGCTAGAGAATGGATTCTAAGTGATCTACTAACTACTAAGTCATAATCTACTATAGTTATCTACAAGATCATATATAGCATAAAAGACTCTTCATTCATGTATAAGGAACATTGATAAAGTAAATCAGAGCATCGCATGACTTACTCCACAATACCGGTTCCGCCTGTCCTATCAACGGAGGGTGGACTATATAAGAATCAACGAAGCTGTCACTATCGCGAACTACCACACGACCCGGCCAATAGGATACATTTGCAGATAAATAACATCTAAGCACCACGCTCACATGTGATCTATCACCTAACTCCCTCGCGTCAAGAGCTAAGCGCTTTGCAAACTTATACATAAACTCATTATCAATTAGAACTATATCAAATATAGAACTAGAGCAAACTAAGAGCATAATAATTAGAGACATAATGCAATTAGAACAATAGAATTAGAGAAAGATATGAATAATACCAATCTTTGTTACCGAAGATCCGAATCCAGAGCGTAGTGCTCTACTTCTCTAATTGCTATCTAATCAACCTCTAAACTTGAAGGATTAGGGAGTAGCTAATTCTAATTCTCTGTGGGAGAGAGATCTAAACCCTAACTTTGATGGCTACCTCTGAATAATGATTTCTCCTCTCTCCTCCAGGGGCCAGGGAGTCTGGTTTTATAGTCCCCTCAAGTGAACGTGAGCCATTGGATCAAACCGACATAGATTGTATGGTTTAGATTGATCCTTTAGGTTGGTGGAGCCTTGCCCCAAAGCAGAGTCCTGGTTGGCTTCCTGGCCAGGGCGGGCGCCCAAGGGGGGTGGGCGGCCGCCCAGCCCCCGAGCCCGAATCGCCTCCCGTTCGTTCCCGTGGCTTCTGGATCCTTCTAGATGGAGGAAAATTGCGCGGCACGTAATTATCTCGTTGTAAACATGACATGTGGGCCTTCTCTCCATATTTTCTGATAAACCCCTGCAGAAATAGATAAACACCAAAGCTCGTGGAATTCTGTCAGATAAAACCCTAATTCTAGATGTTTGTTTCATATTGATCCTTTTTCATGTTTATTTGATTATTAATTTTAGTACTTAAGGACCGTCAACATGGGTGTCCTGTGTTTCTTTTCTGCGGAGGTAGGAACCTAGCACCTAGGGCAGGAGGACGATACTATTGACGTCCTGCCACTGGTGCCTTGGACTGAGACGATCCAGCTTCAAAAGCTCTCTTGTGTGACTTGGATGCACTATAGTTGTTGTTATTGTTCTCTTGAGTCAGACAGTCGCTGATGTAGGCATTGAAGGTAGTCTGGGTCCCTGTACCCATAGTCTTCAACATCTTCGGGCCTAAGCCTCTCTGGAAACTGGCAATCTTCTTGGCCTTTGTGTTCACAAACTCGGGAGCGTAACGATTAAGATTGTTGAAAGCGCGCAGATACTCTTTCACGGACTTAGTCCCCTGAAACAGCTTCATGAATTCTCCAACCTTCATTTCCACCACACATGGAGGAATATAATTTCCCCGAAAGGCGGTGGTGAAGCGGTTCCAAGTGATTGGGGTCCCCCCTAGATAGGTGGTGCGATGATGGGACCACCAAATCCCAGCAGGCCCCTGCAACTGATGCGCTGCATACTCTGCCTTGAGCTCTTCGGTCATTCGAAGGAGACAGAACTTCTGCTCCATGGTGTTAATCCATTCATCTGCCTCAAGCGGTTCCATGGCCTCCTTAAAGACTGGTGGTTTGGTATCCATGAAGTCCTTGAAAGAGCTGTACTGATTTACTTCACGGCCGCCTTGGTTATCCCCACGGCGGGTGTTGTCGGCGATATTGCGTAGGGCTTCTTCCATGTTGCGCTGCATCTGTTCCATGTTGCGTTGGCTCCCTAGAAACTACGCGAAAAACACGTCCGCATTGTATGGAGGGGGTAGTGGTGGCGGCGGTGATGGTGCTCTTTCGTCATTCCTATGAGCCCCACCTCCAGAGGAACCTTCTCCAACACCGGGGTTGCTGTTACCCCCGCCACGCGTTTGCACCATCTGCATGCGTCAACGATAAGCAAGCATTAGGAGTTGTGATCAACCGGTAGATATATGCAAAATCGTGCCACACTGAATTTACTGATGAGAGATAAATCCACATAATAAACAGAGGCACAACAATTCATCATCCACACACAACATCGCTAACTGATTACTTAGCATGTAGCCAACAGGGTTCGCATACATCCAAAATTGCCAGCATACATACACTGGACTTTCAGCGTCAATACATCTCAACACATAAAGTCTTACACATCTGAGATCCAACAGATTACAACACACGTCATGCGACAACAACAGCAAAAGAAGAAAGACTAACTCTAGAGCCCTAGCATCTACTCGCTATGGTCACTGTCCATGCTGGAACCTTCCTCGTCCTCATCTCCACTAGCGTCTGCCTCCATCTCCGGATCCTCATCCATCTCATCCTTAGAATCCAGCTCAGCTGCTCCAGGCAGGTGGTGAGGGTGGAGCTGGTTATGCAGCTGGTGGGTCTCCTCATGTAGGTTCTCATTGTACTCCTCAGCATTAGCTAGCTGCTGCTCAAGCTCTAGCTGTCGGGCTCTCAGGGTGTCCACCTCGTGCTAGGCTTCATTCCTCTGACCAAGAACATGAACTAGCATGCGCTCGTAGTTCCTGTGAGTGGTGGTCACCCTGTCCCTCTGCTCTCTCACTGCGAGCAGATCCTGACTCAGCTCACTGTTCTTCTGGACTGCCTGGTCCCTCTCCAGAGTCACACGGGCCAACTCTGCCTGCAGCCTCTCAACCTCACTGTCAAACTCACGCTGTAGCTGGCGCTTCTCATCCTGAACTATCAGAAGAGACCCAGACAAGCGTCCCAAACAGCGCTCTAGACCCCCATAGGTCTTCATCAAGGCAAACATAGCACTGATAGCTGTGCTATCACTGTGCTGATCCTCATCCACACTCCTCTCTAGAGCATTCGCCTCGGACTGATCCCACACCGAAGTGTAGGGGTCACCCTGGGGAAACACCCCAGTGAAGGCGTGGGCCAGCTCCTGCGGAAACCTCTCCATGATATCCCTCAGAACCGCAAAAGCAGCCCTGCTGGCACCCTGGAAAGGCGTGGTACCTCAGGACTCGTACACCCAACCACCCCAGGCGGGGTCACTTCCACTGGTAGGGTCACTGCCTCAATCCCCACCAGGGTCCCGTCACCAAGCTGCTCCTTGTTCCAATAGTAGCGAGGTTCTCTTCTTTCAGGATACCCCATCGAACTGAGCACTCTCCAGAGCAAGGTAGGCATCCCAAACTCCCCTAGGAACTTGCTCTTGTGACGCGAGCTCCTAGGTGCCAACTGATGGTGAAGGGCCCGCCCACCAGTGGACTTGCGAGCGGTGAGCCTAGTGCGTGCCATCTGCTGAAAATAGAATACCTTGGGTAAGACTGAGGATTATCTTTTATTATTTTAATTAAAATTGGGACAGATTTAAATAAGGGGAGGAAGTAAGCAATGATATGGAATGAACAAGATGCATGCACGAACTTATGATCTCACAAACTTAGAAACAAAGTTAATACTAATCGGTATATGCGGTGGCACATAACGTTTTCTCATAACGTAACTAGCGTTCTATGCGAGAACGTGGTTAGCGTACCTGTAGAAGACTCATTTCAGCCCAACCACAGTATGAACATGCAAAACAAGAATTTAAAGCTATGCACCCCACACACACAGACACCACATCTATGCATATGGTGTGCCACTACCCACATCATCGCCCTAATGACGGCATCGCCTCTCAGGACAGAATCTCCCAACATATGGTACTGTTCCCAGGCACACTGAATATGCGTGCATGGCACAGCACCTAAAAGCACTTCCCTAGATCGGCAGTGTATCCGATCATGCTCTCACAACTCCCACTTACCGAGGCGTAGAGGGAAATTGATCCATACATTACCACTCAAATAAATGGCACTCATACTATTACACGCCGTATGAGCGACGAAATAGAAATATGATGCATAACCCCCAAGTTAGTACTTAATTAGCCACCTTAGAGTCCTTAACTGGGCATAAAGGATATGACCATGGCACACCGTGTAGTTTTCCAAAAACTCATTTTAACACCTTGATTATCATTAATTAGATAGTTAACTTTTATTAACCAGTTTAAGTTTGTTTTAGAACGTACTTATGAACAGTAACTCGCTAAACCTTGCTCCGATGCCAGTTGTAACAGAATCGCCCAAATTATAAGAGATTAACCCTAATAGTGACCATTTTGCCAGTCGAACCATCAAGCTTAAGCCCATATAATCCTGGTAGTCCGTGAAATCTCGAAGGATTTCACATCACAACTCGTACATACAGCCAAGATCATAATAAGTTCAGCGATCACCATTCACAGTTACATTCAGTTCACAACATTCATCACATACATCGGAGTCACTTAAAGTTATTACAAACCAAGTTCACGAGTAGCGGAAGCTTCATAGTTTTAAAATAACACACACACTTAGTCTGATACAGTGCCATAGTTTGATCATTCCCACAAAAGCAAAAGAGGAGGTAGAGTGACCATCGCCCTTGGTCTAGTCATCACCCATTGCTAGGTACAAGCAGTGAATGCAATAACCATAGTACATCTGCCCATCTACAAAACAACATGGGAATGGAACCCTGAGTACGAGAATGTACTCAGCTAGACTTACCCGTTATAAACCAAAAATAAAAGACTCCTCAAGGATCATGAAGGCTGTATAGTGGGGTAGCTAAAAAAACCATTGCATAAAAGCGTTGCCCAACTAGAATTATAATCTGGTACCCTTCTTTCTTTTAATTAGCTCAAGTTAAGTATTATCATTACCTATTATCTAGGTTTGCACCTGTACTATTGCAAACAAGTGTTGTGATATGATAGCACCTCATCGTATCATTCACGATTCATTACTTATCACGACCCAAGTGCTTCATAGTCCTTACTACGAGGACATGGCTCATGTCAAGTGCTCACTATTCAGGAGCGATGGCAATTCGAGTCGATTTCTGACCAGCTGGCGAGTTTATTCCCCACACAAACCACACTCACTGATCAAGTGAGCTACAGATCACCGTATTGCACTATCCAGGACTAATTCGCGGGTTCGACAGGCACCGCCCGTACCCGAGGACCGTTCCGGCGACCGAGGTATCCAAGGTATACCAAGGTTGCGCGCCGTGCCCTCGTCGTTCTCCTCAACCATCACCAATACAGTGCGTACATCAGGCCGATTCCCGGCCCGGATAGTGCTCAGGCTTCGCGGTCGGAATGACTTATCCTTCCAGCTAAGTGTGGGGCATGCGTTCAACATGACAAGAGGGCCGTCAACAATCGGTCCTTAATCGACATAGGCAGGGGCACTACTATCAACATCACCATAAGACCCTGTCCGGTCTCAAGTTCATTCCCACACTTGGTTACTTTTCATCATAGCATTGATAGCTAATCATTCAGGTATCCACCTATATCTCGTAGGTGACAGGAAATCACCCGACTTCTACCGTACTAAGCAAGCTAAGCATAGACTCCGAGCCTATCTACATAGGACAAGGTAGATAAACGGATGGTGATATCAAGGAGTAATTATGCATCAACGGTATCAAGCGACTCCTATCACCTAGATGCAGCATAGTAGAACAATCATAATATATTAATTAAGTTAGCGATAATAGGGAGACTTAGAATGCTCCGGGCTTGCCTTTCTCAAACGTGCTAGGCCTGTGGTCCGGGCACTCCTGCAGCTCTCCTTCCGGCTTTGGTCCTCCTAGAAGTTCCTGCTTGTCTCCTCCCGTTCCTCGGGTCCCACCTCATTCTCTTGCGAGCCTGTATGATGCATGGGTGCTCATGAGTGGAGTGCGAAATGCCTGGGGTGCAATGCTTATGCAAGTGAATACCAGATGGTCATGACATGGTGTAGGTGACATAAGAGATTATTTCTACAAGGTAGTCAACATCATCCAAGGACTTGTAACCAAATTAAGCATCTACTGCATTCTCTTCTACAAGTTGTTCTCATTGTTATCCAGCAAGCTAACATGATGCTTCGAAGATACACAAAACACCCTTTATTCCATTTATCTCATGTATAACAAGGTATAATTTATTTAATTATTATTAGACCTACAACAGTAGCATATACTTCTGATCATCAATAAAATCTACAAAAATTACAGTAGATCACTGGTTAAGTATAAAGTCCACCACAAAATTTTCATAATATTTGGGCAGGTAGTTTAGCCTACACAAAAACACAAGTTTATTCTATATAAATAAGTGTAATTACCCCACTGGTGATAAAGTGTCAAACAACAGATTTCATATTTTTATAACTTACTTACTAACATAAGAAACACCCACAAAAATTTCCAGATTAATTGCATGATTCAATTATTTATTAAAAATCATAAACCACTGACATGCAAGTATTTAAATCATTATAAATTAATTTATACAGCAAATATTGTGTGACATATTTTTCCCAGAGACTAAACATCCATGCAAAGCTAACCAAACAAGAATCACATTTTTCTGAGTTATATTCTAATTACCATGCATTTTCTAATTATCAGCAAAAACATGGATTAAATATATTTGTACAGAAAAGTTGTCCTAACATGACATGCAATTAAACCAAACTGTAGCTCTAGATTTATAGAACACACCAAAATTTATTTCATTATTTTTGGAGCCATAGATCTCAAGATACAAATTTTACAAGGTTTAAAACAATTCTGAGAAATCATTTTCTGAAATTCTTTTTCAAATCTACCCCCGGGATCCGGCTAGGTGCACCCGGTGCAGTGCACCCGCCCTCAGCGCGAGTGACCGACAGGTGGGCCATGGGTCCCACGCGTCAGCCACGCAGAGGAGGGGGAGAACTCCGGCGAGCCGGAGCTCACCGCTGGTGACCCCTTTTGGCGAACCAAGCACTCCTACGCGTTCTACGGCTCAAGGCGAACCAGATGAACCCCCTATCGCGACCTAAAGCGGACCAGAGCGAGCTCGCCGCCGGCCATGGCGGAAGGGTGGTGCTGCTCACCGTCGACCAGAGGCGTTGGCTCGGTAGAGCGCGATTGGAGTGGCTCGCAAGCGTCGCGGTGCGGAGGCGAACACGATGCGCTAACTAGGCGGTGCTGGAAGGCACGGTGGCGTGCGGACCACGTGCGCGGCGGTGGTGCTCTCGCCCGAGAAGAAAGCGAGGGCGAGCGGGGCTCACCGTGCGTTACCAATCGCTCGGAGGTGTGTCCCGCAACGGCGAAGCGAGGGCGGAGCTCGGAGTGGGAGGAATCGACGAATGGCTCACGCGCTGGGGGAGAACGGCCGAGGCGGAGCTCGGAGCTCCAATGGCGACGGTGGTGCTCTGCGCGCACGGAGCGAGGGCGAGAGAGCGAGAGAGAAGGAGCTGACGGGCGCAAATGGCGGCGGAGGAGGAGACGGGCGCTCTTGGTGGCCGACCAGGGCGCGTCCAGGTCGTCGCATGCGCGCCACGCGGCGGCCGAGTTCTGCCGGCACGCAACGGCGGCACGGCGCGGCCATCCGAGCGCGTGGACGCGGGCGCTGGTGCGGGGAGGGGGGTGACGCGCTGGTGGGCTAGGCCGCTTCGGCCAGCTGGCCAGAAGCGAGGTCGCGGCCTGCTAGCGCCCCCCTTTCTCTTTTTCAGATTTTTTTGAATTTCTTTTTCTAAATATTTTTCCAAGCTCATTTTGACCCATTTAAAATCCTTTTCAGGTTTTCCCCCTAAAACAAAAATTGTCACAAATAAAAAGCTCTACAACTTTGGTTTAGGCTGAAATTCCCAATTCCAAATAGAATTTGAAATGCAACTCAAAACTAGTTATAGATTTTTAAATAAATTCCTTTTGGAGCTTTTTGTATAAAATCCATTTCTCAAATTCTATAGCTCCAAAAATTTTACAAAATTATTCTTAATTCTCCTAAAACATATTTCAACCTACTTTGATCATCACAAGAATTTTGGAAGCAAGCATACCATTTTTATCATATTTAATTCATGTAAATTAAGCACATAAAATCACACTTGAAATGCTACTATACTCATGTGATGCTATGCTCATGCTATGCTTATGAGAGAGTTTATGAGACTAAGTGCATGCTTAACACCTAGGGTGTTACAGCACACTTCACCGGAAAAGAAATCTTTTTTCTCAAAGAGCACCATACATTATTCAAACAACCTGCTTCTTCGGTGTTGACACTGATCAACTATCAATTGTTCGGCCGTTTTTCCTACTGGTCGGAGACGTCAAGCTTTACTGGTCAAAGAAGCTCAAGACAGCATGTTACATCATAATACATGGAGCTCGGGGACTAGCTATGGGGGTATAAACCCCTATACCCTTACGGCTAGACTTGGGCCAGGAGATTTGGCCCATCACGAGACAGTTCAAGACTTGATCCAACTGTTCGGAGTTTCGCGTAAGGAAACAAGACGTGGAGATCAAGTAGGATTCTAGTCGGTTAGAATAGGAATTGATATCACATCATCTATGGTAATTGTAATCGACTAGGATTAGTTGCTAGATTTGTAACCCTGCCCTCTAAGGACCCCCCTTAGACAACACAATTCAACTCATCCCAAATCAATATAATCAGACACAGGACGTAGGTATTACGCCCACACGGTGGCCGAACCTCGATAAAAACCTTGTATGTGTCTTGCGTCACCGTCGAGTTCGTAGCTTGCGCACGTGTCTGCCGATAAACTACTACCATGGGTATACCCCAAGTAGACTGCCGACTAGCTTTCGTCGATAAAAACATATTTGTATAAATTTTTGTTGTATATGTGGACTAGCCCTTGTAGGAAAATATTAAAAATTAATTAGGAATGTTAGGGGATCATTCTAGAAATAAATCAAGGTTAAAGGTATTTTCAAAACAAATTCACACATCTTTACCTTAACCTTGTTGAAAGTAGTGATGAATAACAAAGGCATATGATACAAATTGATCTTTAACTCCTTGGCAACACTATCCTTACTTTGAATCATTTGTATGCTCCTTCGGGTGTGTGTTGTCTATTAATCCCTTGCAAAGAAGAAATAATGAGATGAGTAGAAGGTTTGAAGAGTGATAAAGGAGTGCAACATATGAGACAAGATGCTCATGAAGAACCCAAGATACTAGGAAGGAAAGGACCACCAACAATCACCTACCCTTTATCACATAGGGTCATCACACTTCAGTGATGAAGGTAACATTTTAAGGTAAGTGGTTATCCTTTTCCTCTTGATCTTGGTATGCACATAAATGAAGAGATAAACATGTTAGAGCTACAATTCTACCTGATTAACCTGATTAACTCAACATGATTTGTTCTTTAAGTTTGTTCACAATACCATTCTCTTGATCTCAGTCTTGACCGAATGAACTAAAATACTACATATCTTATCTTTAGAAGATGATAATCATAATTATGTAAACTTTGATATATTATAAAGATGAACAATCCTTTCATAGATTAAGCAACTCTATTCTTTTTGTCTAATGTTCTCAAATGCCATATTTATATTCCTGATCTTCTCACCTGTGTTATAAATGAACATTGTACACAATATCAACCCTACCATGTCTAAGGTTAGAGAAGAATAAATAAAATTTTTGGTTCTGTTGCGCTTGATCTCTACCTTGTCTATATGAGTAGAACACACTTCAATAAAAGTGTGAGGAGAATGATCCCCTAATTCTACAAAAGAAAGTTCTCGCAATGATGCACGCAAGATTGTCACTGATGATTGGCTTCAAAACATTGAATAAAGAGGAAGGAAGGAGGCACTACCCCAAGAATCTTCATCCTTACAAGTGAAATAAGGTATCGAATCAGCACTGCAATGAGCAGTCCTATCCAAAGAACTAAAAACACCAAACCCTCCTCGTGAGGTAACATCAGTAGTTATCCATATTTACCTTTTAGCATTGCATAATTTTTATTTAGCATATTTATCTTTTTGCATTAGCATAACCGATTCTTGTTGCATAATTACTTTGCTATATCTACATTAGAAAAGAAAATAAAAATATTTGCTCACTACATTGTATCATAAATCTTATGCCCCATGTAAATAGTTTTGTGGCATAAAACCCATAGGAATATTCTGTGGAGGCATAAAATATAAATAAATATTCATTCATTTTTTTATTTTCTCTTGCATCGTATCTATATCTATTTATAAAGAGCCAAAATTTCAGTCTGCCAAACTTTTATTCTGCCCGCCAGTGTGGAATCCGCCATGATACGTAGTGGAAGAAGAAAAAAGAATAAAAAATTTTCTAGGGTTCCCAATACAAAACTTTCTATACACATAAAAGCATATTAAAAATAAAAAAAATATAGGAACCTAAGTGTAAAGTTGTCCCCTTCTCTCCGTCCGAATCGCCTGGGCAGGCTGGCCGCTCGGCCTCCGTCCAGAATCGCCCCGGGCAAGCTAATAGAAGAGTAAAAAAAAGAATATACGATTTTTTAGGGTTCCTAATGCAAAATCTTTTATACACATTAGGTCAAAAATAAAAAAAGTATAGGAATCTATATACAAAGTGTTTGTCCTATTAGTTTACTAATTTATTCTTTAAATCGGCTGAAAATTGATAAATACGTAGTAATTTATAGAAAAATCAAAAAATTACAAAACAAATTTTGTTCAGCTCTACATATGTACATCCATGCAGTAAACAAAAAATATCAGAAATTTTAATATATTTTTTGCTGGAGATGCTTGCTATGCTTTTTAGTGTAGAATTAAAATTATAGTTATCTTGCTCCAATTATTATGAAAATTTTATGATAGCCTATTTAATGTGATGCTTGATTTGTGATAAAAGTTTTAGCACCATTCCTGCATATCTCACTGATTTACTAATTTACCTAAATTTATGTTTGAGGATGCTTCCACTGCCTTTGCACGATGTGTTGTTATATCATAAGAACACTTTATAAGCCCGTATGTTCATAATCTACATACATTTAACTGATATATCATATTTTATAAGAACCCTAATCTAAATAAAAAAAACTAGCAACAAACTTCTCATGTTTTAGTATATTATAAGAGGTAATATTAGAGTAAGATAAGATTTGACTAATTTCTATTTTTATTATTAAATAAATATGTCTCCAAGCTATATATATTATTGTAAATATTAAGTATTTAATATCATAGATGTCATGATTATCAATAAAATAAATTACGGACTTTAAATTTTATAAAAAGAATAAATATAAATAGATATACAACATTATGTCATTATTTTTTATGGTCATTTGATGTTTTTCTCCCGTTGCAACGCACGGACATATTTACTAGTAAACTATAAAAACTCAAAAATATTGAGAAAAAATCCTGTCGAGAAAAGATTATAAATAAAAGCTTCAGACAACTAAGACTTAACAAAGTCATTGCCAATTACCGGGCCTTCCCCTGCACTCTTGGGGTGCGGCGGCGCAAGGGTCGTCCACACCTTCACCGGGCCTTCCCCTGCACTCGTCGTTTCTCTCAATCCTCGCTGCTCCCATCTCATGGCTCTCGCGTTCGCATCTCATGCCCGCCGTCTCCTCCTTGCCGGCGCTGGAGCTCCGGCGAGATCGTTACACGCCCAGCCCTACCAAGGTATGCCCGCTTTTTCGCCCCCTTAATCTCTTCGTGTTTCTCTTTGGTGACTGGATTGGATCTTTGCCGGGCGCAGCCAGGGTCGACGTGGCGGAGTTCCTCAACGGCGTGGGAAAGCGGGTGGAGAAGCACGCCGCGAAGCCGGAGGACGCAGTGGGTAGCGATATCCAGAGGCTGATCGAGGCCGGCAAGCTGCGCCGCAAGAATCGCCGCATCCCCTGCAAGCGTGTAAGCCACAAATTCTCCTCTCTCTTGGGTGACAAATGACGAAGCGAGTGTCTGATGTGCCTCTAGTTTGAGCATTTTGCCATGGAAATGTAGTTGTTGCTCGGTGAGGTTTTGATGTCTATTATATAATTCGATCCCTAAGTAGAATTTATGGGCCGTAGCCAAATGTTGGTTTGGGAGATTTCCTGTGGTGTTTTCTGATTGAGATGCAAAATGCTAAAATTTGAGGTGACTTGGCATGTTTACAAATCAAATCGACATGTTTGTAGAATAAATTGGTCCTTCTAGTGAATTACTTTGTTCAAATAGTTTCCTAGCCTACCAAAGTTTTAAATAGCGGGCTAAGCCATTTAGTGGCTGAGCAAAAAATATATCAAACATTAGATAATTTTACACAACATCGTAAGCCAATGTATTTACAGTAAAGAGTAAATTTAATATCCTATTAACAACCACAGTAGCACGCTTAATGCACCAACCTTGAAGAGATCTGATACTCTACTTTCTTCATGGGATAAATGCCAATTTATTTGCAGTAAAGAGTAAACCAATTAACGGCACTAGCAAGCTTAATGCAGTAGTACAAAAAATCCTAAACTCAGCTATTCACTTCACCATGAGAATGAGATGCAGCAATACGTCACTCACTACTCACTACTATTCACATCCAGCATCCCAATACGTAAAGAACAGAGGAAAAATGAAAAGAGTTTGAAGAACTTGGCTGTCGCAGCAACAGCAGCAGGCCCTGCCGCTTGCACGCCGTGTGTCGCTGCCCTTTGCATTCGCTGCAACAGCAGCAGCTGGTGCCGTAGCTCGCCGCTGCTGCACTTCAGATTCCCCTCGCCGCTCGCCGGTCACAGCAGCAACAGCATCTGGCGGCGCCGCCACCAGCACTAACGCGAGCTCAGGAGGAACCGTGTAGAATGGCTAGGGTTATGCGTGTGACAGCTTCCCATCGGTATATCCCAGCGATTTGGGCCTGTGCATGATTTGGGCCGATGGATATGAAAGCCCATGCAGCATAGCAACGCTAAATGATCCTCGATTTAGCGGACATAGCGCGCTATTAGCCGCTAATAGCAGCAAAATTAATTTAGCGACAAAACTGTCGTAGCTTATTGTCGGACCTGCTAGAACCGCTAAATAGCGCTATAGCGGCCGCTAAATCCCGCTATTTTGAACTTTGTAGCCTATACGTTGCTTTGATTCTTGTGAATATCAAACCAGTTCATAGTTAATAGTTTCCTTATGATAGATTGTTTTCATAGCAAATTTGGCGTCAAGTAGTGAATCTAGGTCTCTCAAACCATGCATTGGGTGTTGAAAGTCTGATGAGCTGACAAGAACACACGATCAGTTTTTGTGTTTTCTAAACACTAAAGAGTTTTTTTTTGGTTGATGATGTTCTCTCTAGTTAGTTTTTCCTTTTGACGTTGGAATTAGTTTTCTAGAAAGTTGTGCCTGGCACAGTGGTAGTGTCCTCCCACTCGTATCCCAGTGGTCCTTATTCGGGTCAACCCCTTTGTAAAAGCTGCCTAGAGATTCCCTTTGTAAACAGCAGATGCTACTGCCCCTGCTTATTGAAGGTTGCCATGTGCTGTGCTATCTGGTTTAGTTCTTCTAGCATCTGAAGGTTGCCCGAAGGACAGGGTGTCATGGCTTCAGTCAAAGGAGCTAGACAACAAGAAGAAAATGTTTATTCATGCAACCAGAGATGGCTGTCAAGAAACCAATCTATGCAAGGAATCATAATCTCTAATGACGACAAGAAGTAGATGGATATTTTGTATTGCTAGGATCTAAGTGTCTGATTCATTTGAAAAAAAAAATCTGGAAGGTGAAATTTTGTTGGAAAATGTTCATATTCTGACAAAAGACATTACAAATAAACTCTTGCACGGTCTTTCCATCTGCCACGGTCCTTACAAGCTTGCACCAATAAACTCTTGCAGATGTAGCATTCTTGCATTCCAGAATCTCCAAAATTTCCTCAATATACAATAGAGACCATGTATCGCTATTGCAAAAATCAAACCAATCTATCTTGCTGTACATATATATCCTTTTCTTGCCAAGTCCACAAAAAGGTCCATCATAATGTATCTCCACACTAAAGTGATCATTATGAACACATGTGTATCTGGCCATGCACATAGTTAGGGAACAGATTCACAAATCATCCTTCCGTGAAAATAGAAACACATTAAAAAACATGAAGGTTCAGGCCAAGGAAATTGGATACCAACCGTAGTCAGGAGGAGTTGCGCCTGGTTCTCGACGATGAGGTTCCATGGTTAGCAGATCAAGTGGTGGCAGTCACCAGTCGCCGTCGATGTTTAACCTAGGTTTAGATAGTTGTGGCTGCTAGTTTGGTAACAACATATCGTGCAAGTTTGTTGCATACTAACATGGCAAGGGAGATCATGTGCATTCTAGAATGAGAGGTGCAAGCTAACCCGTGCCGAGATGCATGCAAGCCAAGCTGAATAGATGTGCAAGCCGAGCCGAGATCGAATCAGCCGAATACGCTACGAATACTGTGGCCCTTGATAGCTCGACATCCGTATGTTTCAATATGTTACCATCGCCATATTTGGACCATACTTGCACCACTTTGCCAGATTGTTCAACTAAATTAATCATTTTACAAGTTGCTGTTCTCTGAATGTAATTTACTCTTTTAATTAAGTTGCAACATTTAGCTAAAATGGATTTTTTTGCCATAATTTTCATTGTTGCGAAAGCCATGTAGAAGCAGTTTTCACATAGAGCCCATTATTTATGCTCGGGAATGGGGAAACAAGTTAGCATTTAATATCCAAGCTTGTTTCTGTGTAAATGGCTCTGGCTCTGGTCGTAACTGCTTGCTGCAGCTGTTTGACTAGCACAGCCGAGCAGGCTGAATATCTCCTGAACTTTGCTTTTGGTGGCTATCTAAACCAAGTTTAACATAATCTGGGTTTGTTTAAATGTGATAATGAAACAAAATTTGGTCATTGTTTAGCTAACCACTGATTTTTAATTGTAACATTTACTATGGGTTAAAACCTGTTGGATCTTGATAACAAACAATTTTATCCTGATCGGATCATCGGATATGTTTGAATCAAGTTGTTGTTAGAATTAAAAATTCTTTTAAGGAAAAGTTTGTGCATGAGCATTTTGTTATGGAACACCTTCAAAGAAAGCTAAGCATGTGACCACACAGGCATCCTCATCTTCTCATCTCATATAATTAGTTAGGTACACCATTGATAAAGCTCAATGAATGATTGTGTGAAGTGTTCTTTCCCACCAAAGAGGCATCAAGCATTGCTGTTCGCTTGCTTCTCCTGCAATATGTTCTGTTTGCTCTCTTATTCCTATCGCCTCCATTGTCGCTTGCTGCTTCCAAGGCAGGGGCTTACTGCTCACGTCACCATGTTCAGAAAAGATTGGCATATATATTTTTTGAAATAAAGAATTGGCATTTAGCAGAATTAAGAAAGGTTCTTTTGTTCTGTAAAGTAGCCTCACTTTGCAAGGTTAGTTGCTCCAGTTTCTGAACGCTACACCCTCCTTCGCACTGAAGTGAAATTCATATGCTTCTTAGTGCGCCACCAGATCAAGCTCAGTTTCCACTCGCCTGCTCGGCTGCTCACCTGAATCGAGCTCTTGATAGACCGATCAACCTTTACTGTTGCTTGGGTTTGCTCGACTATCTCCTCGTTGAGACTGAGGTCTACACTGCTAACTCAGGCCACTAGAGCATGTCCAAGGGCGGGGGAGCTGGACAGGTCAACAAAAGGAAGATGTGTGGGCTCTTCTTTTGACAGGAACAACATAATTGCATGAAAAGTTGTTGTAGTGGGCTAGTGGCTTAGCAGATAAATTGTTCATACATATAGCAGGGCTCCATTTAATAATGTAAAGATTGAGAATAGAAGTCTGTACATCTAAATTATCAATTTGTCATATTTGATTATTTTGCTACAATGCAGAGAAAGTTGATTTTGAGTCTTGCCCACAAGTTTCGTCTTGGTCTCTGGAAGCCTTGAGCAGAACCCAAGAAAGACGAATGAAGTTGATTTGTTCTTAGAATGCTCACATGGAATTATGGACAACAATTGACTGAAGCATGTTTGAGACAAAATAGATACTCTTGTAATTTGGATGCCACAATCTTCATTCTCTGCCAGCGCTTATTTTCCAACAGTTTGCGCAGAATTCTTGAAAACTTCCAACTATCTGTAGCATGTAGCATGGTTTGTTCCTTTTGTAACAACGAAAGTTACCTATAACATATGACAATTCTCCTTGATGGTTTATCACCTCAAATCTGTATTGTGACCAGACACCGAAGCACCCCCATGAAACTGTAGTGGACAATGCAGAAATATACGTTACTGTGTGTAGTAGAGAGCTCCAATCATCATATATGTGAACAGATCTTGCTAAAATGGCAAAGAAGCTTGTGGAGCTCTACGGTTTCCTGATGCAAATGGACACACAATGTGACTGACTTTTGGAAAAAAATCTACGTAACCTCTCAACTAGTTAAGATGGATTACTTCACCTTCTAAATTATAAAACTAGATTTTGTACCCCTGAATTTTTCAGCACCGGTCAAATAAGAAGCCCCCCCAATAAAAACAGTTTCGGTAATTATAGAAAAACTATAAAATGAAAAATCCAATTTTGTTAGACTTCACATGAGTAGATCTATATAGTGAATATATAATCTAATATTTTATTACAAAGTTTTTGTTATAGCTTTAGATATATGTTTTTCGTAATTAATTGGAATAATTTATAGCTGAGTTTCTATGATTCAATTATGGTAAAAAAATTTATGGTGACCTAATTATTGTATGGTTAAACTAGAGTAAAAATTTCATACTCATTGGATCATGTATAACTTAGTTATAGATTATACATGATCCAATGAGTATGAAATTTTTATTATAGTTCAAGCATATAATAATAAAGCCCACCATAAAAATTTCACCACAATTGAACCAGAAAAGTTTCAGCTATGAATTATTTCAATTAATTACAGAAAAGCATAGATCTAAAGCTATAACAATATCATATTATGTGTTCACTGTATAGGTCTACTCATATGAGTCCAATTAAATTGAATTTTCTATTTTACATTTTTTTTGACTTACTATGATTTTTTAAAGATTCAATGGAAATAAAAGAAAAGAAAAAGACAAAACCACCATCTAAAACTAATTCGGGGTTATTGGGCCGTTTTTAATAGTTTAGGGGATATAAAATTCATAGGGTCCGCTGCTATGGTATTGGCAATTTTTTGTGTTATATATCCCTTTAGCTCCACTAAACACTGTTGTTTGGCTTAGTTATGAAATAGTGACCTAGCCAAGTATTCATTCTTTACTCAATGACACAAAGGAACCATTGAATAATCATTGAATTGTTGTTTGCTAAATGTTGAATGAATACAAATGTTCATCATGTGAATGTATAAAAGATAAAGATTTTTTTTTTTGTAAAACCAATGAAATAGCTTCCACTATATCTCATTGTAGTTTTTTTAATAGTTTTGTGGGATCTGTCTTTGTGGAGGAGGTTATTGCAAAATGGCTTAGCCTGCTATTAAAAACCTTGACTCTGACTCAACCCATTCTAAACATCCGCCATGTCAAATTTAGAATTTGGTTGACTTAGAACAAGCTAGAGATGCTTGTATTTAGAACAAAGGGAGCAATTATTATTGGAGGGTTCAGCGGAACATATTGTTGTTAAGGATGAGGACGGTGCTGCAAATCGGTATCATGGTTCTTTTCTAGTGTAACTAAATGAAAAAAATGACGAAAGAAATTGTATATTTAGTTTATTTAGTTACACTATAAAAGAACCGTGGGTATCTATTTGGAGAATCATCCCATCCTTAATTGTTGCACAGACGGTGCATACAGTTTTGGATGTTGTAGCGGAGTTTTTTTTGTGGTCGCAGACTGATAGTAGGTAACCTTTCTCCCTCCATTTGTTTTTTTTTTTCATTTTCATTGTTATTTATGATCTGTCTTGCCCTGTAGAATCCGCAATTCAATTTCAAGCCTTCTGGAAACAGAATACCACCATCCATAGAAATGTTTTTTTAGCTGTGGATGCTCAATGGAACTTTGCATATTTGTATATTGTATGTTTTACACCAAGCAGGGACGTGACGCATGGTAAGCAATTTTAGTTTGTGTATATTTATATAGAGTAAAGTCCACCACCGGTCTCTAAACTTGTATTAATGTGTCATCCCGGTCTCTAAACTCGCAAATCGACCATTTAGGTCCTCGAACTTGTTTGTCTGTATCATCTCAGTCTCTAAACTTGTTTAGTTGTGTCATCTCGGTCCCTAAACTTAAAAATCATCCGTTTAAGTTCTCAAATTTGTTCAGTTGTGTCATCCGGGTCCCTAAACTTGATTTTAAGTCTCATCTGGGTCAAAACAAAGTGATCTAAAAACTCTATATTAAAAATAATTCATAACTTTTTCATATGTACTCGAATGAAGACAAACTTTATATCAAAGTTGTAGCTCTTAATGCGTTCTACAACTTTATAGTTGAAATGTTTTTTATTTAAAGTCGTTTAATATCACAAAATTTAATTTTAATTTTTAAATTTCTAGATCTAAAAACTTTCAAAAAATATTTTGGGACCCCAAAGATTTCAATTTAAAAACTTTTCAACTACAAAGTTGTAGATCGCATTGCTTACTACAAATTTGATATAAAGTTTATCTTCATTTGAGTTAATATGAAAAAGTTATGAATTATTTTCCTATATAGAGTTTTTAGATTCGCCCTGCTTTAATCTGGATGAGACTTAAAAACAAGTTTAGGGACTGGGATCTGAACAAGTTTGAGGACCTATATGGGAGATTTCTAAGTTTAGGGACTAGGTTGACACAGCCGAACAAGTTTAGGTACCTAAACAATCGTTTTGTGAGTTTAAGGACCGTGATGACACACCCAAATAAGTTTAGAGACTGGTGATGGACTTTACTCTCTATATATATAAATATATGTATGGTTGGGTTCAGTGTACGCACGCTTGCGCTTTGTTGTTTACGCGCGGCGCGCTGATTGGTTACGATACAAGGGGCCCTGTCGGTTTATACAGGCCCCGTTGGCTTCGGATTCTTGCGGCTGCGGCTATGGCTACGACTACCCACGAATAATTGTATTTCTTTAACTTATATGATTCATGTTTTTATATGGTTTATGTTTAATCGTTTGTCTTACTCAAAAAATTTTAATAAATATTATTTATTTTTTATAACTTATTTTATTGTTAAATATATTTTTATAATAGTGTATTTGTTTTATTATTTACATAACTGTCAAAGAAATGTATTTATTTGTGGGATAGAGAGAGTATATAATACAAGCTGACATGCGATCTGTACTGGGGTAACCGTAAACGGGGGTAGCTAGGTTTATACTATTTTCACTTTTATTTATTCCTATAAATGTCAATGCGACTCTAGTAACCAGCGTCTTAATAGCATTAAAATAACTGATGTGATAATGTACTGCAGCAAGCAGAGGAGAGAGAAGCTGACGAAAGATTGCATATATAATAATTAATATATATTAACTAGTTACTCCTTCTCTCTGAAAGCTTCAACTCCTAGAATCCGTGTCAGTCAAACTTTTTTAATTTTGACTAATTTTATCGAAAAGAGTATCAATATCTATGACATAAAATAAGTATCTTATGAAAATATATTTTATGATAAATCTAATGGTATTAATTTAGTATTATAAATCTTAGCGTTTTTTCTATAAATTTGGTCAAAGTTTTAAAATTTTAACTTATGACAACTCTAAAAGTTGCAGCTTTCAGAGATAGAGGGAGTATTAGTATACCTCCTCTACTAGATAGTTTTTTTTTTAGAAGGTCAATGCTCCGGGCACTGATTATTACAGGAGTATAAAAAAAATGCTCGGGCCACACACATCGATCAGGCCATCAGGGTTCATCTGGACGATGCTCACTACCGTTACAGAGAAGAAAAAAAAAAAGAAAAACATCTCGCCTACTCCCCTATTGGTTTCAAATTACAATTTACGTGACTTTCTCTACCAAACATTTGGCCATTCGCCTCATTCAAAATTTTATGTAAAATATTTTTTTCTTGTGACTTATTTTATTAATATAAGTTCTTCAAGATGATTTAGATTTACGTATATATATATATATATATATATATATATATATATATATAAGACGAATAGTCAAACAAACGATAATTTAACACTGAGGAAGGTACGCACTAGTAGACGCACGAGAACAGTGTCTCTATGCTGGAAAAGCATCTCACCTACTCTCTTCATTTGTAAGTCACTTAAATTTTTTTTGGTTCATCTATTTTTCTATGTATTGAAACATATTATTATATAGATACATAGTAAAATTAATATAGCAAAAAAGTCAAATTAACTTACATTTTGAAACAGAGGAAGTAAATACTAGCGGACACACAAGAGCAGTGTTTCTGTGCTGGAAATCTGTGTGAGCATCACGTACAGACGGAGGACTCTTGAGATAGTCACGTCATGCCGTGCAGCCAAACCACGGGCACACACAAGTCGTGACCGTTTTATATGCCAGGCCGCGCGCGGGGGCGTCAAACATACCCGCCAGCGCGCGCCAAGAAGACGGAAGCTTTACCACTTTATTACCAGCTAGCCAGCATCCTCCACCAGCAAGCAAGCCGGCCGGCCAACTAACACATCATCCATCAAGGCTGCATGTGAACAATCCTCGATCGGAGAGTAGCAGTAGTTGACCCTGATCGATGGGAGACGACGGCAGGGGGAAGGGGGCCGAAGCTAGCGCCGCCGGAGATGGAGGAGGACGGGAGGAGGGAGCTGCGGCAGCAGGCAGCCGTGAGAATTCGAATTCGAAGCCGGCGGCGGCGGTGGGGCGCGTGCCTCTGTACCGGCTCTTCGCGTTCGCGGACCGGACGGACGCTCTGCTTATGGCCGTGGGCGCCGTCGCGGCGGTGGCCAACGGGATGGCGCAGCCGACCATGACCTTCATCTTCGGCGACGTCATCGACGCCTTCGGCTCCTCCGCATCCCCTGACGTGCTCCACAGGGTCGTCAAGGTCCGTGCCACCTTTAACTCGATCATATACATCATACAGTAGCTAGCTGATAGCAATATTTCTCTCCAAATCCGATATTCATGGAAGAACACATGAAGCGGGTAGCCCCTTCCTAGGTTTGTTCGTGCACAAGTTCGTTTAGCTGATAAGCTATGTCTGAAAATAGTGTTCTTTGATTTTTCTGTGAGAGAAAAATACCAGGCTGTAAGCGGCCCAGCGCTTGGCGTTTACACTCGGGTCATCCGAAGCGGACTGAATGTTTTTAGAGCTGTGGTGATTAGATGGACTTTCTTTTTAAGGCTTTCTATAAGACAAAATAAAAAAACTAGAAAACCACACACAGCTTTGCCACGTGCCCGCGCCATACGTGAGTGGTCCAGTTGTTGGGTTAACCTATGTGGTGTTTAACTATCCTTGGCTGCATATGTGCTTCCTGGTTTTTGCTGATCAAAAGATAATCTCCAGTTTAGGTATTGTTTGGATGTAGTCGGATTCACATCAATCCACATGTGTTGTGAATCCAACAACAGTAGAGATGGAGGAGATCTGCAAAGAGACTTCAATAGGAAAAAGTGAAAGATTAAAGTCAAAATGACATTTTTTCTGCCATCATTAAGAATACAAATGCAACCAAATAAATTATGTTCCTTTAATTTCAGTTCAAAGAGGGGATTCATATTCCTTTACTAAGACCGTAAGATAGTATAAAGTTTCAGATACATAAAATTTTCATGTTCTTACAGACTGCGCTACCCCAGTTAGATAATAACATGCTGAGGAGCAGATGATAGTGAGTTGCAGCCTTCATCAGTGGTCACAATTTCGGAGTGCAAGTGCACATTTTTGTTTTTGTCTCTTTGAGAAAGGGATCGAGACTTCACAGTACATAACTTCTTTTTTTTCCAAGGAATCAGAGTACATAAATTCAGAGAAAAGAACTTTGTAATATCTTGGAACAGGAGATATAAGCCTGCTATTCTTTGAAAAATATGATATTGTAGTTATCTAACTTGTGAACTTGATTAATAGTAATCTAAATACTGTATAACCGCACTAATACCCTAACCCTGAAGCCCAACCTCGCCGCCCCTGGCGGTGCTGGCGCTCCTCTCTGCTTCCCCCTCTACCTCTACCTCCCCCACCCTTCCCACTGAAGTCACCTCACAGGATTGAAGTTTCGACATGAAGATTGAGGAGCCTAACCCTGGAGTCCCCATCCCAGCCATCGGCAGCGACGCCGGCACCCCTCTCTCCCTACCCCTCCACCTCCACCAACCTCCCCGCGGAAGCCACCTCGTGGATTTCCTCCCGGTAACCGTCCGCGTCGTGGCTGCAATCTCCCTAGATATGTGCGTAAACGCCGGATTTGGCGGGCACGTGTCCACTGCGGCGCCATCGACGCTACGGCCAACAAGCCCATCTGGGCTACCTTTGGTGATTAACAAAGTGGTCGCCAGCAACTACTTCGTGTAGTAGTCGCCGATGGCAACGGAGGCCCCTACGGTGCCTTGCACATTGCTGAAGGGTCATTAGTGACACGTATTTGGTGAACATGTCATTGCTAAAGGTCATCAATGATGCATCTTTGCTGGAAGCACCATTGCTGAAGGTCATCAATGATGTGGCTTTACTAAACACGCCGTTGCTAAGTGTCATTAGTGTCGTGTAAAAACATGTCATTGATGTGTTCACATCATAGACGTACTGTAAATGACTGTTTTTTTGCATCTCTAAAGATTGTCCAAATGTGTCACTAATGTGCTTTTCTAGCATAGTGGCAGCAGTCGACATTGAGAAGCCCTAGCAGGGATGGATCTCAAGTTGTGCGGGCTGCTTCTAGGTTTGCGTCCTTAGGGGTCACCCATGCACTTGCCATTGATCACCAAGATGCCTTCCTCATCGATCCCCTGCCAAGCCTCAAGACAATGGGTGCCGGACCAACTAGAGCGGTTCATCCCCGATGCCGTCATCCTCCCTCTCCCCCCATGTGGTTCTCTTCCAACTTGGGGAAGCTCGGTGGGGTGCTCCAAGGCTCAACATTGGGCAGACAATGACCTTGGTGACTCCAATACGGAAGCGTTGTTGGCCATCTACCCAACCTCCTACCTTTGATGTGGTTCTTCGTGAGCTGCAAGAGCTAAGGATGTCACCTCTACCTAAGAGAGAACAATCGCGCTCCATCATTGTTGTTAGCGCTTGCGGCGGTGCAGCCAGTCAGGATGCGGTAGCCCCCACGGTGGGCAAGTGCAACAACCATCGTCGACCACATCCGTGGCTCATTCATGGGCTTCATGTTAGTGGCAAGAATGTGGTAGCTAGATGTGATCATGCTTGGCATGTACTGGTCCACATGTGGCTTGGTCCGCACTTCGACGATCGCCAACACATCTCTGTCTTGGATGCTAACGATTGGCAGGAGGTCCTGATGTAGGTGCCGTCAAGCAGTGTTGGCAGGACCTACCCTGCTCGCCCTACTTCTTCTATGGATGCTCGGCCACTCACTCGCTACCCAACTGACCTACATGGTAAGTGGTTCAATTGTCTCTCGCTCTAGCTTTAGCACATATGGCACCACAAAAGGCCATCCATGACCTGGCTAGGAGCGTACCTTGGGTGCCCAGCCGCCTGCCCACGCTAGTCTGATGGAGTCCGGTGGAGCTGTGCTAGCCACCATTGGGTGTGGCAAGGATGGTCGCCACCACGAACATCAGAGAAGGTGATACTCATGTAGGGGGCCTCTATAAGCTCGACCCTTTGATGCTCATGTGATACCCAGATGCCATGCACACCATACGCAAGGTCTTGGAGGACCTGATGCTAGAGGAGGTTGTAGCATCACTTGCGATCCGTCAGATAGTGGTCAGCCACTCCATGACCAGCAATAGCCTCCCTAGATGGCGGGGAACCTTTAGTGGACACCGACATTGATCCCCGAGATGGGGATGACACATGTCTCGCCACCATGTGTGGCACAGACCACCACCCGATAGCAGACATGTCCACGGAGGATGAGGTGGGCTATCCATCAGTCTCTGCCCTGACCGAGGGGACGACAGAGGAGGACATGCTCTGTGCACTGCCTTGGGGCGGTCATTTGATCGATGGTAGCGACAACTCCGCTGCACGCCGTTTCAAGAGCTTCACGAAGCGGGTGCTGAAGAAGGTTGACTCTTTGCTAATCCATCAGCCTCTCGAGCAGCTGTCACCTACTAAGTCGAGACTCCTAAAGTGGAGCAAGCAACTGGTAGCCTAGAGCCTATCTCAAGTTCTAGCTTCCAAGCGAGGTGAGGTCCTTGTCATGCAGCTACGTCACGGGTCCTAGGTCCTTGTGAGAGCATGTATCGAGTCCAACGCCGAAGCACACTAGATGCACTCTTCATGGACGCCGAAGCACTACTACAAAATATTTCTTTAGAACCTCCTTTTTCTAATAGAAGCGGTTGCCTTAGCACGTCGCCGCTAACTTTCATATGAGGCACTGTAGCTATACAACCATTACTAGAAATCAATTTTTAGAGATGGTTCTATTAAAAAATCCACCTTTGAAAATGAGTAATCTTTAGCAGCGGTTTTATTAAGTCAACCGCTGCTGAAAATCGATTTTTAGAGGCTGTTGAGTTAAGACAAGTGCCTCTAAAAATGAGTGATTTTCAGCAGCAGTTTTATTAAATCAACCGCCTCTGCAAATCTATTTTTAGTAATGGCCATCATTTCCGTTAGTGGTCAAAAGGGCTTGTGCCCAGGTTGTTCAAAATTTCAGCAGAGTGTGTGGTTGAAGGCTATCCACATGGGTGCATGCAATCCACCCACATGCATCCTTATCTTCTCAGATCTTTCTGTGTTCTATCTCTTCGACTCTCTCAACTCTCCAACTTCTTCTTCCTTGTTTCTCTCTGAAACAACAATGGCAAAGGGAGCGCTGCTAGCGAGCAGCATGGTGAGCCTAGCGTGGAACTAGCAACAACGATGGCGAGCTAGCCGGCCTCAAGCTCCGCAGTAGCATGATCCTAGCTCGCAGCCAAGGCATGGCTGTGACTGCATGGCAGCGGTGACAATGATAGTGATGGGGAGCTGACCAGCCTCGAGCTCTGCAGTAGCACCGGTGAGCTAGTCTGTTGGCTAGCCGTGAGCTGTGTAGTAGCACCTGTGACTGCAAGCGCCAGCAAACTAGCCTGCTGGATGACCGCGAGGGGTGCAGTAGAACGTGCGACTATATGCGAGCACCGACGAGCTCTGTAGTAGCACCAGTGAGCACCTGCACTGTGGTGGCTCGACACTGATATACAAGCTGTCGTGGCAATATGGTCATCAACGAGCCTTTTTTAATGGCAAAAAATTATTTTCAAGACTGGTTGTCATAGCATAATCGTTTCTGAAAATCTCATTTTTAGGGGCGGATTTTCTAATGGAACTGCCCCTGAAAATGTATTTTCAGGAGTGTGGTTAGAAGCCCGTTGCTACAGATGCCCAATCTTCAGTGACAGTGGCACTGCAGTGGTTGTGCTGACCGTCTCTGAAAATTCATTTTAGCCACCACTAAAGAAAATTCGTGTAGTACTGACGGGTCGTCCAAGCAATAACGGAGCCGCAAGGTCAGCTCTTAGGTTGCGATTGCTATGTTTTTATTGAGCGTATACTTTGTGTGTAATATTGGAACTTAAGTTCATGTACTAGGATGGTCCAGCCTTAGGCTATTTGTCGACCTCCTAGGGCGCTGGTATGAGGCGTGTTGTTTGTTTAGTTAAACTCTTTTACTTAATATAATATAATGATGAGCAAATCTTTTGTCTATTCTAGAAAAATTATATTATAATTATTTTGGGATTATACTAGTTACCTATGCCTAGATGAAAAATGTAAGATCAACCAAACAGTTAGATGCTGCAGTGAATTCAGATATTTAGTTGAAATGAACTTTGCATTTATACCATTTGTACACAGTGCTGATTTTTAGGTTCACACCAAGCCTTAAATATTTTCCATTACAAAATCTTGCAATCTGTGGAGTGCCGAATTCATAAAGTAACGTAAACAATAATAGATGACACAATTTCATAAAAGAGCCATGAGGCAACTGAATATGGAACCGAAGAGTAACCTGATGACGTTGAATCAACAAGGTCTAAAGGAATTGGAGAAACATCATAAAAATCGCTAGCTGCTGCATGACTCTCCTAACAGATTACATTGTCTTGAAGAGAAGTACATACATAAGGAAGGAACAAATGGTTTGAATAAATATGCATTAGCTCATAGTGGAAAGGAGATTTGTAAAGAGATTGCTATCTATCTGTCGTTTTAGATGCTCCAAACACTAAGCATACAAGTTTACCACTCCCATCTTTGTCAGTTTATGGGGAACATTTTCAGAACTGGACATATCCTTGCTTCCAGGAATGTGCGAATTGAGGGTACCATTGGATCGATAGAATCTGTTTACTGAAAAATTAAGGACATCCACTGGAGCAAGTACAAATGGCTGTTTAGCACATCTTTATTGTAACTCATATACATCATACACTAGCTAGCTGACAGCAATATTTCTCTCTCTCTCTCTCTCTCTCTCTCTCTCTCTCTCTCTCTATTTCTTGCCCCTAGTATATCTCTCTATTTCTTGCCCCTAGTAGTACGTAAAGAGTACATATAACATGTTCTCTAGTATATATAGGAATCAGAGAGCTTTATCTCACACATACAATAGATGGTTACGTGGCAATTAATTGTTGATGAAAACTTTATTTTATTTTTTAAGACAATATTTACTTTATTTTATTTTCAAGACAAAATATTTACATAATATAAAACCACAGCAGGAAACCCGGCCCGTTGATAAAATTACTCTATCTCGTCCTAGCCTGCCTAGGGACTACTTTTTCAGCTTTAGTTTATCTTTACGTAAGCTAAAATCAAACGTATCGTAGCCTGTAATATGACTATAACAGTCTCATAATGTTACACCCAACAACCCACTTAGGCATATAAAGTGTGTTTGGTTCCCTGCATTTACCTCCTAGCCAGGCTTGTGTACAGCTAAAGGCTCGGAGCCTGGGGTTGGCATCCCTGTCGCGCACCATAGCCAGGCACCGTTCAAGGATCAGGTTCCTAGGTGAAGGGGATGCGAACACGAAGTTCTTCCACCTACAGGCTTGCCACAGGAAGCGAAAGAGCTATATCCCGTCTCTGCAGCATGAGGGGCTATGGTTCTCGGCTGAGCAGGCCAAGCAAGACTTATGCTTCGACTACTACAATACCATTCTGGGCATGCCTTTCCAGCGGCTTCATGCATTGCACCTCGACAGTCTCCTTCCACAGATTGACTTGGCTGGCATTGATGGTTGCTTCTCGGAAGAAGAGGTCTGGGCAGCAGTCAGGGACCTACCTGTAGATAGGGCGCCGGGACCTGATGGTTTTCCGGCTGACTTCTTTAAGGGAGCATGGCCGGTCATCAAGACAGACATCATAAACGCCTTCCATGCCCTTTGGTCGCTTGATTCGAGGAGCTTCTTCCTTCTAAACGAGGCGCTGATGGTGCTCCTCCGAAAGAACAATGCACCGACACGCCTGAAGGATTATAGGCCAATCAGTCTAATGCACAGTTTCAGCAAGCTTTTCTCCAAGTGCCTTGCCCGTCGCCTCGCTCCAAAGCTACCCGGCATTGTGGCACCAAACCAAAGCGCGTTCATCTCGGGACGCTCCATACATGACAACTTCAGGACAGTGCAACTCTCATGCCGCTGGTTGCACTCAAGGAGGATCCCGGTAGTGCTGCTCAAAGTGGACATCGCCAAGGCTTTTGATTCAGTGGCTTGGCCATTCCTAATCGAAGTCTTGCATCATATTGGATTCCCAAGAAGATGGATCAACTGGATCTGTATTCTACTTTCCACCGCAAGCACAAAAATCTTGGTTAACGGGGTTGCGGGAAGGCGGATTGCACACCCTAGGGGCCTCAGGCAGGGAGATCCCATCTCGCCGATGCTGTTCGTCATTGTCATGGAGGTCCTAAACTCTTTGTTCGGTGAAGCCGTTCGCCAGGGAGCGCTCTCGCCCTTGCCCGGGAGGGCCATCAGGCATCGGGTGTCCCTCTACGCCGATGACCTGGTGCTGCTGGTGTCGCCAACGCCGGAGGACTTAGCCTGTGTGAGACATATATTGGACCTGTTTGCTGGGGCTTCTGGCTTGCTTACAAATTACGAGAAGTGCAGTGCTATCCCGATTCGGTGCTCTGAGGAGATGATCGGTGCGATACAGAGTGCGTTCCCATGCGTCCTGGGCTCCTTTCCGTGCAGATATCTGGGCGTTCCGCTTTCACTGCAGCGCCTAAGGCACGCGGATGAGCAGCCCCTGGTTGATGCCATCGCCGCTAGGATCCCAACATGGAAGGCTGGGCTGCTCTCTAATGCTGGTCGCACCTTGCTCACAAAGGTGACGCTGTCAGCCATTCCAGTGCACTTAAGCATTGCCTGTTGCTTGTCCAAGTGGGCCGTTGATCAGATAGACAAAAGACGCCGCGCCTTCCTCTGGGCCGGATCCTCCCCATTGTTTGCCGACCATCTGGCCTTGGTGGCCTTGGGGTGCTTGATTTGCGCTTCTTCGGATTCGCCCTCCGTCTACGATGGGAATGGCTTGCCAGAACATCAAGCAATGCAGGCTGGGCAAGTCTGCCGCATAGACCAGAAAAGGTTGTTGCTACAATGGCGGGGGCAAGCATGACTGTCTCGGTGGGTAATGGTTGCTCGGCGCGTTTTTGGTCTGATTCCTGGACTACAGTTGGAGCTCTCTGCCGTTTTGCCCCGGACTTGTTCGCTGCAATCTCCAGGGCAGGAAGGAAACGTTCCATGAGCGAAGGGCTGCTGCTCAATCGCTGGGTGTGGGATATTGTTGGTGCTCCCACGGTGCAGGTTCTGGCCAGTACCTCAGGGTATGGAACGTCCTGCACGACGTATCTTTGGACCCAATGCAGGAGGACCGCTTCGTCTGGCGTTGGAGTGCGGATGGCAAGTACTCAGCCTCTTCTGCCTACCGGACGTTCTTCGTCGGATCAACATCGCTCTTGGGAGCTAAGGAGCTCTGGAAAGCAAAGGCGCCGCCGCGGGTGAAATTCTTCTTCTGGCATGCTCTACACCGCAGGCTTTGGACGGCTGACAGGCGAGTAAGGCATGGACTGCAGGAGGATGACACCTGCGTTCTCTGTGCCCAAGGAGCGGAGACTACTGACCACCTGTTCGTTGGATGTGTTTTTGCCAGGGAGTTCTGGTTCTTCGTGCTGCGTTCGCTGGGCGCGGCACACCTTCTTCCTTCAGCGGACAGCACCCTGGTTTCTTGGTGGCTAAACTGTCGCCATCAATTGGATATTGCTTCGCGCCCGCAGTTTGACTCCATTGTGTTGCTGGTATCCTGGACCTTGTGGAAAGAGCGAAACAACAGGACGTTTGACAGGTCCAGCCGCGGGCCTATGGAGCTCTTGGATGGCCTCTGTCGGGAGCTGGATGACTGGATTCAAGCGGGTTTCACCAACATCTCCGTCCTAGGAGCTTTGCTGTCGCAGCATTTGGCTTCAATGTAATAAGCGCAGCAAGAGTGTTGTTGTTGTTGTTGTTGTTGTTTTTTTCTCCTCTGTTTACCCCTCGTTTGTTCTCCGTTGTGAGCCTCCGTCGAGCTTTGGTGGACTCTCGCCGCCCGGCTCGGCTTCGGCCGTTGTAAACTTTTGTGCTTCTCTATCCTCTTAATGAAATACGGGTGAATGGCCCGATCGCGAAAAAAAAATAATAGTTGTGGATAGTTACCATCTGAACAAAATCTAAATTTCAGCTTTGTACCGCGAGGAGGTGTAGCTCCACTGGTGCATGGAATCTCATTTTATCCTTTGGTTTTTCACCAACATGTCTCAGCATGTACTATTTCATATGGGACAATACTATGGTACTACGATTACCTATTACTCTCTCTGCTCTGAAATTCAAAGGATTCAAGTTTATCCTCAGTCAAACCATATAAAGTTTAACCAAATTTATAGTGAAGAGTATTTACATCTATCACATCATGTAAAATATGACACTAGTTTGATATTATACTTTGATTTTATAATTTTGTTCAAAGTTAATACAATTTAAATTAAAACTTGTATATATCTCTTATATTTTAAGACGGAGAGGTTGGAGGTAATAGCACAGATGGATCTGAACAATTGATTTTTTATGAATTAGCTAAATAATTAAATATATAACAAAAAAAGAGAAAGATAATCATCCAAATCCGATATTCATGGAAGAACACATGAAGCGGTCAACCCTTCCTACTTCCTAGCGTCGTTTGTGCACAAGCTCGGAAAGCGCGGCCCAGGGCTTGGCGTTCTTCGTGTACACTCGCGTCGTCTGGAGGCCGACTGATTTTTTTAGAGCTGTGGTGATTAGATGGACTTGTTTTTTAGGGCTTTCTAAGACAAAATTGACCTGTGAATGACTGGCCTATAAATTTAGTGACTGAATGGTGGGATCTATCTCATATTATGTTTTTAAAAAGTTATTACTACAGTACATGAAAAGTAATGTCGTGTTACTAATCTACTTGGCTAGTAGACAATCTGATTTATAGAAAAAATACTAAAAAATACCATACATATTAAAGTATTCGATTAGAGAGAAAAAATAACTACATCAAAATATTATTTTTGTCTCTCTTCTTCCTCGCTCCCTTTCTATTCTTTTTTTTTAAGTTCAACGGGGGGAGACTTTCCCCACCTGAAATTTTATTTATATGGCTCAAAAGGCCTCAATGTACAAAGAATGTCTGGGTCTCTAGGACCAAGACCCTTACATTTACAAGAGAGTTTGAGGTTGAGAGGAACAGAAAAAAGAGTGGGTTAGCTTCCCCCTAGACCTTGTCTTGCCATTTCAAAGAGTTGACACCAAGCATCAGCGATTTGCCTTTTTGAGGGCTTCATCCTTGCACGCCAATGCTCTGCGGTTGCCTTGCAGGAGGCAAGGAGTTGGTTTGCGTTCATGAACTCTTGCCTGAAAATTGCTGCATTTCTTGCCTTCCAGAGTTGCCAGCATACCAAAGCAATGAAAGCCGAGAAATCATGGGGCGGCACCCCTCCCGTCGGGCTGATAGCATAAAATGAGGTAATCTCTGTGGACAGAACAGAGGGGCAGTTGAGAAGCTGCCAGATTTGTCGTCCCAAGGTGCAGCCTTTGATGATGTGATCTGGGTTTTCCTCGGCTTCATGGCAGATCTCACAGATAGCATCCTGAACAATGTGCTTCGTCAACACGACAGTGCGGCACTGGATCCTTCTGTGAAGTAAGAGCCACATGAACAACTGAACTCGCGGCGGTGCAGAGTTGTGCCAAATGAAGACAGCTCTAGGGTCCTCCGGCTGCCCCCTAGCTTTGAGCAGATTGTACAGGGCGCCACTGTCAAGCCCCCAGTCTCCCTTGCTGAAAGGGGTTATCCGTTTGTCAGGTGCAGGACCAAGTGTAATGCCGCTCAGGGCCTGCTGAAATAGGGCTAACTCATCCCGCGCCTGAGCCGACAATCTTGGGACGAAGGACTGCTGTAGCCCGTCCGACAACATTTCCTGGACAGTCGCATCCTTCTTGTTACAGTGGGAGAACAGGGCCGGGTAGGAGTCAGCCAGCGCTTCATCCCCCGCCTAGGCATCCATCCAAAAGGAGGCCGTCCTCCCATCGCCGAGATGGACGGTCGTGATGGCCCTGTACAAGGGAAGCAGGGAGCGCAGGGCCTGCCAGTGATCCCCATGTAGATCGCCTGAAAGGGTAGCAACAGACGCTCTATTTTGAACCCAGGCAGCCCAAGCCGAGGAATTAGGGCAGTGTAGTCTGTGCACGAGTTTGACTCTTTCCTTTCCCTTTCTCTCTCCTCACCAGCCATGTCGCCACATCTAGCAGCAGCATTATTGTTATGCTCATGCTATTTTTCAACCACAGTTAATTGGTTCATACATGTAATTTATTTTTGAATCGTGTATGTAACTTGTTTTGTCTCTGTAATTATATATGTTAGTGATCATTACATCATACCGTAATTTGACATGACATGCTTCTAATGTTTTTCTTGGTTCGTACGATGTGTTCCTCACAAGACTTCTGTATACCTTTTTTTACTATGATGTACATGAGCATAACGCTATATATATTACTTGCTAAAAAAATTACTTTTACATGGTATATGACGAGAGTCTAACATAAGGATATATTAAGTCCCTAGAAAAGAGGAAGCCGATAGATAGATCCCAGTTCTCTCAAAAAAAATAGATAGACCCCAGCTATAATGCCATAGATCAATTAGGGGCTAATACCCATCAGATATGCTCGTATTTACCCTTCAGATGGAGTCAAGGCAAGCCCGAGCACCCCCGCAGCCGTTGCCAATGCTTGGGGTCAGGGCTCAACCATGGCCCTAGGCTACTAAGTGACGGTGGCCAAGCCTAACCTCCACCTAGCGCCTGGGTAACAACCGGTATTCCAAACCATTTGCCAGGATCAGGATCTGGTTCAAGAGCTTGTCCGATGCTCGGGGCCTCATACGTATGGAGTTGTTGTGCCATCTGCCCGTTCAATGGACGTGAGGCCCTACCGATCACTCTCAAGCATGACACAACAAGACAAAAGGACTCCATGCCCACTCGTCAGCCCCTCTAGGTGGGCTGGCCCGGTTTAGGAAGCTGCCAGGGACTTGAAGACTAGAAGGTATGGAGATGTCATGCCATCTATCTGTTCAAAAGCGTGAGGACCTTTCGGCCACTCTCTCGGCAAGGTAGTGTAACCGGTATGACAAAACAAGACAAGAGACTTCACCAACTCTAGTGGCAAAGGGCTCCTAGGCCTACTTGTCAGCAGGGGCGGATCCAGAATTGGGAGAAAAGGGGGGGCTAAATAGTGAAGGTTTACAACTAAAGCTAGAGATTAATGGTAATTTGAAACAAAATACTATAAATTTAAAGGCATAAATCAGGCTTCAGGGGGGCTGCAGCCCAGGCAGCCCACCCCGTGGATCCGCCCCTGCTTGTCAGCCCCTCCAGGCGAGGTCTCTTTGCAGACCAAGTAACTCAAGAAGGCTCACCCAGGGAGGCCACGCCGCACTGATGATCAAGTGCCAGAAGGGTGGCAGCAATATCACTGATGATGTGCCAGAACGATGTCAGCAGTATCACGAGGCAGTTATGGCACTGCCGACTCCTCCCTACGTAATAAGACGACATCTAGCAAGGCCGCAACAGAGGACTCATGCACCTAGTGCATAGACTAAAACTAATCTGAGTTGTACATCGTGCCCTCGGAATATAAGAGGAGACACGGCTTCCTGTAATTTGGAATTGAAACCCAACTCAGCTAGAGAATGCCAATTTCTTACTCGCTAAGGAAGAACACAGACGAACTCTAGGATAGCACCGAGTGAGGGCCTATTAATCTCTCTCGATCTCCCCTGATTGGTCATTCTAACACGAAGATCACTATACATTGCTGGATGTAGGGCTTAGAAGCTTGAACAAGGATAAATTGAGTTCTGTCCCTTCTGTGTTTGAGTGTTCGAGCCATCGAAAACCCACACATCGACTTCCGATAACAACCATGATGCTCGCCAGGTTACGATCCGTATTGCCCCTCTTAAATAGCTTTCATGTAAAATTACAAAAAAAAATCCTTTACAAATGATTGTAAATGATGGGAACTCAAATCTGAAACAAAACTGTACTGGTCATCTAGAAAGAATAAATATAGGTAAATGAGGGCTTGTTTTATTAGGGTAACTGGCTTTGTTTTCTTTTTCTTTCTTTCAACAATGCCCTGTTTCCTGTTCCCAGGTGATAATGAACTTCGTTTATCTTGCCATTGGAGCAGGGCTTGCGTCAACACTTCGTAAGTGGAGTATTTCCTATCCGAAATTTGTCATAGCCATTACTGGGCAGAAATCCTCTTTTGATTTCAGAATTTGGAAACTTTAGGAAATGATTGCTTATACAGTAGATTTGTTTTCCTGAATTTCTTTTCAGTAATGGATATTACTAGAAACAAATATCTGTCAATTTAGTAACTTGATATTTTGCTAGAGGTATCATGTTGGACAATTACTGGAGAAAGACAAGCAGCACGAATCAGAGCCTTGTATCTCAAAGCAATTCTAAGACAGGATATTGCATTCTTTGACATGGAAATGAGCACTGGACAAGTGGTTGAGAGGATGGCAGGGGATACATTCCTAATTCAAGATGCCATTGGAGAAAAGGTACGCTCCTTTGAGACTGTAGGAAGTGATAGGCTAATAGCTAAACTACAATTTTTCTTCGATGTACATATTTTGAACTCTTTGACGTGTGGTCACAGTCCCTCTCTCTTAATAAAATTCACACAATGCATATTCTCATTTTTTTCCTTTTTGGATATCCATGACCAATGTTATCCTAAACGCTAAACGGTAAACAGTCGGTCACCCTTCGTTTAGCGTTTAAACTGTTTAGACGGTGTTTAAACGGATTAAAACGGTCTAAACGGTTTTACACAATATTACATAAATATACATATTTTTTAATGTAAAATCAATCATTCTATCATTTATACATATTTATGCAACTAAAAAACCATTTATTTTATTATGTATATATGTTTATGCATGTTATAAGAATCAAATATACATATTTATGCATGTAACAAATCAATTTTATATATTTATAAATATAATAAATTTAAGTATACAAATTGTTGATATAAAATTCAACTTGATTCATCTGGCCGTTTAGCACGTTTAATACCGTTTACAACCGTTCCGTTTAGGCCGTTTTGACCGTTTTTTCCCGTGTTTTGACCGTTTAAACGGTCAACCGTTTAATTTCCTGTTTACCCCTAAACAAAACAGTTTGCCACCGTTTACCGTTTAATGACCGTTTAATCGGCCGTTTAGGCCGTTTAGGCGAACACTGTCCATGACCAATATGGTCGAGCGTGTACAATAAAAGGCTTAAGTTTGAGTGCATTTTTTTGCTATAGATTTCTATAAGCAACATGGCGAAGATTTTTTTTTATTTCCTGAGACGAGTTTCAACAAAGTGTACTATGATTAAACATATACTTTTGCACATGACTTACAAAAAAAGTGTGTAGAAAAGCAAAGTCGAAAGAGAAGCCAAATCCTAATGTTACACAATGTTGGTAACATGAACTTGCTATCACATATTGCATAGTTTTGTACCTTAATATTCTTCAAGAAGAAAAATATATGTACTCGGTTTGTTTATGAACACTGATAGAACTGTTCCCTTGTTAACTCTTTTTGGTGTTTATGCACATATTTTTCATTAGGTTGGGAAGTCCTTACAGCTCCTTTCTACTTTTGTTGGTGGCTTTATTATTGCATTTGTGAGAGGATGGCTCTTGGCCCTTGTTATGCTCTCAAGCATTCCTCCGATTGCCATTGCTGGTGCGATTATTTCAAAGATGATGACAAGACTCTCCACCCGCATGCAAGCAAAATATGGTGATGCTGGGAATGTTGTCGAACAAATGCTTGGATCAATTAGAACGGTTAGTGCAACTTCTTTGTGGTTATTCACTCTTGCTTCCTTTACTTGTAATATGGTAGCTAGTATCTTGATGTTCTAGTAATATAACCTAGCTGATCTCCTTATGCTTTGAAGGTCGTGTCATACAATGGTGAGAAGCAAGCTATAAGAACATATAACAAGTTCATTAGAAAAGCATATGAATCTGCTCTACAGGAAGGTGCTGTAAATGGACTTGGATTGGGTTCTGTAATGGCAATCTTATTTTGCAGTTATGGGTTGGCTGTTTGGTATGGATCTAGACTGATAGTTGAGCGAGGATACAATGGCGGCATGGTTATTTCTGTGATAATGGCTGTCATGATTGGCGCAATGTAAGTATCATAACCTAAGTGATCATGATTACTGAAGATTCTTAAATGAGCAATAACTTTCATGATAAATGACCAAATTCTTCTACATGGATGGTCCTCACACCCTCGAAATCTACTTCAATATGCTATAAAACATTCTGTCAAAAAAATGTTATAAAAGTATGGTGTATATAGGGTTTGCAGTTTGCACTTCTCAGGACAACATTCTTCAATAACTTTCAATATCAACAAAACTTCCCAAACAGATTTTCAATCTCATGTGCTTTTAGTAGGGTCTTTCCATGGCTGTTCTTTTTTTTGGCAAACCAATAATTTTAGTTACATATGTCTATTGTGCAGGTCCTTAGGTCAGGCAACACCATCAGTAACAGCTTTTGCTGAAGGTCAAGGAGCAGCATATAGAATGTTCAAGACAATTGAACGGAAACCAGATATTGATATATATGATACCACAGGTGTCATATTGGAGGACGTAAAGGGTGATGTTGAACTGAAGGATGTGTACTTCAGCTATCCTACCAGGTCTGAACATTTAGTATTTGATGGATTCTCATTGCGAGTACCAAATGGCACAACTATGGCCCTAGTTGGGGAGAGTGGCAGTGGGAAGTCGACTGTGATCAGTTTGGTGGAGAGGTTCTATGATCCACAGGCTGGAGAAGTTTTGATTGACGGAGTTGACATAAGAAAAATGAACGTTGGATGGATAAGAGGAAAAATTGGTCTCGTCAGCCAAGAACCAGTGTTATTCTCAACTACAATCAGGGAAAACATTGCCTATGGAATGGAAAATTTAACACTTGAAGAGATCAAGGGAGCAACTGAGCTTGCAAATGCTGCTAAATTCATTGATAAATTACCAAATGTACATATAAACTAATGTAGTACTCACAATATTAATTAGTCGCTAACTTTCTGCCACACATTATTAATCAGTGTATCTTGTGAACATTACAGGGTCTTGACACATTGGTTGGGGAACGTGGAACTCAATTGTCTGGAGGGCAGAAGCAAAGAATAGCAATTGCTAGAGCAATCGTAAAGAACCCTAGGATCTTACTACTTGATGAAGCAACCAGCGCATTGGATATGGAATCTGAGAGGGTAGTTCAAGAAGCTATGAATAGGGTAATGTTAGAAAGGACTACAATTATCGTTGCTCATCGCCTAAGCACAGTGAAGAATGCTGATGTGATCTCTGTCCTGCAACATGGGAAGATGGTTCAACAAGGTATAATATGTGAAATTTGAAGACTAATTAAAATCCTAGAAATAGATGTGTTTCCCTTTAATGTCTAGGAAAAAAATATTGTTCCCATGTTGCCCCCATGTGCTGTCCTATAAGATTGTAGGTCACAAAGTACAATGTTTATACCAAATGAAACTGTAAATAGACACAAGTTACAGCCATATTTTTAATCTTACGAGCATATTTTATTTTATATAAATACAAAAATCATGTAAAGCACCAATGCAAGATGTTTCTGATCACTAATTGACAGATAACAGACAGGCTATCTACTAATTATGTAATAGCGATAATATATCTTTATGGCCATCCTAAAAATTGTTAGTCCTTTTGTATGGTAATAAAATATTCATTCTTTTTTGCTCAGCATGATATTTGAGCTGCATGCTTAGGTAGATAACTTTTTCTTGAATGAACTCTGAGCAGGCTCACATGTAGAACTAATGAAGATACCTGAAGGTGCTTACTCTCAGCTGATACATCTACAAGAGACACGACAAGGGGCAGACTTTTCTAGTGTTGACCCTGATATCATAGTAACAAATGGTTTTGGCTCTAGGTCTACTAATAGCAAACCAAGAAGCCAAAGAATCTCCAGGCAGAGATCAACTAGTAAAGGATCTTCCTCTTTTGGGCATAGTGGTAGGCAATCCTTCCCTACTCCACTTAGCGTACCTGATCCTATGGAACTTGATGGATCTCCTGATGTAGAGGAGACTACTGACAAAATAAATAGAGCTCCAAAGAAAGCTCCAATTGCTAGACTCTTCTATCTGAACAAACCAGAAGCTCTTGTTCTTGCACTTGGTTCTATAACTGCTGCGATGCATGGAGTCATTCTTCCAATATATGGCATATTAATTTCAACCGCAATAAAGGTGTTTTATGAGCCACCGGAAGAACTACTAAAGGACTGCAGGTTCTGGGCAAGCATGTTTGTTGTGCTTGGTGCTTGTGCATTTGTTCTTATTCCAATAGAATACTTCCTATTTGGATTAGCTGGTGGGAAGCTTGTGGAGCGTGTGCGATCACTGACATTCCAAAGTGTAATGCGCCAAGAGATCAGCTGGTTTGATAAACCTGAACACTCAAGGTGTGTTCAATTCATTATGTTTCAAAATAACCTGTTATCCTGTTATCCTAAGAAACATCCCTCCAGTCGGTATTTTCATGTATAATTATGAAATCAGTGTCATGGTTGTTTCTCTCACTTAAAATATCTTAAAATATTCGTATATATATATATTTTTGTATTCAATCCAGAGATGCAGAAATATTATAAAAACATCTTCGTAGTTTTTTTGTTCTGAACACTACAAACATCATTAATTATGTTGACTTGACCATAGAAGACAACATTATTGTGGTGTCAAATATTTTTATAAGACATCATTCATGTTTATTACACCTATTTTCAGTACTAAGAAAAGTATAAATGACCAAATGCTTTTTATGAACTTATATGCAGTTAGCACTACAAGTACCATCATCACTAATACCATAAATTTCCTTTTATTTTACTTCAGTGGAACAATTGGTGCAAGGCTATCAACTGATGCTATGAATCTTAGGCGACTTGTTGGGGACAATTTAGCACTTAATGTTCAGACTGTATCCACTGTCATATCAGGCTTCACAATAGCAGTAGTTGCAAACTGGAAGCTGGCATTGATTATCACTGTGGTGGTTCCTTTTGTGGGTTTCCAAGGCTATGCCCAAATGAAGTTCCTTAAAGGTCTCAACAGAAATGCAAAGGTACATGCTATGGATAAATCACAAATGTTGTTCCTACAAGCATTTATCGTATGGCAAAATATTATATCTAATTGTTTGGTTGGACACAGTTGAAGTATGAAGAAGCGAGTCAAGTAGCTACTGATGCAGTCGGGGGCATCAGAACTATAGCATCCTTTTCTGCTGAAAAGAAAGTGATGGACGCCTATGAGAAGAAATGTGAATATCCCATAAAACAAGGAATAAGGGAAGGCATTGTTGGTGGCTTGGGGTTTGGCTTCTCATTCCTTGCCTTCTACTTTACCTATGCACTGTGCTTCTATGTTGGTGCCAAATTTGTTCAGCAAGGAAAGGCAACATTTCCTGAAGTGTTTAGGGTGAGATCAATTTTTTTATTATTGTGCATACAATTGATCGAAACTTCACATGTTGTGGTTAACTGGTAGTAGTGGCTTTCAGGTCTTCTTCGTATTAGTTTTAGCAACAAGTGGAATCTCGCGAACAAGTGCAGTTGGCTCGGACAGCACCAAGGCTAATGATGCGGCTGCATCTGTCTTTGAAATTCTTGACCGGGAATCTAAGATCGACTATAGCTGTGAGGATGGTATCACCATCACAAGTGTGAGGGGTGAAATTGGTTTCCAGAATGTGTGCTTCAAGTATCCATCACGACCAAATGTTCAAATCTTCAAGGATCTATCATTGAACATTCCTTATGGAAAGGTCAAATTCGATAAGAATAAAGTAGTAATATACAATTTTGAACTGAACTAATTTTTTTTTGTGACATTATCACTTGCAGACTGTTGCACTAGTTGGGGAGAGTGGAAGTGGCAAGTCCACAGCGATCGCACTACTTGAAAGGTTCTATGATCCAGATTCCGGTAAGATCCTCTTTGATGATGTGGAACTTCAAACCCTCAAAGTTAGCTGGCTTCGGCAGCAAGTTGGACTAGTTTCCCAAGAGCCCGTACTATTCAATGACACCATCCGCTCCAACATAGCTTATGGGAAGCAAGGGGAGGCATCTGAAGAAGAGATTGTTGCTGCTGCTGAAGCAGCCAATGCACATCAGTTCATATCTGCTTTGCCTGACGGGTATAACACCATTGTTGGCGAAAGAGGAATCCAACTGTCAGGTGGGCAGAAGCAGCGTGTCGCCATCGCAAGGGCCATCATCAAGGATCCCAAGGTGCTCCTGCTAGATGAGGCAACAAGCGCGCTAGATGCAGAGTCAGAGCGAGTGGTGCAAGAGGCGCTGGACCATGTGATGGTCGGTAGAACGACAGTGGTGGTAGCGCATCGCTTGTCAACAATCAGAGGCGCAGACATCATTGCTGTCTTCAAGAATGGGGCAGTAGCCGAGAAAGGCAGGCATGAAGAGTTAATGCGGATAAAGGATGGAACCTATGCTTCGCTTGTGGAGCTAAGCTCTAGCTCTTCATGATCTAGTGAAAGGTCGGGCATCATTCAAAAGTTAGATATCCTCACATGGATTAGGTAAGATGTTGAAATGTAGCTACTCAGATCAACTTGAAGATAATATTATCCTTTAATATTGTAGAATTAGGCAATTACTAAGCTTAGCTTCGCTTGTTGTGTAACTATGTGAATCTGCAGTGGCGATTTAGGATGTACCCATGTTTGAAGAGGTAAATACTGAATGGGATCAGAAGAAGCTTTTGCTTGTTATGCCCGTGCAGTGGAATGCAAAAGGATCTAATAGTAGGGATTTCTTTTGCATGTATATGTCGGTCCAATCTTCAAAGATGATCATAGAGATAGGGTTTGCATGCGTGCATTCATTAGGGTCAGTGTTTGTGCATTGTGAGTGTATGAGTTATATTGTGTAGTCATTAAAAAAATGGTCAACACAAACTCGACGTAAATTGCTTGATGAACTGAAGCCATCTTTAGTTTTTTTTAATGTATCTGCAACAGATGCGTCCATTCTTATTGGAGAAAGCAGGACACATTTCATGAGCCATAACTGATCCATTTTATGCCTTATTTGGCTGCACTCGTATTGACCTCAGATGAAAAGTTAGTGTTCGATGTAAAAATCAAAAGGATACAGGGAAGGTACAAAATCTTATGCAGTTATCATTTAGGCAATGGCAAAAGCATGGTCAGGAAATGTGGTCAACATTGGGGAAAAAGTTAGTCTCCAGGTTGGCTGGACTATTTGTTCAATCTTATACATGATACAATACTAACATCTGCAATGTCCTGTAAGTATAGGAGATGGTATGTGAAATGGGTAGTTATCTGAAAGTATGCCAGGTACAGTCATTTTGTCTGTATAGGATTATCAATGGACCAACCATCTGTAGTGGTGGTGCTACAGTTTGAGGTACGAAAGACAGTTGTTATTGCTGCAAAATGACCATGCACAAACACAATTTCCTTTTAGTAACCTTTACATCTCTTTCCTCCATTAAATTAACATCTTGTAAAGAAGCGACAATTCTATGCCAGTTACTTAGATTTGCACCCACTAAGTTTCGACGAAAAGAAATATTTAGTGGAGTTGAACTAAGAACTTGTGCTACCGAATCTTGTTTTCTTCTTACAATATTAAACAATGCAGGAAATCTATCTTTAAGAGCTTTATTCCCCAACCACTTATCTTCCCAGAATCTGGTTTGTGTCCCATCTTTTACTAGAAATGAACCAAAGCCCATAAACAAGTCTTTGACATTCATTAAGCTTTTCCAAAAATGGGAATCTGTTGGTTTTTTGTTACAGCTCCCTAGAGTCTTATCTTTGATGTATTTGTTTCTCAAAAGTTCTTGCCACATGCCATCTTCATTCAGTAACTTGAACAACCATTTACTTAACAAGCACTTGTTTTGTATATCTAGATTCTGTATGCCTAACCCTCCTTGATCTTTAGGTTGACATAAGATTTTCCATTTGGCTAGTCTATATTTCCACTTGTGCTGGTCATTTTGCCAGTAGAATCGTGATCTGAAGCAGTCTATTTTTTCTAGAACACCCTTCGGCAGTTCAAAAAAAGACATCATAAACATGGATAAACTGGACAACACCGAGTTTATCAAAACCAAACGCCCCCCTACCGAGAGAAGCTTGCCTTTCCAGCCGCTAAGCCTCTTTTCGATTCTGTTCTCAGTTGTCTTCCAATCTTTGTTGTTTAGTTTCCTAGTATGCATGGGTAAGCCAAGGTAACGAAAGGGATACTTACCCACCACACATCCAAACAGCTGCGAATAGAACACTTGCTCTTTGGCTTTGCCAAAACAGAAGATTTCATTTTTATGAAAATTTATTTTGAGCCCAGATAATTGTTCAAAGGTGGTGAGTAATAATTTCATATTTATTGCTTTTTCAACATCGTGGCTCATGAAAATCACTGTGTCATCCGCATACTGAAGAATAGACAGACCATCTTGGATTAGGTTGGGGATGACCCTTTCCACCTGTCCAGCTTCCTTTGCTCTGGCAATCAGTATAGCCAGCATGTCCACCACTATATTAAATAGTATTGGCGACATGGGGTCACCTTGTCGTAAGCCTTTTTTATCTGGAAGTAGGAACCTAATTGATCATTTACCTTAATATTGACATTACCGCCTTGCGTGAACTTTTCCACCTAAGCACACCATTTTTGTGAAAACCCTTTCATTCTTAGCGTTTGTTGTAAAAAATTCTATTTAACCTTATCATAAGCCTTCTCAAAATCTATTTTAAAAATAACCCCATCTTGCTTTTTTGTGTGTAGTTCATGTAAAGTTTCGTGTAGTATAACTGCACCCTCCATAATATTTCTTCCTGGGAGAAAGGCCGTATGTGTCGGTCTAATTATCTTTTGAGCAATGGTAGATAGACTGTTGGTAGCGACTTTAGTGAAGATTTTGAAAGAAACATTCAACAAACAAATGGGCCTGTATTGTTGAATCACTTTCGCCTCTGTCTTTTTAGGCAATAAAATTATATTTCCAAAATTTAGACAATTTAGTGGTAGGGATCCGTGATGAAAATCCGTGAATAGAGCCATCAAGTCATCTTTTATAAGATTCCAGAATACTTGATAAAACTCTGAGGGGAATCCATCCGGTCCAGGTGCCTTATTATGTTCCATTTGGAAAATCGCGGCCCTCACCTCCTCTTGTGTGAAGGTATCTGTCAAATACTCATTTTCCAGATCAGACACTTGAGGGATATCAAAAGTCTGTGACTCATCTAACATGATTAGTGAGTTCTCTGGTGGACCAAATAAATTTTTATAATAATTGGTAATATGCGCTTTGAGTTGAGCATCACCACTTATTATATTATTCTCATCCTCTAACTGGAAAATATGAGTTTTTTTGTGTCTACCATTAGCCAACAGATGGTAGTACTTTGTATTAGCATCACCTTCTAATAGATGCTTAACTTTAGCCCTTTGGTACCACTTGAGTTCCTCTTCCCGAAGTAATTCAGCGAGTCTGTTGTTTAAAACATATTTTAGATCCAGTTCCGAATTTGTAAGTACAGACATTTCTGCCTTCCTATCTAATTCATCCAGTTTATTTAGAATAGTCGTTTTTTCTTTTTTATAAGCACCACTTACATTTTTTGCCCAACCTTTGAGATATTGACGAAGCCTTCTGATTTTGGCTTGCCACCTCTGTATAGGTGAGCCATCAACTTGTGTACCTTGGTACACATTAGTAACCATCTCACAAAATCCATCTCTCAGCAACCAACCCAATTCAAATTTGAATTGGGGTTGATAAGATGGAGATGGTTTATTTGTGGAAAAAAGGAGAGGTGTATGGTCTGAGATCTCTCTAGTCAGAGCATGTACAGTGGTGAGTGGAAAATTAGATTCAAAGTCTGTGCAGACTAAAATCCTATCTAATTTTTCAAAGGTTTGATTCTCCATGTGATTAGCCCAAGTAAACTTTCTTCCTGACAAATCTATTTCTCTAAGATTTAGAGAGTCAATCACAACATTAAACAAAAAGGGCCATCTATTACTGAAATTATCATTATTTTTCTCATCTGGTCTTCGAATGATGTTAAAGTCGCCACCTATGATAATAGGTAAAGCTTCTTTTGAACAAACACATACAACTTCTGATAAGAAATGTGATTTTTGATCCCCCTGTGCTGGCCCATAAATAGAAATCAAATTAAATTTAAAATCACATTCTCTAAGCCTCACCTTAAAACGTATGAAAAAATCCCCTTCCTCAATTTCCCCAACATCAAAGGATAATAAATTAATCCCTAGAATCATGCCACCGGACCTACCCCGCGGAGCCATGCAATGCCATAGAAAATCTCTGCCTGCGCAGATGTTATTCAAAGTGGATTGTGGAAAATTAGCTCTGCCAGTTTCCGATAAGGCAATGAAATCTAAGTTGTTTTCCTTTGTTAAATCCGAAAGAAATCTATATTTTTTTTGCAATCAGCGAACCCGTTGCAATTCCAAAAAATTCCCTTCATCTAGAATGATTTATTATTATTATTATTGTTTTTTTTCGCCTAGAGCGTGAGCTTCTTTTATATGATACAGGGGTTTGTAGATGCATAGGATCACAACCCCCATCACCAAGCCCTTCAGAGATTTCTGAACAAATTAAATTTAAGGATTCTAGGTCTAAAATATCGTCATGGGAACAAAAAGTCGAGGTATCATCTATCAAAACATTGTTTTCCTCAACTGAGGTTGCACTCTCATTCAATCTAGACAATTCTACTTCTCTTAGAGTCTGTAAAGAGACCGAAACAGCATGTTCACTATCCCCTAGGACAACTCCTAAAGACTTGGTTGAAAGTAACAAGGAAGAATCATCGCGGGTGATAAAGGAACAAGGCTGTGATTTTTTACCTTTAGTTGGCGCAGAATCCAGATTTTTTTGAGCCTTCAGTTTTATTGCCTTTTCCAACGAGTCTTGGTCTGTAGTTGTTGCAGTCCTCTTACTTGATCTCATAGTTGGCACTGTCCCACCATTGTTCGATTTTATTTTGTTGAGTGCTCCAGCAGTAATTTTAGTAGGCAACAGATTGGCCTTCCAATGTCCACTGTCATCTGGAGTCGCCCCATGCTGAGAAAGCACTAACACTGGTTTGCTGCTTGCTTTTACTAAATTGTTTTGATGGACTATGGAACCAGCACCTGCATCCTCTGTTTGCACAGCAAGCTGACTAGAGGTAGGTAACTGGTTTCCAAATGCCTTGCTAGGATCCTGATCCGCCTCACCATTATTACCGTCCACCTCCATGTTCTCATTTTCTTTTCCCTCGGCATGTTTTTCCTCACTAGGTTTTTCCTCATTAGGATTTTCATCCTCCATAGTAGAGTCCATGTCAATGACCTCAGGCTCACCATTGGGTACATCCTGCTCAACCCTGAATTGTAGTTCATAGACAAAATCCCCAATAACTACATCCACTAAATTTGGGATGAGAGAAGGATCGAGCACTGCTACTTTCATTCTTGCTCTACCAAACTTTTTTGTGAATTTTGTATCTACTGCTCTAGGGACACCTAAAATAGAACCAATTGCCCATATTATAGGAAATTCCCTGAACTCCTTTGGTAGACCTCTGAATTGAACCCGAACCTTGTCAATCTCATATTTATACACATCATCTTCAACACCCTTCTCAAAACGAATTTTTCCTTTTACTGATTTTGTGTCCATTGGACCCCAGTTCACCATAGTATCCAATAAGTCAGAGGATGGGAAATTAGTAATGAAGGCATCTGTACCTTTCTCCTCAATCACCCATTTATTTTTACCAGGTAGTAATTTTTCAAGTTCCACTGCCAACTGATCAGCAGTAAGAGAACCCTCTAAAACACGTACCACAGCTGATTTTTCCTCTAAATTAACTTTGGGATTTTCAGTAACCGGAATGAAATAAAAACCTAAACCTTCAACTGCATAACCGCAGGGAATGGCAGTAGTGTGCATTTTCTTCAAATTGGGGCAAATTTTGGTAACATGATCACCATGGCAAATATCGCAACAAAGCACCACCGTGCATACATTCAAAGTATGCCCTTTGGTATGGCACCTGTAACAGAAGGGTTTGCCCTTTTTTTGATTCACCTGTTGGGGAGGTTCTGGCACCTCACTTAGATTAGAACTTGGTGGGACAGTGAGTTTAGGGACCTCATGTGTCGTTGGAGTCGTCGAGGACAAGTGTGCTGGTGCTTGATTGATCATCTTCGCCTGTAGACCAGCCCCCATGGCGGGTGCCATGTTTCCCTGGACAGACTATTCCGCCATGGCCACCTCCTTGCCATCAGGAGGACCCTCGTGCGGTCCCCTAGTGTTGAACGCAGCCTGCCTCCCAGTCACCAGAGTTGGATCCTGAGTCACAGTCGGCACATGACCGTTGCACTGGAAAGACCCCTGGGGCACCTGGGATGCCTCAGCAGTAGCCGCCGGTAGTGGTGGCCCGGCCTGACCTCCGGCAGCCGGCGATTGAAACCCTCCAACCGTGGTGTAGGAGGTCTCAGCAGACTGACCGCCCGCCGGGTGAGTGTGGGCACTTTGGTGCGCCCTAGCTGGATTGTGGTACTGGTGGCTCGACCATCCTTGCCCCCCACCACCATAGCCACCATAGGGTCTTGTTCCACGTCCAAAGCCATGGTTGCCGCCATGAACACCATTGAAACCTGATCTGCCATGTCCTCCATGACCACGTCCGCGGCCGCGTTGATGGAAGACGTCACGGCCTCTTCCCCTGTCTCCAAACCCTGGATTTACATGGAAACTAATACTATAAGCAAGGACAAGTGCCTTACCATGAGGCACAAGTAGCCGCTCAACTCTCCTGGCATCATGTGTATCTCCTGTGGAAATTGAGCACGTACTGCCTAGTTACCTTCCTGAGATGAACTTTGTGTATTGCGAACTCAATTACTGTTCAAGGCTTCTCATAACTTGCACGTCGAATGAGGCTAGGTCCTCTCTAAGGATGGGGATGGCCCTTCTAATGGATACCCGCGGTTCTTCTCTAGTGTAACTAAATAAACTAAATATACAATTTGTTTTCTTATTTTTTTTCATTTAGTTCATTTAGTTATACTAGAGAAGAACCACGGGTACCCGTTTGGAGCACCGTCCCCATTCTTAGTCCTCCCCCATTTACCATACCATGATCATCTTGAGTGTATTCCTCTCATATTTCATCCTAGTATTCTGTGAAAATTAAAAGAAGGTCAGCATGCACGGTTCGTAAACAGAGCGAGTCAGAATTAGAGTGAGCAACACATAGTTAAAAAAACTCACTGAAAGGAAAACAAGGTTGAAAAAAGGAAAAATGAAAAGTGAGAACTGAATTATCCAACACAAAACAATAAACAAGTATATGTTGCAAATCAACGTAGGCAAGAGACATATCCAAATGCATGTTGAAGCCCCAAAATATAAGAGAAGAAGGGTTTTGCTCTAATAACTAAAAAAGGAGACAGTTGCCCATGTTCATCGTGTGTTGGGGGAAGATCGCCGAGTGCAGTAGGAGGGTTGCAATGGTGCTGCTTCAGAAGACCAACATGGAAGACGTCTGTTGGTTTAGGCCTTCGACTGCCTTCACCAACGGCGATTAAGGGAGGCCTCCTACTCGTTGTTGTAGGGGACGAGTGACCAAACAGACAAGAGGGGCACAAAACCATAGGACAATAAAGGCCAGTAAATTGCTTTCAACTAACTCCAAGAGGAACATTTACAATCCCTTTATATAGGGCTCGGATTTCAACCAAGATTCATCACTAAAATGTCCCGTGATGGTGGGGGAGTATCCTAGCATATTCCGCCCCCTGTCAGTGACCTACAAGGCTACTTGAGTATTTCCTCTTCAACAACACTTTACAAATTGATGTGCCAGAATTCCAACCCTGACACAACCCAGACCTCTTCTATGCCTCCACCGGAGGCTGCGGATCCTCCGCCGATCAGCTACCGGAGGATCAACGCCTGCCTCTCGAGGTCCTTCGCCGCCTCGAGGCCGACCTAGACCTTCGCCGTACCCCCGCCAGAGGCTCCGGATCCTCCACTGATCACTTGCCGAAGGATCAGTGCTCGCCTCTCGAGGTCCTACGCGCCAGGTAGGTTCTTGCACACCTGTCTCATAGAATCAGATTGGATCAGCGTTAGCTTTTCCCCCTAAAGTTCATACCTTATCGTAAGGAGGTTTGGGTTACGAAGGTTAGGCCACCGTGATTGAGTTATAGTGATCTCTGTTTTCGATGCAACTGGGGGGAGGGTATGGTTGAATCCCCAATAGTTTCCCCCCTTTTGAGCATGGGGCCACACATGCGGGCCGCATGCTCAAAAGCCTAGACCTCCTCCCTCGCCTGATAGCTGGGTGGAGGTCTCGCCTTCCCTCTTGGTGCATAGGATGTGGCTATTCATGTGTATCCTTAGTTTTTTGGCTAAAGGTTCCTGTTACTTATGTGACGGTTTGTCTGTTACTTGCTTCCCTTAGTGTTGACTGTGATTGTGCTTTATTGATGTGATGGTTGCAGATATCCGTTGTGTCTCGGGTAGCAAACCGTCGTAGGTTGCCCTATATAGGGGGGGTCATCTTGAGTTCTTATGCTTTTGCTTTCGCCTGCTCTTCTTACTGCCTTCGCTCTCGCTTGCCCTCTCCACGCTCTTTGCCATAGTTTGCGGTGGCTTCCACTCCTTTGCCTCGTCCTGTCTGGGCCAATTTCGTCAGCCCCTTCTATGATTTGCTAGGTGTTAGGTTCGAGGATTGGTCCAATTTCTTTGAGGAGTGCATGTTAGATGTTGTTGCTGCTCAAGAATTGAAAGAGGACCTGTACGGAGTTGAAGCTTCTGTTGGGGACCTAATCAGTGTAGAGGAGTTTTTCTCGATGGCTGGTCCCATGTTTGAGTTTGGGGAGTCCCTTTGTGACTGTGAATGATATTGTAGAAATGGTGGAAGGTGGCTATTTTTAAGGAAGGCTGGGCGAAGGAACCTTCTGTTGGCCAGACAGTTCCGGATACGTAGCCTGGTTACACTATGGTGTTTAGGGATTACTTCACTTGTGGTCTCCGCCTTCCCCCTATGGGTTTCTTCACTAGGTTATGGAGGTGTTTGACCTGCAGTTGCACCATTTTACTCCCAATGGGATTCTGACTCTCAACAAGTTCTTCCGGGCCTATGAATCGTATGGTGTTGTGACCAACATCAACATGTTTTGCACCTACTTTGAGCTCCAGAAGCAGCCCAAGAAGGTAAAGACCGCTGAAGGCAAATTTATTGCATAGTATGGGAGCTGTGCGTTTATGCCTAGGTGGACACAGCTTAGAGAGTGTCTTGAGATGTCTTATTGCCAGAAGAATAAGTGGGAGAGGGACTAGATGAAGTTATGGTTTTATGCAAGGACTCCTAGCCTAGTTTGCACTTGAGGATGGGGGTGAAGTTACATTGTATCCCTATGCTTCTAGGATGAAGAAGATGAGGCCATTATCCAAGGCGGATCCTATGGTGGTGATCTCCGATGAGCACAAGGTGTGCGACCAAGCCTTCGCTCTTGCTTGCCGGTACTCTAGGGGCCAGGACTTGGTTGAGGAGATGGTTGCTTCTGATTTCTGGCCGCTTGGGCGCCGGAATGAGACTATTAGGATTGAAATGGTGCAGGTCCCAGTGTTTGGTCCTCCCAAAGGTCTCCCATTCCCATGCTTCGACAAGGAGCTAGACGAGGGTAGGACCAAGGAGTCGTTTTTGGAGCAGGTTGAGTCCTATGCTAGAGGATTGTCAAGAAGATGATGGACCAAGAATATCTCGCTCCTTGGTGGTGACTTCACTCTTGTTGGCATAGAACCATTGCTTCGCATTTCCTAATAGCGAGAATGGGAAAAGGCAGAGACAGATGGTATCTACGGGAACATTCTTGATAGTGAAGGTACCACACACCTCCAGGAAGTGTTGGAGATGGGCGTAGGCGTCCTCGTGCGGCTTTCCATAGAAAGGGTTTGCTTGCACCATATTGATGAGTGCTGGCTTAAGCTCAAAAGTTACATCCCCCAAGTTAAGGTGCGGACCTGTGTCGACATAGTCGGCCGACGATGCAGAGTACTTAGAGATGGTCTTTTGGACCATAGCTTCCTTGATGACTGGTGCATAGCCCCCTTCCTTGAACAAATTTAGGTTTGAGATGAACCTTTGAGGTGGAGCTTGATGACGTCTAACTCTCTTCAACAACTACTCAAGATCTTCAACAAAATTTGATGGCAGTTGGAAACCGCTCATGCACCTTCTAGTTCCACAATAACGAGAAACAAGATAGGTGAGGGATAATCCCCTACACTAATTGATAACTAGACTGATAGTAGACTCCAGATTCACTTTTATTAAAATTCCTAGGCTAACGCTTTCCTTGACAAAGGTGCTAGAAATGCTTGTTGGCAAATCTTTGCATTGCTACTAAGAATAGAGTTTTAAATCTACTCTCATAAAGGGCACCAAAAATGCCTATTTGTGTACTTGTTATGTCTATTGGATTATTCCGCAAGCGCACATAATATACCAATGTAGCACTTCACCGAAGATGAGTATTCCAAGGTATCATTATTTATTTTATCCCAAGAGAAAGCAGTGCTAGGAATGTTTAATAGAAAGGAAGAAAAATCCTTATGTCTATTATGATATAGTATCGACTAGTGAAGAAGGGGGGGTAAGTAAATGATAGGAAGGATAGAAAAGTAAGGTAGCAAAGAATCTAATACTGATAGAGAGTTAGCTAGATGGAAGGACAATGAGTGAGTATAGGACTCCTATGTATGCAAATTTACTCTTGTGGACTTAATCCTAATAGATAACTGACTTAGCTAGACTGACTCCTTACTACTTGTGTGAGGGGGATAGCCGCGAAAATAGGAGATAGAACCCTGCTAAAGCGACTATACTCTTATGGACACTTTGGCATTTAAGAACTAGTTTGTACGTGAGGAGATCCTAATGCCGAGCACGACCTATCACGTCCCGTCATTGCGCTCCTACTATCTCTCCAAACCAGCGACCATCAACAGTGACTCTTAGTCTAAGCACCATGCTTACACTAACTCTCACAACTCTAGCTAACACGCAGATAGCTAAAGCTCCTATGCAAGATAGGACAATGATACACACACAAGGAGTTGGTACAGGAAACCACTCCACTTAAGAAAATTACACTACTAAGACAAGCACACAACAAGACTATAGTGACTATAGACTTGCACTAAGTAAATACATAAGTAAATACTAAATAAAGTGAAGAAAGAATAATATATTGATAAAAGGAAAGTCTTACAAAAGAGGAAAGGTACAAGAGCTATACCAGACTCTCTAGAAGATGACTCTAAAGAGCTTCGCTCGACTCGACTCCAACTCCCACTCTAGACTAACTACCACTACTCTTGCTACCTCATCCTTGAAGGATTAAGAGACTTTGGGCTCATTAGGATGCTTCTCAAGGGTGGAGGTAGCCTCTATTTATAGAGGAAGGAGAGGGGATGCCATGTCCGCGATCTATGTGCTCCATGCCTCTCCACCCTTGGATTAACCAACCTTGCAACCACCATAGATGGACGACATTGGTGAAACCACCACGTGGGAAGCATGGTTAAATCGGTGAGGAGCTAAATGACCTGGCTGGGCACTAGGAGGGTGTCGCCCGACCCCTCTATGGTAAGTGGGCCCAACTTGGCTCTTCTAGAAGGTGGTACCATTTGTCATGTGAAGTGGCTCCACCATTTGTCAAATATTTGTCATGTTGCTTGCTTACTTGTGGGCCCATGGATCCATGTGAAACAATCTTTCACCATACACTTTGATTTGAGGGTGGAAATGGACTCTAGGGGTCCTCACATGGATCATGCCCAAAGCTCAACTCAAGGTGGGCCCATAGTGGGGTCGCCCGACCCCCTATGTGGGACCTCCCAAGCCAAGTTTTGTGTTATATGTAATAAGGAGCTTAAGAGTACAAGTGGAACCAGTTATTGATAAAATATGTTCATGTCATGCTATTCTTCCTTGAAACCCAGGCATGTTGACAGTGTTTTGAGTGTGGATTTCTATGGTATATTCACCATCAACAGCAGGTAAAAGCCCCATGGTTGAAGAAACATGAGTAAGTTTGAAAGTCAGTGCAGTCCACCCTAGTCTAGAAGAAGAATTCTTGTTTGAACGCATGTGTACCCTTTAAGCGTGAAAGCATTGCAGCAACTCCTGATCCATCTTAAGTTTAGTTGTTTGCTCAAGGATGAGGAAGAGGTAAGCTTGGGGGAGATTGTTGACGGTTCTTAACCATCAATTTTATAAGTCAACAAGAGTCTAAAGAAGGGTTAACAATGAGCTTCACCATGGGCTTAGGGGTTTTAACTGATAATTTCTATGAGTTTTGGTGAATGTCTATTTCTATAGGGGTTTATTAAGAAACAACCAAAAGAGGACCACAAGTCAGATTTACATAGAGAGAAACTAGCCCTACTGGGAAAAAGAATAATCTAGAAGACTTGAGAAGGCAACCATGCAAAGGAGGAGGCCATCTGGCCTAACAGGTAGCCCGCTCCTGTGGCTCGGCTAATTAGGGACAACCTCATGGATCTTGCCTCTAGTGCCTTTGAGGATGAATAAAAACCATAGATCAATATTGGTTTGCTCTGATGACTGTGGTGCTTCCTAGAGGTCTATATAAATAGAGCCCTTGAGCCTAGGAGAAACCCAAATTTCATTAGTAGAGGAAGCCATCAGCAAAGCTAGGGTTTTAGAGAGTTTCTCTCCACCATAGAATTAGAATAGCTACTCCAATTCTTCAAAGTTCTATATAGGTTTAGACTAGATAGAGGAAGAGTTTGGGCGATTGTGCTCGGGATTCAGATCTTTGTCATCAAAGTATTTGTACAATTTTGTATCTTTTCACTATGAATTTATTCTAAATATCATTATGTTTCTATTTATTATGTTCCTAGTTTGCTCTAGTAGTACAATTTATGATTGATAATGAGTTTATGTATACGTTTGCAAAGTGCTTAGCTTTCTTCATGAGGGAGTGGTAGATCACATGTAAGCATGAAGCTTAGATGCTATTTACCTGCAAATGTATCCTATTGGTTGGGTCATGTGGTAGTTCGCAGAAGTGATAGTTTTGTTTAGTCTTACATAGTCCACCCTCGTTAAAAGGATAGGCAGAATCAAAGTTACGTAGGATGTCTTGCTATGTTGTGGCTTTCTTCAGCAATATTCCTTATACATAGTGTTGACACCATTTTTGGGCACGTGTCTAGGATGGCAGGATAGGGTGGCAGTACGATGCGGGTTGCTGATGAGGATGATTGCCGATGAGGGAGAGGTTGAATGTGACTAAGTCCACAGGCAGTAATATGGTGCCGATGGCTGGATAAAAAGGTCTGCCGATGACTATGGCAAGGGGATTGCCGATGATGCGAAGGAGGAGTCCGGAAGCTGCCAGTTGTCATGTGGAGGAGTTTCGGTTTGTCACGAAGGATAGTTTTATTATTTCCTTAATTATTTGCATCGTTTTGTATACGGATTCCGTGTAATTTGGAATTCGAATTCTAATCGTGTCTGGTTGTAGCTCTTTGAGCAGGGTATAAATATAAACCCTAGGACCTTGTAATAATCAATCAAGAAATCAATCAAACACACGTTTTTACTCATATTCCAGCATCTACTTTTCGACGACTTCGTCATACTTTTTTCTTTTTATTACGAGTTCTTAAGAATTCGTCGACTTAAGCTCGGTGTGTTCTCGAGTTCCGCGTGAGTACCTCTTAGCCGTGACATCCGGGCGCATCGCTGTTGTCAGGACTAAAGTATTCGAGTTATCACCTTTGCCGATAGCAAGGTCAAATCGGCTGGCACGCCTTAACGTTTGAATCGGGTATTAGCCCTTTGTTTTTGCAGATCAGTTTTGCATCAACACATCTTTTGGCACGCCCGGTGGGACAGATTCAAGATCAAGATCAACATGTCGATCTCTGACCTCGATCAAGAGAACGTCATCCCCGTGACGGAGGCCAACCTCAAGGATGAGCAAAAGCAAGCTATTGCCCAAGCCATGGAAGAGTTCAAGCAGCAATGCCTGAGGTCTTTCAGCATAAACAAGAGCGGCGAAGTGGTCCAGAAAGATGCACTGCCGGCACCACGGCAGGTCACCTTTGACGCCAATCCTGGCAAGCTTCAAGATATGGTTGACAATGCCATCAATCGAGCGTTGATTAACCAAGCTGGTGTACTGTCTTATACGGTTTTCAACACCGTGGCAAGAACTTTCAAGGAAGGACAAATCCCGCCAGATTATGTGGGGCCCTCCCATCATCAGCCATCGGCACCAGAAGTCACGGCTCCATCGGCTGCCTTGATGAATGCAAGTGCACAGTCTACCGTCCCTCCAAGTACATTGGGGACTACTGGTGCACTATCTATGCCGATGGCAACCAACCCACAAATTTCAGTTGGGCAGCATAAACTGACAACAGATATGTTGGCATCGGCAATGTCAGGGTTAACTCTTCCTCCCAACTGGTGGGGTTATGGTATGCCTCCAGAGTTGACGCCAGGAACATTACAAATAACTGACATAAGGGGCAAAACTCCTATGACATCGGCACCTCCCAATGCGCCGGTGAACCAGAGTCCTCGGTATACCACAACTACTACTGCAAGGCCTCACACTGGGAATCCTTAAGATTCAATGTTTCAGATGCCCAACGCATCGGCAGAGTCAATGCTGATGCAACAGAGGCCTATGGCCCAGTCGGGGTATGTCAATTCAACGACGGTACCCAATTACCAATCATCGGCAGCACCTATGCCGATGAACGCTAATAATGGATGGCTTGGCCAGCAAGCCTTTCCACAATCACCCCAGCAGGGTTATCAGACTACAGGGTTCCAGCAAGGGCAGGTCTATCCCGGGTTCCAAGGTCAGGGGATTCCCAACCAGCCAATAAATTTTGGACAGCAACTCGGAGGACAGCCAATCGGTGGACAGCAGTTTGGTAGTCCGCAGATTGGAGGACAGGTGACCAATACAATGTTCCATGCAGGTCACGTCCCGAACAGACACGTGGAGGTTCGCCACCAAGTGCCAGATCCGCAGCCGCCTCATCGGCAAGATGCCGATGCGTATTGGGCCGATAAGATTGCTGAAGTAATGAGGGAACAATTTGGGATAAAACCCAAAGTCAACACTTATTCTTATCGGACACCGTATCCTCCAGCGTATGATTTGATCCCGCTTCCACATCGGTACAAGGTACCGGATTTTACAAAGTTTTCCGGACAGGACGACACGTCAACCATGGAGCATGTCAACAGGTTCATTATTCAATGTGGAGAGGCTGGTAACAGGGACGAATTGAGGGTTCGTCTATTTTCATCATCATTGTCTGGATCGGCCTTTACTTGGTTCATATCATTACCTCCCAACTCAGTAATTACTTGGGCCGATCTAGAGAAGCAATTCCACAAATACTTCTTCTCGGGGGTTCATGAGAAGAAGATCACCGACTTGGTCAAGTTGAGGCAACGTAATGATGAGTCGGTTGAGGGATTTGTGCAGAGGATACGAGAGGTCAAGAATAAATGCTATAGCCTGGTTCTGGATGATCGGCAGCTAGCCGATTTGGCGTTCCAGGGTTTGTTGCCACATATTAGGGATAAGTATGCCTCTCAGGAGTTTGAAAGTTTAAGTCATTTGGTGCAGAGGATATCTGATCAAGACATCAAGCCTTTCGAGCCTAAGAGGGCATGGAATAAGAAAGTGTCATTTGTTGATGAAGCAACAAGCTCAGATTCCGATGAGGAACCAGTAATCGGTTTGGCAGAGTGGGTAAAAAACAAGAAGCCGATGTCTTGTCCTTTTGGGCAGAAGGAACCAGAGAAGTTTGCCTTTGACACCGCCAAGGCCGATAAGATATTTGACTTTCTACTTCAGGAAGGTCAAATCAAACTGTCACCTAACCATATGATCCCATCGGCAGAAGAGCTGAAGAGGATGAGATATTGCAAGTGGCATAATGCAACTTCACATGACACCAACGAGTGCAAAGTATTCAGACAGCAGCTGCAATCGGCTATATAGTCCGGGAGAATCAAGTTTGACAGTTCCAAAGCCCAGAAGCCGATGAAGATAGACCAACATCCTTTCCCGACAAACATGTTGGATGCTAAGGGGAAGGCTAAGGTCTTAACGTCGGAGACAGCTGAGAAGAGTGCATCGGTAGATCCTCAGCATCAAGTTACTACTGCCGATGCAAGAAGTAAGGGCTTGGTCCAGGAAGGAACTAGCTTAGGAAGGCTTCCTCGATCTGGCATCGTCATAACTCATAGGAGGCCTCGAGAAAAATGGCAACAACGGGAAGATCGGTATCGACGCCAGCAGGAAGATTATCAACGGGAAGAAGAAAGACGCCGACAGGAGTGGAATCGGCACAGGGATCATTGGAATTGCCCATTCTTCATCCATTGTTGGGAGGAAAATATCAAGCTTCCTACTGTCAGAGACTGCCCTGAATGCAACGGTTATGATCGGTACGATAGGAACGATCGGCGTTATCATGATGATGAACGGCGAGCTAATGGGCCGATCAGAGGAAGGGTGTCAGTTCATGACCGGCTGGGGGGTAGATTCAGTGGGCACAACAGACTTAGTGACCGTGTCCAGTATTTTCCCAGGAACCAAGAGGAGCTCGAAGGAATGGCTGATGCGCGGGTTCCCGATGAATTCATATTTTGCAGGGATGCTAACACGCATCGCATGGAGTCAAGGGAGAACCGACGCCCGACGGCAAGGCAAAGGCCACTTCCTCCATGGTGCCCTCGAGGATTAACCAAGACACAGAAAAGGAGATTGCAACGAGAAAGGCAAGAGGAGCTAAACAAGGGAGAGAACTCTGGAAGTCGGCAGCCGTCAGACACTAAGAGGGAAGGTCCATCGGCAGGCGTCAACATGGTCTTCATGTTGCCGATGGAGTTTCTTGCACCAGCCAGTGACGATGAGTTGGAATTTTCTGATCAGATAGCTCAGTTGGCTCTGGATCCGATGACGGCTATCTTTGAGAAACCTGCCGATGACGAGAGGCAGCATCTTAAAGCTTTGTTCCTCAAAGGAAGGGTTGATGGGCAGCCAATGACCAAGATCCTAGTTGATGGTGGAGCTGCTATTAATATTATGCCGTATGCAGTATATCGGAAGCTTGGGAAAGGGGATCAAGATTTGACCAAGACCGATATGATGCTCAAAGACTTTGAAGGAAACGTGTCTCCAGTCAAGGGGGCGATATGTGCAGAGTTGACCATCGGCAGCAAAACCTTGCCGACAACTTTTTTCGTGATCAGCGGAAAAGGTGCCTACAATTTATTATTGGGGAGAGATTGGATTCATGCCAATTGTTGTGTCCCATCTACAATGCATCAGTGCTTGGTTCAGTGGGTAGGTGACAAGATTGAGATCGTCCCAGGGGATTCTTCTTATGTTATCGCATCGGCAGAAGCGGATACTTATGAAAGGACTAGGTGCATTTCAGGAGAAGTTTGGGAGAAAGATTTTCTCAAAGTTGCCGATTATGAGATTCCACCGATCCAAGCAGTCGGTTCTGACGACGGTTTTTAATGGATAGATTCGCCGATGATGGAAAATTAGGCCAGGGATTCACATCGGCCGATGATTTGGTAGACGTAGATATAGGTAGTGGTGATAAGCCTAGGCCTACTTTTATTAGTGCTAAATTAGATCCTGAGTGTAAGCGACAATTGACTAGTTTGTTAAAGGAATATAAAGATTGCTTTGCTTGGGATTATACAGAGATGCCTGGTTTAGACCGATCAATTGTCGAACATCGGTTACCCATCAAGTCTGGATTTCGGCCACATCAGCGACCAGCCCGCCGATGTAATCCTAACATTCTACCTGATATTAAGGCCGAAATCACTAAACTTATTGAAGCTAAGTTTATTCGGCAGTGTCGGTATGCCGAATGGATTTCCAATGTTGTTCCGGTTTACAAGAAGAACGGGAAGCTTCGGGTGTGCATTGATTTCAGGAATCTCAATAAAGCCACACCGATGGATGGATACCCAATGCCTGTCGCCGATCTACTGGTTGATGCTGCGGCTGGCCATCGGGTCATCAGCTTCATGGATGGTAATGCAGGTTACAATCAAATATTCATGGCAGAGGAGGATATTCCAAAAACCGCATTCAGGTGTCCTGGTCATGTTGGACTATTTGAATGGATAGTCATGACTTTTGGGTTAAAGAATGCTGGTGCTACTTATCAAAGGGCTATGAATTTTATATTTCATGAGTTCATCGGCAAGCTCGTAGAGATTTATATTGATGATGTGGTGGTTAAGTCTAGAGATTTCTCAAAGCATCTTGCCGATTTACGAAAAGTGTTGGAGTGCACAAGGAAGCATGGATTGAAGATGAATCCCAACAAGTGTGCATTTGGCGTATCGGCAGGGCAGTTTCTTGGTTTCATGGTACATCAGAGGGGTATTGAAATTAGTCGAAGATCTATTGATGCCATCAATAAAATAGTGGCCCCTACCAATAAAACCGAGCTCCAATCCTTGATCGGCAAGGTGAATTTTATCAGAAGATTTATATCGAATTTATCTGGGAGGATTCGTGCTTTCAGTCCTCTTCTTAAATTGAAAGCCGATCAAGAGTTTGTTTGGGGAGAAGAACAGCAGTTGGCTCTGGATGAAATCAAGAAGTATCTAGTAAATCCTCCAGTTTTAGTTCCACCTCAACAAGGGAAGCCCTTCAAATTGTATTTATCTACCGATGGATCGGTTATCGGTTCAGCTTTAGTTCAAGAATTTGAAGGGAAAGAGAGGGTAATTTATTATTTGAGTAGGAGGTTGATTGATGCTGAAACCAGGTATTCGGCCATTGAGAAACTGTGCTTATGTTTATATTTTTCATGTATCAAGCTGAGACATTACCTGTTGTCGGCCGAATGTGCTGTTGTTTGCAAAGATGACGTGGTCCGATACATGCTATCTATGCCAATTATGAGTGGTAGGATCGGTAAATGGATTTTAGCGCTGTCGGAGTTCGATTTGCGTTACGAATCGGCTAAGGCAGTCAAAGGGCAGGTTATGGCCGATTTTGTGACTCAGCATTGCGGTCTAGTGGAAACCTTGGAAATTGCACCCTGGACTCTCTTCTTTGATGGATCTACCTGTGACCGGGGGGCAGGAATCGGCATTGTATTAGTTTCTCCTAAGGGGAGGAAGTATGAGTTTTCCTTGCCGATTGTTGCTACATCAACAAATAATCAGGCTGAGTATCAAGCTCTGATCAAGGGATTGGAGTTGTTAAGAGAAGTTCGTGCTGATGCTGTTGAAATATTCGGGGATTCTATGTTGGTTATAAATCAATTGGCCGGAAGCTATGAATGCCGAAGTGAAGTTCTCATAACCTACTTCGAGAGAAGTATGCAACTGTTAAAGGAATTCAAGGACTTCCGATTGGAGCATGTTCCCCGATTGTATAATGAAGACGCTAATCGGTTAGCTCAGCATGCCTCGGGATATCAGCCAATGATTAATGCGACATCGGCAGTCGGTGCCGGTGATTGGAGGAAAGAAATTGTTGATTATCTAAAAGATCCATCCAAAAAAGTTGAAAGACGGGTTCGATTTCAGGCAACCAAGTATGTGCTCCTTGAAAATGAATTGTATTATCGAACTATCGACGGAATTCTTCTCCGATGCTTGGGTGATGATGAAGCCAGAAGTTTGATGGGGGAAATCCATGAAGGAGTGTGTGGAGCGCATCAGTCAGCTTTTAAGATGAAGTGGATGATTCGAAGGAATGGATATTTTTGGCCAACCATACTTGAAGATTGTTTTAAATATTTCAAGGGATGTCAAGGTTGTCAAAAGTTCGGTAATATCCAGAGAGCACCCGCATCGGCTATGAATCCTATAATAAAACCTTGGCCGTTCCGGGGATGGGCCATCGATCTGATCGGCCAGATTTATCCACCATCTAGCAAAGGGCATAAGTTCATTCTAGTTGCCACTGACTATTTCACTAAGTGGGTCGAAGCTATTCCTTTGAAGAAAGTCACATCGGCCAATATGATTGATTTTGTGAAGGAGCATATTATTTACCGATTTGGGATTCCCCAAACGGTTACTACCGATCAGGGCACCATGTTCACGTCGGGGGAGTTCGATGAATTCGCAATCGGTATGGGAATTAAAGTGTTGAATTCTTCTCCTTACTATGCTCAAGCCAATGGGCAGGCCGAAGCGTCTAACAAAGGAATTATCAAGCTTATTAAACGAAAGATTGAAGAAAATCCTAGGCGGTGGCATACATTGTTAAATGAAGCACTATGGTCTTATCGGATGGCTTGTCATGGATCAACCAAGGTGTCACCCTATCAATTGGTGTATGGACATGATGCAGTGTTGCCTTGGGAGATTAAGGCTGGATCCAGGCGATTATCTTTTCAAGATCAATTGGCTGCCGATGATTATGCCACTTTGATGACCGATGAGTTAGATGATTTAGCAGGGCATCGGTTAAAGGCTTTAATGAGTATAGAAGAAAATAAGAAGAGAGTTGCTAGATGGTATGATAAGAAAGTAAAGGCTAAGGAGTTTGCCGATGGGGATTTGTATGGAAGTTGATTTTGCCAATCGGGACTAAAAGTTCGAAGTTTGGGAAGTGGTCTCCTAATTGGGAAGGTCCTTATCGGATAAGACACTCGGCTCCTGGTAATGCCTATATTCTAGAAACTCTCGAAAGAGTTGAATTTCCCAGAGCATTAAATGGCAAATATTTAAAGAAGTACTACCCCAGCATATGGGTCGATGCATAAAAGTTTAAGTGCCGATAACACTCCTATCGGCTGGATTTAAATGTTTGGGGGCAGACTTAATGTTTCAAAAGATGCCGATAACAGTCTTATCAGCTAGACTAAGAGCTAAAAGCGAGAAAACAAAGGTGTGTTGCCGATGAAAGCTTCAGATGTTCAGCAGCGCTTGGATTGCCGATATGGCGCGCAGCCGGATCTGATTGGCTGTCTCTATCTCTTTGATATCATCATCGGCAGAACCTTCTATCGGCTTCAGCTTCCTCTTCAACTGCAGCGCTTTGCGACCGTGGACGTTTCGTTCTTGTTCAAGGTGCTTGATGGTCTCCGGCAGTTGACTCTCTTCTTGCTGGGCTTGGGACAGAGCATCCTCTACTTGCTTGAGTTCGGCCAGTAGAGCTTCTCTTTTTGCCGATAGATCAGATACTTTCTGCTTCAGTGCATCACCTGAGGACTTTAAGGTGCCGATGTTCTTATGTTTCTCATCGGCTAAGAGTTTTTCTTTCATCATCTCCTCAGAAAGCTGGATTTGAGCAGCTCTATCGGCAAGGCGTCGAGTGGCTCTCTGGTACTGTAGCTGGCGGCTTTCTAGGTGTGCAGCATGGAAGAGGGTTTCTTCAGCATCGGCAGGAATTTGGCCTCTAAGGGTTTTGAACAGGGCCTTGGCTGGGTCAGAATCGTTGACCAGTTGAGCTGTGTCTTGATGAAGTATGGCCGATAGCTCCTCCAGCTTAGCCCTGGTTTCTGCCGATACAGTCCCAATTGCCCGAGAGGAGCTTGCTTCCTCACCTTCTTCTTCGAAGATATCAATGGCGAAGGAGAATAAGCTATCGGGAGAATCTTGTTCCTGAAAATGAGAATGAAATAAGTCATTTTTATGGTCAAAGCTTCGGTAGACGATACTGGTGGAAAAATTGGATGACTTACTTGTTTCAAGGCAATTTCTTGCCTTTGACTCAAAGATACCGATGGAGCTACAGGTTGATCGGCAAATGTTGCCGATGGAACGATATCGACTGAAAGAAGACAGGAAGGGTTATGAGACTAAATGAGAATAAGTTTATCGGCGGAAGTATTGTTGAAATATGTTACCCGGAGGAGGAACAACAGTTGTCTGAATCGGGGAAACCGCCGATGATATAACTGGACCTGCCGGGCGAGTTGTTTGTTCACCCACGTCAGCTGATGTACCTTCTGTTTGAGGTTCTTCCTGCTGGGGTTCTTCCATCTGTGGTGCTTCCTGCATTGGTTGGGGAGATGGTGCTTGCTGTGTCTGGACTTCTGGAGAAGAAGGGGAAGATTCCACCGGGATTGGAGACACCGGAGGAGGAGGGGGAGTTGCCACTTTCTGGCGCTTTGTTCCAGCCTTAGCACCTTGGGTGCCCTTCCTCTTTGGCTGGCTAGACTGGGGGGCATCGGTACCTTGGCGTTTGGCTTTTGCCGATGCACCAGTTTGCTGCAACAACAAAAAGGAGTTTATGAGCACAGATAGCCGATACAAAGATAGTCAGCATAAATGAAAAGGGTTTGGCAAATTGCCTTGAAAGCTTGTGCCAGAGTGGAAGCAGCTACCGTTGGCGATGTCTGAGTCTTCCTGGTGGTAACTTTCTTGAGGCGCGCACCCCGATGCACGATGGAAGCCAGAGTGGGAGCATTGTGGCCGATTGAGGAGATCGGGCCTGATGGGAACAAGTCGATCGGCTTGCCACTCCTGCTAACCGATGGGGGGGTGTTGTCAACCTGCAAAAGGAATACAGGGGTAAGTTACCGATGGAAATAGTATTGGAAAATGAGACATCGGTTTAAAATACTTACAGTGTCATCAGGGACTTCGTATTCGGGGTCGATCATGCCGCGGTATGAGAGGGCCGATCTGCAAAATAGATTCTCTTTCCATTCTGCCCACCATAGCTTGTATGCCTGAGTGATGAAGGCAGCTGGAACCCATTCTGACAGATCTACATCTGTATCGGCATTTGGTGGTAGCTGGGCTACTCGAGTCCACTCGAGAAGGTTGGTGATGGGTTCTCTGGGCTTTATCACATCGGCATAAGGAAGTGCAATCGGCAACTGGCCGAAAGCTAGCTGGCGAGCTAATGCCGATGGATTGTAAAATTCATAGGTTTGGGGAGAGGTTTTTGTGCTACCGAAGAAATTCACTGGTATGGCTCTGGGAGTCACAATTGCCATCATCACCTCATTATCCCTGTCAAGAGCTTCATCAAATGGATTGAAGGTTAGAGGGAGCATGCTGTCTGGGTCATCATAGGCCAACCATGGTCGTTCATCTCTGGCCAATCCCTCATACAGAGTCTCGAAGAATCGGCCGATCTGATCCGGATTGTTCCCTGAACCGGGTAAGACTATAACGGCTTCGCCAAAGTTCAAGGGGGCACGCGTTACCGATTCCTCTTCACCCAACACATGATTTTCGGCTATATCTCTTGGGAAGTGCTGTGAGAACAAGTTGAAATCAAGGCGCTTATGCAGGTGCAGATTGAGCCACATATTAATAAACCACCAGGGGCCTCCCAAGTTGCCGATGGATTGGCCAAGCAGGAGTTTCTGGGCTACCTGATGAAGAAGGTGGTAAACAGCGCTGAGCAAATATCGGCCGAGAGGAAATTGGCCACCGCTAGCCAGTCTTTCTGCTGCCGATAGATAGACAGAAGTTGGTCCTGCCGATCGACCACAGAATACAAACTTGTCCAGCCACATGTTCAGAAAGGTGGTTTGCTCCTTTATGGTGACAGGCCCTCTCCCGCGGTACTTCTGGATGTACCCTGACCAACCGCCGATAGCGCGAGTCTCCACTTTGGCACTGGAGGCAGTATCAAAAAAGTGGGTGCTATCGGCAGAAGATATATCTAGCCCAGTGAGCATGGCTACATCGGCAAGGGTAGGAGAAGCAGGGCCGTGGCCAAAAACAAAAGCATTGAGAGTGTCTGACCAAAAGTAGGATGCAGCTATCAGCAGTGACTCGTTCCTGTGCATATCGGCAATGGATAGCCTAATGCATTGAGCTAGCTTCCTCTCACCCCACTGGACTTCATAAGAATTGCTGACCCTCAAGAACCAGTCTTTCCACCCTACAGTAGGGCTAGGCCAAGAACGAAAAGTGTCTTTCCATAGATCTACAGAAAAGTTTTCAGCCCTAAAGGGGATTCTATTGGTTTCTGCGTTGATAAGATTGGTTGGATCTGAATCCCCTAGAGGACCGAGACATTGAAGGTGTGGTTGATCGGTGGGGATGACAATTTTATTGGACAACTCCTAGTGATTTTGGGGAATAAAAATACAAAGAAAAAGGAAAAGGGAAATATTCAGTAAGATGAATCGCGGATGAATAGGAATATACACAGAAGATGAGATGGAAGTCTGACCTCAGGGACGACGAAGCCAATGGCCATCTTGTCGTGAAGAGGACGTTGGAGGGCACCGGAGTTGATGAAGAGGAGTGCTTGTCGGAGATCTTGAAGGTTGTAAATGGCGCCGCCGCTGGAAAAGCAAAGTTGGATAGTAGAATGGTGTAATGGGGGAGGAGTACCCAAGAAGGAACTATTTATTGGACAAGATGGGCAAGGGCAAATCCGACTTATCTCTTTGCCGCATCCGAGAAGCCCGAGGGTACTCAGGTGGATATGGTAACTGTTCGCACGGTAAGCGGTCATTATCTAAAGATATTTTACTGTGCGAGATCTCCTGGTCGGTCCATCGGCGATATTCTATAACGGTCATCTTGCCGATGGGCGGATAGAGGGGAGGTAACCGTTTTTGCGAATATCCTGGTCAGAGCATCGGCAGATCTTTGTAACGGTATTGTTGCCGATGTACGACCAAGAAAGATGCCCGTTTAGGAAGTTGGGGATTTCGAGGAATCTGCGGAGGATTAGGATCAGAGTTGTCCAGATTGAGGTTGTCGGTTACCAGATTAGGAGCATTAATTACGGAGAAGGCATCATTACTGCAGAGAATTTCGGAGCATTAATAGTTTTATACTCCGAAACTGGGGGGCATGTGTTGACACCATTTTTGGGCACGTGTCTAGGATGGCAGGATAGGGTGGCAGTACGATGCGGGTTGCTGATGAGGATGGTTGCCGATGAGGGAGAGGTTGAATGTGACTAAGTCCACAGGCAGTAATATGGTGCCGATGGCTGGATAAAAAGGTCTGCCGATGACTATGGCAAGGGGATTGCCGATGATGCGAAGGAGGAGTCCGGAAGCTGCCAGTTGTCATGTGGAGGAGTTTCGGTTTGTCACGAAGGATAGTTTTATTATTTCCTTAATTATTTGCATCGTTTTGTATACGGATTCCGTGTAATTTGGAATTCGAATTCTAATCGTTCCTGGTTGTAGCTCTTTGAGCAGGGTATAAATATAAACCCTAGGACCTTGTAATAATCAATCAAGAAATCAATCAAACACACGTTTTTACTCATATTCCAGCATCTACTTTTCGACGACTTCGTCATACTTTTTTCTTTTTATTACGAGTTCTTAAGAATTCGTCGACTTAAGCTCGGCGTGTTCTCGAGTTCCGCGTGAGTACCTCTTAGCCGTGACATCCGGGCGCATCGCTGTTGTCAGGACTAAAGTATTCGAGTTATCACCTTTGCCGATAGCAAGGTCAAATCGGCTGGCACGCCTTAACGTTTGAATCGGGTATTAGCCCTTTGTGTTTGCAGATCAGTTTTGCATCAACACATAGATGAAGAGTCTTTTATGCTATATATGATTGTGCGTTTGCTAGAGTAGATGAATGACTTAGTAGATAAGAACCTACCTAGAATTTTATCTCTTAAACTAATTAGACGTCAACCTACCTTTATGATGAGTAGTCTATCTCTAATCTTTGCGTGTTTTATCCCTTATGTTTTATAATTCATTATATTTATTTGCTTATCCCTTATGGCTTATCCCCGCCAAAGTAAGTGACTGTGTGATCAATTTCTCATAGGTAGTCATATTTTGCAAATCTAGCTTCAGTTTAAGTCCTTAGTTCATTCCCTTGAGCTAAATATAAATTAACGATACCTAAAATATTTCCTGGTGAAGTGCTCTGATGTTATTTTATCTGTGCGCTTGTAGATCCCATATTATAAGAGGAGCATTTCTATACCCACACTTCTGGCATCATGCTAGGGATGACAATTTAGTGGGAGTGCCATTAGAAGTGTCAACAACATGGTAGCTCGAGAAATCAATCTTGAGGAGAAGCAAGTATGTGTGCCCACTCTGATGATTCAAGAGACATTATTGAACTACCTTCTCTTGTTGCACCTATGTTGACAGTCCTTAACGTCAAGATTATACCATCAATTAATGCACAACATAATAGGAAAATGATTATTAGTGCATAGTTGTAGGGTTTATTCCTAACAAGTTCCACGAGTTGTGTTGCTCTCACTTGTTTTGCAAATAATCAATATTTCACCACATAAGAGTATCTCAAATTATGAAACAGAGCACACCATTGCGAAGAGCTCGTTGAGACGATCGAAACGGACCTATGTTGGGTATTCTTAACATCATTACCAAAAGTAGACTTAGTTTTCTAATTGTGATAACGGTGCCAAAAATGCCAAACCTATCTCTCATATCACTTAAGCCAAGTTGTCATCCCCAGCATGACATGAGAGACACGGTATTGAAATATGCAGTTGCTCATCTAAATAAATAATGAATTTGATCGACAAGCGCACAGATTAATACCGACGTAGCATTTTAACCGGGAAGTATTCCAGGTATCGTTATTTATATTTTTACCACTGGGAAGGGATTAGCAATCATCAATGTTAATTATAGAATGGAATATGAGATTGAGCATCTATCATTGCATGTATAATTGAGAACATTTATCTAACTCTTTCATACAGGGTAAGTGTCACATAAAGAATATATAAATTAATGAATAGTGACAAAGATAATTAATCTGATCAGCATAACTAGCCACATAATAAATATGATAAGCACCTCAATTAGATACTCTAGAAAGTCATTAGCATGGAATTAGAACGAACTACAAGAATATTTCCTAAGTTATTCTCAACTATATAGTCTAGCATTATCATAGTTAGTGCAAGCATACTTAACAGTCATTGTGAGACAAGACTACGCCCATGCATAGTGATATTATCAAGGTAAATGAGAAACATATCAATCAGTCCTCTGTAATAATGTTGCTCTGCCAGCCCAATACACGAGAGGGGGACTATATAAGAATCAATGAAGCTGTCACTATCACGAACCACCCCACGATCTGGCATATTGAGTACAATCGCAGATAAATACGGTATAAGCACCACGCCTACACAATATCTATCATTTACCCATGGATCCGATGGATAAACGCTATACGATCCTAAACATGTATATAGATCCAATCTAACTAAGCCAAGTATATAACTATGATAAACTAATAACAATATAATTGTGAATATAAACAAGTAGAGCAAAGTCATAAGCAATATATTGAAGTAGAACAAAGTCATATTCATAATATTGAAGAACAAAGATGAACAATTAGAAGAACAATTAGAGAATTACCAAGAATCCTCTTGACAAATCCGGAAACCAATCGAAGATTGACTCCTTCTAGTTCTAATCCTATGTAGCTATGCTAATCTAGATGTATAATTGATGTGGTGGCTCTAGGCTTGATCAGAGGCTTCTTCTCCCTTGAGAATAATGAATTAGGGTTGAGAGGCTCTCTCCTCCAGGGGCCAGGAGGTCTGGTTTTATAGTCCCTCCAAGTGCGTATGGGTCGTCGGATCAAACTGACATTGATTGAACGGTTATCCTTGATCCTTTAGGTCGGTGGAGATTGATCTCGAAAGAAAGTCCTGATTGGACTCAGCAGGTGGGCGGGCGCCCTGGTCTCCTGGGCAGGCACCCAGGGCCAGGCCCCGTTCGGCCTCCGCTTCGTTCCCGTGGCTTCTGGAGTCTTCTAGATGTAAGATAATTGCGCGGCACATTAATATCTCTATGGAATCCCAACGTGTGGGCCTTTCTTCCGTATTTCCTGATAACCCCCTGCAGAAATAGACAAACACCAAAACTCATAGAATTCTGTCAGATAAGACCCTAAGTCTAGATGTTGATTTCATTTGGATCCTTTTCTTTGTTTATTTGATAATTAAATTTGATACTTAAGGACCGTCAACAAACTCCCCCAAGCTTACCTCTTGCTCGTCCCTGAGCAAGGATAAACTCAGTGATGGATCAGAAGTTGTTGCAATATCTTTAAAAATTGACGGTATACATGATTTTAAATAAGATCATATCTCTGAGTTAGAGTAAACTGTCAAGACTTAAAACTTACTTACTTACCTTTCACCACGGGACTTGTAACCGTCACTTCTGTCTTGAGTAGTTAAAAGATAGAACAGTCTAGTCAAGTGCCATGTCTCTTATCTTTGATCAGCTATAGCTCTGGAGTTTTTGCAGATTTTCAAATAAAACTCAGAGTTTCCTTGTATGACTCTCTCAGATCTTTCTTTTGTGGTATTTCTGGATCCTTACCAAGGCAGTGATGGTGTATGCCTTCTCTCAAAGTATGTGGTATTTGTGGTATAAGGCATAGTGACATTGCCTTCTCTCTCATCCTACTCTAATAAGGCTTTAATATCTGGAGCTCATAGGTGGGAGATAAAGTATACATACTTACAAGACATTTATTGTATAGTCAAACCATGGATCCAAAGAAACAAATCAATAAGTCAAATCAAGATGTGCATGTGTGGCGAATGAATGGTGTATGGTGATGATGGTGATAACAATGGTGAAAGTCTAATTCTACTTTTGCTCTTTTGAGGGGATACATACCTTTCTTGCTCTTTTGAAACTCGAGGATGAGAATGAGATGCTCTTCTTTTTCTTTTCTCTCAGGTGGGTATTTGGTACCCCTAATTCTACTGTCAGACACTTGTCCATTTTTACCTCTCGTCTCACTTTTTCTTTTCTTTCGAGGTTTCGAGCACTTGCTCCTTTTTATTTCCTCATATCTCTCTTTTTTTAGAGCACTCATCTCATGAAATAATATAGCAAATGGTAGTAACCAAGATAACTTGAGCATTTATTTCACAGGGGAAAAACAGAAATGTTTTTTGGCTATTCTCTCTCGGATTAGGAGTAGAATATTTTTGGGTGGTTCTGGAGATGGAAATGAGCGGATATATGTCCTGATAACCCCCTGCAGAAATAGACAAACACCAAAACTCGTGGAATTCTATCAGATAAGACCCTAAGTCTAGATGTTGATTTCATTTGGATCTTTTTCTTTGTTTATTTGATAATTAAATTTGATACTTAAGGACCGTCAACAACCTACCACTTGCTATATTAGGAATCTCGACGAGAGGGTCCTACGTTGTTATGACCAAGAATCTTCTAGAAGAGACCAGAGCCATCGCCACACCAAGAGTTACAGGGACTAACATAACAATTTCCATAGCTTTGGTGAATACTGTAATTTCAGGGATGAAAGCAGAAGAGTCCGAGAGGATAAGGATAAGGACCCAAACCAAATCACGTCAGAATCATGCAAGAATTGATGGGAAGGTTCTAGAGGACTTGGAAAGATACGGGAACAAAGACGACGGCCGAAGGCTAATAGGTGGGGCCAGCCAGCCCCACCCCCTAGGCCGGTTAGCCTGGCCTCACATGGAGGACTCTCTAGCTTCATGTGGCGGCTCCTACCCGAACCCTAGTTCGCATCTCAGCCCTTGTTCAAGGTCGGTTTGATCCGAGGGCCATGGCGCATCCCACTAGACTATAAAAGAACGGGTAGACCCCCCTAGAGGCATATCATCACAATTAATCAGTCATAAATTCAGTCCACGAGTCATTCAATCTAGGGCAACCAAGAGCTCCACCAACTAGGGCACAACTAGAATCTAGAATAGGAAGTAGAGGAGTCAAGCAACGCTTGGATTCTAGATCTAGTCAGAGAAGACTAGGTATTTACCTTGTACTTCTCTCTTGTATTCAACATTGTTCTTATATTTGTTCTTCTAGTTCATCATTGTGTTCTTCTAATTCATCTAGTTCATCTAGTTCATCATCTACTTATCTAGTTCATCGTGTTCTTGTTCTAGTTCTAGTTATTTTTCTAGTTCTTATTCTAGTTCTTGTTTAGGGTTGAATACTAGATATGACTTGTTATCATCATCTATTCATAATTGTAATGTTCATTGCCTACTTTGATTATATGTCTAGTATAGTTGGATTAGCTTCATGTTTACGCTTATGTTCATATAGAGTTCATCCTATAACGTTAGGGGTGAGTGGTATAAGTTGTGTATATGTGGTGCTTAGAAAATATCTATCTGTGGATGCACCCTATGTTCTGGGCCATGTGGTAGATCGTGAAGGTGACTTGTATAGCTTTGTTGAGTCCTCTGTAGTCCACTCCCTGAATGTAGGACAAGTAGAGCCTATTTGCAAGGTGAAGTCTTACTCTATTTCTAACCCACCCTGGCAATTACCCTTAAGTATGAATACATGTTAACTCCCACCATGATTATTAGATATAATTGCACTAGTTAGGGTAGCTCAATGACCTATGATTAGAATAACTTTAGGAGTTAGTCTCTATTTTCTAGTTCTTTCTAGACACGTCTAAGTAGGGAATGCTCTGTGGAACCCCTGATTGAATATTTTGGTTATTATCATCTTTATAATTTAAACGATTGATTCCTATTTTGAGTAGATCTAGTGGAACTCTTATCACACATGTAAATAAATTACTGCTCTCATTATATTCCCTCTGCTTGCCTTCCTAGTGGTAGAATGATAAATAACAATACCTGGAACTTTCCTAGGTGAAGTGCTACAACGGGTGTATTTTATCTGTGCGCTTGCGGATACATTTATTATTTTCTTTAGTGTTATGATCATGGATACAACCACACTTCTTACATTGTGTTAGGGATGACAACTTAGTGTAAGCAATGTAAGTAGTGTCCCATTCATTCCTAGCCCCTTTGCTACGATTAGGGTTCAGTCTACTTTTAGTAATCGCGCTATTGAATGCCAACAACCTACATGTGGGACACTATAGTGACAACACCTATTGTTAGTTCTCCTATGGCAACAATGAATGATGATGTGGTTTCTATCCCTTAGGATCCTATAGAACCTGATGCCACATATGAGGAGGTGCAACAACAGCCTCAAATAGAAGATGTGCCAAACATGGAGGCCCCGAGAAGGACTCAAAGAGTTAGAAGATCAACCATTCCTAATGATTATGAAGTGTATAATAATGAAGAGTTTCAAATGGAGGATTATTCCACCTTTTTGAAGAAGCCATGAGAAGCGAGCACTCATCAAAGTGGCTTAAAGCCATGAAAGATGAAATGGAATCAATGAGTACCAACAAAGTGTGGGACTTAGAACCTATTCCAAAAGGAGCCAAGATAGTGCATTGTAAATGGGTCTATAAGACAAAACATGACCTAAGAAAATGTGGAAAGGTTTAAAGCATGGCTTGTGGCAAAAGGTTTCACACAAAGAGAAGAGATTGACTACAATGAGATATTTTCTCCAGTCTCATGTAAAGATTCCTTCAAAAGCAAAATGGCATTAGTGGCACACTATGATTTACAATTACATCAGATGGATGTAAAGATGACATTCCTCAATAGGGATCTAGAGGAAAATGTTTACGTGTCACAACCAAAAGGTTTTGTCATGGAAGGTAAAAAATGAATGTAATGCCGACTAAAGAAATCAATTTATGGATTGAAGCAAGCTTCAAGACAGTAGTACTTGAAGTTTAACAAAACAATAAGAAATTTTGGGTTTAAAGAAAATGTTGAGGACAATTGTGTTTATGTAAAGTTTAAGAATGGAAAGTATATATTGCTAATATGGTATGTAAATGATATCTTACTTGCTAGTAGTGATGTCCGTCTACTACTAGAGACAAAGAAGTTTTTATCCTCAAAATATGATATGAAAGATCTTGGTGAAGCTTCATTTGTATTGGGCATAGAAATCCAATGAGATAGAAGTAAAGGGGTATTGGGACTGTCACAGAGATATACTTAGAAAAGGTTCTAAAGAAATTTAGCATGCACAAATGTAGTGCCTCACCTGCACCTATAGTCAAGAGCGATAGATATGGGGATTTTCAATGCCCTGAGAACCAATATGAGCTGAATCAAATGAAAGCGATTCCATATGCTTACAAAAGAAAGTCTTACATATTTACAAGGCACAAATGGTCTTTGCTAACGTATAGAAGATCAGTTTCCATGCACATAGTAGGGTACTCAGATTTTAATTATGCAAGAGATGACAAAAAGTCCATGCTAGGAAATATATTTACTCTCATAGGAGGAGCAATATCATGGAAAAGCTCTAAACAAACTGTCACTACATCATCCATAATGTATACTGAGTTTGTAGCATGTAATGAGGCGATGGGGCAGGTGAACTGGTTAAAAAAGTTCATACCCAGTTTTGAAGGTGGTCGACAATATACATAAACCACTAAAGTTATACTACGATAGTGATCCAACAATACAGTACACTCACAATAGACTGACATAAACCACTAAAGTGGTGTTGCCAATTGTTGGTATTTCTAAGCATCACTTACTAAGAATAGAATAAAGACTCTATCCTCAGTAGCCAGGTTGTCATCCCCAACATGACACTAGAAATACACTGGTGGTAGTAAATATGTAATGCTCTCTTCGAATGATGAATATAGAATAGAGTATCCACAAGCGCATAGACATATACCATTGTAGCATTTCACCCAGGAAAGTTCTAGGTATCGTATTTATAATTTTACCCATGGGAAGGATAGCCAAGGAAATAGATATCACTTGCATGTATTCTCGAAAAGTCTAATCTAAGGTTTGGTCTAAGCAAATTAATCCTTGTATCGTCTCCTTTTATTTATTAAGCAAACTCTAAGATCACACAAAAAATATATAGGGAAATCTTTATTTGGGTTTTAATGGTTATTCATCTTTTTATTTATTTTTATAATCTAAACAAAACAAACTCAAAGTCGAAATTCAAAGTTCAAATTTAAAAGGTGGAAAAATACTTAGCTAAATACATGGGGGTATGCCCTCCCCCAAGCTGGATGTTGATGTAGTCTCTTGCTGTAGCAGACTGGTAGTGAAGATACCTCCTCTGGTTGTCAGCTTGTCTCTATGGAGCTCAAATAGACCACAAAGCTTGTGGAACTTGATTGAGTGTTAGTGATAAACCTCTAAGCCTTGCATGTCTAGAACTTCACAAATTGACTGAGCATGTAATCTTTAGGATCTTTTCTTTTTGGTTTTTAAATTTTTATATATTTTTATGATTTTCATATTTATAATACAAAAAAGGAAAATGTAACTAGACCGACTGTAAATTTATTTCTGTGCCACCACGGTGAGTAATCTTTATGGATTGCCACAAAGTTATTCACATGGGGCTTAATATTTTGGAAAGCTATGCATGATAAATTTTTATTTTCTTTTTCTAATGCAAATGGGTGTTGAAATAAATGAGTATAACCATAAGGAAATTAAATATGCTCTAAGGGAAATTGATGCAGTACTAAAAAGGGAAATATGGATAATTACCAAATGTACCTTTTGGCGAGGGTTCGGTGTTTTTTGAGTCCTCCAAACAGGACCAGACTCTTTTCTCTTCTGCTTTCTTCAGTCACCTTGGATGGCTTCTCCGGTGACTCCAATTCCACCTCTTCCTATGCTGGTGTGTAAAAAATAATTATAGCTTTTTGAACCCATACCTGTTTGGTCAGCGAGGTGTGGACTTTGATGAGGGAGCTTCGCCTTCAATGATGTCTTCTTTCACTTCTTCTATGACATTCTCTTCTGGGTATCGATCTTCATGTCTTGACATCTCTCCTTCATAGTCAGTCCATCCGTCCTTCAGGATTTGTTTCTTTTGACGTTGAGAACGGCGCCTTCTTCTTGATCTGTGCTTCTAGGGTTCTTCACTCACTGTATAGTTAATGAAATATCAACGTACCTTCTCAGCTAGGAATTGGAAGTGGACTTCTCCTATCCCGATGTAAATGGTCACTCAAGTGGTATTGAGGAACGGCCTTCAATGATGATCGGTGGATCATGGTCTTCTTCTCCTATGTCCAAGACTAGGAAGTCGGGGATGAAGTGGTCATCGATTTGTACTGGTACATCCTTGGCAATCTCGTCTAAGAATCGGTAGGTCTGGTCCACCATCTGTAGCTGTATAAAAGTGGAATACAATGACATTTTTCCATATAGAAATTCATAAGTCACCTTAGCCATGATGTTGAATTCTGCGCCAGTGTCGCAAACCGCCTTCTGGAAGGAGCATCGATTGATGGTGCATTTGATGGTTGGTGCACCTAGATCTTCTCTCTTTATCAAATGGGGAGATACGAGGAGATGGTCATGGTCTTTGTGGATTGCACTGACCATCATCACTGTCTCAACCTTTGGCTGCCTATTCTTGTTCCTCCAATTGTTCTTTTTCTTCTCGGTTCCATCATAGTTCTAGTGATTGTACGGTGTCTAGAGATGTGCAGGAGCTTTGAGTGTATGCTTCCTGAATGTGAATATTTCTTTTCTCCCCCTGATGCTGAAACATATCTTCGCATTGTCGGCGTGCATCATGGCCTTGGTGGTGCTTAAAAATGGGTGCCCTAGAATGATGGGTGCCCTCTTGCTCCACCAGCCTCTATCACCACGAAGTCTACAGGGACGTATGAATGGCCCACTTGGATGTAGACGTCTTCAAGGATGCCTTTGGCATAGCCTAGTGTCTGGTCTGCAAGCTGCAAGCACATAGTTGTATACAAAATGGATCTCCACGAAGTTACTCATACAGTACCTTGGGCATGATGTTGACGCTTGCGCCGAAGTCACAAAGAGCCTCTGGGAAGTGGTTGTCTCCAATGTTGATGGGGATGACCGGCCTTCCTGGATCACCTTTATTTTTAGGCAAGGACTCGTCTTTCCAGCCTTCGGCCGATGCAGCTCTAAAATAACTCCCTGCATTGTATATATTGACAAGATTTGCAGATTCTAATTCTTCTAGTTGTCCCATAATCTTTCCTTGGTTAGCGAGAGGAACAACAGTTATCAATTGAGATATTTGAGATTCAACCATTTTATTAAAGCCGTGTTGATTCTTAATTGCTATAGAAAAATTATCTATCCTAGCATTGATTGTTTCTAAAGTTCTATCACTGGATGCTATTTTCTCAGAAAGGTTATCCATTAATTTTTCTTGATTTATAACTAACCCTCTCAAAGGTGGCTGTTTGAAGTTATTGAAATTATTACCTTGATAGTTACCTGAGTAGTTAGGTTTCTGTTGATTCTAGCCTTGATTTTGTTGTGGATGATTGTAGTAGTTGTTGAGGTAGCTCACATCCTCCTAGAGTGTTGGGTAGTGGTTGCCTGAATGCCCAGTATCTCCGCATTCTTCATAAGTCATGCGGGAATCATGGATGTGCATGACTTCATTTTTCTCACTGGCTCTTCATCGAGCCTCTTCATGAGGAGGTCTATCTTGGTGCTCAAATGTCTACTTCCTTGAGCTGGTGCATACCTCCACCTCTCTAGCGGGTCTAAGTATGTTCTTCACTCCAACTTTGATTAGAGGCCATCTTTTCCACAAGAGCAGTGGCTTGAGGAATAGTAAGTGATAAGAATGCTCCTCTAGCAGTGGCATCCATGGTCTCACGGGTGCTATTGGAGAGCCCACGATAGAAAGTTTGCATAAGGAGCCAATTCTCCATCCCATGATAAGGACATTCTAGGATGTAATCTTGAAAGTGCTCCTAGTCTTCTGGGACTGTCTCATCATTATGTTGCTCAATACTTGTAATTTTCCCACGCAAAGCATTCGTCTTGCCTACGGGGAAGAACTTAGCCAGGAAGTTGGTGGAATAGATCGCCCATATAATATTCTTGTCTTTATTAGTGTAGAACCACTGCTTCACCCTTCCTAAGAGTGAAAATGGAAAGAGGCGGAGTAGTATGGCGTCTCTTATAACTCCTTTGATGGTGAATGTGCTGCAAATCTTTAGGAAGTTCTGAAGATGAGCACTTGCATCTTCGTGTGTCTTTCCACAAAACTAACTAGCTTGCACCATGTTGATTAGTGCCGGCTTGAGCTCAAATGGTTGATCTCCAACATTTACAACAGGTCCAGTGCGAATGTTGTCAGTGGTGGGAGCAGAAAACTCACGAAGTGATCTTTCAGTCGTCGCTTCAAACTCTGGTGTTAAAGTTTGAACAATGCTTGAATGATCTTCCAAATCAGTTGAGACATCGAACTCAGATGATGATGATGATAATGACGATGACGATCATACTTTCTTCAACTTAGCTCTATTTCTTTTGATTAATGCTTCAGGATTGTCATTGAAATTATCTGGAAGGTCAAATCTATTCATACATCACCCTGCATAAGATCCATAAATAGACAAAAGACAAGGGTGAGCCTGCATAAGTAGAGATAATGATGGTTCCTCTACATGTGATGTCTTTAATTCCTTTGAATGACCATAACCTTCCCCGGCAACGGCGCAAGAAATGCTTGTTGGTATTTCTAAGCGTAACTTACTAAGAATAGAATAAAGACTCTATCCTCAGTGTCCAAGTTTTCATCCCCAGCATGACACTAGAAATAAACTGGTGGTAGTAAATATGCAATAGTCTCTTAGAATGATAAATATATATTAGGGTATCTACAAACGCACAGATATATACCATTGTAGTATTTTAACTAGAAAAGTTCCAAGTATCGTATTTATAATTTTAACCATGGGAAGGATAGCTAGATATCACTTGCATGTATTCTCAAGAGGTCAACCATGTTTTATCTATCTATCTCAATGCAAGGGTAAGTTACATAATAAAGATATATGTAATGAATAGTAATGATAAACAAACATAGAATGATAAATGCATCTCTAGAGTACTCCAGTCTATAGCACTAGCATGGATTAGAATGATCTATGAGGATATTTCCTATGTTATTCTAACTATATAGTCTAAGCATATCATGATTAGTGCAATTATACTTGGCAATCATAGCAAGAGAAGGTTATATCTACACATATAGACATTACTAAGGAAAATCAGGAATAGAGCAATCATCTCCCCGTAATTAGTGTCTACAGAAATAACTACATTCGGAGGGTGGACTATAGAGGACTCAACGGGTATGTCACCTCGAGATCTACCACATGGCTCGGAACATAGGGTGCAAACGCAGACAAACACGATATAGGCACCACGCCTACATAATGTTGACCACCCACCCATGATATCAATGAGCGAGCGCGCGAACATATGTTTGAATATAAATCTAAACTAGCTATGCCAAGCATATAATCATAATAAACTAAGAACAATATATTAAGAATATAAGCAAGTAATGCAAAGTCATATCCAATATAATAGAAAAGAGCAAAGTCATATTCATAATAAGATGAAATATTGTATAAAATGATGAACTAGAATAAACTAGGAGAAAGATTACAAGACCGAGTAAACTCTGTGACGGATCCAGAAACCAAGCAATGCTTGCCTCCAACTAGATTTATTCTATGTAGCTATGCTTCTAAACTTGGAGCTCTAGAGAGATGAGGGTAGAGAATGATTTCTATGAATGAGAATGATATGTGGTGCCCCCAAACCCTAGGATCTACCCCTCCTTATATAGGCCGGTGGGTTGACTCCTAGCCCTTCAATCAAACCAACCTTAATAGACGAAGATCCTTGCTCTTCTAATAAGTCGGTTTAGCCCACGATTCGCGACTTGGCTTCTCATTGGACCAGGGCCACCCTACTTGGCCGCCCTAGCCCCACCTCCCCTCGGGTTCTCCTTCGTTCTAGTGGCTTCCCGACTCTTTTAGATCCTTCTTCATATGTGGCATAGATATCTCGTTTCTCTCTATCTAATCATGATATGTGAGCCTCTATGGGTCATTTCCTGATAACCCCCTGTAGAAATAGACATTCACCAAAACCTGTGGAAATCTATTAGTTGAAACCCTATTCTATTGTTGGTGATTGTTTTATGTCCTTATTGCATTTTCTTGTTGATACAAAATTGATACTTATCTACCATCAACACCAATCACACTAACATAAAGTATTATATTATGAAAGATAAAGTCCAGGTTCAAATGATAAGTCTCGAGCATATAAGTACTGAAAAGATACTAAAGGATCCACTTATGCAGACCATATTTTGTCAATACTAAAGGCTTACCACCCAACCTGTTCACAGAACATGTAGCTAACATGGGTTTAAGGGAAAGTCTATGATTTCTGGACAATAACCCAAAGTGAAAGCAACAATTTCAGATCAGAGATGTGTATTGTAGTTTTAAAATCTATTGGTGATTGACTGTGACGATGAAACATGCTATATGCACTTATTTGTGATGGAACGGGTAAAGTAAAAAGTGTTTAATTCAAAGTTTAAAGATTAAAGTATATGTTGAGATTAAAGGGGAAGAATATTGGATCGGTCTCTCCACCAACAGACCCAACGCCCTGTTGGGTCTTTGATCTGCGCCCTGATCAGAGGTGTCCAATCCTACATAGTTGGTGGGCCCCCATCACACTATGCAATATAAAGAGGTGGCGGCGCTAGTTGGTGGGCCTATCACACTTCTCCGCCACCTCCGCGCCATCACTGACGACATGGCTGCCTCGGGATCCAACTCTACCACGCCTGCACCTCCCTCCGATGGTCGGTAACTCAACCTCACTCTCTCTTTCTCCCTCAGATCTAGGCCTCTCTACTCATGTTTTATCACGAACAATGTTTTCAAGACGGTTGGTCGTGTCTGGATGCTGGGTGTCGGTGTTTTCCCCCGGGGGGTCACACCAACGAGTAAATTTGTATGCGTGCTCCCTTTCCCGGATGGGGATGCAAGAAGACACAGAGATTTATCCTGGTTCGGGCAAGAGAAGGCCCTACGTCCAGCGGGGGGGAGAGAGTTTGTATTATCTCGCACCTAAGTGCTTGTACAGGGGCGAATACAAGCGTGGTATGAAGTGTGGAGCTCTACTACGTATGAGCGTGGTCTTGTGTCGTGATCCCCCTGTTCTATTCCTGAGTCCCTCCTTTTATAGTTCCAAGGAAGGACCTAGGGTACATGTATAGGTGTAGGAATTGGAGTCGATAGCAGCATGGTGCGCTGACCTACTCGAGGTTTCCGTACCGGCATGACCTCGAGCCGTCCCGTCTTAATAGCCTGGTGATGATCACGCGTGCCCCTGCATTCTGCTCTGCGCGCCGTCTTGGATTGGTTCGACGGATGCACGCTTACATGGCTCGGCGGCAAATCCGGCGGAGCGGTTACGGCGTGGTCAGTCGACGCCCGACTCGTCTCCCGGAAGGAGCCTGGTGAAGTCGAGGGTCGGACGCCGTACGAGGTGTCGATATCTGGAGCGCTGACCTTGGGTGTCTCGAGGGGGTCCCGATTAGACGTTCCATCCTTGTTTCCCGCGTCCTGACACGCCCTGGGTCGTTCGGTGGGAAGGCTGCAAAAAGAACGATGGGACAGAAGCCTGTTCCTATCACGCCTCCCGTGACCCGTGTGTTAGGTGGGGAAGCGTCAGGTGCATTAAATGCCCTGGCTCTCATGCGCGCGTCAGGCGGCGGACAGTGTCCTTGCGCTCGACGCCTCTCGGTTCGCTCGAGCCCGCTTCCGTATTCGACGGCAGTTGTCGCTCGAGCCCTGACCGATTCGCTCGACGCTATTTCCGTCTTCGAGGCTGCGGCCGTCGATGGCCGCGCGTGTGTACGGATGGTCTCGTTATACGCATTGGTGAGGGTACCCCTTGTTGATACCCTCGACAGTAGCCCTCGAGTCTTCATTCGAGCGCTGGCGCTCGAGTGGAGACTTTCGTTTTTTACGGTCGAGCTTCCACGGGGGCGCGCGAGCGACCCCGCGGGGGTAGCTCCCGAGCCCTCGAGGGAGTATTTAACTCCTTCGAGGGTTTTTTTGCCAAATTTGCAGAAACGCTGTCAACACCCGTGGTGGAAGGTTCTGTTCGGCTTTGCCTTGCGTGGAGGTTTCGACGTACTCTCGATAGAGCGAGCGTCTTCCACCCCAGATTGAGTTCCTAGCGGGTAGTCCAAGTGAGAACCTGTGCCCCTTTCGAGGGGGTCAGCTGTAGCCCGGAGGCGTCCTCATAAAGCAGGGTCGACGTGGTCGGGGATACCGGTCTCATTCAATAGAGTCCAGCGGCTCGATGCCTCCCTTCGGGGGGATTCCTCTCGACTGTCTCGACCCTACCTTGGACATCGCCAGCGAGTCCTCGAGGCGGGCCTCGATCTTCGACCACTCGCTGGGGATCCCTGACTCTTGGTGCTCGAGATCGGCTGTCGAACCCTTTCAACGGGCCAGCCATCGACCTCTCGAGACTATCGTGAGCGCATACCTTGGCTTACGAAGTAAGGAAGCTGCCGTGCCGGTTCGTCTTTCTGCCCGTTGGGCGCACCTTTTGAGGTAAGTGACGTTGCGACACTGTATCGGCGGGGAATTCGGAGCGTCCGGCTGTTCGATGTTCCATGCGTTGGTGAGAATTGCCCCCTTTTCGTCCGCCAGCTTGTACGTTCCCGGCTTCAGGACCTCGGCTACCACGTACGGACCTTCCCAAGGCGGAGTCAGCTTGTGGCGTCCCTGATTGCTTTGCCGGCGTCGTAGGACTAGGTCGCCCACGTTGAGGTCCCTCTTGCGCACATGCTTGTCGTGGTAGCGTCGAAGCCTTTGCTGATATCTGGCAGAGTTGAGGAGGGCCATGTCTCTAGCCTCCTCAAGTTGGTCGACCGCGTTTTCTTGAGTCTCTTTGTTCGATTGCTCGTTGTAGGCCTTGAGTCGAGGTGACCCATACTCGAGGTCTGTGGGGAGGATAGCCTCAGAGCCGTAGACCATGAAGAACGGGGTGTATTTTGTGGCCCTGCTTGGTGTTGTCCTAAGGCTCCATAGGACTGAGGAAAGCTCCTCGACCCATTTTTTGCCGAATTTCTTCAATCGATTGTAGATCCTTGGCTTGAGTCCTTGCAAAATCATGCCGTTGGCACGCTCGACTTGGCCGTTAGTTCGAGGGTGGGCTACTGCAGACCAGTTCACACGGATGTGATGCCGATCGCAGAAGTCCAAGAACTTTTTACCGGTGAACTGGGTGCCGTTGTCGGTGATGATGACATTGGGGATCCCAAACCGATGGATGATGTCGGTGAAGAAAAGGACGGCCTGCTCGGAGCGGATGTTGGTGATGGGTCGAGCCTCGATCCATTTGGAGAACTTGTCAATGGCCACCATCAAATGGGTGAATCCTCCTTTCGCCTTTTGTAGAGGTCCTACTAAATCGAGCCCCCACACCGCAAACGGCCAGGTAATGGGGATCATCTGAAGAGCGTGGGCAGGCAGATGCGTCTGCTTGGCGTAGAACTGACACCCGTGACATGATCGTACGAGCTCGATGGCGTCCGCCACGGCCGTTGGCCAGTAGAAGCCTTGTCGAAAAGCGTTCCCTACAAGGGTCCGTGGAGCGGCGTGGTGACCGCAAGCCCCCGAGTGCAGGTCATCGAGGAGTTTTCGGCCTTCTTCCACGGTGATGCAACGTTGTAAGACCCCCGTCGGGCTCCGTCGATATAGCTCGTTGTCTTCGCCATAGATCACATATGATTTGGCCCGTCGAGCGATACGACGAGCTTCTGACCTGTCTTCCGGCAACTCGTCGCGGATAAGGCAGTCGAGGAACGGTGTGCGCCAATCGAATGGTCGACCTGGTCGTCGTTCTATCTCCATCATCTCTTCCACCATTAAGAGCGTATCGACAGCATTGGTTGGTTGGGCGGTGGTGGCGTCGACGCCAGCCCCCGTGCCTAGGTCGACGGATGGCTCGTGAAGATCCTTTGAGAATGCATCAGGCGGCACCGTGCCTCTGGTCGATGCGATCTTGGCGAGTTCGTCGGCTGCCTCGTTGTAGCGTCGAGCGATATGGACAAGCTCGAGACCGTGGAACCTGTCCTCGAGTCGACGGACCTCCTTGCAGTACGCTTCCATTTTTGGGTCGTGGCAGCTCGAGGTTTTCATTACTTGGTCGATGACGAGTTGGGAGTCACCTCGGACGTCGAGGCGTCGGACTCCTAACTCGATAGCGATCTTGAGACCGTTGACGAGGGCCTCATATTCTGCGACATTGTTAGATGCGGCAAAATGAATCCTGATTACGTACCTCATGTGGACGCCCAAGGGTGAGATGAACAGCAGGCCGGCTCCGGCTCCAGTTTTCATGAGTGACCCATCGAAATACATCGTCCGTAGTTCCGCCTGGACCTGGGTCGGGGGGAGCTGGGTGTCCATCCATTCTGCGATGAAGTCTACCAGGGTCTGCGATTTGATGGCCTTGCGAGGCGCATAAGTGAGAGTCTCACTCATGAGCTCGACCGACCATTTTGCTATTCTTCCCGTGGCTTCTTTGCTCTGGATTATTTCGCCTAAAGGAAAAGACGAGACCACCGTGATGGGGTGGCCAAGGAAGTAATGCTGCAGCTTGCGACGGGCAAGGATTACGGCATAAATCAGCTTCTGGATTTGGGGATAATGTGCTTTGGTCTCCGAAAGCACCTCGCTGACGAAATACACTGGCCTCTGAACCGGTAGCGCATGTCCCTCCTCCTGCCTCTCGACCACCACCGCCGCACTGACGACCTGGGTCGTCGACGCGACGTAGAGGAGCAGCGGCTCTGCAGGTTGAGGTGGAACCAGGACTGGTGCCGAGGTCAGCGTCTTCTTCAGCCTTTCGAGTGCTTCCTCGGCCTCGGGGGTCCAAGAAAAGCGCTCGACCTTCTTTAGGAGTCGATATAATGGTAATGCCTTTTCTCCTAGTCTCGAGATGAAACGGCTCAGAGCCGCCAGGCACCCCGTGACTCTCTGTACACCCTTGATGTCTCGGATCGGCCCCATTTTCGTGATAGCCGAGACTTTCTCGGGGTTGGCCTCGATGCCGCGCTGCGAAACGATGTATCCTAGGAGCATGCCTCGAGGCACACCGAAAACGCACTTCTCGGGATTGAGCTTGATCCGGCTGGTGCGTAGGCAGCTAAAGGCAATCTCGAGGTCCAGGATCAGGTCTCCTCGTCGCTTTGACTTGACGACAATGTCGTCGTCGTAGGCCTCGACTGTTGACCCTATATGTTCGCCAAATACGTGGAGCATGCAACGTTGATACGTGGCTCCCGCGTTTCGAAGCCCAAATGGCATGGTCACATAGCAATACATCCCAAAAGGCGTGATGAAAGAGGTCGCGAGCTGGTCGGACTCCTTCATTTTTATTTGGTGGTAACCAGAATATGCATCAAGGAAAGAAAGGGTTTCACATCCCGCGGTAGAATCGACAATCTGATCAATGCGTGGCAATGGAAAGGGAACTTTTGGACATGCTTTATTCAGACTAGTATAATCGACACACATCCTCATTTTCCCATTCTTTTTCTTAACTAATACAGGGTTTGCTAACCAGTCAGGATGATGAACCTCCTTGATGAATCCGGCCGTCAAAAGCTTGTGGACTTCCTCGCCAATGATCTTGCGCTTCTCCTCATCGAATCGGCGCAACCGCTGCTTCACTGGCTTGGAACCGGCTCGAATCTCCAAGGAGTGCTCGGCGACTTCCCTCGGTATGCCTGGCATGTCCGAGGGACTCCATGCAAACATATCAGCATTTGCACGGAGAAAGTCGACGAGCACGGCTTCCTATTTGGGGTCGAGGTCGGCGCTGATCGTCAGCACTTTGCCGTCGGAGTTGTTGGGGTCGAGCGGGATCTTCTTGGTTCCTTCTGCCGCCTCGAAGCTGCCCGCATGACGCTTAGGCTCTGGAGCCTCAGCGGCCATGGCCTCGAGCTTTGCAACGAGCTCGGTGGAGCTCTCGACCGCCTCCCCGTACTCGACGCACTCGACGTCGCACTCGTACGCGTGCTCGAAGGAGGAACTGACAGTGATGACGCCTTTGGGACCAGGCATCTTCAGCTTCAAGTAGGTGTAGTTGGGTATAGCCATGAACTTGGCGTAGCCCGGGCGCCCGATGATGGCGTGGTACGTGCCTCGGAACCCAACCACCTCAAAGGTGAGGGTCTCCTTCCTGAAGTTGGCCGCCGCGCTGAAGCAGACCGGTAGGTCAATTCGACCTACTGGCAGTGCCTTTTTCCCTGGCACGACGCCATGGAAACCGCCGGCGCTTGGCTGGAGGCGTCCTCTATCGATGCCGAGGAGGTCGAGGGTCTCGAGGTAGATAATGTTGAGGCTGCTGCCACCATCCATCAGCACTTTCGAGAGTCGGGTGTTGACGATGATGGGGTCGACGACGAGCGGGTAGACGCTTGGGGCGACTACCTTGTCGGGGTGGTCCTCTTGGTCGAAAGTGATAGGAGTGCTTGACCAGCTAAGGTACTGGGGCACCGCCATTCTTGCCGCAAAGACTTCGCGACGCTCCCTTTTGCGCTGCCTCATGGTTAATTGAGTCGAGGGCCCGCCATAGATCATGTAGCAGTCGTGGACGGCGGGGAAGCCGTCGTCATCTTTGTTGTCCTCCTTGCTGCCAGCCTTCTCTTTCTTGGAGTCATCACGCGTATCTTTTTTGAACCCCAGACCGTCGAAATGTTTTCTCAGCATACGACAGTCCTTGAGCTTGTGGTTGGCGCCTCCCTTATGGTAAGGGCACGGCTCCTCTAACATCTTGTCAAAGATGCCTCCATCCGGAGGGCCTCGAGGCTTCTTTCGATCCATGGCGGCAACAAGGTTGTCATCGGAATCTTCCCGGTGGATCTGCCGCACTTTCTGCTTCTTTTTATTCTTCTTAAGGCCTCGACTGGGGGTCCCATCTTCGTCGACGGGCTGCTTGCCTTTTCTTCCTTCTGAGCTGAAGAAGGCGCCGACTGCCTCCTCTCCTGCCGCGTAGTTGGCTACTACGTCCATCAGCTCGTCGACGGTCTGAGGTCAATTGCGACCTAATTCCCGCACCAAGTCTCGACTGGTGGTGCCCGAGACAAACGCCAAGATGACGTCGTGGTCAGGGATGTGCGGCAGCTCAGTGCGCTGCTTCGAGAAGCGTCGAGCATACTCCCGAACAGTTTCTCCTAACTTCTGCTTGCACTTGCTGAGGTCCCACGAGTTCCCTGGCCGTATGTAGGTCCCTTTGAAGTTACCCTCGAAGACTCTGACCAGATCAACCCAGTTGTGGATCTGATTGGCAGGGAGTTCCTTGAGCCATCGACGGGCGGTGTCGGAGAGGAAAAGGGGTAGCTGTCTGATGATGGCTCGATCATCACCTCGAGCGCCACCTAGCTGACAGGCCAGCCTGAAGTCGGCCAGCCACAACTCTGGTTTGGTCTCTCCATTGTACTTCGCGATGCTGGTCGGGGGTCGAAATGGATTGGGCAGGGGCGTGCTGCGGATCGCCCTGCTGAACACCCGTGGGCCTGGTGGCTCGGGGGCCACCCGGTCCTCGTCGCTGTCGTATCTCCCACCGCGATGCGCGCTATAACCGCGCTCTTCCGCGTCTCCGTGCCGGCGGTGTCGATTTTCTTTGATGTCGTGCCGCGCGTCGTGTCGACGTTGATTGTCGACGGGGAGGACGAGAGCGGTCTTTCTACCTCGATGGGGAGGTTGTTGATGGACCGACACCTCCTCTTCGTTTAGAGGCTGTTCGTCGCGCTTCTCTGTGGCAGCTCCTCGTCGTCGAGATGCCGAACTTTCGGCTTGTTCAACCGCCGCCACCTGGAGCAATGTCTGTACCTCATCTCGAATGCGTCGGGCCTGGGAATTCGACGGCTCTGGCATGTTACGTAGCAGCATCGTCGCTGCCACTACATTCTGGCCTGCTCGAGGGAAACGGCTGACAGGTTGCTCTGGCTCCGCGTCGCCGACGATCTGTCGATGTACCTCTCGAGCGCGTCTGCGGACACTTCCGCCCGGCGGGTAGGGCAGGTCTTGCTCGAGGATTTGCTCGAGCAGGACGAGGCGCTCGCGGTCTTTGTCGAGCTTCATCTTGAGCTCCCGCAGCTGCGCGAGCTGCGCGGTTCTGTCTTCCTGAGGAGGGGGGTCGACCTGTCCCTCGTTCCCAGGCGTCCTGGGGTCTTCTCGCGCCGCGGGGGCTCGACCACCCGCAGCAGCATCCCGTGTCTCGTCAGTAGTTTCTACCGCCCCGTCGATGTGATAGCATTCCCTCGTAGGGTCATAGCTATCTGTCTCGGAGTCGGAGTCCGGTTCGGCGGCGTAGAAATACCCACGTCCTTCCTCCAGCAATCGTTGCCTGAGGGAGGTGATCGAGTATCGTCCGGGGCCTAGACGACGGAGGCCTTGTACTCGGGATAGGTCCGGCAGCTCGGACGCCGGCCGCCGCGCTTCAGAGCTACGTGGGAGGACCATTGGTCTTTCTACGTACGTCTGGGCGTTTGGGCATACCGCCCTGGCGAGCGACGCCGCGGCGTTGTCCAATCCGAACGGCAGTGCTGCTCTTGGAGTGAACAACCCGTGTGGAAGTAGCCTAGCAGCGGTGGGGGAGAGCGCGCGAGACGCGTCCCCTCCCGTCGTCGCGCGGTGCTGAGTCGTCGCGCTTGTTACTCCGTCACACGGTGCTGCCGACTTGTGGCCTACGTCCTGCCTCGCACGAGTTGTTGGTCGTGCTGAAGCAGAGGGGCCGCGGTGGTGCTGTCCGCGCCTCTTCTTAGGCGGGGAGGCGTGGTGGTGAGGGCGTCTCGGGGCCTTCAACCGTGCTGGTGTAACGCGGGCTCCTCCTGGTCCTTTGACTGAGAGCAAGATCATGTCGTAGCCGGAGCCCGTAGACATGAACTCGAGACTCCCAAACCAAATCACCGTGGAGCGCGGAAATGGCGAGGCAAGAGTAGCCATCCGGAAAGGAGTGGGAAATCGATGAAAAAACACGCAGGACCCCTACCTGGCGCGCCAACTGTCGGTGTTTTCCCCCGGGGGGTCACACCAACGAGTAAATTTGTATGCGTGCTCCCTTTCCCGGATGGTGATGCAAGAAGACACAGAGATTTATCCTGGTTCGGGCAAGAGAAGGCCCTACGTCCAGCGGGGGGGAGAGAGTTTGTATTATCTCGCACCTAAGTGCTTGTACAGGGGCGAATAAAAGCGTGGTATGAAGTGTGGAGCTCTACTACGTATGAGCGTGGTCTTGTGTCGTGATCCCCCTGTTCTATTCCTGAGTCCCTCCTTTTATAGTTCCAAGGAAGGACCTAGGGTACATGTATAGGTGTAGGAATTGGAGTCGATAGCAGCATGGTGCGCTGACCTACTCGAGGTTTCCGTACCGGCATGACCTCGAGCCGTCCCGTCTTAATAGCCTGGTGATGATCACGCGTGCCCCTGCATTCTGCTCTGCGCGCCGTCTTGGATTGGTTCGACGGATGCACGCTTACATGGCTTGGCGGCAAATCCGGCGGAGCGGTTACGGCGTGGTCAGTCGACGCCCGACTCGTCTCCCGGAAGGAGCCTGGTGAAGTCGAGGGTCGGACGCCGTACGAGGTGTCGATATCTGGAGCGCTGACCTTGGGTGTCTCGAGGGGGTCCCGATTAGACGTTCCATCCTTGTTTCCCGCGTCCTGACACGCCCTGGGTCGTTCGGTGGGAAGGCTGCAAAAAGAACGATGGGACAGAAGCCTGTTCCTATCACGCCTCCCGTGACCCGTGTGTTAGGTGGGGAAGCGTCAGGTGCATTAAATGCCCTGGCTCTCGTGCACGCGTCAGGCGGCGGACAGTGTCCTTGCGCTCGACGCCTCTCGGTTCGCTCGAGCCCGCTTCCGTATTCGACGGCAGTTGTCGCTCGAGCCCTGACCGATTCGCTCGACGCTATTTCCGTCTTCGAGGCTGCGGCCGTCGATGGCCGCGCGTGTGTACGGATGGTCTCGTTATACGCATTGGTGAGGGTACCCCTTGTTGATACCCTCGACACTGGGGGACCGTCCAAGTCGTCCAAGACGATTAGTCGTCGTCCAGGACCACTAATCGACCCTGGACGAGTCCCCTAGTCGTTCCCTACATATGGAGACTGATATATAGTATATATATTATGTAGCTATATACAATACACATTATACCATATACGTATACATGTTCTAGGCTCTAGAGTCTAGATAGGTCAGCTGGCCACTTACTTGGCTGCTGCGGAGCCCTTTCTTGTCTTGCTGGCTGCTGCACGTTGCACGCTTGAAGGGAGCATCTTCGTCGTGCAGTCCTCCTCCCTTGCATAGCTCTTGCAGCAGCAGCCACAAGGAAGAGAGGGAGGGCAGCTGGAAGGGAGGAAGGGAGGGAGGAGAAGCTGGGAGACGGAAGGGATGAGAGGAGAGGAGCAGCTGGGAGACAGAAGAGAGGAGAGGAGGGCAGCAATGGAGGTGGTTGCTGCTGCTGGACGGGAGAGGAGAGGAGTAAATGTGTTTGTCTCAAACAAGTGAGGGGTAGACAACATAAACCCTAATGGGCTTAGGCCAAAATATAAGGCAGCTAGCTAGGCCCAACTCTGAGATGCAGCCCATCTACTGCCTAGACCATCTCCTGACTGGACGCCAGACAACCTGGACGGATGATTAATCGCGACTGGACGACGACTAATCAGACGACCAGTTTCCTAGTCGTTCTTGCCAAGTCGGAGGCTTGGTCGAGTACCTCCAACTGTCTAGGACGATTAGTCGCGATTAATCGGACGTCTTAAAAACATTGATCGTGAACTAAAGAAATACTAGAACGATCCTAATAAAATAACATCCATAGCTCAACGACGTGAAGCTAAGCAGGTTCTCGCGCGCCCCTTTTGGTTTCGACACAGATTGGTAGCAGAATTTGTGCCTTCGTCGTCTTTCCTGAACTGAAAGCTACAGTACCTGCCGTGAACAAGGAGTGTTGCTGCAGTTGAGTGGAAGTGAAAGAATGAGCTAGACATGATGTTTTGAATGAACTAACGTTTTCATGCAGATCAGCGGAATCTGTGCTTTGTCCTCTTGTCAGACCGCAGGGCTTCCATGAACATGGCGTTGCTGCCATTGTGTGGAAGCAACATAGTCCGGGTCATTGGACCTGATATTTCGACATACAGAAGCAAGCTAAGAAAAGATGAACTCAACAGAAAATAATGTAAATAGATAATTGAGTTCTTTGTACCACTCAATGACAAGTTGCTTTGGCATGAAAGAGGATGAGATTGGGGCCCCACTACTGGACGCGCTCTCTTTGCCGAGGGCCCGAAACCCTCGGCAAAAGCCCAAAAACCCTCGGCAAAACCCTCGGCAAAGGCTTTGCCGAGGGCGGCCCTCGGCAAAAAGCTCTCGGGAAATTTTGAGTCAGCAAAGAGAGTCTTTGCCGAGGGCCATTTATCGGGCCCTCGGCAAAAAAAAGTAACTATGATGGTGCTGTTTCCTTGAATGGAGTCTTTGCCGAGGGCCTCTACCCACAGCCCTCGGCAAAGAAATTTTCTTTTTTTTTAAAAAAAAAAAGTCTTTACCGAGGGCCTCCACCTACAACCCTCGCAAAGAAATTTTGCAAGATTTTTTCCAATAAAGCTTTGCCAAGGGCTATAGTAAAGGCCCTCGGCAAAGACCCATTCTTTGCCAAGGGCCCTAGCCATTGCCCTCGGCAAAGAAACAGAAATTTATTTTTTTTTTGTTTTTCTTTTTTTGCATTCCATCAACACAAGCATTTCATATATATACATATACTACGATCATGCCCGTGCGTTGCAACGGGAGAAATAATTCCACGATAATACAACCGGAATCATTTATTTTGCGTTGCAATGTAAACATAACAATTCCATGGGAAAAATAATAATTCTACGATAATACAACCAGAATCATTTGTTTTGCGATGCAATATAAAAAAACAATTCCACAATAACTCAAGTTTAAACATGTGTTGTAAAATTACCAAAAAAAATAAGCGTCAAATATCTGCAAGACAAAACTATGCTACGATAATTTTAAGTTTGAATGTAGGTAGTATCATGTTCAAAATTGACTCTTTGAGCGTGTTTTGGACTCATGTTTTGCTTGACGGACCAACGGCTGCAATGATCATAGATGACGATGCCCTTAAATGTCTATAGCAAGCAGAAAGAAGTGCTTCATTTTCTTAAACGTTTGCCATTAGCGTTGAATACAACCCCTCGTTGTGTTTGCACAAAGTGCGCCCAGCTGCAGATAATAACAGAGTGCTGAATAAACCAATTTTCCAAACAGAATAATTTATTTAAACTACAATTCTGTTAAAAGTTTCAGAAAGTTACCTTTTTATTGTTGTCTGCTGCAATATCCTCTTCTTCAAAAATTCAAACTTTTTACTACTATCAAATCAGCAGTGTGGCAGCAGCAACATGCAGTCTGAACACAAGATCAAATTTGTGATGAGACACTTGAATGGTCGCCCCAAGATTAAACACCAAAATGGAGAAAATAAGACGGCAAGTGCAATGTTGTCTAGTATGTCTTTTTGTTCAGATAAAAATTTCGGTTATTTTATTGCATTATTGATTCTACATAGAATCTATCATGGATTTACTTATGTGTAGGCATCATTGACTAAATCAACAGACAGAAAACAAAAGGGCATATATATGGCATCTGTGAAGGATTAAGTAATCAATTATCAAATAAACAATAAAATAATTCTAATCTACCACTTTTCAACCACGCACTATTTCAATTCTTCAACGAGTTGATCATGGTCAGATTGTTTCTGTCTTGATTTGCTTTCTATCGGAATTCCTAAAATTGCCTTGACTGTAGACTTTGGTCAGTGGCACAAGGCACAACTTGCTTCAATGTGCTTCTAATCTGTGCTGCTAGGTTCTTCTCCTCTAAGTTTTCTTTCCTAGTGCCATGTTGTTCATGACCTCTGTCTTGTGGCATGACTTGATTCAACATACTTTTGGGTCACAGTAACAGATGCCTGAAGTCAAATATATTGATGACTCCTAAATCAATAATGGACAGAGATGTCCTCTGTGCATCAGGTATTCAGGTTGATGTACCCACTTCTCAAGATTCTCCATGCTAGTCATCAACCTCACAGGTTCCTTCATACCGATGACTCAACGAGCTGACTGCTAGCAAGATGATGCGGCCACCTGCTCCAGCACACGCTAGGCCTCAAGACATTTTTGTTGTTGGTTATTGCAAGAGGGCTTTGCTGACAATGGCACGATGAGCTACACTGCACTGTGCTCATCAGGTGCACTGTTGTTATGAATCAATTGAATAGATGCCCCAATATTAATGAGGTTTGCAGAACAACAAAATTTGCACAATGATATGGACTACTAATTTGGCTACCAGAAATCAGAATAATCAGCATCTCATTCTTGCCCATTTATTACCTTTTTGCAACATGGCCATCCAAATTCAGAAAAGCAAAGCATGCAGAGCATTCGGCTGCTTCAACCTTCACGTTGGATACACATTCTTCTTAATTCTTCCCCCGGCCCCGTCACAAATTCATAAAAGCAAAATGAAAGAAGTGGATGCAGATTCGATTCGCGGTCCCAGTTTGTGCACAAATCCAAATAGCACTCCCTGAAAATCATCTCTAAAGAATCCAACACCCTGCTAAAAAATCAAACAAAATCAGATAGAAAGCATTCAAGCAGCACCACTCTGTGAGATTCCTGAGCCGGCGGAGGACGCCGACAAGGCCGGCCATGGCAACTCCCAGCTGCACGTACAGCTCACCCAGCTGGAGGAGCGCTTCCAGGTCATCCTGCTCACCCAGCTGCACGTACAGCTCTGGATCCGATGGCCTGGGTTATCTTTCTGTCTTGAGCGAGGGAGAGGAGGCGGTGGGAAGGGAGAGGATGCAGCGGTGTTCGGGCTTGGCTTCTCTCGATGGCGGCGTGCTAGGATCACGAGGGCTCATCCGTTCGGTGAGCGCGACAACGGCGCGAGTGCGACAACAACAACGACGATGGTGGCGGTGTGGGTACGACATGGAGGGAGAGGAGGCGACGACGTTCATGCTTGGCTTCTCCAGATGGCGGTGCGCTAGGATCGCGAGGGCTCGTCCGTTCGGCTGAGTGTGACGACGAGGGAGAGGAGGTGGCGGCATGGGCGACCCTCGCGTGCGAGTGCGCACAGCGAGGGGCACGGGGGAGAGGGATCTCGCGAGGGGGAGGGGAGACAGGAGGGTGATTGGAGGAAGCGTGGATGGTGCCGGGCGGGCTGACAGTGAGCACGCGTGGAGAAGTCTCGGCCGGGTCTGAGAGCGAGGGCACATGGGGAGTGCCGAGCGACATCAGATCAACCATCACATACATTCTGTTATTGAGCCCAACCATTATATTGACATTAACACATCCATAAGAATATTACAACTGCATTTAACATTCATCCTTACATGAAGTCTATATATTATAACACACAGGTCACTAATAGTTTTCAAAGTGGAAAGGATATTACTAACTCCTATGTCATGAAACACCATATGTTCAGGAAATGGTTGAGCTCCCTTATGTAGCCTCCCAAGTTTGCAAACATATGGATTAGTGTGGCACATACTCACAGCGGTGTACGCTGCCCACAACAACCTACGAGCTTCAGTTTCCCCTTGTATAGGCAGTCCCCTGCATTGACACATGATAAGATGGACAGGAGAACTTGATCAAAAGTTTAGAACCGACTAAATATGCTTGGTGAACAATACCATGTGTTCTAGGAAAAATATCAATTATTGGACCAATAAATAGAGACAAGAAGTAATTTCACCATCCAGTAATCAGGTGCTTCACAGCTTGCATGCACAGATCAAAAAACTGTAAGCACTTGTCCCTAACAGAACACTGAAGGGAATGGAAAATGATAGCCCAGCCAAACAAACAAAGTGGAGCTGAGGTAGACTCTGGCTTATTTTACCTTTGTCCTACTGGAGATACAGTGGGGGTCAAAAACTCAAAACCCACAGTTGGAGAAAACACCAACTTCACAGTTGTTCTCAAACTGAATACCTGAGAGAGTTCGCATGCCACAGTTGGAACAGATAGTTTTATACTTGTTATGCCAAACAACAACCAGTCCACCGCTGAAGGCCCTAACACCATAGGCATACATACAAATGGCTTCTAGATATTTGGCATTGCATAGAGAAAAAGAAAGGAGCTGTAGTCCAAACCCTGAAGCAAGAAAGAACAAGATAAATCAAAATTGGGGAGTGTCAAAATTTCAGTGATTTATTTATAACATTTCCTATTCTTACAGTGCTGCTCAATTTTTTAGAAGACTGAAAGAGCAATGATTCCATTTTCACAAAAGATACACAGACCTAAATCACTGAAATGTAGCTATTTCTGACATAATCTATTGGAAAAATCTCTCGCAACTGGCTGGTGGTTTGTGCTAATGAATAATGCATCATTGTTTATTTGAGTGGCTGCAAAGACCCAGTTTTTAGTAGATAATTAACCTTGGATAAGTGAGCCATCAGTTCTCTTAATTACATCAGCAAAATAATTGATACACATTGATATCAAAATACAGAGATCATGTATTAATCCTTGGAAAATTTCTTTACATCAGCAGATAGAAGGGTTGCTTGTGAGGAAGCACAAGCCTATGCCTACAGCTGAAATCTCAAAGATTAAGGTGAGGTTTGACCTGCACCGCACATTCTTCTAGAGAAAGTTTTCTCCTTTTTTTCTACAGATAACACAAAGCACATGCCAAAAGAGATAAACATATTGGTTGCACTAGTCTTACACATGACAGATAGATAAAATATTCAAGATGCAAAAAAATATGAGCTAATTGTTGCCAGAACATGAACTGTTTTCTTTCTTTTTTTCTCAGCACAAGTATTCACTTAATACTTAAATGTGGGATGAAGATTTAACACAAGAACTTATACTAGAACTCTCAAGTATGTATCTTTGAGCTACAGATTAGGTTTTAAAAAAAGAACAGGAAAATGAGAGGGAGATGAACTTACTATCAGGTTGGGGAAAATAGTGCCGGATCCTAAATCCCTAATTTTAGAGAAAAAAAATCGAAGGGGAGAAAAAAAATTAGTACACAGCAGTCATAGTCCCTAATAGATCGATTTTGGAGTTAAATCCTTAGAAATCCCCAACCCTAATGGTCGATCTGGGGTGGATTGCTTGAGCTCCATGAGTAGAAGGGAAAAGAAAGTGGAAGGAGATAGACAAAGACGACAGGAGGTTGGAAGGTGTGCGTGTGAGGCTGGAGGATGTGAGTGTGCCATTTACTAGTAGCGTGTGCTTTTGGGCAAGGATTTGGAGAGCTCAGCATCCATGGTCATCGATCTAGAAGAAGGGGAAAGAAGCAGAGAGAGGGAGAGAGAAGAGGATGGGTGTGTGTGTTGCCCCTTGCGTGTTGCAGTGCATCGATCTGTGCATGGCAAGCGGCGGCGGGGGAGCTGGGCGTGCGCGGGCGGCTGGGCGCGGCGAGCGGCGGCGGAGGAGCGGCGGCTGGGCACGCGGGGGAAGAAGGAATGAGAAAGAATAGGCTGCACATGGCTTTTTTTGGCCGGCCCGATTGGGGGTCCATATCTAGAGCCTCGACAAATGTTTTTATTTTTTTTTTAAAAAATATTTGTCGAGGGTTATATGTTAGGCTTTCGGCAAAGAGTCTTTTTTGCCGAGGGTTAAAGATAAACTCTGGACAAATTAAATTTTTATTTTTGAGTTTTTTAATCTAGTTTTTTTTGTGGTGGCAAAATACATTATTTGAAACTCAATTTTAAAGTTTGGACCAATTTTGACATTTATTTATATATTTCCTTCATTTATTCTCTTTCGTTGAATTTTTTCGAACATTTCAAATTTAAACTCCAGGTGTATGGAATAATATAATATAGTATTTCAAAAAATATTATTCATGTTATTTGGTGTATGTCGAATCCCTATCCATGAACACACATCAAAATTTGGCATCTTCTTTGCGTAATATGACGAGCGACTTGCCACAAAAGTGTTTTTAAATTATATAAAATTCATACGAAGTCTAAAAATCATGAATATTGAGATGTCATGTTATCCCATGTGTAGGCTGTGATAAAAAATTGAGAAGGTTTCAAGCAAATTGTGATGTCGGATGTCTAAAACCCAGACATCTCCACATATGATCACTTGAAGTCAAATATGGAGATGCCTCGATTTTAGACATCTAACATCATAACTTGTTCGAAACCTTCTTAATTTTTTACCACGGACTACGCATGGGATAACATGATACCTCGATAAGTTTCGTGATTTTTGGACTTCGTATAGATTTTATATAATTTTAAAACACTTTTTTACAAAGTGGCTCGTCATATTGCACGAAAAAGATATGCAAAATTTGATGTGAGTTCGTAGATAGGGACTCAACATACACCAAATACCATGAATAACATCTTTTGAAACGTTACATTGCATTATTCCATTAACCTGCAGTTCAAATTTGAAATATTCAAAAAAAATCAACGAATCAAAATAAATTAAGAAAATATATAAAATTAGTCAAAATTAGCCCAAATTTTAAAATTGAGTTTAAAACAATGTATTATATTACCCAAAAAAATTAGGCTTAAAAAATAAAAAAAATTAAAAATCTTTGTCGAGAGCCTAGGCTAGCCCTCGGCAATGGGTCTTTGCCGAGGGCCTCGCCTCGGGCCCTCAGCAAAGACTATATATAAAAAAATAAAAAAAATGTTGATCGAAAAAACTTTGCCGAAAAATTGGTTCAAAAAAAAACTTTGCCGATGGCCTAACGGCTAGCCTTCGGCAACGCCTAACGGGCCTCGACCGCCGTGGCCCAACACGCCAAATTTGCCAAGGGGATCTTTGCCGAATGCCAATATTTGCCGAGGGCTCATGGAGCTAGCCCTCAGCAAAGAAACTCTTTGCCGAGTGCCCGAGATTTGGCCCTCGGCAAAGACTCAGATCCTCAGCAAAGCACGTTGAAAGGTCCTAATATGGCTAGAGGGGGGTGAATAGTCTATTTAAAAATTCTACAAACTCACTAGAGCAAGAGGTTAGTAAATAACAAAGCGAATGTTTTTGCTCTAGCTCTAAAGGGGTGTTTGCAAGCCACCTATCCAACAATTCTAGTTGACATAATCACTAGATACACAAGAGCTATGTCACTACTTACACTAGAAAGCTACCTAAAGTTTTTATACAAGCAAGTAAGCTACTATAGTTTGCGGCAATGTAAAACGAGATGGTTTGATCTTTATACCGCCACGTAGAGGGGATGAACCAATCAATAATATGAAGTCCAATCACCGGAAGAAATCCAATGAACAATCACAATGGAGACACACAATTTTCTCCCAAGGTTTACGTGCTTGCCGGCACGCTACGTCCCCGTTGTGTCGACCAACACTTGGTGGTTCGGTGGCTAAGAGGTGTAGCACGAACCTCGTCCTCACTAGGACACCAGAAGAACCTACCCACAAGTGAGGTAGCTCAATGATACGAGCACTTTACTAGAGTTACCTTTCGGCTCTCCTCAGGGAAGGTACAAGACCCCTCACAATCACCGACAGATGGCCACGAACAATCACCAACTCGTGCCAAAGCTCCTCTGCTGCTCCAAGCCGTCTAGGTGGCGGCAACCACCAAGAGTAACAAGAAAACCGCAGCCAAAACGATCCCCAAGTGCCACTAGATGCAATCACTTAAGCAAATGCACTTAGAATCACTCCCAATCTCACAAAGATGAATAATCTATGAAGGAGATGAGTGGCAGGTGTTTGCTTAGGCTCACAAGGATGTCAAGTACGTTAGAATGCCAAGAAGAGTGAGCCTTAAGCCGGCCAACAACTATTTATAAGCCCCTCAAACAAATAGAGTCGTTGGCTCTTTCACTGGGCAAAACGCGGGGTCTCCGCACGCTCAAGCAGGAGGCACCGGATGCTCAACACCTGCGTCCGGTGCTCCAAAGTCAGCCACGTGTCAGTCCAACGAACACCGCGTATCGATCTCTAGCGGTAACCTGCAGAGCACCGGACGCGGTCAAGTTGCCACTGGACTAGTCCGGTGCACACCGGTCCTAAACTCAGGGTGGTCTGCAAACGCGCAGGGTCACCGGACGCTGAGCATCGGACCGTCCGGTGCTCACCGGACTTAAACCCAGGGAGCACTGCAAAATGCGCGGACACCGGACTCAGAACACCGGACACTCCAACTTGCGTTCGGTGCCTAACCCTCGCTGAGCCAGACAGCCTGCACACCGGACGCACAGGCACAGCGTCTGGTGCTTCCGGTGAGTATTTCTCAGCGAGAACGCGATTTCTCCAAATTTTCCCACTGGCGCAATAAAAGATATGCACTTCATTTTCTCAAAAAGCGCCCAACCCCTCTCTACCCTTCAACCTCCACCTCCTTCTCAAAGTGTGCCAACACCACAATGTGTAAACCAACATGTGCACGTGTGTTAGCATTTTCACAATCATTTTCTTTGAAGGAGTTAAGTTAGCTCACTAGGTTCTAAATGCATGCACATGAACAATGACACCTAGTGGCACTTAACAACGGCTTAGCCAAAGAATTCCCCTCTTTATAGTACGGCTATATATCCTAAATGTGATCACACCCTCTATAGTGTCTTGATCACCAAAACCAAAACTCTAAGCAATACCTTTGCCTTGAACTCCATAGAGTTTTTTTTCTCTTTCTTCTTTTCCAAGTTGAGCACTTGATCATCTTGTGGTTATCACCATCATCACCATGATCACCTCTTGCTCCATCACTTGGCATGTACCAACCTCATTAAGTCTACACACTTAGTATAGAGGTTAGTACTAGAGTTTCATCAATTATCCAAAATCAAACTAGGGCTTTCACACGTGTTTCCAGTAGTGGGGAATAGGTATTGTATTGGGACTCTTGGCCGGTACAAATAGAATGTCGAGCACTTGTATGCCTACATGCTAGGGAATCACTAACTCAGTTATAGGAAGAGACAATGGCAGAGAATTAGTCTGATATGGTGAGTACCAAATATAGTCTAACATGACACAATATTTGAAAGAAATTTTTTATATGATAGTATGACCAGTCTTCCGTTTAATCTATTATCTTAGGTTTTATATTTGGCTCACCTGATATTAGTCGTCTTGGTTTAATAATGAGATTCAAGATTTTCTAAAAGTGGTGGTGTACAAAATGATTTGAAACCCTGAATAAAAAAAAGGAGCAGATACTATATGCACCATTCTCTCGTGATTATACTCAAAACGTAAGTTTTTTTAATTGAAGCTTTTGATAGATCTACAGGATCTACTAGCAATAGAATGAACAGGGATTCGGGATACAAAAACAATATAGACAGTGACACATATATGTACATACACTAGATCTATTACAACTGAGTAGAAAGAGAGGTTAGGGTTCGACCATCAGCGTTCCCGGCGAGAGCGGATCCGGTGGCGTCCATGTTGAGAGTGTTGACGCGGTGGCGGAATAGATTCCGTCGTCCTTCGGGCCTCCACCGGCACTGATCGACGACGGCGGGGTAGGAATAGGAGAGTGGCGCAGTGGTGCTTCCCGACGCCACTGCGCAAGCCGATCGGATGGCCTAGGGTTTGTCGAGTGGGGTTGTGTGCACGGCAAACTTAGGTTAGTGTACCTGCGGCCCCAACTCCTATTTTTATAGTGCAGCGCGTCGGGGGCCCACCAACCATGGATCGGTTGGGCGCCCCCGATCAGGGCGCGATCCAGAGGGAAAAAGGCCACAGCCGTTGGGCTGGGCCTGAGATCAATCTAACATTCTCCCCCTTGATCTCATCTATGCTTTCTCGCTTTGTCAACTCACCCCATAACAAATCAGTGTATTGAGCATGCTTCATCTTAACAGTTATCACTGCTAGATTAGACAGCCACAAACACTTTTTTGTTTAGAGATGAATTCTCGCCTTGGGCCCCTCACTATCCAGGAATCACAGGCTTTCCCTTAAACCCATGCCGGCTACATGTTCTCTAAACACACTGGGCGGTAAGCCTTTCGTAAGCGGATCCACTAGCATCTTTTCTGTGCTTATATGTTCAAGAATTATGACGTGATCCCGGATTTTATCCTTGACAACATAATATTTTATGTCAATGTTGGCAACATAATATCCTTGACAACATAATATTTTATCCTTGGCGGCATTGCTTGACTTATTGTTGTGAGCATACAACACTGCTGGCTCGTTGTCACAATACAACTTTAGTGGTTTATCGATGCTGTCGACCACCTTTAAACTAGGTATAAATTTCTTAAGCCAATTCACCTATCCTGATGCCTCATAACAAGCAATAAACTCAGCATACATTGTGGACGATGCAGTGACTATTGTTTGTTTTGAGCTCTTCCATGATATGGCTCCTTGCGCGAGAGTGAATATATACCCTGAGGTAGACTTTCTATCATCTCCCGCGTAATCAGAATCTGAATACCCTACTATTTGTAGGTCATCAGATCTTCTATAGGTTAACATGAGCCCTTTCGTGCCTTGCAAATATCTTAAGACTTTCTTTACTAGATTCCAGTGTTCCATACCTGGATTACTTTGATATCTACCAAGTAGCCCGGTCACAAAAGCAGGTCTGGGCGTGTGCACACTTGAGCATACTGTAAGCTTCCGACAGCTGAAGCGTATGGAACAGCTTGCATGCGATCGCGCTCAAACTTGCTCTTGGGACATTGATGTTCCCCATACTTGTCCCCTTTTACAATAGGAGCAGGTGAAGGTCTGCACTTATGCATATTGAATTTCTTCAATATTTTCTCTATATATGCCTCTTGGGACAATCCCAATACCCCTCGACTTCTATCTCGGTGAATCTTTATGCCCAAGACAAAAGAAGCTTCACCTAAATCTTTCATATCAAAATTTGAGGACAAAAATCTCTTGGTTTCCTGTAGTAGAGTGACATCACTACTGGCTAGTAGAATGTCATCTACATACAGTACTAGGAAAATATATTTCCCATTCTTAAACTTTGCATATATGCAATTGTCCTCAATGTTCTCTTTAAACCCAAACTTTCTGATTGTCTTATCAAACTTTAAATACCACTGCCTGGATGCTTGCTTTAATCCATCAATGGATTTCTTCCGGCGACAGCCCATTCTTTCTTTGCCTGTCACAACAAAACCTTTCGGTTGTGCCATGTATACTCTTTCTTCTAGATCCCCATTGAGGAAAACTGTCTTCACATCCATTTGATGCAATTCTAGATCAAAATGTGCCACTAGGGCCATTATGATTCTAAAAGAGTCCTTGCTCGAGACGGGAGAGAATGTTTCATTATAATCTATCCCTTCTCACTGAGTAAAACCCTTGGCTACCAGTCTTGCTTTGTACCTTTCTATGTTCCCTTTGGAGTCACGTTTCACCTTGTAGACCCATTTGCAGCCTACTGTTTTGGCTCCTTCAGGAATTTCCTCTAGGTCCCAAACTTTATTGGTACTCATAGACTTTAATTCATCTTCCATGGCTTCTTGCCACTTAGATGCTTCGGTGCTCCTCATGGCTTCTTCAAATGAAGTGGGTTCATCCTCCATCTGAACTTCTTCGCATTCATAGACTATATAGTCATCTGGAATAGGAGACTTTCTCGCTCTTTGAGGTCTACCAGAAGTTTCTGCTACTGGCATTTCTTCTTGAGGTTGCTCTTGTTGGGGCTGCTGTTCTTCAACTATGGGTTCATTCGGCTCCTGAAGGACAGGTTCCGAATTAGCCAGAGGCGAAAAAGCAGCAGGTGTTGTCACTACTGGTGTAGATCCAACAACAACAGGCAGCATAAAGTAGGGTTCTTGCACCATGGGAATGGGCACGAACACCCGCTTCTCTTCAAGGGTGATTTCTCGCGCTGCCTTGCTCCCCCTGATCATCTGATCTTCTAGAAAACTAGCGTGTCTCGTTTCCACAAACTTGGTATGTCTACCAGGGCAGTAGAAACGATAATCTTTTGACTTTTCTGGATAGCCAATAAAATGACAACTTACTATTTTGGGGTCTAGCTTTCCTATGTTTGGGTTAAATACTTTTGCTTCAGCAGGGCTCCCCCAGACACGCAGATGGTTGACTGAGGGTTTCCTGCCGGTCCACAACTCATACGGTGTTTTAAGTACTGACTTGCTTGGAACTCTGTTGAGAATATGAATGGCAGTTTTTAAGGCCTCCATCCACAAACTCAGTGGCAGAGTGGAATAGCTCATCATGTTGCGCACCATATCCATTAGAGTACGGTTACGCCTTTCTGCTACTCCATTCTGCTGTGGGTCCCCTGGCATTGAATACTGGGCTACTATGCCATTTTCCTGTAAGAACCTCGCAAAAGGTCCAGGAACTTGTCCATAAGGGGTATGTCGACCGTAGTACTCCCCCCCACGGTCAGATCTTACTACTTTGATTTTTCTGTCTAGTTGGTTTTCAACCTCAGCCGTGAATATCTTAAACTTGTCTAAAGCTTCTGAACGTTCTTTGATCGGATAGATATATCCAAAACGAGAGTAGTCATCTGTGAATGTGATGAAGGAATCAAAACCATCCACAGATGTAACTGGAAAAGGTCCACAGATGTCTGTGTGGATCAATTCTAGTACCCCTGTGCTTCGCTTAGCGCCTTTCTTTATGTTCTTTACTAACTTGCCTTTAATGCAATCGACGCATTGCTCTAACTCTGAGAGTTCTAGTGGTGGGAGGATTGATTCTTTGACTAAGCGTTCTATTCTCCTCCTCGAAATGTGGCCTAAGCGACAGTGCCATAATTTCGATGAGGAATCAATTCTCTTTCTTTTCTTGCTAGCATTTGCGGGTATTGCATTCTCAGCATTATTACATTCAGCATTCACATTCTCAGACATAGATAATAAATAAAGTTTGTCTTGTCGGAAGGCAAGACCCACACATTTATTATTTAACTGTAGCTTACAATCATTCTTGTTGAAATGGCAATCAAAACCATAGTCTGATAAACATGAAACTGAAAATAAATTTCTAGCTAAAGAGGGAACATAAAGAACATCATGCAACTCAAGTGTGAAGCCACTAGCTAAATCTAGAGATAAATTTCCTATAGCTTGAACTTCAGCTGCAACACCAGTGGCCACCTTAATCTGTCTTTCTCCTCTTTGAAGGGTTCTCCCTCCACTGAATCCCTGCAAAGAGTTTGCAACATGAACAGTTGCACCTAAGTCAATCCACCATGTGGATCTAGCATAACTTAGATATAAGGATTCATCAACAAAAGTTATAATGTCCTCACCTTTCACTAGGCAATGTTTCATGAACTTAGGGCATTCATGCTTCCAATGCCCTGTCTCATTACACCATCTACAGCGATCCGGGTCCTCCTGCCTGTGCTGGTTGTCTTGCTTTGGCTATGCTTTAGGCTGTGAAGAGCTTCCTCCCTTGTTCTGGGAGGTGGAGGCATCTGGAGCTTTCTTGTTGTAGAATGGCTTCTTATTCTTTCCTTTCACAAAGTTCACAGAACCACCATTTGCATTCTTGAGCCTTTCTTCCTCTTGCACACACATAGCAATCACCTTCTCTAAATCCCACTCCTCTGGCTGTGTGTTGTAGTTAACAACAAAAGTCTCATACTCTTTGGGAAGTGAGTTTAGAGCTAGGTGAATGATGAAACCATCTGCGAGGGGCATCTTTAGCTTCTCTAACTTGGCTGCCATGGTGCTCATGCTCAGAATGTGCTCTCTCACACTCCCTCCTGTGAACCTCATGTCAGTGAGTTTCTAGATCAGGGTGGAAGCATGAGCTTTAGTAGAACTAGTAAACTGATTCTTCACTTTCTCAAGGTATTCTTTTGCTGTCTCACATTCTGGGATGGCACCTCTTAGGCCCTCTGTGATGGTTTTCTTGATGACAATCTTGCACTTGCAGTTTGACTTTTTCCACTTGTACTTCTCAAGATCATACTTTGCTGTGATGGGAGCAGTCTCGCTTCCGATTAGCAAAAGCTTCATCGGTCTCATTCTGAGCCTTTTCGGGCTCCTCTGGCTCAGTTGGCTTTGGCTCCTGAAGAGCCAAATCTATCTCAGCAAGTGCTAGAGCTGCATCAAGTTCCTCGCGCAACAAAACATAGTTCTGCCCCGTCAGCTTTGGAATTGCACTTATGAAGTGCATCGCATTGAGTACTTGGTCTGAAATTAAATATGAGAAAATAGTGAGAACATCAACATTAAATCTAGGAAAAATAATTGCATATCTTAATTTAACGTTGGTCAAAATCAAGATATACAAAAATTAACTCTCTACATAAATTCTAATCACCGTTGGGCAGAATAGAATAAATGCATAAAATTAGAACTTGGAATTTGCAATATTGCTATTATTAACGTTGGTCAAAAAATAACAATATCACAAAAAATTCTAGGCTTTATGACTCGCTTCTCAAATTAAATATCCCATTGGTTCAATTTAATATGAGAACGAAAATTAACTTGCGCAGCGGAAAACGTTAATTTACTTGCTATTTTCAGAACCATAACTTGCTGACTGTGCTTTCTAAATAATATACACGTTGGTGCAAATTAAATAGAATTTAAAACTGAGCAAAACAAATATTTAAATGCTTCTGAAAATCAAATGGAATATATAAAAAAAACACTATGCTTAAACAGGCCGCGGCCAACGATTTGGCCCACGGTCGCTCGCGGCCCAGCTCGGGCGCTGGCGCTGGCCCAGCAGCGCACAGCTGCTTCTGAGTTTTTTTTTCTTGCTTCATTCGGCCCAGCAGGGAAAACCAGCCAACGACCGAGGCTTGCGTCGGCGCGGCGCAGAAGAGGCCGCAACCTGGGCCAGCGGCGCGCATTCGGCCCAGCGCCGAAACCTGCCTGGGCTCATTCTGGTCCAAAAGGAACCGTGGCCGTTGGATCACATCCGACGGTCCTCCTTCGATCTCGGGTGAACAAAACCCCAGGCCGGCTGCCTCTCCTGTAACCCTAGCCCCATTTCTTTGCTTCTCTAGCGCCGTCGCTCTCTCTCTCTCCTCTCTATGCCTTCTCTCTCAGCGCGCCGGTCGGCAGGGAGCCGTCGCCGGCGCTCTTGCTCCGTCTTGCGCCGTGCCGCGCACAGGGAGCCGCCGTCACCTTGCTTCTTCTCCAGGCCGCACCGCGCCGAGCAGCAGTGGAGCCGCACTGCACGGGCCTTGGCGGCCGGAGGAGGTGGCGCCCCGCGGGCCCTATCGCCGAAGCGCGCGCTCCCCGTGGTGGGTGAGCGCGCCGCCGTCAATGGGAGTCGCGACGGTGCCCTGCGCTTGGCCCCCATGCGGGGTTCTTTCTCGCCCATACTTGTTTTTTTTTCTCGATCTGGATTTGCCGATGAAAATAGGTGTTCTCGTTCTTGCTAGGGTTAGGTTTCCCCTTCCCCGATCTGTGCTTGTACATTATTTTGCGTCTGGATCTGGGCGTTAGGGTTAGGGTAGTCTCGGTTTTGACTGAGTTAGGATTAAGATTTCGAAAAACCCTTCCTTCTACTTGCTGTGCTTGCTGGATAAATCCCGAAAACCCCGATCTATTACTAGATCGACTGATACCATTGATAGATCTACAGGATCTACTAGCAATAGAATGAACAGGGATTCGGGATCCAAAAACAATATAGACAGTGACACATATATGTACATACACTAGATCTATTACAACTGAGTAGAAAGAGAGGTTAGGGTTCGACCATCAGCATTCCCGGCGAGAGCGGATCCGGTGGCGTCCATGTTGAGAGTGTTGACGCGGTGGCGGAATAGATCCCGTCGTCCTTCGGGCCTCCACCGGCACTGACCGACGACGGCGGGGTAGGAGTAGGAGAGTGGCGCAGTGGTACTTCCCGACGCCACTGCGCAAGCCGATCGGATGGCCTAGGGTTTGTTGAGTGGGGTTGTGTGCACGACAAACTTAGATTAGTGTGCCTGCGGCGCCCACTCTTGTTTTTATAGCGCAGCGCGTCGGGAGCCCACCAACCATGGATCGGTTGGGCGCCTCCGATCAGAACGCGATCCAGAGGGAAAAAGGCTCCAGCCGTTGGGCTGGGTCTGAGATCAATCTAACAGCTTTGGCTCTAGGGCCTTTATTGCATTGAAACCGTGTGCTTGACAGCATCGTAAGCCACAAAACTTTTTACAAATTAATTATATGGCTACAAACAAAACAGTCGCTAAGTAGCTCGCGTACATCCCTAGTCACCATACTGGAGGTCGCAAAGTCCATGGACGACGAACGAAGTGCCTGTTCTAGCACCGATGAATCAACCTCCAGCTGAATTCTCGATATCTCAAAAAAAAAAGGTCTGTCGCTGAGAGGAGAGCTTTGACACATGCAGTTTCTTTACCGCCGTAACGTCGGCCACAACACTTAGTTCCTGTTTAGATTCAAAGGGCTAAGGGTCTGTTTGATTTCCCTTACTAAATTTTAGTCAGCTAAAATTATTTTAGTTATTTTTAGATGACTAGTGGGACTAAACTATTTTAACTTAATTTTAGTGAGTATGTTTGAAGTTTATCTATTAAAGTAACTAAAGTTTAGTTGGCTAAAATTTAGCAAAGAGAAAACAAAACAGGCCATAAAGCCTTTTCCCTTTTAGACAACTTTTATATCTCGAGGATTCAAACAAGAGGGCTAAAAGGAGAGACTAATCTTTAGGTCTCTATTAGCCCATTAACCCTTCAAAAATAGGCTAAACGGCTAAAAGTGCTAACATCTGATTTTACTCTCTTTCTCTCTCCTCTCTCTTTTATCTTTCAGTCACTAGTATAAAAAGCTCTATGCTGGCGGTGGAGCATAATTTTTACAGATGCTTTCAATTAAAGAACGTTTGTGGAAATAAATTAGCTTGCCCGACTCATAAACTGCCTGTGAAAATTAATTTTCAGTAGCGGTTTTCCTAAGAAAACTGTCTGTAGAAATCATGTATTTCTATAGGCGGTTTTCCTAAGGAACCGCCAGTAAAAATCGCTTGTATAAATAAGTTGAAATTGGATTTTTTTGAGCTTTTCGAATGACCTCGTTTGGAAAAACCGTAAAAATAAAAGTTGTAGATCTCAAAAAGTTGTGAAACTTTGTAGTTGATAATTTTTTATTTGAAATCATCTTGTCGTCGAAAACTACGTTTGAATTTCTTAAATTTGAAATTCAAATTTTGTAAATGACCTTGGATAGAGAAACTATTAATATAATAGTTGTAGATCTTAAAAAGTTATGAAACTTTGTAGTTGACAACTTTTCCATTTGAATCCGTTTAGGGCTTCAAACAATCAATGAATGCTCCGGATATTATATGGGGAACTAAACTCTAATATAGACACAATTGAGTGATAGGTGGAGCAGTAGAGGAGGCTATGCGAAAGGGCAATGTCTCGGATTCAAATCCCATCGGCCGCGTAGCGTAAGATTTTTCACAAGACGGGCGGGCGATTAGCCTTGGTCTTCCTTGGGATTAATTTTTTTTTCTATTTTTAAAATCCGACATATTTTCTAGAAAAATGTTTCCTCTAGCGATTGGCTAAGAGAACCGCCTATAGAAATTTATTTTCTACCAGAGGTTGTCTTAGCAAACCGCATGTGAAAATAGATTTCCACTAGTGCAAAGATTTATTTCTACTTACCTCTAGCGCCGGTGGTTACAAAAACGCCTATAAAAATGTTTACTACCGCCACTATTAAGCTTTGTTCATATCCAAACAGTTCAAGTGCTAAACTTTAGTCCCTTCGTTTCAATGGCTTGTCTTTGCCTGACCTAAACTTTACCGCAAGAGGATCCAGACATGGCCACGAGCCTGTCGTGAATAAGTTCATTTATTCCTTCATAAATCTGGGACCGTCCAGCCACATGTGTAAGTACCCAGCGAGTCCATATTGCTTATAGTACAGCCGGGACTACATTTGGAGCTCACATTAGTCCAAAATCCAGCTGAAGAGGGCTGCAATCTGCAGCTGAATGATGCGGCAGAGTAGACGCCAAAGTTCATCAATTTTTTTAGCTTGATCCCTTAATCATATTCCTTGACGTTGATGCTCCTTGATGCTAATTAAATTGTACTAGCACGTACCAGGAATGAGAGGTGGTGGTTTTGCACAGAGAAGTGGATACGGTAGAAAGGGTTGAGCTATATATGTATGGCAGGAGTTCCTTATTGATTTCTACTTACTTGCTAGACCATACCGTACACGTATACATACTTTTTATACGCGATGACCTACGTACGAGCGACAAGGACGTGGCAACCTATATACGAAAAGAAGGCCATATCTGTGCAGCCAGTCAGGCAGTTAACCTTCCAGCTCCCGCCATGACAACATCCTGGTGATCTTCGACAATGAAGCCCAAACCTCCGCTCAGTGTCTGTTGGACAAAGGCGCCATCAGTGTTTATCTTCTGTTGTCCTGATGGTGGCGGTTTCCATTTCTGAGCCGTCTTTGTTCTCTCTTCTCGTGATTTGGTATCCCTGTATCATCGAGCAGATTGATCACGCACTAGCAACTTCTTCGCAGGTCCCTTCTCCCCTTGATTCAGTTTGTTGCGGACGATCATGTAATACCCGATTTTAACCGGATAAAATCAGATATGTACCATATGTGAGTCTTAAGAGCATCTCCAACAGTTGGCCATTTGTACTTTGCCATTTGTTGGAAAATGCCAAGTCTAAGAACCATTTGCCAAAGGGAAAAAGAGGAGATCTCCAACAGTTGGCCATTTTTTGAGTTTCCATTCTCCTAAATTGTGGACCCACCGGGATATTCCTTTTTTTTCGCGCTCTTGCCGCGATTCCTATCCTTCACGCGCGCGGGAAATTCTGCCGCCAATTCCATCGAGGATTTCATCGGAGATTGCCATCGATCGCCGGTGTACATCGCGGCGGCGCTCCGTCGTCTCGCCCCGTCGTCTCGATCCATCGTCTCGCCCCGTCGTCTCGGTCGAAGGCGCATCGCCCCGTCGTCTCGTCGTACCGTCGTCTCGTCGTACCTTCGTCTCGGCCGAAGGCGCATCGCCCCGTGGTCTAGCAAAGTGCATCGCCCCGCGACGATGGGAGGCCGCGATGGGAGGCGCGACGGGAGGCAGCGTGATGAAAAGGACGCGAAGAAAAGGAAATAGTCGCGCGTGTGCGGGGAAAAAAAAAGAGTCGCGGCCGGGAGGGGGAAGGATGCGATTCTAAATTTGCCAAACCAAAGAGCCTATGCAAAAATGCCTAGTTTAGTCCATCAAATGCCAAGTTTGGCAAAATGCATAAGTCAAATGGCCAACTGTTGGAGAGCAATTTTTATGGTTTTTGGCAAATTCCTAGAATGCATAACCCAAATGGCCAACTGTTGGAGATGCTCTAAAAGGACAAATCTCACATATAGCTACAAATAGAGGGTATATCAAAAGACAATGCATAAATATATAACGTACTTAGTATAAAAGAGATAAATTTTGATAGCAAACAGCGGATAGACAACTCCAAACTTCGGATATTAACTCCTTTCTACAGGATCCAACTGACTGGTTGATCACAAGCCTAACACTCCTCGTGAAATATGGGGGAAATAACAAGAGTGAGTCCATATCGAACTCCACAAGTATAGCAACTAGATTATAGCGATCCCACAATCTCATGATCAATGTGACACAAATAATATAAAGCATTAAACAATAAACAATGAGCATATTTAACACACAGAAATCATGACCCTTAAATAGATGTCCAAGCCGCTCCTGACCGTGAGCTCGGCTAGTATATTAGTTTTTAACACTCTGCAAAGGTTGTACATCTTTACCCATGAGTCATGATTTATTCTTTCGCCCGAGGTAGCTAGTCTCTTAACCCCCTACCAAGTAAGGTCGGCAGGGATCACTATGAAGTCTTTCAAAGGTTCGTCTAACAAGTTAGGGCCGCTTGGTTTCATTAGTCAGTCTATGTGATCCACCCGCAGGAATCAATGGTCTACTATTCCTCAATTGCGCCACACGGGTAACCGCTAACGAGCTAGAAAAATTACTCATACTTAACTAAAGCCAGAACCATTATAGCCCTCATGGTTGCACTGTTATCCCGGATGATCACGTACAGATAAATCATCAAGTTGCTAAAAAGTTATTTTTATCATTTATTACTTAACATTAATCAAGCTACAGGATCATGGTCACAGAAATAAAATCCAAATACTATACTTGCCTTAATCCAAATGCTCTTGTTGATCTTGCTGGTGTTACTAGTTGTCCAAGGCTCTGATCTTGACCATTGAAGTACTCTTGTTCACCACGAATTGTTTACTGTCTAAATCCGATCATCGATCATCAACACACAAACAATCAGAATCAACATACACGAAGCAAACAAGGCTATAATTAGAATAGTACACCAATCATAAAAAACAGTATGAAAAGTTTATAAAAGGATTCTACGCATCACTACGATTTCATAGACGTAAAGATCACGAAAATCGGAACTAAAACAGAGAAGATATAAATTTTCTAAAATTTTCTTTAGAAAAGTAATTAATTAATTAGGGTCACAAAATTAAAAAGTTTCAAACTGGTGAACCAAGTTTACTAGCATGTAGATCTTTTAAATACGAAACCAACACAATTTGAACGGGGCAAATCGGAATTAAATTGAGCATTTTTTGAGCAATCTAAATTCAGTGGCAAACTTGTAATTACTGAAAACGTATTCTGAGTTAAGCCGTGATGGTTTACGCTTTCAAAACAGAAAAACACATTCCTCGATATACGCTTTGGACCGCGGGTTCCAAAATAGAAAATGTCAGGGCTCTTTAACAAAATATCCAGGCGAAGGGGTACGGTTGAATCTGGACCTTGGGATCGTGATTGAGTGGCTCAGATTAAATCGCAGATGGGAGAGGGAGTGGCCAGCACACCGTCGGCGGCCTGGGCGGCGGCGCCATGGCAGGAATCAACAATTCCTTGCCGGAGTTTGTGAACTAAGCACTGCAGTCCACCAAAAATGAAACTGAGGGCATGGGGAGATAGAGGGGGAGTTGATGAGCTCATCAGGGCCCTAAACGCGACCGGGGGAGGCACAGAGAATGCGGGCCACGCAAGATGGCGGCAATGGAGCCCTGCACAAGTTCGGCAATGTTGGAAGAGCATTGGAGTGCGATAGAGAGTAAGGAAAGGGGCTCAGAAACTTTGTTACCTCGACGCAAAGCTCGGCACGATCTTAATTTCGCTAACACTGCAGCGGTTAGAAGGCTCCAGGGCGATGGCAAGCTGGGCGCCGGCGAGATCCAAAGCAGGATTAGGGCGTTCTCACGATGACCAAGCAAGGAAACGAAACACGGAGGGAAGGGTGGGGAACCTTATAGTGGCAGGGGAGATCTTCTCACAGGGAAAATCCCGTGGAAATCGGGATTTGAGGCAGAGCCTCCGTCGGCTTGGAGGCCCACCCGAGCACGGTCCAGGGAGGAAGAAGATACTGCTTACATGTGGGGCCATGCGACAGTGAGAGAATAAAAGGGGAAAGGAAAGAGGGAGAGCGCGGGCTGGCTGGCTGCTGGTGAACAGGCCATCGGCTCTGGGCCGGTTGCGCGTGTGGGCCGAGGGGGAAGGGAAGAGGGGGAACTTGGGCCCGAGAGAGGAGAGCTGGGCCACGGTGGGAAAAGAAAGGGGGAGGGAGGGGTGCGCTGGCGGGCCGAGCTGCTTGGAGTAGGAGGTCGTGCTGTGGGAGGTGGAGTGGGCCTTCGGGCCAGAATAGAGAGAGGGAGAGATCTTTCTTCTTCTTTTTTTCCATTTTGTTTTTCTTTTATTCAAAAATCCATTTCAAATCCATTTTATATTCAGTGTTGAAATACTTTTGAACTTTAGTCAAACCACTCATCACAATAAATAAAATGCAGAAGCATGAGTGCACAAAAATGTTGCTACACCCTATGATAAATTTTATTTTGATGAAGAATATTATTTTCCTATGTTTCATGAGCACAAAAATTCATGAATAAATCATTTTAGCTCTATTTCCAAGAAAACAATTTTTAGGGTGTTTCACTCTAGCACATCCAAATGAAGACAGGGCGTGTTTGGTTCACTTTCTTGTCTAGCCTGGCTAGCAAAATTAAAGACCTGTTTGGTTAGGCTCTCCTACTGTTTAGTCACCTAATCGGCTGATTTAGTCAGTTTTTAGCCAAATACTATGACTAATTGGGACTAAATGCACTCCGGCCAACTACTCCTGCTGTCCTACAGTGCATTCGAGGACTTTCATGACAAACTAAGAGACTGAACATAAAAAAGACGCATGTACTCTCATTTTATTTCATATAATACAATGCATTCTATGACTTTTAGGACAAATAATACACTATATTCTAGGATGGAGGCAATAGTCGCTAAATTGTGACTAGAAGGGACTCAACTCAACTTGGACAGGTGCTATGTGAAAAAAGCACTTCACAAATGAGCGTTCAGGTGTATCCTTGACGCTCCAGCGTGCACCAGCAATATGGCGTCCATAATAAGGTTTATTATTAACATGCAGAACAAGTGTCTATAATAATAAATACAACTACAGACGCGCATAACTACATACGACTATGATTAAATCAGACACGTGTCTGTTGGCACAACAGTACTATAGTCCCATGTAGTGTGCAACCGTCTGTGTCAACAACAGCATTACTGGCGCCTGTGCTCAGCGCTATGTGTATGCTTAGATTCTTACTGAAGACGTCGACGCTACAACCGTATGTGTGAACAACACAATTACAGACGCATGCTGTCTGTAAACGTCTGCAATAAGTATCCAAGGACGCTAGGAGTACAAACGTCTATGCGAAAGAAGATATTACAGATGCGTGTTGTCCGCAAACGCCTGTAGTTACGATACTACTACAGACATCGATGGTGCACATGTCTGCGTAAAGAACTATATTATAGACGCGTGCTGTCTGCAATCATCGGTAGTTTGGATGCTACTAATACTACAGATACGCGCAGTCTACGTATGTCTGCTATTTATGATACTATTATAGACAGCTCTCCATAATTGCGTTTGTGTTAATGATCCTAGTAGCAACGCGCGTACAAGACATGCGTCTGTAGGAATTATACAGCCACAAACGTTTTTGTAATCCATTTGTAGTGAGGAGCTTATTACAGACCCGTGTTATCCGGTTGAGTTTGTATTAGTTTGCTTACCATAGATGCGTCTAGGCTTATCACAGACCCTCTATAGCCCACAAATCTCAGGTCTCAGGTCACAAATATATATATATACAAATCACATATAAATGATATATACATATATATAAATATAAAATTGTTCTTCACACTAGCTCATGTACATTAGATGAGCTTCTCTCATCACACAAAACAGGAAAACGTATCCTAGAGTTTCACATATGTCCATCACACACAACACGAAAACATATAATGTATCTCAACTTGCACAGCTCAAAACTCGTAATCACTCCTCCAAAATTAAATCGTCTAATTACTCTAAATCATCTAATTAAAATGGTTTCTTTGGGCAATAAAACTCGCCTTTTGTGTTGATGATCCACTGGACAACAAACATGGTGATCTTCTATGTAACGTCCATCATGTTTATTTCACTAGAGAACACTTCAAATTCCTACTACAAAGATAGGTAGGCATATATAAGATGAAGCTTCATAGAGATGATATTACAATTACAACTGTGCTAGGCATTCCAGCGGCACATCGAGAAATTAAAAGCCTTTGTTATATGAAGCATGTATGATGTGCTAGGCATTCCAGCGGCACATCGAGAAATTAAAAGCCTTTGTTATATGAAGCATGTATGCAATAACAAGTACATGCATGATGAGTCAGAGATAGCACAAATCATTACTGTGCGGGTATAAACCCCTATACCCTTACGGCTAGACTTGGGCCAGGAGGCTTGGCCCATCACGAAACAGTTCGAGGCTTGATCCAACTGCTTGGAGTTTCGCGCAAGGAAACAAGACGTGGAGATCAAGCAGGATTCTAGTCGGTTAGAATAGGAATCGATATCGTACTATCTATGGCAATTGTAACCGACTAGGATTAGTTTCTAGATTTGTAACTCTGCCCTCTGGACTATATAAGGAGAGGCAAGGGACCCCCCTAGACAATTAATCTCGTCTCAACACAATTCAATACAATCAGACGCAGAACGTTGGTATTACGTCCATACGGCGGCCGAAGCTGGATAAAAACTTTGTCCGTGTCTTGCGTCACCATCAAGTTCGTAGCTTGCGCACCGTCTACCGATAAACTACTACCGTGGGTATACCCCAAGGTAGACTGCCGACTAGCTTTTGTCGACAGTGGCACGCCAGGTAGGGGGTGTGCGTACAGCTCTCTCGACGAACAAGATGGTCATCGTTTCAGCTTCCGCGGCCGTGGCTGAAGGCCTCACGTTCACCGTCGGCCAGGTCACGTGGACGACTCATGGCGGCGGCCTCGCGACCACAACTTCGGAAGAAACCCAGATCCAATCTGGGACAGCAGAGGCGTCGACTCCGATCACGCCGACTCCGAGCACCCGACCTCCACTCCCCCACTATAGGGCAAAGAGGGTCGACAACTCGGATCTTCTCCAAGCCCTCGATCACGCCGACCTCAGGCTCCTTGAAGCCTCCAATCTGGTGGATTCGATCTCGCGCAAATCTGATCAGGCGGCATCAACAAACTTTTTCGACTCCTACCGGCCAACTCGTGTCACCACGCACGAACAGATGGAGACGTCCCTAACAATAACGTCGACCCCCACGGGACGATCTGTTAAGCTCAAGACAGTTTCCCCAGACCAGAATTGCACTTATGGTCTGAACAACGCAGTCGACCAGTATTCACGGCATACACGATCTCTATTCAGCAAGGCGGGTTTTTCGTCGCGCCCGAGTAGCCGAGCAGGTCGCCATTACATCAACATGGTATCCATCCGCGTCCTACCCGACGATAAGGCTACCAGTACGAACTCCAACACAGGGTCCGTCCCTACCGATGTTGTACACTACGAGGACGAAGACTACGACCTGGATCTACCACCATACCCTTCGGGTTTTTCTTGTTTTCCAGTCTCCCCACCCCGGCGGGGAGATCTGATCTTTAACGTCAGCAACGACGAACCAGTTGTCGATGGCGAAACCGACGAGCAGGAGCAACTCCGCGAGCAGCGCAATGCCGATCGTGCTCAACGGCGAGCGGACGAGGAACGGCAACTTGCGCCACAAAACCTCATCGATGCTTTCGACATGGTCAGAAACCAGCCAGTCTATAAGACGCCAAGCGCTAACGTGGCTGTCGCCATGGCGAACCTGGACCGGCTCCCCGACACCCCAGAATATCAGGGTATCCGATCCAGCATACGAGCGCACCTGATCGCCGCAATGGGGCAGACAACCACTTTGCTCAAAAGAGTCCAAGCCGTCTCCTACGCGGAGGTTTCCTCCGACCAGACTCATCGCAGCCGGACTTCACCATGACCCAGTAGGCGCCATCATAGCCGCTCCCCCAACGGTCATAGGAAGGACGCGGCACGCGACAACCATGGTCAGGACATCGGCGGTTACCACGAGGAGAGGCGCGGGCATGGTTAGGAAGTGATCCAGGACAGGGATCTACGATACAACATCCCTCCTAAGGACGCCCGCGACCGCATCAACAGACGCGCTACGGAAAGAGCGGTACACGAAAACCTACGACGCATCGAGTACGATGCAGCACATGCCCCCCCAGGCCTAAGGCAGTTTTCCTCACAACTTCGCCAAGTCGTATGGCCCCAGAACTTTAAGCTCGAGAAGCTTAAAAAATATGACGGCAAGGAAAACCCTGAAAATTGGATCACCCTTTACGAGATCGCAGTCCGGTCAGCAGCGGGAGACGAGCATGTCTTGGCAAACTACTTCCCAGTAGTTCTCGACCAGGCTAGTCATCAATGGCTCCTCGGCCTACCCGAGGACTCCTTTGATTCTTGGGAGGAACTCCGTCAGGCGTTCATTGACAATTTCATCGCTACCTGCGAGCAGCCTGGAAACAAATACGATCTCGAGAGGATAAGGGACAGAAAGAATGAACCTCTGCGCGATTACATCCGACGCTTCTTGGATATGTGTCTCAAGATTCCAAAGATCTCTCACGGTGAGGCTATATCGGCCTTCATCAAGGGCCTACGCTTCCATGAAGCACTAAGGAATAAGCTACTGCGCAAAAGGCCGACCACGGTTCCCGGCGCCGACCAGCCTCCCCGATGAGACGACAGTCGCGGACGCTTCGACAACCGGAACCCTCGCCGCGGTGACAACCGCGACCACCGATAAGGTTTGGACAGGCAACGCGACAACCGCGACGATTTCAGAGGCAAGCGACCTCGTGACAACGACCACGAGGTGAACACAGTCAAGCGCCCCAATGGACGGTGAGACTACCAGGAAGACTACAACAAGACGCTGAAAGGACCATGCCAACTCCATCCCAAGTCCAATCACACAATGGAAGAATGCCGTGTCCTCAAAAGCATCTACACGCAGCGGGCTGCTCAAGGGGATTCCGCCAAGAAAAACGGAAAACAGGACAGACATGGTCACGAAGACGACGACGACCAGGCTAGGGACCCACGACACCAGTATGTTAGTCCCACCGACGTGGTGCACTCCATCTTTAGAGGCAAAGTTTCCATCGAGTGTAAACAAGAGACAAAGCTCCTGAGGAGAGCCTGCCTCAATGTGGACAGCGCAGATGGCCTAGTCGCTGACCCAAAATTTCCACCCTGGTCGCACAGGGACATCTCCTTCAACAGGAAGGACCAATGGGCCGCCATCCCGGAACCAGGACATTTTCCTCTGATCCTGGACCCTTGCATCAGCAACGTCAGATTTGAGCGCGTGCTCGTCGACGGGGACAGCTCCATTGACATCCTTTTCCGCAACAGCGTGCCTACCCTTAGGCTAACCCCGACGCAACTAAAGCCGTATGATGCTCAGTTCTGGGACGTCCTACCAGGCCAAAGTTCAGTACCCCTCGGGCAGATCACACTGCCCGTCTAGTTTGGAACGCCGGACCACTTCCACACAGAGTTCGTCAACTTCATGGTCGCCGACTTCGACGGCACCTATCACGCAATCCTAGGCTGACCATCGCTGACAAAGTTCATGGCAGTTATGCACTACTCATACCTAGTCCTCAAGATGCCAATAGAGAAGGGCGTCCTAACCATCAGAGGCAATGTCTACACCGCATACACCTGCGAGGAGGAAAGCTTCAAGATCACTGAGGCAATCGATCTCTCAATCCGCATGGCAGAAACCATAGCCCAAGCTACGCAGGTTCCACCCGACCAGCTTCGACTACCCGAACAGGAGACTCTGAGGAAAAACTCAAAGTCCAAAGAGCACAAGGAGGTACAGCTGGTCGATGGCAGCCCCGAGAAGACGGCTCTCATCAGGGCCAACCTGGATGCTAAATAGGAAGACGCGCTCATTAGGTTTCTAAGGGACAACGTAAGCGTTTTCTCATGGAAACCTGTAGACATGCCCGGCGTCCCACGAAACCTGATCGAGCACTCCTTAAACGTCTCGAAGACCGCAAGACCTATCTAGCAGAAACTACGACGGTTCGCTCTCGACAAAAAGGAGGCTATTAGGACAGAAATAACGCGGCTTCTAGCAGCCGGATTCATTAAAGTAGTGTATCATCCCGATTGGCTCGCCAATCCGGTTCTTGTAAGGAAAAAGAATAATGAATGGAGAATGTGCGTTGATTACACTGATCTCAATAAACACTGTCCTAAAGATCCTTTCGATCTCCCTCGTATCGACGAGGTGGTCGACTCAACAGTCGGATGCGAACTCCTCTCTTTTCTAGACTGCTACTCTGGTTACCACCAAATTACACTAAAGGAAGACGACCAGATCAAAACATCCTTTATTACTCCTTTCGGTGCATATTGCTACACCACCATGTCCTTCGGACTCAAAAATACTAGAGCCACTTATCAACGAGACATTCAGCAATGCCTCCACGACGAGATTCGTGACTGTTGACACTAGCTAACACCACTTAGATACTAGGTTGTCATCCCTAGCATGGCGCCAGAGTGTACAAAGGTATTTATAAATGTAAAGGCTCTCTAGAAAATAATCTATTCTATCCGCAAGCGCACAGATAAAACACCTCATTGTAGCATTTCACCAGGATAAGTATTCCAGGTATCGTTATTTATAATTTTGCTCTAGGGATCTAAAGAAGATGGAATTAAATCAAGGGACAAAATCTATCAAGGCATAGACTAGATATAAACTTGCAAGAACATGATTACTAATGAGAAACTCGTCACACAGTCACTTACTTTAGCAGGGGGTAAACCATAAAGATAATGATAATAAAGTATAAGTTCATGGGTAGATAGCACAGCGATTAGAAAATAGACTACTCCTCATATATGTAGGTGATGTCGGATTAGCTAGAGAATGGATTCTAAGTTATCTACTAACTACTAAGTCATAATCTACTCTAGTTATCTACAAGATCATATATAGCATAAAAGACTCTTCATTCATGTATAAGGAACATTGATAAAGTAAATCAGAACATCGCATGACTTACTCCACAATACCGGTTCTGCCTGTCCTATCAACGGAGGGTGGACTATATAAGAATCAACAAAGCTGTCACTATCGCGAACTACCACACGACTCGGCCAATAGGATACATTTGCAGATAAATAACATCTAAGCACCACGCTCACATGTGATCTATCACTTAACTCCCTCGCGTCAAGAGCTAAGCGCTTTGCAAACTTATACATAAACTCATTATCAATTAGAACTATATCAAATATAGAACTAGAGCAAACTAAGAACATAATAATTAGAGACATAATGCAATTAGAACAATAGAATTAGAGAAAGATATGAATAATACCAATCTTTATTACCGAAGATCCGAATCCAGAGCGTAGTGCTCTACTTCTCTAATTGCTATCTAATCAAACCTCTAAACTTGAAGGATTAGGGAGTAGCTATTTCTAATTCTCTGTGGGAGAGAAGCTCTAAACCCTAACTTTGATGGCTACCTCTGAATAATGATTTCTCCTCCTCTCCTCCAGGGGCCAGGGGGTCTGGTTTTATAGTCCCCTCAAGTGAACGTGAGCCATTGGATCAAACCGACATAGATTGTATGGTTTAGATTGATCCTTTAGGTCGGTGGAGAGTTGTCCCGAAGCAGAGTCCTAGTTGGCTTCCTGGCTAGGGCGGGCGCCCAAGGGGGGTGGGCGGCCGCCCAGCTCCCGAGCCCGAATCGCGTCCCGTTCGTTCCCGTGGCTTCTGGATCCTTCTAGATTGAGGAAAATTGCGCGGCACGTAATTATCTCGTTGTAAACATGACATGTGGGCCTTCTCTCCATATTTTCTGATAAACCCCTGCAGAAATAGATAAACACCAAAACTCGTGGAATTCTGTCAGATAAAACCCTAATTCTAGATGTTTGTTTCATATTGATCCTTTTTCATGTTTATTTGATTATTAATTTTAGTACTTAAGGACCGTCAACAAACTCCCCCAAGCTTACCCTTTGCTCGTCCCTGAGCAAATAGCTAAACTCAGATGGATCAGGAGTTGCTTCGATGTTTTCTTTCCTGATAGGCACACATGCTTTTACATAAAAATTCTTCCAGATTAAAGTGAAGTGTTATGGAGTTTAGAACCTGCACTTAAGTCTTAAGTAATCGAAAGACAAAATAGTTAAGTCAAGCACTATCCCTCCTGTTTATACTTCACCTTTGTTCCAGAGTTTTTCATAGGTTTTCAAAATAAAACTCAGAGTTTCCAGCAATGATTCTCTCAGGTCTCTCTATATGTGGTATTTGTGGATCCTTACCATGATATCACTTGCCTATAGCTAATGGATTATTTAAGTGGAGCTCATAGGAGTGATAAACAGCTCATACATATGTTGTCTAATCGAGCCATGGATCCAAAGGAACTTAGCATATAATTAAATCAAGATGTGCATGTGTGATGGAGTAAATGATAGTGAAAATGCATAAGTGATAATAAAACTTAGTTCTCATTGCTCCTTATATTGCTATCTCTCCTTCTCTTTGATCTTTGCCTTGGGAGAACATGGGCTATCTCTTTTTCTTCTTTTTTTTTCAGGTGGGTAGTGGATACCCCTAATTCTACTGTCAGACACTTGTCCATTTTTTCCGCTCAAGTGGGCATCTTTGTACCCCTAATTCTACTTCGGACACTTGTCCATTTTTACCTCTCGTCTCACTCTTTTTCTTTCTTTTTCGAGGTTCCGGGCACTTGCCCCTTTTTTATTTCCTCGTATATTTTTGCATAACCCATGCCTCTTCTGCATTGAATCTTTTTAGAGAGAGAGAATAACAATATTTGGGACAGTGAGTGATAATATATTTTTAGCAATTTTAATGATTGATGATGAATGCTGTGGTAGATGTAAGGGTCTACACAGCTCGATCAAACTCAATGTGAATATAGTAAAAGATGTTATAGCAAGTATGGCTGTGGTAGGTAGTTTTGTTATGCTAGGAACTCATCATATGATTTGTAAGTTTTTAAAATAAATCTCTAGAACTTAGTGTAGTAGGAACAAGATAAACAGTAGCTCAACTTTATATCATGCCTTTCTCTTACCTAGACTTTAGTGTTATGCTTCCCAAAGATAGTAATTTCAGTTTTAGTAATTCCTGGAAGAATTCTAATATAAAAGCTAGGTACTTGTAAGTAAGCAAACAGAGCAACTGTTCATCATTTCCATCATGCATATTTTTGGTCTTTTTATTTTTTCTAGAGATTAAACTTAGTAGAAAAATAAAACACACTTATCTACACACTCTTTTTATTTTGTTTTCATGTTTATAAAGTGCAGTAAATTAAAGCAAGAAAATATTTATTTGGTTTTCTAAGTTTTTCCTTTAAGATAAATTAAATACTAGAATAAAAAAAGAATAAATAAGAAGAGCAAATAGAAACTTACTTGATAAATTTAGGGAGGAACTCCCCCAAGCTGGATGTTGCCGTCGGTCTTACCCGATGTTCCAGAACCGCATCATGGTTGCGATGTTGTCATTTATTGTTGTTGTATCTTGTCTCAGCTCTTCTACTGCAGCGGCATGGTCCTGGTTCCATTTTTGTTGCTCTTCCAGGAGTCTTCCATGTTCTGCTTGCGTGTTCTAGATGTCGAGGAGGGTGTTGTCGGTACGAGTGAAGAAAGCACCGGCCTCTTGATAATAGTCATTCGTGAAGGCGTAGGAGGCGTCGGAGTATCGTCCTGCATCAAATTGGGGTGGAGGTCTGGATCCTGAAGCTCCATATGGATCAGTGGAGTACCTGCCCGTATGAAAAGGCGGGTTTATCCACTGGTGATCTTGGCTCTCCGGCCATGTCTCTTCTGTTGGCTCTTGTGGTTGCGCATGACGAGCCCATGGGTCTCGAAGGACTCGAGGGTTGTAATCGCAATAATGCAGGTGCGCTGCTTTTTCTGGTCCAGGGTCAGCTCCATACCAAGTGCGTTCTCGGTGAGTGGTTATCCTTTCAGATGCCACTCGCTGTGGAGTTCTCTGGTTCACTGGTGTTGCTGCAATCTCAATCAAAAAGTTTTGCACAGAGTAGAGGCCAAGGTTCGGGTTAGGTAACCGAACCTTGCCTTTATCATCATACAGCATGTACATTATATTTCCCTCTTTCTTTAACATCCGAGCTTGTCTAAATGTGTCATAGCCATGATAAATTCTTAACTCTTCTATGAAGTCCAACGATGAGTTTTCTAGTAAGTGAAGATTAGTGGCTAGACGAGTGATAAGTGAAGTACACCCTACTGGTCCCTGAAGACTAGGTATACTAAGCCAATGTGAAACTAATAGTGTAACAGGTGAAGTGGGTACTTTACTAATAGCAGCATATAAAAGTTGTAAATCTCCTACTCTTACTTTCCTAATATCATCGCGATAGAAAAGATTGTACCCAAGCCATTTGTGAAACATCCTAAGAGTGGGGTGTTCCATGTCACTGGTTCGGGCTTGACTGTAAAAATTATCTCTAGATATTTCTCTCCAAAACTGGTGTCTCTCAAAATTGGGTAAATCGGAGTCAATGTTCAGGATGCATCTTGAAGAGAAACCAAGATGGTCGCTCAGCTCTCTCCAAGATAACATAATTTCCTGTTTAAACATCCGAAAAGCAATTCCCCCCTCATAGTATTGTAAAGTGCAAAGAAATTCGAGGGTGAGAAGACGAGAACCCAACTCAGTTATATTCCAAAAATTTGTCCAACCCATCATTTGAAAAATTAAGTCAAATTCATTGTCCATACCTGTTTCTCGTAGTAGGATTGGATCGATAGTAGGAGTGTGAATGAAATCTTTGTTCTTCAATTGCTGATAGACTTCCTTCTCTCTTCGGGTCTTCAGTCCAAGGTCTCCTATCTTGAGAAGGACCTTGACTTGCTGGCCTGATGAAGATGATGGAGCTTGTGTGGGTGTTGGATCGACGCTCATCTCTGATGGCTGTGAGGAGTGTCGGGTTGAACTCCTTGTACCAATGTTCTTGAGAGCCTTCCCTGCATTCTTCACCTTCTTAAACATCCTGCAAACAAAAGTTGGCAAAAACACAACTGGTGGAAAATGTGAGATAAAATGTTAGTGGTTAGCTGTCCGGAGTGTCAGTAGTCAAGGGGTTAATTGTTCAAGACAAGTTTCCATTTTGGTAGAGCCTCCCCCTAAACAACTTTTACTTCCGCTTAGACAATGAGATCACTACTTGCTAGGTGACAATCACTCTCTCATAAGAACTCCAACCTTCCCTTCCACTCTCCTCTTTCTCTCTATTCTCTTCTCTTCACTACAAAAGCTCCTTCTCGGAAAACTGAGATTTGTGTGGTTTTCTGAAGTGTTTGTGTGAAGAGAAGGGGAGCTGGAGGTGGCCTTTTATAGGCTGAGCAGGGGACAGGGCGGGCGCCCTTGGTAGGTGGGCGGGCGCCCACTTGTGATGCCCATCCTGGGTGTGCCTCCTCCACATGCTTCCTTGCTTTGATCTCACGCAGAATAATGTTGTGTTGGTGGTGGTTGGACGGTGGAAAGATGTCAAGTGAGTGGAAACATATTGGTGGATGAAATTATGTGATGGGATGTATGTGAGATGAAGTGTATGACATATGGGACCCAAAGAGTGTGGGTCATGCTTCTAGAAGATTTATATGATTAAATATAATGCAGGAAAATCTATGAGAATCGAAACTTATTGAAAATGATATTGGAAAATATTTTTGTGCCCCCACAATAATTAATAAATATGGGTTGTTACACACCATGAATATTATTTATCTGGGGCTTTTTGATTATTATAATAATGCTATGAATAAATGTGACTAATGCAAGATTTAATTATGCAAGAAATTAAATATGAGAAAAATAATAATGCGGATAAATACCGATTTACCTCCCGGTGAGGGTTTGAGATTTTTAGGTCCCCCAAGCTGGACCTCCAATTCTTTTAATCTTCTGAGTTTCCTTCCTCCGGAGATGGTGTCTCCAGTGGTTCTTCATGAACTTCCTTCACTGTAGAGTCTCTCTCTGGTCTGGGTTTGAATGTGAAGTGTTCTTCTTGACCGTTTATGTTAAACTTGATTTCTCCTTTTCCGACATCAATGTGGGCATTGGCAGTGCTCAGAAATGGCCTTCCAAGGATGATGGATACTTTTGAGTCAGGACTCATGTCCAGTACTACGAAGTCTACTGGCACAAGGAAATCTCTGATCTTGACTGGAATGTTCTCGGCGATGCCCAACGGGTGTCGAACCGATTGATCCGCTAGTTGTAGGCACATTGATGTTGGTTCTAGGGTTACATGATCAAGCTTTTTGTAGACTGATGCTGGCATCACACTGACACTTGCTCCGAGATCACAAAGTGCATTGTTGAAGTGTTGGTTTCCGATCGAGAAATCAATAGTGGGGCATCCTGGATCTTCCTTCTTCTTTGGTGGTTTGTTGAGGATGGCCGCACTACATTCTTCTGTCAGCTTGATAACCTCAGTGGTGGGCAGTGGTCTCTTTTTGTTAAGAATATCTCTGATGTACTTTGCATATGTAGGTACCTGTATGGCATCAAGTAGAGGTATGTTGACATATAATTTCTGAATGACCTCTACAAACTTACCAAACTGCTCATCCGACTGTAGTCCTCTGTTTCTTCTGGGAAATGGCAAATAGTTGGTGTCGTAAAAATCTTTCCTCATTTCTCCGGTTCTTGGTGGTTGGAGCAGATCTTCTGCTTCAACTGGGCTTTCTTCTTCTATCACTGCTGGTTGCACTGGTGCTGATGTTCTTTGTTTCTCTTTTGGGTATGGGGGATCTCTCGTAGCTTTACCTCCTCTAGTAGTTATATTCTTTACCTGCTCAATGTTAGTAGCAACAGGCAGTGCAGCAGCTAACTTTATTAATTTAAGCTCTACCCTTTTATTAAGAGTGTTTTGCTCATCAAAGGCAGTTAGTAGAAAATCCATTTTATTATGTATAACTTTTAGAGATGATTCATTTGTATCTAGCCTTTGTTTAACTTCATCATTAATTTTGGTTTGTTGAGCAATTATCTCTTTTAATGAAAGTTGCTTGACAGTATTACCTGAATTCATACCTTTGCTATTGGGTTGACTTGAAGTTGGTTGATATTTGTATGCTGTCTCAATGGCCCTTTGATCTTCTTTGAACTTGGCCCTCTGGTCAATCCAATGGAGCAAATTTTCCATCTTAGCTGATAATGCATTTACTTCTTCTGGTATTTCTTCAGTTTGATGACATTGTTGAGATTTATCTTGGAACCAGCTTTGGTTTTCTGCTATCTTATCCAAAAGTATCTCTGCTTTTCCAGTTGTAAGCTCCAAGAATGATCCTTTAGCAGATGCATCTAGGCACTCACGAGCCTTCTGGGTTAATCCATGGTAGAAGGTCTGCATAAGTAACCATGTAGCCATTCCATGGTGAGGACAATCTGATATGTATCCTTGAAAACGCTCCCATGCTTCTGAAATGGCTTCTGTCTTCTGCTGTTGGAAACTGACAATATTTCCTCTTAATGTAGTTGTTTTGCCTATAGGGAAAAACTTTGATAGAAAGGCATCTGACAAGTTCGTCCAGTTGTTGATGTTATCTTGATGAGTGTAGAACCACTTCCTCGCTTTTCCTTCTAGTGAGAATGGAAAAAGGCGAAGCAGTATGACGTCTTTGTCAACTCCGTTGATGTGGATTGTGCTCCCAATCTCTAAGAAATTCGGCAAGTGTGCACTGGCATCTTCATGTGCCTTTCCACTGAATTGTGTAGCTTGCACCAAATTGATGAGGCTTGACTTGAGCTCAAACTCGAGTATTCCTTCTTCTACTGCAAATCTTGGACCAGTTGGAATGTTGTCAAGACTTGGAGCAGAGAATTCTTGCAAGGTCTTTTGTGCCATAGCTTCAGCAATTGGTATCTAGCTTCTTCTTCTCTTGATTGCTTTGGTTCTGATGATGAAGAGTTGAATGTACCCAAAGTCAATCCTATTATACCCTGTATAAAAATATAAACATAGAAAAACAACAGGGTGAACCTGCCAAAGCAGAGGTGCCTTGTTATGATTTCTCACTTAGTAGCTGTTTTATGCAATTATTTCTCTATAGTCTAGTCTAAAATTTTATATGAATAACTTTGACTGATTTTCTAGCTTTCCTTAATATTACCCTTTTGTTCCCTTTAATGACTTATTCCTGAGGCTCGTATAATTCCTATAAGATCCTATAATTCCCCGACAACGGCGCCAGAAATGCTTGTTGACACTAGCTAACACCACTTAGATACTAGGTTGTCATCCCTAGCATGGCGCCAGAGTGTACAAAGGTATTTATAAATGTAAAGGCTCTCTAGAAAATAATCTATTCTATCCGCAAGCGCACAGATAAAACACCTCATTGTAGCATTTCACCAGGATAAGTATTCCAGGTATCGTTATTTATAATTTTGCTCTAGGGATCTAAAGAAGATGGAATTAAATCAAGGGACAAAATCTATCAAGGCATAGACTAGAGATAAACTTGCAAGAACATGATTACTAATGAGAAACTCGTCACACAGTCACTTACTTTAGCAGGGGGTAAACCATAAAGATAATGATAATAAAGTATAAGTTCATGGGTAGATAGCACAGCGATTAGAAAATAGACTACTCCTCATATATGTAGGTGATGTCGGATTAGCTAGAGAATGGATTCTAAGTTATCTACTAACTACTAAGTCATAATCTACTCTAGTTATCTACAAGATCATATATAGCATAAAAGACTCTTCATTCATGTATAAGGAACATTGATAAAGTAAATCAGAACATCGCATGACTTACTCCACAATACCGGTTCTGCCTGTCCTATCAACGGAGGGTGGACTATATAAGAATCAACGAAGCTGTCACTATCGCGAACTACCACACGACTCGGCCAATAGGATACATTTGCGTATAAATAAGATCTAAGCACCACGCTCACATGTGATCTATCACTTAACTCCCTCACGTCAAGAGCTAAGCGCTTTGCCAACTTATACATAAACTCATTATCAATTAGAACTATATCAAATATAGAACTAGAGCAAACTAAGAACATAATAATTAGAGACATAATGCAATTAGAACAATAGAATTAGAGAAAGATATGAATAATACCAATCTTTATTACCGAAGATCCGAATCCAGAGCGTAGTGCTCTACTTCTCTAATTGCTATCTAATCAAACCTCTAAACTTGAAGGATTAGGGAGTAGCTATTTCTAATTCTTTGTGGGAGAGAAGCTCTAAACCCTAACTTTGATGGCTACCTCTAAATAATGATTTCTCCTTCTCTCCTCCAGGGGCCAGGGGGTCTGGTTTTATAGTCCCCTCAAGTGAACGTGAGCCATTGGATCAAACCGACATAGATTGTATGGTTTAGATTGATCCTTTAGGTCGGTGGAGAGTTGTCCCGAAGCAGAGTCCTGGTTGGCTTCCTGGCCAGGGCGGGCGCCCAAGGGGGGTGGGCGGCCGCCCAGCTCCCGAGCCCGAATCGCGTCCCGTTCATTCCCGTGGCTTCTGGATCCTTCTAGATTGAGGAAAATTGCGCGGCACGTAATTATCTCGTTGTAAACATGACATGTGGGCCTTCTCTCCATATTTTCTGATAAACCCCTGCAGAAATAGATAAACACCAAAACTCGTGGAATTCTGTCAGATAAAACCCTAATTCTAGATGTTTGTTTCATATTGATCCTTTTTCATGTTTATTTGATTATTAATTTTAGTACTTAAGGACCGTCAACAGTGACGACCTCGTCGAGGCTTACGTAGATGATGTTGTCGTCAAAATAAGGGATGCGAGCACTCTGATCGACAACCTAGACCGAACTTTTAAGGCACTGAATAAATACAAGTGGAATCTTAACCCCAAAAAGTGTATCTTTGGGGTTCCCTCTGGACTGCTACTCAGCAACATCGTCAGCCGCGACGACATATGGCCGAATCCTTCAAAGGTTAAGGCAGTGCTCGATATGCGACCACCCAAGAATGTCAAGGATATTCAAAAGCTCACCGGATGTATGGCCGCTCTCAGCCGGTTTATCTCTAGACTAGGAGAAAAAGGCCTTCCTTTCTTCAAACTTCTAAAGGCGTCGAAAAAATTCTCCTAGACAGAGGAAGCTAATGCTGCGTTCACCCAGCTCAAAACTTTCCTCACCTCACCACCCGTCCTCACAGCACCTCAACCTAACGAGGACTTGCTCCTTTACATAGCAGCAACCGATCGGGTTGTCTCCACGGCAATGGTGGTCGAGCGGGACGAGCCATGCCACGTCTACAAAGTCCAGAGGCCTGTTTACTTCATAAGTGAAGTCTTAAACGAATCCAAGACCAGGTATCCTCAGATACAAAAGTTAATCTATGCCATCCTGATAACCACCAGTTTCCCTCTGGGGACATTTTGCGCAACAAGGACGCCAATGGCAGAATTGTGAAATGGGCAATGGAATTATGCCCATTCTCCCTAGATTTCTAGAGTCGCACTACCGTCAAGTCCCAGGCCCTGGTGGACTTCATCGCGGAATGGACGGACCTCAACGAGCCCTCCCCTCCGGATACCTCCGACCACTGGTCAATGTTCTTCGCCGGTTCCCTAAACATCAATGGCGCTGGTGCCGGGATACTTTTTGTATCGCCAAACAATGACAAACTCTGCTATGTCCTTAGGATTCTCTTCCTGGCATCTAACAACATCGCCAAATACGAAGCATGCTTGCATGGCATCCGACTGGCTGTCGAACTGGGAGTCAAGCGTCTTTACGTCCACGGTGACTCCGCCCTGGTCATCAACCAGTTAAATAAGGAATGGGACACAACTCACGAGAAGATGGACCTCTACTACAAAGAAATCCGGAAATAGGAATCCAATTTTTACGGCATCGAATACATCCACGTGATCCGGGACAGGAATCAGGCAGCAGACGCGTTGTCGAAGAGGTGTATTTGAAAGTCAGCAGCATTCTGACAGCGATTAGAATGTCCTCCGTCTGCTAGTCTTCTTGATTCTTAAATTCTGTGGAGCTCAAATAGACAACAAAGCTTGTGGAACTAATTAAGTGTTAGCATAAATATCTAGCCTTCATCACGTTGAGCTTCCTCAATAAATATTACTCCCTGTTTTTATATTTTTATTTTATAAAGTAGAAAAGAAATATTTATTTTATTTTTATGCCACCACAGTGAAGGTACTTATGGGTTTTATGCCACTCGTATACTCACATGGGGCTTAGTATTTTTTAACATTTTTATTTTCTTTTCAAGATAGCATGATTAACTAATAATCTATTTAAGGAAAGTAAATAATTAAATGGAAAAGGGAATGCAGAAAGGATAAATATGGATAACTACCAATCTTACCTTTCGGCGAGGGTTCAATGTTTTAAGTCTTCTTGTCAAGACTTCTCATCGTGTTCATTCTTCAGGTGCGTCATTTGATTCAGGTGCGGACCTTGACGTCTGCACCTTTTAATACGGTGTCACCCATGTTCTTTGTTTGCCCAGCAGTTCGAAGTGCGGTGTTAGCAGTATCTTGCTCAGTGTGTTTGTGCTCGTAGTGTACCTGCTCATAGAGACAAGGCAGAGATCAAGTGCATAGGCCCTGTTGGTGGAAAACACCAACAGAACCAAAAGTGTATTTGTTCTTCTCTAACCTTAAGCATAGTGAGCAAGACAAGTTGATGGATGATAAGTTCATGAGTGTAGCACTTATAACATTTGTCAGATCAGATCGCTCAACCTTATGGAAAGATAATCTATCTATGTATATGTATTTTTCTTTATATCTCTCAATGATTGAATGTGTAACATTTTAGCTCATATGATTAGGAGTGTGGGATCATGGAGGTAGTACTAAGAACAAGGATTAAAGGACTAAACATGTTGAATCAGTTGGGTTGGTTAATCTAGAGTTGTAAATCATACACGTTTGTCTCTTTTATTTATATGAACGCCAGAACCAAGGAGAAGCTTATAAAAGTGATAGTCAAGTACCTTAAGATGTTACCTTGCTCGAAGAGTGATGGTACGGTATCATCTTGTGGAAGCTTTCCTTTCTTAGCAGTTGTGCATCGTGTTTGTGGCACCCTCCATGGATCATCTCTCTATGATGAATGAGCTATGTCCTTCTTGTGCAAATTGTTAAACTTCATGTGTTACTCTCTTCGTCTCTGATGTGAGTTTATCTCAGGACTTCCCAAATCGATATTGAAAGTTTTTCTGCAGGGGTTAGTCCGACAAAAATATACCAATGTCTACGCAAGCAGTTTTTAGTTCAATAACCGAACTAGACTCCATGTCTAATCAGATTAAGGAAGGCTATTTAACCTAAGCACCATGCTTAATTTAAATGCCAATGGAAGTATGGCGAGTACTTCCAAACCAACACTTGCTAATAAATAGACAAGGTAGCATGACAGCGTTTATAGAGATCTACTCAAGTGGAGATGAAGTAGTGTGATTAGTATTTAACAAATTGAGCATGTCTCAAAGGTAGGGACAACCAGCATAGCAACATGGCAAAGGATGTTTTTATGTAAAGTACTCCCCAAGCTTGAATTTTGCAAAATTCAAGTTTGGATGAATAGATGATTGGTTGGACATACCTTGTGCTTGTCATTCATCTGATCTTCTTGCTCCAATCCTAGAAAGGTTAGTGACAAGAATACCTGAAGGAATATTTTTTTTTACAATTATCCTTATATGCATAATACACAAGGTAATGTTACAAATAATTAAAGGCTCATGTTACGATCTGATCAATGCTTATTTTAAGACACTAAGCTTGTCCTTGGGAAACCATCAGTTTACGTTGGCAAAGTGGTTTCCCCTCCGACGCCAACATATATCTAGATCAACTCAACGAGATCTGCAATATTTATTATAGACATATGCATCGACAACTGCCCTTTTAAAGTTTTTATAAATAGAAAGGAAGAGGGGGTTGGAGATCTCAAGTGTGGTGATGTCGGAGAGACCAATAGATTGGGAAGATGTTGCATATGAGCATGGAGTAAACGAAGTGGCTATGAAATAAATTCCATGCTCATTAATGTTATCTTCGTCTCCAATCTGAATGTTCGGAGTTTCTCCTGGATTGGTCTCACCTATGTCCTCTTCTGTAGTTGGATGAATCTCATCTTCAAAGCGAGTCAAGAACTCACCATTTGAAATTGAGCCAAAGTCAGAACCCATTAAGGCTTCTTCCTTATCCATCCATTCTACACATTCTAGCCATTTAGAACTTGTGATCAAAATAGGGGAGGTGTTAGAATTTTCTATATGGCTTAGCTCTCCTTCTATGACATTACTTGACATGCCATCCTTATGGTCTTCATGACTCCTATGGTTTGGTCGTCTTGGTGAATTGCTAGGATCATCATGAGACTGAAAAGAAGAGGGATAAGAGGGATCTCTAAGGTCAAGGATGGATTTAGAACTTGTGAACATGGAAGGGGAGTAGGTAGAATTGTCTATATGGCTTAGCTCTCCTTCACTTGATATGTCATCCTCGACTTATTCGTGATAGGAACCAGGACATTCTCTAAGAGAAACATTATTGCAATGATTTGAATTATCCCTGCTTGAAGGTCTCTTATAGAACCAGAAGTCTAAACCATCAGCATCTAAAAGATTTAAGGTCGGAATTCCTTCCTCCCTTGGAGAATTTTGGGGTATTGATGGTTTAGGATCGATAGCTAAAGTTTGGGATTGAAGTGGTTGTGATCTGGCTATCGAAACTTCTTCTTCTTGTCTAGGAACTGGTTCTTTCTCTTTCTCAGGGATATAAAAGCTAGGAGACTTTCTGCTCATTAAATCAATCAAATTCCAAGCTTCACTAGCGGATAGGTGGTGGAAAGATCCTCCAGAGGCCGCATGAAGGGTTTGCTTATTTTTCCTACTAAGGCCCTCAAAAAAGGGAATTAGAAGAACTTCTTCTGGAATAGAAAGTTTTGGGCCAGTGAGAGTAAGGTTAATAAAGCGGTCCCATGATTTGCCAAGAGATTCTTCTTCCAGTTGTCTAAAAGAAAGAATCTCACGCCGAAGTTCCACCACTTTGGAGATTGGAAAATATTTAGAAAGAAAACTACTATATAACTCCTTCCAATCTCCATGAACACTCCCTACTTTGAGTTTATACCAATGTCTAGCTTTTCCCGTTAAAGAGAACGGAAAGAGCTTCCATTTAAGGGTCTCATCGGACATGCCTTCTATGCGAAGGAGGTCACAGACTCGATAAAACTCTCTTAGGTGTGTGTATGGGTTTTCCTCACCTTCGCCTGAGAAAGGTTGTTTTTGAATAAATTCTATGTATTCGGGGTCTATCTCAAAACTAGATGCTATGATAGGCTTTGAAGATTTTGGTGGTTCGAGATGTGTGCCCGTAGGTCTATGAAATTCATAGATAGACATGTTTGAATTCATGATAGACCGGAGATCAAGGATTAGATAAGAAGAAAGAATAGCAGAGATGAGGCAAAGGATAAAAGGAAAAATATATATTTATTTTTATTATTTTTTTTTTGAAAATGATTAAGCTAGTTCGTAGTCAACTCAGCAACCGTTTCCCCGGCAACGGCGCCAAAAATGCTTGTTGACACTTGCTAACACCACTTGAATACTAGGTTGTCATCCCCAGCGTGGCACTAGAGTGTACTATGGTATTTATACGCACACAGATAATCCGCAAGCGCACGGATACCGTTGAAGCTTTTACCCGGTTAAAGGTTTTATCGTATCCACAGGGAAACGGGAGAACCAACTACGCTCTAACTCAACCAAGATAGATAGATAAGTGTAAATAGGAAAGATGGTAGAATCGAATAAGAACAATATTAAAGGTAAGATAACAGTGAGTGATAATATGAGAATATAGAGTAGAGCAATTCTAGTATATGGGCGATGGTAGCAGAATAGAGAGGATAACTATGTTTCTCTACTTCAAAGGGGTATGTCTATGTCTGGGACGAACCACGTGATAAGAGTACACCACAAAGGATGCTTATCCATAGGCCGATAAACCCTACCCGTCCTGCTAACGAGAGGTGGACTACAGGGGACCAACGTAACTGTCACCTACGCGGCCTACCACACGATCCAGCTAGTCAGGGGATATCCACAAGTAATCTAGGTCTAAGCACCACGCTTACACCTATACTACAACTCTAACCTATAGGGTCCTATAGATTAGAAGTACTCAAAAGAGTTGTGAACCAGAACATACATGATTAGTAATTGCATAATGAATTAGAAGTAGATTACCAGAGTCATCCCATGAGCAAGCTTGATTAGAGCTTGATCATGGCGAAGTACAACCGGAGGAAGAACCGACAGGCCGGCCTCTCCTCTAATCCTCCTTCGCTCTCCATCTCACTACTATCTAGATCTACTCTAGTTTAGAGAAGAGAGGAGAGCTCTCATCTCTAAACCCTAGCTTTTGCTCTGTCTATGAATAATGAATAATGATCAAGGGGGTTGCCTCCTCCAGGGGGTCTGGTTTTATAGTCCCCTCAAGTGAACCTGGGCCGTCGGATCAAACCGACATTGATTGAACGGTTATTCTTGATCCTTTAGGTCGGTGGAGCATAATCCGCGAGGTTGAACGTGATTGGCCACTGTAGCAGGGCGGGCGCCCTAAGGACTTGGGCGGGCGCCCAGGTCCTGGCTCCGTTCGGTCTCCGCTTCCTTCCCGTGGCTTCTGGAGTCTTCTAGATGTAAGATAATTGCGCGGCACGTTGATATCTCTATGTAATCCCGACGTGTGGGCCTTTCTTCCTTATTTCCTGATAACCCCCTGCAGAAATAGATAAACACCAAAACTCGTGGAATTCTGTCAGATAAAACCCTAAGTCTCGATGTTGATTTCATTTGGATCCTTTTCTTTGTTTATTTGATAGTTAAATTTGATACTTAAGGACCGTCAATAACCAAGCCAGGAGTGAGTATACACACGGGAAAAGCAGAGTTGTGTAGTCAAAAAGGGCAAGACGGCTCTTACCAGCCAACTCCCGATTCTTGTTTTTCAGCTCCTCGCCAGCATGGCGCCCGGACTCCAGTGCGCCGGCAACCTCCTGGTCGAGCCGCTCCCTTTCTTGTCGGAGGCGCTCAACCTCCTCTTCCAGATCTGCAGAAGTAATCTCTGGTCAACAAAATTGACCACGCAGTTAAATACAACTGCTCGGAACGCACGACTTACCTCTCTTTTCCCGATCCTTGTCGACTAGTTGCCGATTGAGATCGAGCAGGCACGCTTCTTGCGCCACCCTCTCGGCTGCCTTCTCCTCGGCATCTGACCGGAGGCGGTCCACCTCCGCAGTTAGGGCCTTATTCTTGGCCATGATCCCTTCAATTTGGTCGAAGCACCTTTTTGGGTACTTCGCCGTTTTCGTTGCGCCCTGCAAGAATTACATGTATCGTGAAGCAAACAAAAAATAAAATATAAACACTTTGGAGAAACACAAGACCACCTACCTTGACTTCATCAACAAGCCGCTTGGCAGCGCGCTCTACCCTCGCCGACTCCTCGGTCTCGGCGGGTTCTTCGTGACCAATAAAATGGTCCCCACGTTGGCGCCATACGTAAACGTGTTGACGACCATCATGAGGACGCCCTTGGATCTCCTCCACTTCATCGTTAGAGGCCGCCGGGGCTTCCTCGCCCTCTATGTTACCTCCGGCCGGGGTAACAGGTATTAAAGGCTCCTTACCCCGACCAGGCGAACCCTTCGCGCGGAGACGCCTCTGCTCGGGGTGGAGTTGGGGTCCTCCTTTCTTCAGCAGGAGGGGGAGTTGGGGCTCTGTCTTCCTCCTCCGTGACACTGCTCGGGGGAGGCGCCCTCGCAGCATCGTCACCCCTTGTTGGGGTGCTCCTCTCGGCTCTCGCCTGGGCCGGGACTTCCTCGACAGCCTCTGCCACGGTCACAACCGTGGGCTGCTCTTCGACTTGCCCCTGGGTAGTCTGCTCGGCGGCATTTTCAACGATAACCGTTGGCTCGGCCGTTCTCTGGCCAGCGACGTTGTCAGGATCAACGTCAGACGCCGCACTAACAAAGGACGACATTATGCCAATGTCAAAATTCACAGCCAAAAAAAATATAAAATATAGGAGGAAGTGCAGAAGTGAAATTGTACAACTCACAGGTCGGAGCGCCTGTGCATCGCTGCGAAGAACCTCCTCCTGGTCCTACCAGTCACCGCTGCTGCCTCTGTCCCCCAAGTCGCGTCGGCTCGGCGTGTGGGGCAGGAGGGTCACTGGTCACCCAACCAGTGGTGATCGGCGCGACGTCTGGACGAGTGCGTGGCCTTTGGACCAAAGAGGGTGCAGCCTCCTCGTCCTCGTCCTCGTCCTCGTCATCGGCAATCCTCACGAGCCGACGACGCTTCGGAGCTTGGCTGGTCTCCGCCGGCAGCGCCTCCATAGGGGATGGCTCCACTACCATTGGCCTTTCCCCCCACCCTATCCTCGGTGCTCGGGGTAGGGCGGCTCTGTTCCTCCTCACTGCTGGTGTATTGAGGACACCGAGCAGCATCGCCCTCGGGCGGGTCCATCCCCGCAGGATTCTCCATACCAGGTGCCAGTGACACATACACTGCACACCGGTCAATATCTCCAATCTGCATAAAACAAACGATAAGTTATCAATCAAGAGATTACAGTGCTCACATAACAATGTAACAATGGTATTCGTCTACCTTAGGAGCTGGTCGTCCTAGCTTAAAGGCATGCATCCGGTCACCACTCCGAACGAAGTTATCATCAGACAAATTGAATAACTCATTCATCAGCTGCTGGACCTCTGCCTTCTCCAGACCATCCGGACACATTCTGGTCGGGTCTTGGCTCCCCGTATACTCATACGCCGAGTGTACCCTCCTCTGGCAAGGCATCAGCCGACGCACAAGGAAGTTCCCAAACACTCCTGGCCCGTCTAAACGGGACGAGTCGATCAGGCTCATTAGCTCCGCCACTTGCCCAGTGTGCTCTGGACGGTCTGTCCAGCTGACCCTCTTCTCAGGGATGTAGCCCACATCGCAGAATGTGGTACTGCCTGGCTCTTCCTTGATGTAGAACCACTTCTTGTACCATTCGGTGAGAGAAGTGTTCCATGGGCAGTTGAGGTACCGGTTCTTCATTCTGTCGCGCAGATTGAGGTATACTCCACCTGCAATCTTGGAGCCTCCAACTGCTCCTTTCTTCCTCAAGCAAAAAAGAAAGTGGAAGAGATCGAAGTGCGGCTCTATTCCAACATAGGCCTCGCACAGATGGATAAATGTGGAGATAAGAAGAATAGAGTTCGGGTGCAGATTGCAAATCCCGATCTCATAATAGAGAAGAAGACCTTGGAGAAAAGGATGAACGGGAATCCCAAAACCCCTCTTAAAGAAATCCTCGAAGACAACAATCTCACCGGCGCGGGGGTCAGGGTAGCTCTCCCCCTCTGGCGCCCTCCATCCTCCGAGTTCCTGATTGTGCAGAAGCCCCTTTCCGACGAGGTCGTTGAGGGATCTTGTGTTGCTCTGGGACTTCTTCCATTCCTTGGCCATCATCTCGGCTCTCTTCTTGGAATCGCTCTTCACCATTTCATTTCTTGGAAACTTTCAAGCTCGGCTTTGAGGTTTGAAGGTGGGGGGAAAGATGGTGGCTTAAGCAATAGTATGCGATTGCCTTGTGAAAAACAAGGATATGACCCTGAGCTTTTATAACAACGGCCTCACCTCTAACACTTCTCGTATTCTTGGGAAGTGGGCAGATCTGGTGGCGGCCGCGGTGTTTTGGTTCTCAATAATTACCGCCGGTTAATATGGTGGCTTTTCTGCATAATTAATGGTTTCCTTTTCTTAGACCGCGCAAAAGGCGGCTGCATAGTTACCAGGCGCACCTTTTTACGCAACCGCGTGACAATGCACCAGGATGCCTCGTCACATTGCGCATTAATGCGGCGAGATGCTTTTTCCAAAAGACAAGTGGATCTGGTGGAGGACCGGGCATGACATGCTTGGGGACTGGTCGACCAGTCTGTTTATCTGACATATCGATTGACTGCACCGACCACCGAGCATGTCACGCTCGGGGACTGGTCGTCTAGTCCGCTTTATTGATGTCTTGATAGCTTGTGCTGACCACCGAGCACGATGGAGCTCGTAACTATGCTCAGGGACTTGTCCATCAGTCTCTACGCTGTGCTCGGGGACTGTACCGACCACCGATCATTATATGCTCGGGGACTGGTCGACCAGCCCTCCCATTTGAAATTTTGGGGACTATACCGACCACCGAGCATGTTTACGTTCCCAACCATACTCGGGGACTGGTCGATCAAACTCTATGCCGTGCTCAGGGACTGTGCTGACTACCGATTGTTCTCGTAGACTCATCAATCACTCCCTGCGCTGAGCTCGGGACTCCCTTCGGTCACTCTGAGACCACAGCTTGGGGACTGCTTTTTTATCAAGTTGCATATGAATTGGACTGGATAATTTTTTAGACCTTGCTACAAGGTTCATACTTCGCCTTCCAGCAAGCTGGACTACATCGGTACGATGCATCTGATGATGCATCTCAATTTTAGAATTTCCATAAAGACTTTTTTGAGCGTGGCACCACGTGCCTACGTCACCTACTACCAGGCTCGGGGACTAAGTGGGCACACTTCACCTTGCGGTGAACATGCTTGCTTTTTGAAAGTCCATACTTTTCAGAAAAGTAAAGTGGGCACACTTCACTAGGAAAGAAATCTCTTTTATTTGAGAGCACCATGCATTCTTCGAACAACCTGCTTCTTCGACGATATCGAAGTTGATCAACTGATTTTTTGAGTTGGACAAAATACCGTTGCAACTGTTCGGGCGACTTTCGTGCTGGTCGAAGAAGCTCAAGACGGTGTGTTACATCACAACACATGGTGCTCGGGGACTAGCTGTGGGGGTATAAACCCCTATACCCTTACGGCTAGACTTGGGCCAGGAGGCTTGGCCCATCACGAAACAGTTCGAGGCTTGATCCAACTGCTCGGATTTTCGCGCAAGGAAACAAGATGTGGAGATCAAGCAGGATTCTAGTCGGTTAGAATAGGAATCGATATAGTACTATCTATGGCAATTGTAACCGACTAGGATTAGTTTCCAGATTTGTAACCCTACCCTCTGGACTATATAAGGAGAGGCAAGGGACCCCCTAGACAATTCATCTCATCTCAACACAATTCAATACAATCAGACGCAGGACGTAGGTATTACGCCCATACGGCGGCCGAACCTAGATAAAAACCTTGTACGTGTCTTGCGTCACCATCAAGTTTGTAGCTTGCGCACCGTCTACCGATAAACTACTACCGTGGGTATACCCTAAGGTAGACTGCCGACTATCTTTCGTCGACAATTACTATGTATGGATGTAACATGTTAGTGGTTGTGATCTTAAACTTAGACTCCCTCCTATACCAAATTTATGAATACAATTAGTACAGAGAAAAATGAACTAGTAGCAATGTAGTTTATCCACAAAATAAACTCCAACAAGCGCCATTGCCATTCCATGACCCAAATATTACACACTTGCCTACGATCATTCCAGTTAGCTCCAATGAGCTATAAGTACTAGTAACATGAACAACTGGTATTCCAATGAGCTCCACCTAGCTATATATATAGTCAGAATAGTAGCACGAGCACTCAATTGCATTACAGTTGTTGGTGCAAAAGCTGATCTGCAAACACAAATGGCTAATACCCGATTCAAATGTTAAGGCGTGGCAGCCGATTTGACCTTACTATCGGCAAAGGTGGTAACTTGAATACTTTGGTCCTGACAACAGCGATGCGCCCGGATGTCACGGCCAAGAGGTACTCACGCGGAACTCGAGAATACGCCGAGCTTAAGTCGACGAATTCCTAAGAACTCGTAATGAAAAGAAAAAAGTATGACGAAGTCGTCGAAAGGTAGATGCTAGAATATGAGTAAAAACTTGTGTTTGATTGATTGATAGATGTCTCATTACAAGGCCCTAGGGTCTATATTTATACCCAGCTTAAAGAGCTACAACCAGACACGACTAGAACTCGAATTCCAAATTACACAGAATCCGTATACAAAACGATTTAAATAACTAAGGAAAACATAAAACTATCCCCCCGTGACAAACTGGAACACCTCCATAGACCGATCGGCAGCTTCCAGACTGTCTCTCTATATCATCGGCAGACTCCCTTGTCATAGTCATCGGCAGACTTCCTTGTCGTAGCCATCGGCACAGACACATCACCACTTATGGACTTAGTCACGTTCAACCCCTCCTCCATCGGCAACCATCCTCATCGGCAACTCATCCTGTAGATTAAACCCGCTGTCTTATCTTGCCGGCCTATACTTCACCAAACATGGACACGTGCCCAAAAACGGCGTCAACACATGCCCCCCAATTTCGGAGTGTGAAGTCATTAATGCTCCGAAATTCTCTGCAGTAATGATGCCCTTTTCCGCAATTAATGCTCCTAATCTGGTAACCGACAACCTCAACCTGAACAACTCTGATCCGATTCTTTTGCAGATTCCTCGAAATCCTCAACTTCCCAAACGGGCATTTCCATTTTAGTCACACATCGGCAATATTACCGTTACAAAGACTTGCCGATGGACTGACCAGGACGTTCGCACCTTATCTTCCCAAACGGCTATCTCCACTTTATTCGCTCATCGGCAATATGACCGTTACAAAGACTCTGCCGATAGACCGACCAGGAGATCCCGCACAGTAAAATATCTCTGGATAATGACCACTTCCTGTCAAATCACCTGCACAATCCCTTGATTACCGTGCGAACAGTTACCATATCTACCTAAGCACCCTCGGATTTCATGGATGCGGCAAAGAGATAAGTCAGATTTGCCCTTGCCCGTTTTGTCCTATAAATAGTTCCTTCTCGGGTACTCCTTCTCCATCACATCATTCCACAACTCCAACTTCACTTTCCCGGCGGCGGCGCTGTCCAAAAGCTCCAAGATCTTCGACGAAGTCCCTTCTTCACCACCTCCAAAGCTCTCAAACATCTTCTCCGTGGTAAAATGGCCGTCAACTTCATCGTTCCTGAGGTCAGTCCTTTGCGCCATCTGTTGTACTTTTCCTCGCACCCCTGTTCATCCACAATCCATCTTACTGAACATTTTCTCTTTTTTTTGTTTTTCTTTTCCATCTCCAAAACCACTAGGAATTGGCTAACAAAATTGTCATCCCCACCGATCAACCACACCTCCAATGCCTTGGCCCGCTAGGGGATCCAGATCCAACCAACCTCATAAACGCAGAAACCAACAGGATCCCTTTTAGAGCAGAGAATTTTTCTTTGGATCTGTGGAAGGATACGTTTCGTTCCCAGTCTAGCCCTACCGTGGCGTGGAAGGATTGGTTCTTGAGGGTCAGCAACTCCAATGAAGTCTAGTGGGGCGAGAGAAAGTTAGACCAATGCATTAGGTTGTCCATTGCCGATATGCATAAGAATGAATCACTGTTGATAGCTGCATCTTATTTCTGGTCAGACACCCTCAATGCCTTTGTCTTTGGCCATGGCCCTGCTTCCCCTACACTTGCCGATGTAGCCATGCTCACTGGCCTGGATGTATCTTCTGCCGATAGCACCCACTTCTTCGATACCAAACCCAGTGCTAAGGTAGAAACTCGCACCATCGGCGGCTAGTTGGGGTATATCCAAAAATACCGCAAAACAGGCTCTGTTAACATAAAAGAGCAAACCTGCTTCCTGAACATGTGGCTAGACAAATTCGTGTTTTCTGGCCGATCGGCAGGACCAACTTCTGTTTATCTAGTAGCAGCAGAAAATCTGGCCAATGGTGGCCGATTTCCCCTCGGCCGATACCGGCTTGGAGCAGCCTATCACCTCCTCCACCAATGAACTAGGAAGCTCTTGCTTAGCCAGTCCATCGGTAATCTGGGAGGTCCCTGGTGGTTCATTAACATGTGGCTCAGCCTCGACATGCACAAGCGTCTGGAGTTCAATCTCTTTGCACAGCGCTTTCCAAGGGACATAGCATAGAACCATGTGCTGGGTGAAGAAGAATCGGCAACACGCCCTCCCTTGAACTTCGGTGAAGCTGTCATAGTTCTGCCTGGCACAGGGGGTAATCCAGATCAGGTTAGCCGATTCTTCCAAACCTTGTACGAAGGTTTGGCCAGAGATGAGCGAGCATGGTTAGCTTATGATGACCCAAACACCGTGTTTCCTCTGGTTTTCAACCCGTTCGACGATGCTCTTGATAAGGACAATGAAGTAATGATGGCATTGGTGACTCCCAGAGCCATACCAGTGAACTTCTTTGGCAGTGGAAAAACCTCTCCCTAGACTTATGAGTTTTACAATCCATCGGCACTAGCTCGTCAGTTAGCTTTCGGCCAGCTGCCGATTGCACTCTGCTATGCCGATGTGATAAAGCCCAGGGAAACCATCACCAGTCTCCTTGAATGGATTCGAGTAGCCCAACTGCCATCGAGTGCCGATACAGATGTAAACTTATCGGAGTGGGTTCCAGCTGCCTTCATCACCCAGGCGTACAAGCAGTGGTGGGCAGAATGGAAGGAGCATCTATTCAGCAAATCAGCCCTCACGTACCGCGGTATGATCGACCCCGAGTACAAAGTCCCCGATGATACTGTAAGTGTCCTTAAACCAATGTTCCAATTCTTCCAATTTCATTTTCATCGGTAATTTACTTTTGTATTATTTTGCAGGTCGATAACACCCCTCCATCGGTCAGTAGAAGTGGCAAGCCGATTGATCTGTCTGCATCAGGTCCAATTTCTTCAATCGGCCACAACGCTCCTACCCTGGCCGCCATCGTGCACTGAGGCATACGCCTCAAGAAAGTCACTACCAGGAGAACCCAAACATCACCATCGGTAGCTGCTTCCACCCTAGCACAGGCTTTTAAGGTAACTGTTTAAAACTCTTTATTCATATCGATCTACCTTTGCACATCGGCTACATTGGTATTCACAAACTCTCTTTTCTGTGATAGCAAACCAGTGCATCGGCAAGAACTAAAAGCCAAGGTGCCGATGCCCCCCAGTCCAGCTAGCAGAAGAGAAAAGGTGCCAAGAGTACCAGGGCACAAACCAAGCGCCAGAAAGTGGCAACTCCTCCTTCGGTATCTCCTATTCCGGTGGAATCCTCTCCTTCTCCCCAAGAAACAGAGACTCAGCAAGTACCATCTCCTCAACCGCAAGAAGCGCCGCAAGCGGAAGAATTTCAGCAAGAAGAACCTCAACTAGAAGCACCCCAGCCAGAAGACACATCAGCCGATGTAGGCGAGCAAACCGCTGATCCGGCAGGTTCAATCATATCATCAGTAGTCTCTTCAATCCAGACAAGCATCGTCCCTCCTCAAGGTAACACATTCCTATAACAGTACTACCGATGAACTTATTCTTTTTGGTATTATAACCCCTTCTGTTAATTTGCAGCTGACGTAGTTCCATCGGCAACTCTGGCCGATCAACCCATGGCTCCATCGGCATCTTCGAGTCAGAGGCGAGAGATAGCCTTGAAGCAAGTAAGCCATCCAATCTCAATCAATACTATTTGCCGATGCTCTGATCATAGAATAACTCACTTTGTTTTTCTTTTTAGGAACAAGATTCTCCCGATAGCCTATTCTCCTTTGCTATTGATATCTCCGAAGACGAAGGTGAGGAAGCAAGTTCCTCCCAGGCAGTTGAGATTATATCGACAGAGATCAGGGCTAAGCTGGAAGAACTATTGGCCCTCCTTCATCAAGACACGGCTCAACTGGTCGATGACTCTGATCCGGCCAAGGTTCTGTTCAAGACCCTCAGAGGCCAGATTCCTGCCGATGCCGAAGAAATCCTTTTTCAGGCCGCACATGTGGAGAGTCGTCAGCTGCAGTACCAGAGGGCCGTCCGGCGTCTTGCTGATAGAGCTGCTCAAACCCGGCTCTCTGAGGAGATGATGAAAGAGAAGCTCCTGACCGATGAACAACACAAGAGCATCGGCGCCTTGAAGTCTTCGAAAGCTACACTGAAACAGAAGATCTCCGACTTATCGGCCAAGAGAGAAGCCCTGCTGGCAGAACTCAAACAAGTGGAGGACGCTCTATCTCAAGCCCGACGGGAGGAGAGTGAACTGCCAGAGACCATCAAACTCCTTGAACAAGAACGGAATGCCCATGGTCGCAAAGCACTGCAGCTGAAGAAGAAATTGAAGCCGATAGAAGGTTCTGCCAATGAAGATGTCAAGGAGATAGAAGCAGCCAACCAGATCCGCCTACGTGCCATATCGGCCATCCAAGCACTGCTAACCATGTGAGCTTTTCATCGGCAACACGCCTGTCTCCTCTTACTCTTCAGCCTTCTTGATGTTTAGTCTAGCCGATAGGACTGTTATCGGCATCTTTTGAAACATTAAGTCGTGCCCCAAACATTTTAATCCAGCCGATAGGAGTGTTATCAGCATTTAAACTTTTATGCATCGACCCATATGCTGGGGTAGTACTTCTTTAAATACTTGCCATTTAATGCTCTGGGAAATCCAACTGATTCGAGAGTTTCTAGAATATAGGCGTTACCAGGAGCCGATCGACTTATCCGATAGGGACCCTCCCAATTAGGAGACCACTTTCCAAACTTCGAACTTTTAGTCCCGATCGGTAAAATTAATTTCCATACCAAGTCTCCATCAGCAAACTACTTAGCCTTCACCTTTTTGTCATACCATCTAGCAACTCTCTTCTTATTTTCTTCTATACTCATTAAAGCCTTTAACCGATGTCCTGCTAGATCATCTAACTCATCGGTAATCAAAGTGACATAATCATCGGCAGCCAATTGATCTTGAAAAGATAGTCGCCTAGATCCAGCCTTAATTTCCCAAGGTAACACTACATCATGTCCATACACCAACTGATAATGTGAAACCTTGGTCGACCCATGACAAGCCATTCGATAGGACCATAAAGCTTCATTTAACAACGTGTGCCACCTTCTAGGATTTTCTTCAATCTTCCGCTTAATAAGCTTAATAATTCCTTTGTTAGACGCCTCGGCCTGCCCGTTGGCTTGAGCATAGTAAGGAGAAGAATTCAACACTTTAATCCCCATACCGATTGCGAATTCATCAAACTCCCCTGATGTAAACATAGTGCCCTGATCGGTAGTAATTGTTTGAGGAATCCCAAATCGGTAAATAATATGCTCCTTCACAAAATCAATCATATTAGCCGATGTGACTTTCTTCAAAGGAATAGCTTCAACCCGTTTAGTGAAATAACCAGTGGCAACTAGGATAAACTTATGCCCTGTTGACACTAGCTAACACCACTTAGATACTAGGTTGTCATCCCTAGCATGGCGCCAGAGTGTACAAAGGTATTTATAAATGTAAAGGCTCTCTAGAAAATAATCTATTCTATCCGCAAGCGCACAGATAAAACACCTCATTGTAGCATTTCACCAGGATAAGTATTCCAGGTATCGTTATTTATAATTTTGCTTAGGGGATCTTAAGAAGATGGAATTAAATCAAAGGGGCAAAATCTATCAAGGCATAAACTAAAGATAAACTTGCAAGAACATGATTACTAATGAGAAACTCGTCACATAGTCACATACTTAAGCAGGGGGTAAACCATAAAGATAATGATAATAAAGTATAAGTTCATGGGATAAAGAGCACAGCGATTAGAAAATAGACTACTCCTCATATATGTAGGTGATGTCGGATTAGCTAAAGAATGGATTCTAAGTCATCTACTAACTACTAAGTCATAATCTACTCTAGTTATCTACAAGATCATATATAGCATAAAAGACTCTTCATTCATGTATAAGGAACATTGATAAAGTAAATCAGAACATCGCATGACTTACTCCACAATACCGGTTCTGCCTGTCCTATCAACGGAGGGTGGACTATATAAGAATCAACGAAGCTGTCACTATCGCGAACTACCACACGACTCGGCCAATAGGATACATTTGCAGATAAATAACATCTAAGCACCACGCTCACATGTGATCTATCACCTAACTCCCTCGCGACAAGAGCTAAGAGCTTTGCAAACTTATACATAAACTCATTATCAATTAGAACTATATCAAATATAGAACTAGAGCAAACTAAGAGCATAATAATTAGAGACATAATGCAATTAGAACAATAGAATTAGAGAAAGATATGAATAATACCAATCTTTATTACCGAAGATCCGAATCCAGAGCGTAGTGCTCTACTTCTCTAATTGCTATCTAATCAAACCTCTAAACTTGAAGGATTAGGGAGTAGCTAATTCTAATTCTCTGTGGGAGAGAAGCTCTAAACCCTAACTTTGATGGCTACCTCTGAATAATGATTTTTCCTCCTCTCCTCCAGGGGCTAGGGGGTCTGGTTTTATAGTCCCCTCAAGTGAACGTGAGCCATTGGATCAAACCGACATAGATTGTATGGTTTAGATTGATCCTTTAGGTCGGTGGAGCGTAGTCCCGAAGCAGAGTCCTGTTTGGCCTCCAACCCTGGGCGGGCGCCCAAGGGGGGTGGGCGGGCGCCCAGCCCCCGAGCCCGAATCGCGTCCCGTTCGTTCCCGTGGCTTCTGGATCCTTCTAGATGGAGGAAAATTGCGCGGCACGTAATTATCTCGTTGTAAATATGACATGTGGGCCTTCTCTCCATATTTTCTGATAAACCCCTGCAGAAATAGATAAACACCAAAACTCGTGGAATTCTGTCAGATAAAACCCTAATTCTGGATGTTTGTTTCATATTGATCCTTTTTCATGTTTATTTGATTATTAATTTTAGTACTTAAGGACCGTCAACAAACTCCCCCAAGCTTACCCTTTGCTCGTCCCTGAGCAAATAGCTAAACTCAGACGGATCAGAAGTTGCTTCGATGTTTTCTTTCCTGACAGGCACACATGCTTTTACATAAAAATTCTTCCAGATTAGAGTGAAGTGTTATGAAGTTTAGTACCTGCACTTAAGTCTTAAGTAATCGAAAGACAAAATAGTTAAGTCAAGCACTATCCCTCCTGTCTATACTTCACCTTTGTTCTAGAGTTTTTCATAAGTTTTCAAAATAAAACTCAGAGTTCCTAGCAATGATTCTCTCAAGTCTCTCTATATGTGGTATTTGTGGATCCTTACCATAATGTCACTTACCTATAGCTAATGAAATATTTAAGTGGAGCTCATAGGAGTGAAAAACAGCTCATACATATGTTGTCTAATCGAGCCATGGATCCAAAGGTACTCAGCATATAATTAAATCAAGATGTGCATGTGTGATGGAGTAAATGGTAGTGATGGTGAAAATGCATAAGTGATAATAAAACTTAGTTCTCATTGCTCCTCATATTGCTATCTCTCCTCCTCTTTGATCTTTGCTTTGGGAGAACATGGGCTATTTTTTTTTCAGGTGGGTAATAGATACCCCTAATTCTACTGTCGGACACTTGTCCATTTTTTCCGCTCAAGTGGGCATCTTTGTACCCCTAATTCTACTTCGGACACTTGTCCATTTTTACCTCTCGTCTCACTCTTTTTCTTTCTTTTTCGAGGTTCCCGGGCACTTGCCCCTTTTTATTTCCTCGTATATATTTTTTTGCATAACCCATGCCTCTTCTACATTGAATCTTTTTAGAGAGAGAGTATAACAATATTTGGGACAGTGAGTGATAATATTTTTAGCAATTTTAATGATTGATGATGAATGCTGTGGTAGATGCGTGCAAGTGAATATCTTAATTTATCCACATGAAAAGCTCCTAAGGGTCAACACAGCTCGATCAAACTCAATGTAAATATAGTAAAAGATGTTATAGCAAGTATGGCTGTGGTAGGTAGTTTGTTATGCTAGGAACTCATCATGTGCTTCGTAAGTTTTCAAAATAAATCTCCAGAACTTAGTGTAGTAGGAACAAGATAAACAGTAGCTCAACTTTATATCATGTCTTTCTCTTACCTAGACTTTAGTTTTATGCTTTCCAAAGATAGTAATTTTAGTTTTAGTAATTCCTGGAAGAATTCTAATATAAAAGCTAGGTACTTGTAAGTAAGCAAACAGAGCAATTGTTCATCATTTCCATCATGCATATTTTTGGTCTTTTTATTTTTTTAGAGATTAAACTTAGCAGAAAAATAAAACACACTTTTCTACACACTCTTTTTATTTTGTTTTCGTGTTTATAGAATGCAGTAAATTAAGAAAATATTTATTTGGTTTTCTAAGTTTTTTTTTAAGATAAATTAAATACTAAGACAGAATAGAATAAATAAGAACAGCAAATAAAAACTTACTTGATAAATTTGGGAGGAACTCCCCCAAGCTGGATGTTGACGTCGGTCTTACCCGATGTTCCAGAACCGCATCATGGTTGTGATGTTATCGTTCATTGTTGTTGTATCTTGTCTTAGCTCTTCTACTGCAGCGGCATGGTCCTGGTTCCATTTTTGTTGCTCTTCTAGGAGTCTTCCATGTTCTGCTTGCGTATTCTGGATGTCGAGGAGGGTGTTGTCGGTACGAGTGAAGAAAGCACCGGCCTCTTGATAGTAGTCATTCGTGAAGGCGTAGGAGGCGTCGGAGTATCGTCCTGCATCAAATTGGGGTGGAGGTCTGGATCCCGAAGCTCCATATGGATCAGTGGAGTACCTGCCCGTATGAAAAGGCGGGTTTGTCCACTGATGATCTTGGCTCTCCGGCCATGTCTCCTCTGTTGGCTCTTGTGGTTGCGCATGACGAGCCCATGGGTCTCGAAAGACTCGTGGATTATAATCGCAATAATGCAGGTGCGCTGCTTCTTCTGGTCCAGGGTCAGCTCCATACCAAGTGCGTTCTCGTTGAGTGGTTATCCTTTCAGATGCCACTCGCTGTGGAGTTCTCTGGTTCACTGGTGTTGTTGCAATCTCAATCAAAAAGTTTTGCACAGTGTAGAGGCCAAGGTTCGGGTTAGGTAACCGAATCTTGCCTTTATCATCATACAGCATATACATTATATTCCCCTCTTTCTTTAACATCCGAGCTTGTCTAAATGTGTCAAAGCCATGATAAATTCTTAATTCTTCTATGAAGTCCAACGATGAGTTTTCTAGTAAGTGAAGATTAGTGGCTAGACGAGTGATAAGTGAAGTACATCCTACTGGTCCCTGAAGACTAGGTATACTAAGCCAATGTGAAACTAATAATGTAACAGGTGAAGTAGGTACTTTACTAATAGCAACATATAAAAGTTGTAAATCTCCTACTCTTACTTTCCTAATATCGTCACGATAGAAAAGATTGTACCCAAGCCATTTGTGAAACATCCTAAGAGTGGGGTGTTCCATGTCACTGGTTCGGGCTTGACTATACAAATTATCTCTAGATATTTCTCTCCAAAACTGGTGTCTCTCAAAATTGGGTAAATCGGAGTCAATGTTTAGGATGCATCTTGAAGAGAAACCAAGATGGTCGCTTAGCTCTCTCCAAGACAACATAATTTCTTGTTTGAACATCCGAAAAACAATTCCCCCCTCATAGAATTGTAAAGTGCAAAGAAATTCGAGGGTGAGAAGATGAGAACCCAGCTCAGTTATATTCCAAAAATTTGTCCAACCCATCATTTGAAAAATTAAGTCAAATTCAGTGTCCCTACCTGTTTCTCGTAGTAGGATTTGATCGATAGTAGGGGTGTGAATGAAATCCTTGTTCTTCAATTGCTGATAAACTTCCTTCTCTCTTCGGGTCTTCAGTCCAAGATCTCCTATCTTGAGAAGGATCTTAACTTGCTGACCTGATGAAGATGGCGGAGCTTGTGTAGGTGTCGGGTCGACGCTCATCTCTGATGGTTGTGAGGAGTGTCGGGATGAACTCCTTGTACCAATGTTCTTGATAGCCTTCCCTGCATTCTTTACCTTCTTAAACATCCTGCAAACAAAAGTTGGCAAAAACACAACTGGTGGAAAATGTGAGATAAAATGTTAGTGGTCAGCTGTCCGGAGTGTTAGTAGTCCAGGGGTTAATCGTTCAAGACAAGTTTCTATTTTGGTAGAGCCTCCCTCTAAACAACTTTTACTTCCGCTTGGACAGCGGGATCACTATTTGCTAGGTGACAATCACTTTCTCAAAAGAACTCCAACCTTCCCTTCCACTCTCCTCTTTCTCTCTACTCTCTTCTCTTCACTACAAAAGCTCCTTCTCGGGAAACTGAGATTTGTGTGGTTTTCTGGAGTGTTTGTGTGAAGAGAAGGAAAGCTGGAGGTGGCCTTTTATAGGCTGAGCAGGGGACAGGGCGGGCGCCCAAGGTAGGTGGGCGGGCGCCCACCTCTGGTGTCCATCCTGGGTGTGCTTCCTCCACTTGCTTCCTTGCTTTGATCTCACGCAGAATAATATTGTGTTGGTAGTGGTTGGACGGTGGAAAGATGTCAGGTGAGTGGAAATATATTGGTGGATGAAATTATGTGATGGGATGTATGTGAGGTGAAGTGTATGACATGTGGGACCCAAAGAGTGTGGGTCATGCTTCTAGAAGATTAATATGATTAAATATAATGCAGGAAAAATCTATGAAAATTTTAATTAAAAATGATAATGGGAAATATTTTTGTGCCTCCACAATAATTAATAAATATGGGTTGTTACACACCACGAATATTATTTATATGGGGCTTTTTGATTATTATAATTATGCTATGAATGTATATGACTAATGCAAGAATTTAAATATGAGAAAATTAATAATGCGGGTAAATACCGATTTACCTCCCGGTGAGGGTTTGGGATTTTTAGGTCCACCAAGCTGGACCTCCAAATCTTTTAATCTTCTGAGTTACCTTCCTCCGGAGATGGTGTCTCCAGTGGTTCTTCATGAACTTCCTTCACTGTAGAGTCTCTCTCAGGTCTGGGTTTGAATGTGAAGTGTTCTTCTTGACCGTTTATGTTGAACTTGATTTCTCCCTTCCTGACATCAATGTGGGCATTGGCAGTGCTCAGAAATGGTCTTCCATGGATGATGGACACTTTTGAGTCAGGACTCATGTCCAGTACTACGAAGTCTACTGGCACCAGGAAATCTCTGATCTTGACTGGAATGTTCTCGGCGATGCCCAACGGGTGTCGAACCGATTGATCCGCTAGTTGTAGACACATTGATGTTGGTTCTAAAGTTGCATGCTCAAGCTTTTTGTAGACTGATGCTGGCATCACACTGACACTTGCTCCGAGATCACAAAGTGCATTGTTGAAGTGTTGGTTTCCGATCGAGCAGTCAATAGTGGGGCATCCTGGATCTTCCTTCTTCTTTGGTGGTTTGTTGAGGATGGCCGCACTACATTCTTCTGTCAGCTTGATAACCTCAGTGGTGGGCAGTGGTCTCTTCTTGTTAAGAATATCTCTGATGTACTTTGCATATGTAGGTACCAAACTGCTCATCCGACTGCAGTCCTCTGTTTCTTCTGGGAAATGGCAAATAGTTGGTGTCGTAAAAATCTTTCCTCATTTCTCCAGTTCTTGGTGGTTGTGGCAGATCTTCTGCTCCAACTGGGCTTTCTTCTTCTATCACTGCTGGTTGCACTGGTGCTGATGTTCTTTGCTTCTCTATTGGGTATGGTGGATCTCTGGTAGCTTTGCCTCCTCTAGTAGTTATATTCTTTACCTGCTCAAGGTTAGTAGCAACAGGCAGTGCAGCAGCTATCTTTATTAATTTAAGCTCTACCCTTTTATTAAGAGTGTTTTGCTCATCAAAGGCAGTTAGTAGAAAATCCATTTTATTGTGTATATCCTTTAGAGATGATTCATTTGTATCTAGCCTTTGTTTAACTTCATCATTAATTTTGGTTTCTTGAGCAATTATCTCTTTTCATGAAAGTTGCTTGAAAGTATTACCTGAATTCATACCTTTGCTATTGGGTTGACTTGAAGTTGGTTGATATTTATATGCCGTCTCAATGGCCCTTTGATCTTCTTTAAACTTGGCCCTCTGGTCAAGCCAATGGAGCAAATTTTCCATCTTACTTGATAACGCATTTACTTCTTCTGGTATTTCTTCAGTTTGATGACAATGTTGAGCTTTATCTTGGAACCAGCTTTGGTTTTCTGCTATCTTATCCAAAAGTATCTCTGCTTTTCCAGTTGTAAGCTCCAAGAATGATCCTTTAGCAGATGCATCTATGCACTCACGAGCCTTCTGGGTTAATCCATGGTAGAAGGTCTGCATAAGTAACCATGTGGCCATTCCATGGTGAGGACAATCTGATATGTATCCTTGAAAACGCTCCCATGCTTCTGAAATGGCTTCTGTCTTCTGCTGTTGGAAACTGACAATATTTCCTCTTAAGGCAGTTGTTTTGCCTATAGGGAAAAACTTTGATAGAAAGGCATCTGACAAGTTCGTCCAGTTGTTGATGTTATCTTGATGAGTATAGAACCACTTCCTCGCTTTTCCTTCTAGTGAGAATGGAAAAAGGCGAAGCAGTATGACATCTTTGTCAACTCCGTTGATGTGGATTGTGCTTCCAATCTCTAAGAAATTCTGCAAGTGTGCACTGGCATCTTCATGTGCCTTTCCACTGAATTGTGTAGCTTGTACCAAATTGATGAGGCTTGACTTGAGCTCAAACTCGGGTATTCCTTCTTCTACTGCAAATCTTGGACCGGTTGGAATGTTGTCAAGACTTGGAGCAGAGAATTCTTGCAAGGTCTTGTGTGCCATAGCTTCAGCAATTGGTAGCTAGCTTCTTCTTCTCTTGATTGCTTTGGTTCTGATGATGTAGAGTTGAATGTACCCAAAGTCAATCCTGTTATACCCTGTATAAAAATATAAACATAGAAAAACAACAGGGTGAACCTGCCAAAGCAGCGGTGCCTTGTTATGATTTCTCACTTAGTAGCTGTTTTATGCAATTATTTCTCTATAGTCTAGTCTAATATTTTATATGAATAATCCTTGATTGATTTTCTGGCTTTCCTTACCGTTCCTAAATATTACTCCTTTGTTCCCTTTTATGACTTATTCCTGAGACTCATATAATTATCCTATAATTCCTAACATGTCCTATAGATCCTATAAGTCCCCGGCAACGGCGCCAGAAATGCTTGTTGACACTAGCTAACACCACTTAGATACTAGGTTGTCATCCCTAGCATGGCGCCAGAGTGTACAAAGGTATTTATAAATGTAAAGGCTCTCTAGAAAATAATCTATTCTATCCGCAAGCGCACAGATAAAACACCTCATTGTAGCATTTCACCAGGATAAGTATTCCAGGTATCGTTATTTATAATTTTGCTTAGGGGATCTTAAGAAGATGGAATTAAATCAAAGGGGCAAAATCTATCAAGGCATAGACTAAAGATAAACTTGCAAGAACATGATTACTAATGAGAAACTCGTCACACAGTCACATACTTAAGCAGGGGGTAAACCATAAAGATAATGATAATAAAGTATAAGTTCATGGGATAAAGAGCACAGCGATTAGAAAATAGACTACTCCTCATATATGTAGGTGATGTCGGATTAGCTAAAGAATGGATTCTAAGTCATCTACTAACTACTAAGTCATAATCTACTCTAGTTATCTACAAGATCATATATAGCATAAAAGACTCTTCATTCATGTATAAGGAACATTGATAAAGTAAATCAGAACATCGCATGACTTACTCCACAATACCGGTTCTGCCTGTCCTATCAACGGAGGGTGGACTATATAAGAATCAACAAAGCTGTCACTATCGCGAACTACCACACGACTCGGCCAATAGGATACATTTGCAGATAAATAACATCTAAGCACCACGCTCACATGTGATCTATCACCTAACTCCCTCGCGACAAGAGCTAAGCGCTTTGCAAACTTATACATAAACTCATTATCAATTAGAACTATATCAAATATAGAACTAGAGCAAACTAAGAGCATAATAATTAGAGACATAATGCAATTAGAACAATAGAATTAGAGAAAGATATGAATAATACCAATCTTTATTACCGAAGATCCGAATCCAGAGCGTAGTGCTCTACTTCTCTAATTGCTATCTAATCAAACCTCTAAACTTGAAGGATTAGGGAGTAGCTAATTTTAATTCTCTGTGGGAGAGAAGCTCTAAACCCTAACTTTGATGGCTACCTCTGAATAATGATTTCTCCTCCTCTCCTCCAGGGGCCAGGGGGTCTGGTTTTATAGTCCCCTCAAGTGAACGTGAGCCATTGGATCAAACCGACATAGATTGTATGGTTTAGATTGATCCTTTAGGTCGGTGGAGCGTAGTCCCGAAGCAGAGTCCTGTTTGGCCTCCAACCCTGGGCGGGCGCCCAAGGGGGGTGGGCGGGCGCCCACCCCCGAGCCCGAATCGCGTCCCGTTCGTTCCCGTGGCTTCTGGATCCTTCTAGATGGAGGAAAATTGCGCGGCACGTAATTATCTCGTTGTAAACATGACATGTGGGCCTTCTCTCCATATTTTCTGATAAACCCCTGCAGAAATAGATAAACACCAAAACTCGTGGAATTCTGTCAGATAAAACCCTAATTCTGGATGTTTGTTTCATATTGATCCTTTTTCATGTTTATTTGATTATTAATTTTAGTACTTAAGGACCGTCAACATGCCCCTTGCTAGATGGCGGATAAATCTGGCCAATCAAATCAATAGCCCATCCTCGGAACGGCCAGGGCTTTGTAATAGGATTCATAGCCGATGCGGGTGCACTTTGAATATTGCCAAATTTTTGACATCCTTGACATCCCTTGAAATATTTAAAGCAATCCTCAAGTATGGTCGGCCAGTAATACTCATTCCTTCTAATCATCCACTTCATCTTGAAAGCCGACTGATGTGCTCCACATACCCCTTCATGTATTTCTCCCATCAAACTTCTAGCTTCATCATCACCCAAGCATCGGAGAAGATTCCCATCAATAGTTCGGTAGTACAATTCATCTTCGAGGAGCACATACTTGGTGGCTTGAAACCGAACTCGCCTTTCAACTCTCTTAGACGGATCTTTCAAATAATCAACGATTTCTTTCCTCCAATCATCGGCACCAATTGCCGATATTGCATCAATCATAGGCTGATATCCCGAGGCATGCTGAGCCAACCGATTGGCCTCTTCATTATGCAATCGAGGAACATACTCTAATCGAAAATCCTTGAATTCCTTCAATAATTGCATACTCCGCACGTAATAATTTATGAGAACTTCACTTCGGCATTCATAGCTTCCAGCCAATTGATTTATAACCAGCATAGAATCCCCGAAGACTTCGACAGCATCAGCATGGACCTCCCTGAACAACTCTAACCCTTTCATTAAAGCTTGATATTCAGCCTGATTATTTGTTGATGTGGCAACAATCGGCAAGGAAAACTCATACTTCCTTCCCCGAGGGGAAATTAACACTATACCGATTCCTGCCCTCCGGTCACACGTAGATCCATCAAAGAACAGCGTCCAAGGTACAATTTCCAAGCTTTCCACCGTGCCGCAATGTTGCGTTACCAAATCGGCCATAATCTGTCCTTTAACTGCCTTAGCTGATTCATAACGCAAATCGAACTCCGACAGCGCCAAAATCCATTTACCGATCCTGCCACTCATAATCGGCATGGATAGCATGTACCGGACCACATCATCTTTGCAAATAACGGTGCATTCGGCCGATAACAAGTAGTGCCTTAACTTGATACAAGAGAAATATAAGCACAAGCACAATTTCTCAATAGCCGAATACCTGGTCTCAGCATCAATTAATCTCCTGTTCAAATAATAAATTACACGCTCCTTCCCTTCAAATTCTTGAATTAAAGCCGAGCCGATGACCATCCATCGGTAGACAAATACAATCTGAAGGGCTTCCCTTGCTGAGGTGGAATTAGAACTGGAGGATTTACCAAATAATTCTTAATTTCATCCAAAGCCAACTGTTGTTCCTTCCCCCAAACAAACTCTTGGTCAGCCTTTAGCTTAAGAAGAGGACTGAAAGCACGAATTTTACCAGACAAATTAGATATGAATCTTCTGATAAAATTTACCTTGCCGATCAAGGACTGGAGCTCGGTCTTGTTGGTAGGGGCCACTATCTTATTGATGGCATCAATGGATCTTCGACTGATTTCAATCCCCTCTAGTGCACCATGAAACCAAGAAATTGCCCTGCCGATACTCCAAATGCACACTTATTGGGATTCATTTTCAAACCATGCTTCCTTGTGCACTCCAACACCTTTCGTAAATCGGTAAGATGCTTTGCGAAATCTCCAGACTTAACCACCACATCATCAATATAAATCTCCACTATCTTGCCGATGAACTCATGAAATATAAAATTCATGGCCCTTTGATAAGTAGCACCAGCATTCTTTAAACCAAAGGTCATAACTATCCATTCAAACAATCCAACAAGACCAGGGCACCTGAACGCGGTCTTTGGAATATCTTCCTCAGCCATGAATATTTGATTGTATCCTGCATTGCCATCCATAAAGCAAATAATCTGATGCCCAGCCGCAGTGTCGACTAGCAGATCAGCAACTGGCATTGGGTATCCATCCATCGGCGTAGCTGTATTGAGATTCCTGAAATCAATGTAGACCCGAAGCTTCCCGTTCTTCTTGTAGACCGGAACAACATTGGAAATCCATTCGGCATACCGACACTGCCGAATAAACTTAGCTTCAATAAGTTTGGTTATTTCGGCCTTGATGTCAGGAAGAATATTAGGGTTACATCGGCGAGCTGGCTGCTGATGTGGCCGAAATCCAGATTTGATAGGCAACCGATGTTCAACAATTGATCGTTCCAAACCAGGCATCTCAGTATAATCCCAAGCAAAGCAATCTTTATATTCCTTTAACAAATCAGTTAACTGTTGCTTACACTCAGGATCTAACTTAGCACTAATAAAAGTGGGTCTAGGCTTATCACCACTACCTATATCTACTTCTACTAGATCATCGGCCGATGTAAATCCCTGGCCTAACTTTCCATCATCAGCGAACCTATCCATTAAAAACCTTCGTCAGAACCGACTGCTTGGATCGGTGGAATTTCGTAATCGGCAACCTTGAGAAAGTCCTTTTCCCAAATCTCCCCTGAAGTACACCTAGTCCTTTCATAGGTATCTGCCTCTGCCGATGCGATAACATAAGAAGAATCTCCTGGGACAATCTCAATCTTGTCACCTACCCACTGGACCAAGCATTGGTGCATTGTAGATGGAATGCAACAATTAGCATGAATCCAATCTCTTCCCAACAGCAGATTGTAAGCACCCTTTCCACTGATCACGAAGAAGGTTGTCGGCAAGGTTTTGCTGCCGATAGTCAACTCTACACATATTGCCCCCTTGACCGGAGACACATTTCCTTCAAAGTCCTTGAGCATCATATCGGTCTTGGTTAAATCATGATCCCCTCTCCCAAGCTTCCGATACACTGCATACGACATGATATTAATAGCGGCTCCACCATCAACCAGAATCTTGGTCATCGGTTGCCCATCAACCTTTCCTTTGACAAACAGAGCCTTGAGATGTTGCCTCTCATCATCGGCAGGCTTCTCGAAGATAGCTGTCATCGGATCCAGAGCCAACTGAGCTATTTGGTCGGAGAATTCTAACTCATCATCACTGGATGGTGCAAGGAACTCCATCGGCAACATAAATACCATGTTGACATCTGCCGACGGACCTGCCCCTTTAGGATCTGATTGTTGTTGATCCCCAGACTGTCCAGAGTTCTCGCCTTTGCTCAACTCTTCTCGCCTTTCGCGCTGCAATCTTCTCTTCTAAGTCCTGGTCAATCCCTCCGGACACCAGGGAGGAAGTTGTTGCCGTCTTGCCGATGGGCGATGATTCTCCCTTGGCTCTACCAGATAAGTGTTGGCATCCCTGCAAAATATGAACTCATCGGGAACCCGAGCATTAGCCATTTCTTCCAGTTCTTCCTGGTCCCTGGGAAAATATCCAACACGATCGCCAAGCCTGTCGTGCACACTGAGTCTGCCCCCCAGCCGATCATGGACAGATGCTCTCCCTCTAATCGGCCCATTGAAACGCCGATCATTATCACGATAGTGCCGATCGGACCTGTCGTATCGGTCATAACCGTTACACTCAGGACAATCTCTGATAGTTGGAAGCTTGATATTCTCCTCCCAGCAATGGATGAAGAACGGAAAATTCCAGTGATCCCTATGCCGATTCCACTCCTGTCGGCATCTTTCTTCTTCCCGACGATAATCTTCCTGCTGGCGCCGATATCGGTCCTCACATTGCTGCCAAGTTTCCCGAGGTCTCCTGTGAGTTATCACAATACCAGACCGGGGAGGCCTTCCTAAGTTAGTTCTTTCCTGGATCAAACCTCTTCCTTTGGCATCGGCAGTAGTGACCTGGTGCTGAGGATCCACCGATGCACTTCTTTCAGCTGCTTCCGATGTCAAGACCTTGGCCTTTCCCTTAGCATCCAACATGTTCATTGGGAAAAGATGTTGATCAATCTTCATCGGCTTCTGGGTCTTGGAACTGTTAAACTTGATTCTCCCAGATTCTATAGCCGATTGCAGCTGCTGTCTGAAAACCTTGCACTCATTGGTGTCGTGAGAAGTTGCATTGTGCCACTTGCAATATTTCATCCTCTTCAATTCTTCGGCCGATGGGATCACATGATTAGGGGACAGCTTAATCTGACCTTCCTGAAGTAGAAAGTCAAATATCCTATCGACCTTGGTGGTGTCGAATGTGAACTTTTTTGGTTCTTTGTGCCCAAAAGGGCAAGACATCGGCTTCTTATTCTTCACCCATTCTGCCAAGCCGATGACTGGTTCCTCATCAGAATCTGAGCTTGTTGCTTCATCCACGAATGATACCTTCTTGTTCCATGCTCTCTTGGGCTCAAAAGGCTTGATATCTTGATCAGAAATTCTCTGCACCAAATGACTTAAGCTTTCAAACTCCTGAGAAGCATACTTGTCCCTGATGTGTGGCAACAAACCTTGGAAAGCTAAATCGGCTAGCTGCCGATCATCCAGAACCAGACTATAGCATTTATTCTTAACCTCCCGTATCCTCTGCACAAAACTCTCAACCGATTCATCATTGCGTTGCTTCAACTTGACCAAATCGGTGATCTTCTTCTCATGGACTCCAGAAAAGAAATACTTGTGAAATTGCTTCTCCAGATCGGCCCATGTAATCACTGAGTTGGGAGGTAACGATATAAACCAAGTGAAAGCCAATCCCGACAATGATGATGAGAATAAACGAACCCTTAACTCATCCCTATTACCAGCTTCCCCGCATTGGATGATGAATCTGTTGACGTGCTCCATGGTTGACGTGTCATCCTGCCCAGAAAACTTGGTAAAATCTGGTACCTTGTACCGGTTTGGAAGCGGGATCAAATCATACGCGGGAGGATACTGTGTCCGATAAGAGTAAGTATTGACTTTGGGTTTTATCCCAAATTGGTCTCTCATTACTTCAGCGATCTTATCAGCCCAGTAAGCATCGGCATCCTGCCGATGAGGTAGTTGCAGATCCGGCATTTGCTAGTAAGCTTCCTCGTGTCTACGTGGCGCACGATCTGCATGAAACATCGGGTTAATCATTTGGCCCCCAATCTGCGGACCACCAAGCTGCTGCCCACCAATGTGCTGTCCGCCGACCTGCTGCCCAAGATTCATTGGCTGGTTGGGAATCTCTTGATTCTAGAACCCGGAATAGATTTGTCCTTGCTGGAACCCTGTAGCCTGATGATTCAGTTGGGGCGTTTGTGGAAAGACTTGCTGCCCAAGCCATCCACTATTAGCGTTCATCGGCATAGGCCCTGCCGATGACTGGTAATTGGGCATTATCATTGAGTTGACATACCCTGGTTGAATCATAGACCTCTGTTGCATCAGCATTGAGTCTGCCGATGCGTTAGGCATCTGAAACGTTGGAGCTTGAGAATTCCCAGTGTAAGGTCTTGCGGTAGTAGTTATGATATACTGGGGACTCTGATTCATCGGCATGCTTGGGGGTGCCGATGCCATAGGAGTCTTGCCTCTCAGATCGGTTGTCTGCGACGTACCCGGCGTTAACTCTGGAGGCATGCCATAACCCCACCAGTTAAGAGGAGGAGTCAATCCTGACATTGCCGATGCCAACAGATCTGTAGCGAGTTTAATCTACCCATCCAAAGTCGGTGGATTGGTTGTCATCGGCGTAGATTGTGCATTGGTGACTCCTAACGTGCTCGGAGGAACGGCAGTCTGTGCTCCCGCAGCGGCTGTAGCAGCCGATGGAGCTGTAACCACTGGTGACTCCGGCTGGTGATAAGTAGGGCCCACATAATCTAGAGGCAACTGTCCTTCCTTGAAAGTTCTTGCCACGGCATTGAAAACCGTATTAGACAGTACGCCAGCTTGGTTGATCAAAGCACGGTTGATAGCGCTGTCAACCATCTCTTGAAGTTTGCTAGGATTGGCTTCAAAAGTAACCTGCCGAGGTGCCGGCAGTGCATCCTTCTGGATCACCTTGCCACTCCTGTTCATGCTGAAGGACCTTAGGCATTGCTGCTTATAATCCTCCATGGCCTTAGCAATAGCTTGCTTCTGCTCATCCTTGAGATTGGCTTCCGTCACGGGGATGACGTTCTCTTGATCAAACTCAGAAGTCGACATGTCGATCTTGATCTTGAATCTGTCCCACCGGGCGTGCCAAAAGATGTGTTGGTGCAAAAGCTGATCTGCAAACACAAAGGGCTAATACCCGATTCAAACGTTAAGGCGTGCCAGCCGATTTGACCTTACTATCGGCAAAGGTGGTAACTTGAATACTTTGGTCCTGACAACAGCGATGTGCCCGGATGTCACGGCCAAGAGGTACTCACGCGGAACTCGAGAATACGCCGAGCTTAAGTCGACGAATTCCTAAGAACTCGTAATGAAAAGGAAAAAGTATGACGAAGTCGTCGAAAGGTAGATGCTAGAATATGAGTAAAAACTTGTGTTTGATTGATTGATAGATGTCTCATTACAAGGCCCTAGGGTCTATATTTATACCCAGCTCAGAGCTACAACCAGACACGACTAGAACTCGAATTCCAAATTACACAGAATCCGTATACAAAATGATTTAAATAACTAAGGAAAACATAAAACTATCCCCCCGTGACAAACTGGAACACCTCCATAGACGGATCGGCAGCTTCCAGACTCTCTCTCTATATCATCGGCATACTCCCTTGTCATAGTCATCGACAGACTTCCTTGTCGTAGCCATCGGCACAGACACATCACCACTTATGGACTTAGTCACGTTCAACCCCTCCTCCATCGGCAACCATCCTCATCGGCAACTCATCCTGTAGATTAAACACCGCTGTCTTATCTTGCCGGCCTATACTTCACCAAACATGGACACGTGCCCAAAAACGGCGTCAACAACAGTCAATTCTATGACCCAAGTATCCACAATAGTTCTATCGCAAGCATCAAGTTATGGGCCATCTAACCCACCTATCTGGTCTAGACCTTCTTGCTAGGACTGCAATATATATATATATATATATATATATATATATATATATATGAAACACATTGGTTAATAACTGAATTGAAACACTAGTTCACAATTGGAAGTGAAGCACTACTTATTGCAATAATTTTGGTGCAATGGTGGGCGAACCTCATTTCTTCCTGCCCCTTCTTCGGCTTGGGTTGGATATTGACAAAAGCACTACATGTACATGAGTTGTGTTTTCTCATTCTTTTATACTTTTACTAACATATATAATTAAAAAATAAATATATGGGTCTTAGGTTACAAAATACTCACTCATGTGTCATAGATTTCAAAGAGCACAAATCAGTTGTCTGCTTGCCTCTATTGTAGTCATGGTACAACACCTTCTTACTCTTGGGAACGATGATAACAGCAAGCCAGTGCCCTCTTGGGCTATGCAAAGAAATCACAAATTTATTGCTGACATATTTCTTTAGGCAAAACTATACATATGTCACTATAGTCTTTATCAAGGCTCATGGTCTTTATTGACAATGGTTCTAGATCAAGAAGGACAACTGATAAATACTTCATCCTACCTTCTATAATCATGCATCTAGAAATAAAGAAGCATACAAAGGCATTTAGCAAGAAAAATGTAGGAATAACACATCCCTAGGTATCAGTGAATGAGTCTAGAATAGCAGAAATTGTACTTACAGTGTCAAGCAGCGAAAGATGCCGATATGCAATGCATGGAATCTTAAGAGGCCAAACAACTCATCTAATCCCACCTATAAAGGCTCAACTTCTGATTCACACCAAAAATCATGTCGCTTGATCAATATAGTTAACCCCACCTTTCTACGCTCTTCAACTCGTTTCATGTAGTAGGCATGAAGAACAACACAACTACTAGGTCGTGCATTCTCAAGCTCTCTAGGTGATAGCATTGGTTATCCAAAGTTAAACATGTTGTTGCCTCGTGTCTATATACAATGCTTAGGGCCAGTCTTACCTAATTTGGTGGGTCTCTGTTGATGGTAGATAACTCCTAATTTTAACCATCAACTAAACATGAAAATGGACCTATTTGCAAACACCTAGTAGATATAGGGTTATCACTAACAGGATTCTACGAGTTTTGGTGAATGTTTTTGCAGGGTGTCAGCTAAAAACAACCAAAGATGGTCGACATGTTGGATTTACATAGAGAGAATACCACGAACAACAAGTCAAGAATAATCTAGAAGACTCGAGGAGTTGACCCTGCAAAGCTAGGGCCACCTGGCAGCTGGCCAGGGGTGCCCGCCCCTATACCTCACCCAATGAGGCTCCACCTTGTGATAGCTCCTCCATACTCTCAATTATAGTGATAGCGCTGGATGCAATCTCTGCACATCATCATCATATAGTTCCTTATTACCAAAGGGTGCTTCGTCATTGCCAAAGGGTGGTGCTTTCCTCGTTGCCACTGGCATGAAGTCCTTGCTCACCATCTCCATTATTAATACCTTCTTCTCCATGTTTGTTACAACATATGTAGTACTCTATAAATCCTCAAAGAATTAGATAGCGATGTGATGACTGTTGACGGTCCTTAAGTATCAAATTTAATTATCAAATAAACAAAGAAAAGGATCCAAATGAAATCAACATCCAGACTTAGGGTTTTATCTGACAGAATTCCACGAGTTTTGGTGTTTGTCTATTTCTGTAGCGGGTTATCAGGAATTATGGAAGAAAGGCCTACACGTCGGGTTTACATAGAGATATTAACGTTCCGCGCAATTATCTTACATCTAGAAGACTCCAGAAGCCACGGGAACGAAGTGGAGGCAGAACGGGGCCTGGCCCAGGGCGCCCGCCCTAGAGACCAGGGCGCCCGCCCCCCTCTGGTGTCCAATCAAGACCCGTCTCGCGGATTACGCTCCACCGACCTAAAGGATCAAGGATAACCATTCAATCAATGTCGGTTTGATCCAGTGACCCATATTAACTTGGAGGGACTATATAACCAGACCCCCTGGCCCCTAGAGGAGAGCACCTCTCAACCCTAATTCATTATTCATAAGGGAGAAGAAGCCTCTGATCAAGCCCTAGAGCCACCACATCAATTAGATCCCTAGATTAGCATAGGTACATAGGATAGAACTAGAAGGAGTCAATCTTCGATTGGTTTCCGGATCTGTCAAGAGGATTCTTGGTAATTCTCTATTGTTCTTCAATTGTTCATCTTTGTTCTTTGATATTATGAATATGACTTTGTTCTACTTCAATATATTGATTATGACTTTGCTCTACTTGTTTATATTCACAATTATATTGCTCTTAGTTTATCATAGTTATATACTTGGCTTAGTTAGATTGGAATTATATACATGTTTAGGATCGTATAGCGTTTATCCATCGGATCCATGGGTAAATGATAGATATTGTGTAGGCGTGGTGCTTATGCCGTATTTATCTGCGATTGTACCCTATATGCCAGATCGCGGGGTAGTTCGTGGTAGTGACAGCTCCATTGATTCTTATATAGTCCCCCTCTCGTGTATAGGGCTGGCAGAGCAACATTATTAAAGGGGAGTGATTGCGATGTTTCTCATATTCCTTGATAATATCACTATGCATGGGTATAGTCCTGTCTCACAATGATTGCTAAGTATAATTGCACTAACTATGATATGCTAGACTGTATAGTTAAGAATAACTTAGGAAATATTCTTGTAGTTCATCCTAATTCCATGCTAATGACTTGCTAGAATATCTAATTGAGGTGCTTATCATATTTATATGTGGCTAATTTATGCTGATCAAATTAATTATCTTTGTCACCATTCATTACTTTATATATATTTTTTATGTGACACTTATTCCTGTATGAAAGAGATAGATAGATGCTTTCAATTATACATGCAATGATAGATACTCAATTCTATATTCCATTCTATAATCAATATTGATGTTTAGCAATCCCTTCCTAGTGGTAAAAATATGAATAACGATACCTGGAATACTTCCCGGTTAAAATGCTACATCGGTATTAATCTGTGCGCTTGCAGATCCCATTTGTTATTTATTTAGATGAGCAATTGCATATTTCAATACCGCGTCTCTTATGTCATGCTGGGGATGACAACTTGGCTTAAGTGACATGAGGGATAGGTTTTGCATTTTTGGCACCGTTATCAGAATTAGAAAACTAAGTCTAGTTTTGGTAGTGACGTTAAGAATGCCCAACAAGCATTTTTGGCACCGTTGTCGGGGGAGGTTGATTACTAATCAGGAATGAATATAGAATTTTGAGTCATCATTCGCATCACTAATATGATTGAGATTATGAATTCTCTCATACAGTTTTACTCCGATATTTTTCTATTTTATCTTATGCAGGGTAATGTATGAATAGAAGACATCTTGCAGGAAATTTTGTTGACAATCCCAAAGCGTTATTTAGAAAAACAAGAGCCAAGCTCAAGAAGATATTATCAACACTTCAGCACGAAACTTCATCCAATCAAGAAGATCACCGAAGTTTCACCCGGAACTTGTCTTCAGTGTTCGAAGTCATGGCGAACAAATCGATCTGTGAGTTCTCAGCTCCCACTACGGACAACATCCGCACCGGACCTGCTGTAGAGATCGACGGCAACTTTGAGCTCAAGCCTGGACTTATCAACATGGTGCAATCCAACCAGTTCTGTGGGAAGGCACATGAAGATGCTAGTGCTCATCTCCAACACTTTCTGGAGATTTGCAGCACATTCACCATATCAGGAGTCCCCAGAGATGCTATACTACTTCGTCTCTTTCCATTCTCACTGTTAGGGAGAGTGAAGCAGTGGTTCTACGCTACAAAGGAGCAGAATACTACGTGGGCACTCTGCTCCATGAACTTTCTAGCTAAGTTCTTTCCCATGGGCAAGACCAATGCTCTCCATGGAAAAATTACAAGTTTTCAGCAACAACATGACGAATCTGTTCCAGAAGCATGGGAGAGCTTCCAAGACTACATTCTAGAATGTCCCCATCATGGAATGGAGAGCTGGCGACGTTTTATCATGGGCTCGGCAACAGTGCCCGAGAGACCAAGGATGCTGCAGCTGGAGGAGCATTCCTATCACTCACCATATCACAAGCTACAGCTTTTGTGGAGAAGATGGCGTCCAACCAAGGCTGGAATGAAGAGAGGACCCAGACATGCAAGAAAGGTGGAGGTATGCATCAGCTCAAGGAGGTAGACATGCTGTCTGCAAAGCTAGACCTGCTCATTGAGAAGCTCAATGATAGAGTTGGAGATAAGAAAGAAGTTATGCACATCTATGACTTTCACATGACTTGTGAGGAGTGTGGAGATACTGGACACTCAGGCAATCACTGCCCTGAGATGCTTGAGGATGTGAACTACATCAACAACAACAACTACTACTACTACTACAACCGTCCTCAACAAAATCAAGGTTGGAATCAACAAAGGCCTAACTACTCAGGTAATTATCAAGGTAACAATTCTTACAACAATAATGATAATTTTCCACCTCTGAGAGAGTTAGTGTCTAATCAAGGAAAGCTAATGGATAACCTATCTAAGAAATTGGCATCTAATGATAAAATGCTAGAAAATATAAATAATAGAATGGATAATTTCTCTACTGCCATCAAGAATCAAATTAGCTTTAATAAAATGATTGAATCTCAGTTAAATCAAATAGCTGCTGCTGTTCCTGCTACTAACCCCGGTATACCATCACAACCGGAAGGATTAGAATCTGCAAATCTTGTAGACAAGTTTGATGCAGGTAACTACTGGAGTAACCCCGTCACTAAAGTTACTACTGACCTTCTGTCGGTCAAGAGAGGCGATCTAGGACGCCCCGTCATCTCGATCTCCATCGGCATGGTGGACTTCCCAAAAGCACTCTGCGACTTTGGCTCCAGCGTCAACATTATGTCCAGGGTACTCTATGAAAAATTCTTTACATATCTTTATTATAAACAACCATGTGTTTGCAGTTTGCAGATCAGATGTTAAGTCTCCCAAAGGGAATATTGAAGAACCTCTACGTCCGAGTTTGTACCTTGTACGCCCCAGCAGACTTCATGGTGATAGAGACCGGTAATGATGAGAGGGCACCTATCATCTTAGGGAGGCCATTCTTAAACAGCTCGGGAGCTGTCATCTACGCTAGTGCTGCCAAGATCAGTTTCTACATCAAAGGGAGGAAGGAGACGTTTTCCTTCAAGAACAAGACTACACAAATCCCAGAGCAATCTCGACATGAACCAAGGAAGAGGACCAACAGGAGGAACAGGAACAAGCAAGTGTGGACCGAGTCAGCTAAGATGGTCACTGCAGTTCATGGAGGTCAAGATCATCGACTTAAGTCACCGTTTGTGACCAAGAAGGACGACCCAGGAATGCCAAGCATCTTTTGCTCCATAAATGGATACAACTTCTACAAGACGTTTTGCGACACCGGATCGGGCGTCAACATAATGGCCGCAGTCACCTATCAGCTCTTGTTCGGAACCATGTCCCTAAAACCAACATACATTCAGCTCCAGATGGCAGATCAGACATTTCGAGAGGTTAAAGGTATAGTAATTGATGTCCCTGTCAAAATAGACGATCATTTTGTCTACACAGTCTTCAGGTTATTGACATGGGAGAAGACGAATACGATCCACTCGTCATCCTTGGAAGACCGTTCCTCAGCACCGTTAAAGAAATCATCTACATTGGAACTAGAGAAGTCTATATGCACTTCCCCTCAGAGAAGGTACGCCGCTATTTTACTGACCCTAATTATATAGTTGAAGACTTTAAGCAGGTCGGGACAAGAAGAAGACGACGCAACCGCAACCAGAGGAGGGAAATCATCAAGGACGGATGGGCAGACTATGAAGGAGAAGTGATAAGATCTGAGGACATACAGCTTGAACAAGATTATCCTGAGGAGACCGTAGCACCGAGTCAGGTGTGGAAAGAGAAGATAACTATACACGAAGAGGAGGCGCCACTGGAAGCGCCGACTGCGCCACTCAACGAATCCTAGGACGACTGAGAAAACGGAGAGTCCCGTTCGGAGGACTTAAAAACAGCGAACGCCTTGCCAAGAGGTAAACTTGGTAGTTATCCTTTCTCTTTTAATTATTTAAAATAGTTTACTTAGTTAATTATGTTTATACTATCTTAAAAGGAAAATAAAAATGTTAAAAAAATAGTAAGCCCCATGTGAGTATATGAGTGGCATAAAACCCATAAGTACATTCACTGTGGTGGCATAAAAATAAAATAAATATTTCTTCTCTGCTTTATAAAACGATAGAGAGTAAGGAGGCTCAACATGATAAAGGCTAGATATTTATGCTAACACCTAATCAGTTCCACAAAGCTTTTTTGTCTATTTGAGCGCCACAGAATTTAAGAATCAAGAAGACTAGCACACGTAGGACATTCTAATCGCTGTCAGGATACTTTCAAATACACCTCTACCATCAGAAGAAATTACGTCAAAATTCAGCTTGGGGGAGAGCACCCCCATTTATCCCGCTAAGTATTTCTATTTATCTTTATACTTATACTATATTAAAATACAAATATACATAACCATGAAAAACCAAATAAAGATTTTGTGCTTATACATATATATATATGTTTCTGCTTAGTGTGCTTAATAAATAAATACAGTGGCTATGCTAAACTGAATCTTAATAATAAAACTCTAGCATGGATGTGATGAATAGTTGCTTTGCCTAATTTTCAAATTTGAGTTCTTTCTCAAGTTTAGACATAACTGTTATAATTTAAAGCTTACTCTAAACCTGAACTTGTGGGAAGAGAACTTGATCTGAAGTCTAAGTTGTTAACGGATATGATATGGGAAGGTTGAGCTGCTGTTTATCTGTTCCTATAGATACTAGAATTCTGGAGAATTTTTATCTTTTAAAATCTTTAAAATATCACATGATGAGTTCCTGTATGACGAGAGTTTAAATTCCTACCACAGCCATATATACATGCTTGCTAGACTTTGAACCACACATTTATTACTTTTTACTGCTTATGAGCATTGAGTGTGGTCAAGCTGTGTAGACCCTTAGGATCTTATCATGTGGTTAAATCAAGATTCACTTGCACGTTCACTCATACATGCTACTTCTACTCCGGAAGTACGCATCCACATATATTCCCTCATTTTCATCTCCAGAACCACCCAAAAATATTCTACTCCTAATCCGGAAGAGAATAGCTAAAAATATTTCTGTTTTTTCCTGTGAAATAAATGCTCAAGTTATCTTGGTTACCACCACTTGCTATATTGTTTCAAGAGATGAGTGTTCTACTTAAAAAAATACGAGAAAATAAAAATGGGCAAGTGCCCGGAACCTCGAAAGAAAAGAAAAAGTGAGACGAGAGGTAAAAATGGACAAGTGTCTGACAGTAGAATTAGGGGCACAAGATACCCACCTGAGAGGAAAGAAAAAGAAAATGTAGAGCATCTCATTCTCCTCAAAGTTTCAAAGTTTCAAAAAGCAAGAAAGGTATGTATCCCCTCAAAAGAGCACAAGTAGAATTAGACTTTCACTATTGTTATCACCATCATCACCATACACCATTCATTCGCCACGCATGCACATCTTGATTTGACTTATTGACTTGTTTTTTGGATCTATGGTTTGACTATGCAATGTCTTGTAAGTATGTATACTTTATCTCCCACCTATGAGCTCCAGATATTAAAAGCCTTATTAGAATAGGGTGAGAGAGAAGGCAATGTCACTATGCCTTATACCACAAATACTACATATTTTGAGAGAAGACATATACCATCACTGCCTTCGTAAGGATCCAGAAATACCACAAAAGAGAGATCTGAGAGAATCATACAAGGAATCTCTGAGTTTTATTTGAAAATCTCCAAAAACTCCAGAGCTATAGCTGATCAAGAATAAGAGATATAGCGCTTGACTAGACTGTTCTATCTTTTAACTACTCAACACAGAAGTGACGGTTACAAGTCCCATGGTAAAAGGTAAAATGAATAAGTTTTAAATCTTGACAGTTTACTCTAACTCAGAGATGAGACCTCATTTAGAAGCATGTGTACCTTCAGTTTTCAAAGGTATTTCAGCAACTTCTGATCCATCGCTGAGATTATCCTTGCTCAGGGACGAGCAAGAGGTAAGCTTGGGGGAGTTCGCTGACGGTCCTTAAGTATCAAATTTAATTATCAAATAAACAAAGAAAATGATCCAAATGAAATCAATATCCAGACTTAGGGTTTTATCTGACAGAATTCCACGAGTTTTGGTGTTTGTCTATTTCTGTAGGGGGTTATCAGGAATTATGGAAGAAAGGCCTACACGTCGGGTTTACATAGAGATATTAACATGCCGCACAATTATCTTACATCTAGAAGACTCCAGAAGCCACAGGAACGAAGCGGAGGCAGAACGGGGCCTGGCCCTGGGCGCCCGCCCTAGAGACCAGGGCGCCCGCCCCCCTCTGGTGTCCAATTAGGACCCGTCTCGCGGATTATGCTCCACCGACCTAAAGGATCAAGGATAACCGTTCAATCAATGTCTGTTTGATCCGACGACCCATATTCACTTGGAGGGACTATATAACCAGACCCCCTGGCCCCTGGAAGAGAGCACCTCTCAACCCTAATTCATTATTCATTAGGGAGAAGAAGCCTCTGATAAAGCCCTAGAGCCGCCACATCAATTAGATCTCTAGATTAGCATAGCTACATAGGATTAGAACTAGAAGGAGTCAATCTTCGATTGGTTTTCGGATCTGTCAAGAGGATTCATGGTAATTCTCTATTGTTCTTCAATTGTTCATCTTTGTTCTTTGATATTATGAATATGACTTTGTTCTACTTCAATATATTGATTATGACTTTGCTCTATTTGTTTATATTCACAATTATATTATTCTTAGCTTATCTTAGTTATATACTTGGCTTAGTTAGATTGGAATTATATACATGTTTAGGATCGTATAACGTTTATCCATCGGATCCATGGGTAAATGATAGATATTGTGTAGGCATGGTGCTTATCCCGTATTTATCTGCGATTGTACCCTATATGCCAGATCGCGAGGTAGTTCGTGGTAGTGACAACTCCATTGATTCTTATATAGTCCCCCTCTCGTGTATAGGGCTGGTAGAGCAACATTATTACAGGAGAGTATTGCGATGTTTCTCATATTCCTTGATAATATCACTATACATGGGTGTAGTCCTGTCTCATAATGATTGCTAAGTATAATTGCATTAACTATGATATGCTAGACTGTATAGTTAAGAATAACTTAGGAAATATTCTTGTAGTTCATCCTAATTCCATGCTAACGACTTGCTAGAATATCTAATTGAGGTGCTTATCATATTTATATGTGGCTAAGTTATGCTGATCAGATTAATTATCTTTATCACTATTCATTACTTTATATATATTTTTTATGTGACACTTATTTCTGTATGAAAGAGATAGATAGATGCTCTCAATTCTACATGCAATGATATATACTCAATTCTATATTCCATTCTATAATCAACATTGATGTTTAGCAATCCCTTCCCAGTGGTAAAAATATAAATAACGATATCTGGAATACTTCCCGGTTAAAATGCTACATCGGTATTAATCTGTGCGCTTGCAGATCCTATTTGTTATTTATTTAGATGAGCAATTGCATATTTCAATACCGCGTCTCTTATGTCATGCTGGGGATGACAACTTGTCTTAAGTGACATGAGGGATAGGTTTGGTATTTTTGGCGCCGTTATCAGAATTAGAAAACTAAGTCTACTTTTGGTAGAGACGTTAAGAATGCCCAACAATGACCACTTATTCGGGTATTGCTTCTCATTCTTATAGTCAAAACATGGGCACAACATAGATGTCTTATCTCCATTCATCATGTCTGCCTCTGCAACAACTAGGAAATTATTGAATCCTTCTAAGTACTCATCAGAAGTACGGTTTTTATTACATCCAGTGGCTTCGATTCTCCATAGTCTACAAAAAATGAAAATGGAAGAATAAACAAAATTCATCAATGTCTTAGTAATAAAAATCACATTGTTCTCACTAGACTTAGTTCACATTGAAGTCATTCATCATAAATTCACACAAGGTCACCACTGTTCATAGAGAGTTAGCACATGACAGAGAATAGGAGGCCAAAGACGAGAGCAGAGAGGAGAGCTAAGAACGCCACCAATGATCCCCTGCAACTGCTTGAGAGATGGTGACGCAAGTTCGAAGCACAAGATCAAGGATATTGCAGAGAGGAACAAGTTAGTGTTAGACTTGAGCTTACCTACATACAACTGTTCCGGCAAAGAAGAGGGAAAGAGAGGAGTGCTGGCAGCTCAAGAGCATACCTATGCGGTGAAAGAGCATGGCCTGGCCACCGGCATTCTGGACAACAACAATGCACGCCTTGCCATACTAGCACGCCCCTCTGGTCTACGCTGCAGTAGCAAGACACTCTGGTCCATCGCCCACCATAGAAATGCCCTCTTCGTCGGCCGCCACCTGTGCACCATGCATCTGCCTCGCCCGACATGCGTGCTACGCAACTACTTCACCTACCAACTTCGCCTGCGAGGCTCAAAGCTAGAGGCCCGTGCCGCGAGCGATGACGGTAGGTGCCGCCGCCATGAGAGCCGTGTAAGAGCTTGTTGAGAAATTCAATACACGTGAATAGCCTTGCTCTTCCCGCGCATGAGAAGGCCAGCTAAAGTACCCAGGATACTACAAACGCGTGTATGGAACTCATGTCTGCAAGTATCAATACGTCTTCAATAAGACACACTACTGCAGACTCGTGTCGGTAGACTTTGCTCCCGCTATCTTGTACTCGGAAATCACACCACACGTATGTATTAACTACTGCATATACAGACGTCTTTCACGAATACACATGTGAAGCTATATCTCAGACGAGTTGTGTCAATACGCGTCTATAGTACACATATACTACATATGCGTATTGATCTCGTCGGGCCCGCGACCTCGCTGGCGACTTACTATAGGCACACGTCACTATAACACGTATGTAGTAGTGCTACGGCAGATGTGCGTACGTCGTAGAGTCTGTAGAGGGGGTGTAGATTTAATGCTTTTTCACATAATGCTATGTTATGTGTAAGCGCCGGCTTAGCATACCACGTCAGCTAACGAGTCAGGTAAACGTCTGAAATGAGACTTAATAAACTAATTTTAGATACCACAAGACGCTACTATATAAAATATTTATCGAGGCGGGTAAAATTGATTAATCGAGGAGCTTATCACAACCGCCCTGGACGAAAGGTAACAGTAAATAGGACCTTTTCCGAGGCGGTTATTTGCCCGCCTCGGTTAATTGCATAGAAAAAAACAAAAAAAAAAGAAAACACATGGATAAGCCCGCTAAGCCCATCCACAGGTCCGCAGAGCCCATCCATGGACCGCCGCCATCATTTCTAGCTGGAGGAGCGTTGTTGGCCTCACCCGTTAGATCCGCCTCCCGGCCACCAGATCCAGCAGCCTCGCCGCTGGATCTGGCTTGGCCTGCTGTGCATCTGCCACAGGTAAGTGGCCTCACTAGAGATCGGGCCACCCTCCATTGGATCCGGCCACCAGCAGCATGGATCCGGCCACCACGTATGTAGTCGGAGGAGGAGATGGGGGAGCAGGGCACACGTTGCTGGTGGAGGAGCACCAGGGAAGGAAGGAGCCCGCTGGGGAGTAGGGCGCGCGCTGCCACTGGATCACGCCCGCGCCTGCGCTGCTCGCTGTGTCCGCCTCGCCTCGCCCGCAAATTGTGCCAGCATCACCTCACCTCGCTTGTGCCGCCTCGCCTTGCCCGCGACCACGCTGGCGCTATGGCCTGCAACCGTTGGCCTAGGAGCGCCTCTCACCGCGTGTTGAGGGAGGTGCGGGTGAGGGAGAGAAGGGGAGTGCAGCCGGGATGAGTGGGAGAAAGCAGCGTGAGGCCGAGCTAGGGGAGCGGCCTGTGGAGGAGAGGTGCGGCGCGTTGGTAGGAGAGGGAAAGGAGAAGTGTGTGACTGAATGAGAGGAGAGTTAGGGTTTGTATCATTATCGGGCTTTGTCTAGGCTGGTTGGGCCTCGAGAATATTAACCGAGGCGGGTCTTATAAGGCGCCGGCCTCGTTTAATAAAGCTATTTCTGGAGGCGGTCCCATTTATAATAATCGCCTCCATTAATGGATTTTACGATACGGTTTCTTATAACGCGTCTAAGTTAATAAAGAACGACCGCCTCGGTTAATGCGACATTAACCGAGGCAGTTTATATCTCTGTCCGCCTCGGAGGTGGTTTTGAAAAGATCATGGTAAATAATTTTTGTAGGAGTGGGAAATACATTTTGAGACCCCATCTCTTCGTATCATCTGCATTTAGTTCTCCCCCTTCTCTGACTTTGGCCATAGTACTACGGAAACTGCCTGTAACCGTCCCCGAGAGCACCAATCGGGGCCTCAAATATCCCGAATCCCTGACGACGGCACAGCGGATTGGTTGCGATTGGGGCTGTGGGGATCGCGCCCGGCCCGCCCGTCGGGTACATACGCCGGCTCTGGTCTGGACCGCGCGCGCATAAACAAAGCCGCACTACTACTATATATACAATACCTATTCGAGAGTCCAGGAGCCCGCCAAGGTACAACCACGCCGCAGGCTCGCTCCTTCCGCCGTCATCCCTGGTGTGTTCTTTGTTCCTATGTTTTTTTATTTGTCTTTCTTAATTTGTTTCAAGTTCGATGCGTTCAGGACTTCAGGTGAGGTCTGCAAGTGTTGGATTTCGGATGGGTTCTGTTTGCTTTGGTTTTTGGTGCATCTTTGTGCAGTTTTATTTTAGGCAGTAACACACATGGTAGTGCTACGGTTTGTACTTCATTATTGATTGAAATATATATGTGGACCTTAATTTACACAATGTAAATATATAGTCGCCACTTTTATTTGGCAGAAAGAGAAAGTACAGGGTGTATAGACGATTGACAAAGTATAGTAATGAACAATTATATATGACCTGTTCTGGGAAGATAACAATCTAGATAGCAAGATACTTAATTGACAGATATTGAAGTTTACACTGTTTATTAGTCTACTAGAACTTTGGATTCCACGTTTTACCATGAACTGTTGTCTGTCTCATGCTTCTGCTGGCTCTCGATCTCTTCCGAGGGCTGAGGGCTGGTTTGTTCTTGTTCCTGTTTTTTTATTTTTCCTTCTTTAATTTCTTTCAAGTTCGATGCATTCAGGTGTAAGTCTGCAAGTGCTGGATTTCGGATGAGTTCAGTTTGCTTTGGTCTCTGGTGCATCTTTGTGCGGTTTTATTTTAGGCAGCAACACAGCAGAATCTGATTTGAGTTGATGAAACGACAACGCACATGGTAGTGCTACGGTCTATACTTTATTATTGATTGAAATATATATATGGACCTTAATTTACAATGTAAATATTTAGTCGCCACTTTTATTTGGCAGAAACTTAGAGAAAGTACAGGGTGTAGACGATTCACAAAGTATAGCAATATGTGAATAATTGTGACCTGTTGTAGGAAGATATATATCAATCTAGATAGCAAAGGATACTTGACAGAAATTGAAGTTTACACAGTTTAGTTTGGAACTTTTGATTCCAGAGTTTTCCTTGAACTATTAAATATTGTTTGTCTTATGATTCTGCTGCACTTGAATGTCTCTTACACCAAAGAATCTCATAGTGTGTTATGAAACTGAAGTTTCTTTCCTTTCAGCTTGTTGTACTATTGCTCAAGTCATACGTTATTTAGATGCTTTATCTGTACATGTTAGTTTATTTTTCAGTACGTGTTATAGAAGGCTGATTCTTTTGATGTCCTCACCCTTCTGTACTTCAGTTCAATTGCCACTTGCTTGGTTTGTACTCCTATTGCCAACATATCTAATTGGAGTTGCTTTGCAATACTCATGCAGCGAGGCTCACTAAATGGAGTCTCATCATGGCGAGATTCAAGAGTTGGCACGTCCAACTTCACCACCTCCTCCTCAAAACATTGGCGATGAGCCTCCTAAAACTGAGGAAACAAAGAAGGACTACCACAAGGGGTGCCCCGGTTGTCAGCTGGAAGAGGCGAATGAGATCAGAACAGGCATCCCATACCTCAACTTTTTCTACATCTGCATCATCGGCCTCACCTCCAGTAAATATCTGGCATCCGCTTTTTGTTTCTCTTGGTTCTTGAAAAATACTATGTTGTACATGTTCTAGGCATGGCAGAACAGATGCCCTCTGTTTGGTGCTACTCCTACAAGCAATGAACCAAAAATCTTGTCAAAATTTTGAAACTTTGATGGTTCATATATTTCAAAGCATTTAGTTTTGAAACATTAGAACTATATATGTAGATTTTTTTCTTAATTAAAAACAATTTTTTTGATTATCTCATAATTAGTATAACTATAGGGTAACAAGAAAAACAGTGGTAAAAATGCTATTAACACTCAAAAACTATAAAAATAGTGGCGTGACCATATATATATATATATATATATAATATTATCAATATCAGTGTATTATCATTTCCTACATATAGCTAGATCAAACGCATGCATGTGACATGGACATATAGGTACGTATCAAGTTCTGTCTACCACTCTTTGTGAGGAAGAAGCGCTTCAGGTGCATATTAAGCTAATGGGCTATGGGTAGTTATGGATACGGCCTTGCTCAGTTGTTGACTTGGGCCAAAATCAGGCCTGCAATCACACTCTCTCGCCTTGAATCCTCCTAGCTTAGTAGCCAAGGATATATGGTGGCCATGGAGACACAGGATTGCGGCATGCCAGGGCGCAGGGCGGTATGCGGTTCAGTGGCTTAAGACTCGAAGAAGGCTTGCCATCTATTATGTTTGATGGACCATAGTTGTGCTTAAATTGTTCGAAATGCTGATGGGTGGTTTTCAAAGTCCATGCCATTACTTGGTCTTGTCAACAGTTCTTACAGATATTGCAATAGAAAAGTTACAAGAGAAAATTAGTTGCATTAGTGCAAGTTGTACAAAGTAGTAGTACAAATTAGCATTCAGCCCTTACTTTTGAATAATTGATATCCTCTATCAACACATGTTCCAGAATATGAGAAAAATTAGTCGCTTGGAGTACAAATTTTTTTGTATGTCTCAATATTTATGTCCTTTTTTCTTGGAAAATTTTACATCACAGTATTGCTGTAGAAAAATAAATTGTATACTACAAAATTGGATTGGCTTCTGACCTCGTTAAATAACTTTGAGATCACAACTATCTATAAAATGTAGAGGTTATAGCACTATACTTGTCCAAGACATATTTACAATTACAATGATGTTATTTACTTTATTATACCTTACGTAAATTTTTCTATTTCCAAATCAATCATATCATATTTGTTTTATCTGTTGATGTATAACATCTCATTTTTGTCCATCCCAGCTCTGCCAATCCAATCATTGTTCCCTTATCTATACTTCATGGTATGTATATGGTTCAGAGAAGAGACTTGATTGCATTATGAAATTTATTGATTAATGACTCTGTACTACTGTTGTAATACAACAGATTAGGGACATGAATATTGCAAAGCAAGAGGAAGACATCGGGTTTTACGCTGGATTTGTTGGTGAGTAATGTCTCTTTGAGGTTTTCAGAACTTGTCTTGTATATGTTTATACTCTTAATCTTAATCAGGTTGCATGTGCATTTTACTTAAATAATATGGAGAGTTGGAGACCCTAGTTATTGACTTATTGTCCCAATTCGATGATACTGCCATCACTAGCTACAGTCAAGCTAACTATATTCTCTTTTAGGGGCATCTTATTTCTTCGCTAGAATCTTCAGTTCGGTGCCATGGGGCATATTTGCTGACAAGTATGGAAGGAAGCCATGCATCGTGATTAGTATGCTCTCAGTGTAGGAAATAATCGGCCACATTGTGCGATCTTACTCAGCAGTTACTATGCCATCATCACATGGGAGTAAACCAAGTTTTGATTTTCAGGATTGTTTTCAACACATTATTTGGTCTTAGCACAAGATACTGGATGGCAATTGTATCTAGGGGATTGCTTGGGATGCTTTGTGGTATATTGGGACCAATTAAGGTAGCTTATTGTCTTTGCTTGCCCCAATTAGCAACTGAGAGTAGGCATTAGATGCTCATGGATACATATGTAGGCATATGCTACAGAAGTCTGCAGGAAAGAGCACCAAGCTCTAGGAATGTCTCTTGTAAGAACAATCCTTAATTTTATCTTTTGCATTTAAAACCTTCATCTTATTCAACAAATCTTTAGATTGTGATGATGTCCATATTTACTTGTATCTAACTTAAGTCTAACATGACATCCTAGGTTACATCATCACGAGCAATAGCTTTTGTTGTTGGACCAGCTATTGGAGGGTTTCTTGCACAGGTGAAAATAATAGCTGCACTTTAATTGTATAATAAAATAATAAATGCAAAAGTGTATGACTAACATCGTCTATCCTGTATCATGTATTAGCCTGCAGAAAAGTACCCACATATTTTCTCAAAAGAATCCATATTTGGAAGGTGAATTGCTACTCATACTATTTTTGTTATATGATTTTTTATCATTTTATGCACATGACAAACCTTTGGAATTTGCTTCTATCTCCAGGTTTCCATACTTTCTCCCATGCTTTACCATATCAATACTAGCAATGGGATCATGCATCGCGTGCATTTGGCTTCCCGTATGAAACATCTTGCCCTTTATGATTCTTTCCTTCAAAAATACAACTTATTAGGTCCCTTCAAAATACAATAAATGTATCAGGATTGTTAGGCTACCATTAGCACAAAGTTTGACTACATATCCACACACATGTAAAGAACATTCTTCTAAAAAAATCATAAGATTTATAGAAAGATGCTTAGTATATATCCGATTTTCTCAGGAAACCCTACACTTTCACAATGATGGAAAGGTAGGAAGTGCTGATGAAGAGGCACAAATTTCTGAGGAAGTGGAAGCACAAGTTGGTCTCTCAAACATAGAAGCTGGAGTATCTAGTGACACATCTTTGAAGAACCTGTTAATGAACTGGCAATTTGTGTCATCAGTAATCATCTACTGTACTTTTTCTCTCCATGATGTAGCTTACCTTGAGGTGATTTTTTTCTTATATATATGAACATGAGGGTAACTTTTGTAGTAGCAGTTCAATATGCAAGGATGCCAATAATATTGTTGTGGCCCCTGAGATTGATGATAATCTGTATGTGTCCAATCCTAATATGTTCTCTCTTACTATTATCTTCAGTCATTTTCATTCTGGGCTGCGAGCAAAAGAAAATTTGGGGGCCTCAGTTTGACATCGCAGGATTTGGCTATTGTGCTAACCATCTCAGGTATATAGTATTTTTTCCAAACTTTTATGCAAATAATTATTGCATATAATAAGATAATTTCCTTGGAAAAAAAGAGAAATAATGATCTGCAAAGTGAATTAAAGTAACATGGAAATAATTTTTGCATTTAACAATTCCGGTAGTGTTGCCATCAAATTATTTACCTTACAACAACTTCATTTGATCCTTGTAGGTGCTGGTGTTCTGGTATATCAATTTGTTGTTTATCCTTTCATTGTCAAATATTTTGGACCAATCAGGCCATTACGTCCTGCTGCGGTATGTGAGAAATACAACTTTGTGAGATTTGCTTCAGTATTCTACTTGTAAAAAGAAAATCAAGGATCTGAAACAATGTAGTCTAATGTTAAGTGGGAAACAAATATGCATCAACCTAGTAAAATAAATCAAAGTGAAGCTATAGATTTGAATATTAGATGGGGAATAATATTTGACTTCTTTCTAGAAAAACATTGAGGTGTGCAAGATGAGTTCTTTCTATAAAAACAATGAGGTGGCAATGACAATTTCTAAAAGCGGTGTCTTGATTCAAATCCCTATTTTTGTTTAAATGCTTGCTTAACTTCTTTTATCTTTTGAAGAACCATGCTGAACATGCTGTTTGATTTGTAGATCTTGTCCATACTTCTCCTCACAACGTATCCCTTCATGCACAACTTACAAGGGCTAGAGCTCAAAGTATTAATCAACATAGCTTCAATTTTGAAGAATGTATTGTCGGTGGGCCAACTTCTTTTCAAATGCATAGAACCTTCTTAAAGAAAATAAATTTAACCATTTCATTTTTTTTAAATTTTTAATTTTGATCTATATTTCAACAAACAGGCTACAACAACTACTGCATGCAACATTCTACAAAACACAGCAGTGGTAACCGTTAAGGGCTCATTTTTCTAATACATTCTATCGTTGTTTTAGATTGTGACTTATCCTATGGTACAAGTGCAGCCACAAAAACAAAGAGGTGCTGCAAATGGCATCTCCGTGACTGTACTGTCATTGTTCAAAGGTGTAGGTCCAGCAGGAGCCGGAACTTTGTAAGTACTACTTTTTATTGTCTAGGAAAAAAATAACAATTTTTTGTTTTTTCTGATTGATGAACTTCTTTTCTTGCTGTTTTCAAGGTTTTCATGGACTCAAAAGCATGTGACAGGGTTGTTCTTACCAGGTATATAAATAAACAACATGTAAATGCAGCCTTATCAATGGTGGCAGGTAGCTAAAACACAACAAATTACTGAGTGAATATTCTTGTTTGACTTATGAAAAATGCAGGTGACCAGATCCTATTTCTAGTGATAAGCATGGTTGCAGTAGTAGGGCTATTTATGACATTCAAGCCATTTTTCTCCATGTCAAATGCGTTGGGCCGTTCATAAACATGCACTGTACATTTAGGCTTCATTTGTGGGTTAAAAATCATGGGAACAATTCGATTGCAGGCCTCAGGTTTAAAACTCCTAAGTTTCAGGTATGATATCAGCCCATAATTATATATGTAATAATAAATAGCCCATTTCTAGTAAGTAAATGTGAGATAAGTGTAAAAGCTTTGTAATATTCTAACTATGTGCACTTGCAAAGGCCGGTAATGCTACATTCTCTAATAATATTGGCCCATAACTTTAACCTTGTGTTCAGATGTGTAATCAGTGTAAAGATGATCTTCAATGTTTTTGGTGTAAACTTTGGATCACCAGATGTTGCATCAATATAGGTCATGAAGTGTTTAGATCGGTCTTCTTGTCTATTATCTCCTAATTTCCCAACCTGTTCGATAACTTCACCAGCTCTGAGAAAGATAACAGAGCACTAACATAGGCCATGGCAACTCATTGATTGTGTGCACGACCAAAAACTAAAGATAACAGAGCACTAACATAGGCCATGGCAATTGATTGTGTGCACGACCAAAAACTAATTTTGAATAGTAAGTCTGATCTGATTTCAACTGGTTGATCGACCATACATGCTGGATCTCTATAGATCCAACAGAAAGAATCCATTGATCATGCTTCAATACAGCAGCGGAGGCTTTGGTACGGTGGTGAGACCACTAGTGTGAGCAAGAACAGATAGAAATCAGTGCTACTACCTTGGTAGAGAAGGACGGGTTGCTTCTGACCTGAGTTCATCTTAGTTTCTTAAATGTCTTCCACAAAATAAAAGTTCAGAAAATTGGATATTTGCCATTTTTTCACGAGGTTCCACAGTCTGCACATTCGCTGCTCCACAAAATTGCTACATACATTTATTTACTATATATATGCCATACATTAGCTTCTCTTCTATTCATTTTTTCCTTTTCAGCGTATAACAGGCTAGTGAAAGGACCAAACCAAAGTATGGCCCTTCTCTACTGGAGGCTTGTAACCTTTTTTGATTGAGACTTTTTATTTTTTTGAACCGGTGGCATCATCCCCCATTAATTTCCATTAAAGCTAATGGAAATATAGCTGTTATCAGACTGAGAAGAACAGAAAGAAGAAAAGCCAGCAGACTTACGACTACAACCTATACTAGTATAGTGCCCAAACACCACGGTTTTAATTTCAAAAATACATTTAAAAAGAACCAAATGACAATACTTTTCCATAGTTCAACTTTGACACAATTGCACATAACCATGTATAGAAAATACTTATGCATAACTTGGTATAACAAAGTTATGTCTTGCCTTAACCATCTAATGTACAATCTGCCTAAGACCCTAAGTTAAAACATTCATTTGCATGACTCTTAGTGAAGTTGATAGTTGTGTATGACAAATATATAATAAGTTAACTCTTATTACTGCCTATGTTTATGAGATACTATATACTGTAAATCCCCTCTAGCTCTACTTCTCGTCCCTCTCCTCTCTTCTCTGTCTTTCCAGCTCCCCTCATTTGCCCAAAAATGCAATGGGGTGCAAGCACCGCTTGGCTCAACAGAATCAGCTAGGTAGTCATTATTGTTGTCTGCTCTGCTGCCGCCATCTTGATGAGGACTTGGCATACCACTAAAACCCTCAGATGGCATTGCCACTAGTACAGAGAGATACTATACTGGCGGTTCGCAACCCCTTTGTACAGGCGGATTGACGAACCGCCAGTAGCTATAGGCCTCTGTGGAAATAAAAGTTTCCACAGACGGTTAACTGAGAACCGCCTGTAGAAACCGATTTCTACACGCGGTTCAGTTATGAGATCCGCCTGTGGAAATCAGTTTCTACAGGCGGTTCTTTTATGTAAACCACCTGTAGAAATAAAAGTTTCCACAGGCGGTTAACTAAGAACCGCCTGTAGAAACTGATTTCTACCGCGGTTCAGTTATGAGATCCGCCTGTGGAAATCAGTTTCTACAGGCAGGCGGTTCTCATAACAGAACCGCCTGTGGTAAGATTTTCCAATTTAACCCTATTTTCCAGCAAACCCTATTTTTAATATTATATATATATATATATATTATATACATTAATATTGAAACTATGTTAGACTAGAAGATTCAACCAATGCAATATGCAATATATTTATATATACCATTACTTTGTACATAAAATTATATTAATTACAAACATCACACATCAAAGGTTTTTGTTTACAGACATACGAGGTTTCACATCTGAAACCTCTGCTCTAATAATCCGATCGAGATAGCTTTAGCTTACTAATATCTCTTAGCGCTCTAAACTCAGGATTTGCTAGGACGCTGGTCGGGTCGTGATATTTCCCTTCGGTGGGAATGACTTCTCTCAAGAGAAAAGTGCAGAGGTCCTCAACTATGTTGTATAGAACAGCTTGAGTCACGCTCTTCGCCTTTTTCAACTCATGTTGCTGCATAGGAAGTTAGAAACATCATAAATTTATAGTTCATATAACACATGCTTAGCAACAAAAAATGATACAATTATATAAACGACTATTAGAGCAATACCTTAGAAGGGTTAATTACATATCTTCCGATCTCTTTCATGAACTCGCAGACGTAGAATCCACAGTGGACCGATCCGACTGGTTGCTTATGGCACTGATGTATGACAAAAATATGGATATTTATTAGTTGCAACATCGTCATATGCATATTATATTTATAAAAGATATCTTGTGATATTTTGGTACGTACCGGCCATTTATAAAATAATCTCGATGGCTGCCCAGGTTCTGATGAATCGCACCTTCTACCTTTGATCTTATAATACCTATAGGCCCTATAGTATCGAATACACAATCCTCAAGTTATTCTGAAACTCTTATAAAAGTAGGTATGAATATTAATGTACTCAGCTTACCGTTCCAAGTGTGTAATGAATTTTGCATAACTTGAAGAATCATAGTCTGCAGGTCTAGGACTAGCACACGTCCTAGACTATGATTAATGAGGAGGCAGATCCAGTGGTCTCTGAGAGAATCGAATTTATGATGCAAGTGCTCATTGAAATTACTAATACGACGATGAATACAAACTGACACTTACCCAAAGTTGTATGGGGCAACAACACATTCTCGATCTTGATACTTGAGCAGTGCCAAGGCTATGTAGAGGTCATATGTACATTCATAATCTAGTCAACTTTCATCTATTATCTTCTTACGCTCAGTGGGATCCAAACCTAGAGGAGTCGTGTTTGTCTCCGATTCTGAAGTTGTGCTGCTCCTCGCATATCTTCATCGGGCTCAGATACGCAACCCTTTTACTGGCAGACCTATCCGGATCCGAACCGTACCGCATCTCTTGTTGTTCAAAATTCATTCTGCAAGGAGCAATTGTATGTTAGATGTTGAAAATTGATGCAACTCATGAATAATAACACAAGCATCATTTTTATACCAACTGCTCTCATATACTAGTCATGCATCCTTTTTATACCAATTGAGATCTTTTTGAGTTTGTTCCAACTAAGTAGTGGTCTGCCTGGCTCATATTTAGTAGGGACAAATTTGTAATCATCCTTCGTTGGTGGCCTGATATTGACAATACACGTTTCAAAGCTTTTTGACCCCTCCTTCTCATGCTCTGCCAAGTCAACAAGTTTTGAAGTGCGGCTCCTTGCAATTCTGGACAAAAATAGGGCCGTACCAGCGGCCTTCTTCTTTGGCTCATACGGGGAAACCAATTTGGGGACCGAGAATTTTGTTTTCTTTGGTTGCGGTGGTGTCTTATCATCATTTTTGGGTGCCGGTGGTGTGGAAGATTGCGGTGTTGAAGCATGGGGTTTAGGTGATGGTGGTGAAGCCTGGGGTTTAGATGATGGTGGGGGAGTGGCTTTTGATGGTGGCGGGGATGGTGGTTGAGGAATTATTGGTGGTGGTGGTGGTGGGCATTGTGGATGCAAGATTGGAGAGGTTGGTGGAGTGGGAAGAGATGTCGGATGGGACGACTCCTGAGTCTATGGCACTTCTCGGGGTGATGGTTCTGGTAGCTGAGACAGTAGGACGTCCTGTCGAGGCCAAAGAATAAAATTCTTGATAGCTTGTCCCAATTTCTCAATGCCCTCGGGACCGAGAATGTCTAGCATGTCGTCCTCATATCCTTGGACAACTGTCAACACTTCCACCCTGCAGTAGTCCTCAGGGATCTCACTACCATGGAATTGACGCCCCGGGATCGCAAGTCCTGTACTACTTCCCTTGTACGGTTATTGTTAAAACCATACCTTATGACTAGGGAGCAAGGCACAAGACTATCGATCTCATCAACTAGATAGCGGACCTTGTCTCTGGTAGACGCAATACTGCTTGGGACGACCGGAGCTTGTTCTGTTGTTGTCGGGGCGACGACTAGCTGCATTTGAGGAGGCTGCTGGCCACTTAATTGGCTAGACATTGCGGTCGCCAATCGCTGCATCAACTCAGGAGGAGGATTGGAGAGGATTTTAGACACCACCTCTTCAACTTCTCTCTTAGCCTCCTCCTTAAAATAATTAGACATTTCTTTCTTGTAGCGATCCTGTTTCCTATACATTGCTTCCCACTCTGGTCTGAATCCTTCTTTCCATCCTTCTTTTGATGAGATGCCTCGTACACGACCAGGATAACCCAGAGCAACAGTAAGAGCGAGCACAAATCATACTCAACAAGAACAATTAGAGGTTCATGAGGCTCAAATAATTGACACTAGTTTGACTGTATTTTGCTTTATATATTATGTTTATCAAGTAGTAGCTGTTGGAGCAAAAAATCGCTTCTCGTATAACACACTCGATGGCTCTGAGAGGATGTGTAGAAGTTAGAGTTCTGGACCTCCTGAGCCTCAACACACGAGCTTAGCTTGGTGACTTGAATCCGTGGCGTGCCAGTCAATTTGACCTAAAATTGACAAGGAAGAGAAATAGACATTAAATTATAGAATCTGCCGGGGTTCCTGCCAGACAATGTATGGCTCAAAGTAGCCGTTAATTTACAGAAAGTGACTAAAAAGTCAACTCCTAATGATAATCTAATGATGATGTGTCATGACATTTCTTATTCAATAATTTCATATGGATTAAGTAATCAGTTTCTAATAAAAGTAACTAGATCGACTATTTCGTCGATACAATATTCGTGTAAAAGAGATAGTTTACGCATGTTTATTCTTTTATTCAATAGGTAGCGTATCCGTGCGTTGCTACGACATAGCTAATATTTTATACTTAAAATACAGGGTTCGCATGATAAGATAAGGATTCTATAAAATTAAATACTAACGCTAAGATGACATTTAATCAAAAAACAAAATAATACTTGGCCGTCTCAACACGTGCTGAAGTGAACGCAATTTGATCAACAGACACTCACATAGATCAACAACCATCGACTCCCGACTATACGCTTTGGAGTGTGAAAAATAATACTGTGATAATTTATTGTTACAGAAAAATGATATAATTTTATCAACATTTTATTTAGCCAATCATCACTGTTACATGAAAACCATAAAGAGTAAGCATCAATTTTACCATTTGAGCTTAAGAAATTTCAACATGAAGAGCATCAAGAAATTGACATTTTGTCACCAGACACACTAAATCTACTTTATCTTAGCAAAATGTTGTTTTGATCCAATAGCTTAAAGATGAGCATCAATTTTACATCACAAGGATATTCAAACAAAAAATTCACATAATTCAAGTACATAGTTCAAAATAAAGATCGCAGGTGAGCTAACGCCACTACAAAGATCAGTATAAGAAAGGTATCTGCAAAACAATAATAATTACAATTAGTTACTACAAACACACATTCACTCTTTAAGCTATTACCATGAGTAATGGTAATTTAAGATTGCTATAGACAGAGCATATAGCAAATCTCCACATTGAAATAAAATATCTAAAATATCATTAGAATACTTTGATTGCATTATAAGGAAGTAAGATACGTATGAAAACAACTATCTAGCTCAGAAGAGACAAACCACCTTTTTTTACAAAAGTGAATATATGAGAAAATAATAATGTTCCATAGTATTTTAGAGTGAAAGTACTATAGTGTTTCAAATATAATTTACACATTTTTTAAAATAATCAACTCCATGTTCTTATCAGACCACAAGACCCGGTTCTAAAACAAATGGCATGACAAGCAATTAACAAACTGTACCATTCAAAAAATCAATAAGAAATGCTCTCACTGGAGAAATGAAAATGAAAGTAAGTAGTTCTCTTTAGTATGCTAAGCATCACCAGTAACATCTAAGGAAAACACCAAACATACAAGGAGAAAAAATGAGCTCCTTTTGATCATGTACACACAAATTGCAGTTTGTTTCATCATCCATGTGTATATTCAAGTAAATATTTTCATCCTCCCTTTAGATATTAATAAAGACATAAGACATAATAATAAAAAACTGAAGACATCATTAGTTTGTAGCTAGTTGCCTACACTGTATACATGTCGCTGACACTTAACTTCTAAGGTCTCCAGTGATGTTTGATCCTGAATCAGAGGTTTTTTCAGGTTTTCAGCAACCGAAGTGAAAATCCATATGCAATTTATCAAATGACAAATGACCTATGCAATTTGTCAATGTTCCAGTGTTGTATTTATTTCCTAAGCACAAATTCAATGGAAAACAAAGATGCTCCAGAGAAAATATTGTCCATGGCAGACCTACACTCCAAAGATTATTCAAAGAGCAAACATACAAGACCTGAAATGCCTTGATTAATGTCTAAGGTTGCAAGCAAATATAGTACTTGATGACTTATGGCACCAAAATGATCAAAGAAATGAATTTACCTGCAAAGGCACTCAATATAATCATTGTTACTCAGATACCATGTTACTTTTGTTCAGCGGAGGTTAGTTCAAACAGAATACTATAAGAATGCACTTAACAAAACCCCCCAAAAACAAATAGGACAAATGACCTATGCAATTAATTTATCAGTCTTCCAGTGTTGTATTTATTTCATGAGCACAAATTCAGTGCAAAAGAAAGCTGCTCCAAAGCAAATGTTGTACTCATTCCCATATAGTATTGACATGGCCAACTAACTATGTCTTAAATAAATAAAATGTAGTTCATGAAGAGCAAGAGTAAACCTTTAGTGTGGCCTCCCTTCTCTTCTTTTCTTCCTTAGATATTAGCAATGTCAAGCCATCTCTATTATCTAGCATAATGGAAATTTAGTAAATTTTACCAGAAGATTATAACGTTTCCAACAATAACAAGCTAAAATAATTTGAACCACATCAAAAGTGAACAACCTGGAAAGAGTGTCACATCCGCTTTTAAAGAACAAAACCAGACTAGCCATATGTGTGCCCAGGAAGTCCACACATACAACAACAGAAAGAAACAGTATCAGAAAGAATGTTATATAGCGGAAACATACTTATAATTAACACTTACACCAGAGAATCACGGAATGGTAACTAATCTTCGGGCTCAATCTTCACAGGGACGGTTGACTGGGGGTAACATATGCTTAGCATTTCTTGTATCCTATGAACGTCCTTCGTAACTCCATCGCTCTTCTGATAACTCTTACTAGTAAACTGGAGTGGTGGGAAATAGCAAGGGTGAGCACATGTCGTACTCAACAAGTAAAACCAGGGGTTCATGAGGCTCAATTAGCTGACACTAGTTTGACTGCAATTAGCTTTTGTAGGTGTAGAGCATGTACATATTTAGATAGGAAATTTGAAGGTAGCATAGTAAATCCCATAACCACATGTTGATGCAAAAGTGGATCTGCAAACACAAAGGGCTAAGACCCAGTCCGATATCCAAAGCGTGCCAGTCGATTTGACCCGTTAATCGACAAGGATGATAACTTGAGTACTTTGGTCCTAACAACAACGATACGCCCGAAAGCCACAACCAAGAGGTACTCACACGGAACTCAAGGATCGTCGAAGGTCGCACTGAAGCGATGTAGCTCGTCAAATCGATGAGAACTCGTAAAGAGAAAATATGCAAATTGACGAAGTCGCCGAAAAGTAAGTAGATATAAATAAGATTAAAAATTGATTTGATATTGATTGATGATTTTTTACATTGTCCCTTGGTCAATATTTATACCCTGATCCATGAAGTATAGACACGACCAGAACATTGAGTCCATACCTAAGGAAAAGCATGACTCTTACAGAGTCATACTCTAACAAATACAGAAAAGGAAAACGACACCTATCTACTTCCTTGTCCGCCTTAATTACAATGAAACCTTCATCGACTTCTGCTCCCTCCGCATGCTTTCCATTATCATAAACTTTATCAGCAGTAGTCTTCAGATCTTCCTTCATCGACATCGGCAATGACGCTTCATCGGCAGTAGTCTTCAGATCTTCCTTCATCGACATCGGCAGTGACAGCCCCGATCTTGCCAGCAACGCTTCCGAGTCTAAGTCAAACGACAACCTTTCCATTGGTCACCACCACTCATCGGCAACAATCCTCACAAGCTGATCTTCATCGGCACCCTTTTACCAACGTAATACAATAACTTTCCTTCTGCCGATCAGCCCAGTCTGATCATTTTTGACATGTGCAAAAAACAATGTCAACACATGCCCCCAATTACGGAGTATAAAATTATTAATGCTCTGAAATTTACTCCAGATAATGATTGCCTTCACCTAATTATCTAGCTCATCCTCCAAGCATGGTATAATATGTTGCCAAATCCAACCGAATCTAGCCTTTATTCACGCACCTCAGTAAATATTGCACGAATCTTCAATCACCCTTGTTCCGATTATGGTCAAGACATAAAAGCAACAGTCCATCGGCAAGAACCTAACACAATGTCATGTTGCCGATCTGGGAATCAAAATATCCTGTACACCAAGATTTATTCTGAATCATGATTGCTTGCCACCAAACCAACTACACAATCCCTTGATTATCGTGCGAACAGTTACCATATGCATCTGAATAACCTCGACCTACACGCGCACGCTAGAGAGATAAGTCCAGAATGCCCCTACCCCAATCGGCCTAGAAATACATCTCTCCCAAACGCTCGTCTTCTACCCTCAGACTCCAACCTTCAACATCTCCTCTCTCCGGCGGCGACCCCGACAAGCAACCGTGCGACCACAATCAGCAAGAATCTTCCCCATAAGCAGCCTTGAGTCTTTAGCTACGTTTGCGTCCTCTTCAAGAAAATGGCGATCAACTTCGACGTCCCTGCGGTTTGCTTCGCCTTCATCCCCTTTTACTGCAATTCCTTTTGCCCTTGCAAGTTCATATAGTTAGTGATTTTCTTTTTCTTTTCCTCTGTCCTTTTGATCTTCCAAATTTAGGAACTATGCAACAAGTTAGTCATTCCAACCGATCAGCCGCACATCCAATGTTTAGGTCCAATGGGTGACTTAGATCCAACCGATTTGATCAACGCAGAGATCAATAGAATTCCCTTTAGAGCCCAGAACTTTTCTTTAGATTTGTGGAAGGATACCTATCGATCTTGGCCAAAAACCACCAAGGTGTGGAAAGATTGGTACCTGAGAGTAATCGGGTCGATGCAAGTGTATTGGGCAGAGCGGAAATTAGACCAATGCATCATACTGTCGATTGCCGATATGCAAAAGAATGAGTCGATGATGATTGCTGCCACTTATTTCTGGTCAGATACAATAAATGCTTTCATGTTTGGACACGGCCCAACTAGCCCCACTCTTGCCGATGTATGTATACTTACCGGCTTAGATATTTCAACTACCGATGATGTCATCGTTTTTAATAGGAAGCCTAAGCACAAAGTGAATACCCATAACATCGGTGGTTGGATAGTGTATATCCAAGAATACAGGAAGACTGGGGCAGTTGGTCAGAGGGAACACGCCACATTCTTAAACACGTGGTTACAAAAAATCATTTTCTGTGGCAGATCGGTAGGGCCAACCAATGTTTACCTCCCCGCAGCTGAGCTGCTAGCCAACGTTGTAAGGCTCCCTCTTGGTCGATATCTTCTGAGCTCCACTTATCACCTATTACATCAAGTGTCTTAGAGGCTTCTACTTGGTGAACCCATCGGCAACTTAGGAGATCTGTGGTGGTTTGTTAACATGTGGTTGAGTGCCCACATGCACAAACGCTTGCAATGGGATTTCTTTGCTCAACAATTCCCACGAGATATCACGGAAGACCATGAACTTGAGAATGAAGAATCGGCAACACGCCCACCCCTTAACTTTGGTGAGGCCATAATAGTACTCCCTGGGACAGAGGCCAACAAAGACCAGATCAGCCGATTCTTCGAAAGCTTTTACAATGGCATCTCCCGTGATCATCGGGCATGGATGCCCTACATCGATGAAGAAGCCAGATTCATTCTCTCCTTTTCAAACTTGTTGATGAGGCTTTGAACAAGGATGATGAACTTATGATGGCCATCATCACTCCCAGGCAATCCCAGTAAATATATTTAGCAGTGGGAAGAACACCAGCATTACCTATGAATTCTACAATCCACCGGCAGTATCACGTCAATTGGCCTTTGGACAGCTACCGATCAAGCTCTGCTTTGCCGATGTAATCAAGCCAAGAGAAACAATCACCAACAGATTGGACTCGGACAAGATAGTGCAACTCCCCCTGATGTCAATACTACAAATTTTGATCTATCCACCTAGGTGCCAACTTCCTTCATCACTGAGTCATACAAGTTATGGTGGCAAGAGTGGAAGGGACAATTATTTGCAGCATCTTCCCGTACGTATCGGCATCAGATCGACTCTGAGCACATCGTCCCTGATGATGCAGTAAGTTTCTTTTAACACTAGTTTTTTATTCACTTTTAATTTCATCGGCAACTAATTTTCTCATGACAGATCGATGACCCAGCACCAACCACGAGCATGAGTGGGAAAATCTTTGACGTTCGACTCATATCTCTGATATCACCGTTTGGCTATAATGCTTCCACCTTGGTTACTCTGACTCATTAGGGAGCCCGCGCCAAGAAAGTCATCACCAAACTAAAATCAGCTAAGGCTAAGGTCACTCTATCGGCTGTCGCTGCGACTCTGGTAGAAGCGTTCAAGGTAACAACCCTATTAATTCCAATCCATGCCGATTTCAAACCCTACTAACACTAATTTCCAGGACGCAAGAACTGCAACTGGATCATCATCGGCAATTCCTCTTGCATCATACACCACCATCCCCGACAAGCCTTCAGAGGTATTCCTTCAACTTTACATTATCCTATCGTACACCTGTCTTGCAGCAACAAACGAGTACATCGGCAAATGTCCCAGATGCCCAACTTTTACAACCAACAAGTGTCGATGCCCCCAGCTCGCCGTTGCAAAGCGCAAAGCTCCAATAGGTACTAAAGCATAGTCAAAACGGTAGAAGTCCATACCGATCCCAACACCTGAACCAGCACCTCCGAGCCAGCCAGAACCGGCTGATGCACCTGGGCAAGCAGTTGATCTATCTGTGCAAGGCGCATCATCGACCGTTGTACCCCAAGAACCAACTGCCGATGAGACTATAGAGGAATTACCATCAGTCTCGGCACCAATTAACCCTATAGCTGAAGACATCTCATCGGCAGGCACAACCAATCCCTCACATGGCATACTCCAAATTGCTTCCTCCAGTCAAAGGCAAGAGATTGCCTTGAAGCAAGTCAGCCGACTGACTTAGCCGATTTATAATATTCATATTTGTCTTCAACTGACCCCTTTTTCTTCTTTCAGGAATAAGACTCCCCAGACAGTTTATTCTCCTTCCCCATCGACGTTTCTCACGATGAGGGGGAGGAAACAAGCTCTGCACTCGCATTCAGGACAGTATTGTTAGAAGTCAAGTCCAAGTTGGAGGCTCTACTAAATCTGCTGCAGCAAGACAACGCTCAGTTGGTACATGATTCAGACCCTGCAAAAGCAATTTTTGAAACAGTCCGTGGCCAAGTCCCTGCCAACATCAAGGAGGAACTCTTCCCGACTGCCCACTTAGAAAGCCCACAACTCCAATATCACAGGGCTGTCCAACGCATTACCGACAGAGCTGCTCAGACCCAACTTAAAGAAGAAATGCTACAATTGAAGCAGACCACCGATGAGAAGCACAAGAACATCGACAATTTGAAGACCTCAGGCGTTGAACTTAATAGAAAATCTTGGACTTATTGGCAAAGAGAACAGCCCTACTAGCTGAGCTCAAGGATGTCGAGGCAGCTCTTACTCATGCCGAGCAGGAAGAAAGCTAGTTACCCGATGCTATCAAGGCCCTCCAGTAAGAAAGAGATATGCAAGCTCACAAAGCTCTAGCGGTGAAGAAAAAGCTCAAGCCAGTGGAGGGTTCTGCTGATGAAGATATCAACGAGATAGAGGAAGCCGATCAGATTCGCCTACGTTCGATATCAGCTATCCGGTCTTTATTAAATTTGTAAATCTTGTTCATCGGCAGTGCATTGCATCAATACGTTAAGAAACATCGATACTCTTGTCTGATTTTGGTTGACAGAACTGTTATCGGCATTTATACTTTTATGCATCCATCCAGATACTAGGGTAATATTTCTTTAAATATTTTTCAGTCAATGCTCTAGGAAAGACAACCTCTTCGAGGGTTTCTAGAATGTATGTGTTACCAGGAGCAGATCGATTTATCCGATAAGGACCCTCCCAATTAGGAGACCACTTGCCAAACTTTGAACTTTTAGTCCTAATCGGTAAAATCAATTACCAAACCAAATCTCCATCGGCAAACACTTTTATCTTCACCCTCTTTTCATACCATCTGGCTACCCTCTTCTTATTTTCCTCGATGCTAACCAAAGCCCTCGACCGATGACCTGCCAAATCTTCTGACTTGACTCATCTTTCATAAGAGTATCATAGTCACCGACTGCTAGTTGATCCTGAGAAAATACCCGTCTAGAGCCAGTTTTAATTTTCCAAGGCAGTACTATATTATGCCCGTATACCAACGGATAAGGCGATACTTTGGTTGTACCATGACATGCCATCCGATATGACCACAGAGCCTCATTTAATACTATATGCCACCGCCTAGGATTTTCCTCAATTTTGCATTTAATGAGTTTGATGATTCCTTTGTTAGAAGCCTCGGCCTGACCATTATCTTGAGCATAATAAGGACAAGAATTCAACACTTTAATCCCCATACCGATAGCAAACTCATCAAATTCTCCCAATGTAAGCATAGTACCATGATCGGTAGTGATAGTTTGAGGAATACCAAATCGGTAAACAATATGCTCTTTCACAAAATCGATCATATTGGCCGATGTCACCTTTTTCAAAGGAATTGCTTCAACCCACTTTGTGAAATAATCGGTAGCAACAAGTATAAATTTATGCCCTTTGCTCGATGGTGGATAAATCTGAACGATGATATCGATAGCCCATCTTCGGAACGGCCAAGGTTTAATTATAGGATTCATAGCCGATGCAGGCGCTCTTTGAATTTTGCCGAATTTTTGACACCCCTAACATCCTTTAAAATATTTAAAGAAATCTTCAAGAATAGTTGGCCAATAGTATTCATTCCTTCTGATCATCCATTTCATCTTGAAAGCCGATTGATGTGCCCCACACACTCCTTCATGAATTTCACCAATTAAGCTTTTCGATTCATCACCGCTAAGACATCTGAGTAAAACACCATAATTAGTTTGATAATATAATTCATCATCGAGGAGCACATACTTAGTGGCTTGAAATCTTATATGCCTTTCAACCTTCTTGGATGGATCCCTAAGTAATCGGTAATCTCCGTTCTCCAATCATTGGCATCAACTGCCGATGTCAGCACCTGCTGGATAAGCTGATACCCTGAAGCATGCTGAGCTAGCTGATTAGCTTCTTCATTATGCAATCAAGGAATATGTTCAAGATGAAAATCTTTAAACTCTTTCAACAATTGCAAACATCTCTCATAATATGAGATCAATACTTCACTTCGGCATTCATAAATCCCAACCAATTGATTTATAACCAGCATAGAGTCACCAAAAATCTCAACAGCATCGGCATGTATCTCTCTAATTAACTCTAACCCTTTTATCAAAGCTTGATACTCATCTTGATTGTTTGTCGATGTAGCAACAACTGGCAATGAAAACTCATACTTCCTTCCTTGAGGTGAAATCAACATAATGTCGATACCTGCTCCTTCACCACAGGTAGATCCATCGAAGAAAAGTGTCCAAAGAGCAATTTCCAGAGAATCCACTATGTTGCAATGCTGAGTGACAAAATTGGCCATAACCTATCCTTTAACTGCCTTAGCCGATTCGTAACGAGAATCCACTTGCCGATCCTGCAATTTAATATTGGCATCGACAACATATATTTGACCACGTCATCCTTGCATACAACAGTGTATTTGGCCGATAACAAATAATGACTCAATTTAATACAAGAAAAGTATAAACATAAGTATAGTTTCTCGATGGCCGAATATCTTGTCTCAGCATCCACCAATCTTCTGCTCAAATAATAAATAACATGTTCTTTTCCTTCAAGTTCTTGAATAAGAGCTGAACTGATAACAGTATCATCAGTCGACAAATACAACCTGAAGGGTTTACCATGTTGAGGTGGAACTAGCACTCGAGGGTTTGTTAAGTATTTCTTAATTTCATCTAGGGCCAACTGCTGCTCAGCTCCCCATACAAATTCCTAATCGGCCTTCATTTTAAGCAACGAACTAAAAGCATTGATATTGCCTCATAGATTAGATATGAACCTTCTGATGAATTAATCTTGCCGATTGTTGACACCATTTTTTGACACGTATCCGGACAGATAGTGGAACCTAGATCGGCAGGCGAAAAAGTGATGGCTATTGACAAAGGGAATTGTCGATAGCTTATGATGCCGATGATAAAGCAGCAGGATATGATTGAATCCAAAGATAGTGGTTGATCTCTGCCGATGGTTGATGCTGGCAGTTGCCGATGCCGATGGGGTTAATATGCCGATGATGATGAAAGAAGGCGTGGAATCATCGGGTAGATGATGGTGGTGTGCTGATTGCCTAAAATAGATAAATGTTTTCCATAATTGTTAGAATTTGTTTTGTATACGGATTCCGTTTAGTTTGGAATTAGAATCCTGGTCATACTTGATTGTAACTCTTTTAGACAGAGTATAAATATAAGCCTAGTAGCGATGTAAGAAAATATACACAATCAATCAAACATAAGTTTTTACATCTATTCCAGCATCTACTTTTCGACGACTTCGTCAACTTGCTTATTTTTCCTTTTACTTATGAGTTCTTAGGAATTCATCGAGTCAAACTCGGCGAGTTCTCAAGTTCTGTGTGAATACCTCTTGGCCGTGGCATCCGGGCGTAGCTCTGTTGTCGAGACCAAAGTATTCGAGTTATCACCTTTGTTGGTTGCGAGGTCAAATCGGCTGGCACGCCTTAACAACAAATCGGGTATTAGCCCTTTGTGTTTGCAGATCTACTTTTGCATCAACACATCTTTTGGCACGCCCGGTGGGATCCAGATTCATCATCAAGATCAACATGTCGAATACTGATTTCGATACAGAGAACATCATTATCGTAACTGAAGCCAATCTCAGAGATGAGCAGAAGCAAGCTATGGCAAAAGCTATGGAGGAATACAAGCAGCTATGTTTGAAGTCCTTCAGTATCAACAGGAGTGGCAAGGTGATCCAAAAGGAAGCATTGTCGATGCCTCGGCAAATCACTTTTGAAGCCAATCCTGGTAAATTGCAAGAGATGGTTGACAATGCTATTAATCGTGCTTTAATCAACCAATCCAGTGTGCTGTCCAATACTGTTTTCAATGCTGTGGCTAGAACCTTCAAAGAGGGACAGATACCACCATCTTATGTGGGCCCGGCCTATCATCAGCTAGGATCATCATTGGTTACGACTCCATCGGCTCCTCTAGCCGCTGCGGGTACAAAAGTTACTTCTCCTCTAAGCACATTAGGGATGACTAATGGGCAATCTACACCGATGAGGACTAATCCAAGAACATCAGAAGGACAAATTCAACTTGCTATAGATCTATTGGCATCGGCAATGTCAGGATCTGTATTCCAAAATTATCAGGTTCCTCCCAACTGGTGGGGATATGGTATGCCCCCAGACTTTGTTGCAAATAGTTCTAGGACATCTCAAGTGGCTGACGTGATAGGCAAGGCTCCTATGACATCGGCACCTCCAGTGTCACCGATGACTCTGAATCCCCAGTATTCTACAACCACTACTGCGAGACCTCTTACTAGAAATTTTCAAATGCCGACATTCCAGATGCCTAACGCATCGGTGGATCCACTGCCGACGCATCAAAGGTTTATCACTCAGACGGCTCTCTAAGTGGGCAGCCTAGAAAAGGACTTCTTCTACATTGGCTGGGATCTGACCACGAAGAGTCTTGAATAAAGCCTTGGCTGGATCGGAATCATCTACCAGCTGGGCGGTATCTTGGTGCAGCAGAGCCAATAAATCCTCCAATTTAGCTTTGATTTCTACCGATCAGATCCCAATTGCTTGAGAAGAACTCGCTTCTTCGCCTTCATCATCGGAGATTTCAATGGCAAATGAGAACAGACTGTCTGGGGAGTCTTGTTCCTATACAAGAAAGGACATAAGTCACTCAGAGTCAGGTATTAGTAAGAAAAAGTCTGAAAATCAGATAACTTACTTGCTTCAGGGTGATTTCCCGTATCTGGCGAGGAGATGCAGCTGGTACTATGGGTTGATCGGCTAGAGTTGCCGATGGAATGACTTCAACTGAGAAATTACAAGGATGATTATAATTTGCAAAATAAAATTCATCGGTGATAATTCTGTGATCGATACTTTACCTTGATGAGGTATGGTGATCGTTTGTTCTGGAAGGATGGCCGATGATGTACTCAGATCAGCCGGATCGACAACCTGTTCAGCAACATCGGCCGGTGCTTCTTGCTACTGGGGTACTTGTCGGGGAGGAGAAAGTGCTTCTTGTGTCTGGGCCTTCGGTGAAGAAAGGGATGATGCTACATGGATCGGTGATGTTGGACGAGGAGGAGAAGATGGTGCTGTCCTCTGGCGCTTCGGTTGCGACTTGGTGTTTTTGGGGCCTTTTCTCTTAGCTTGACTGGGCTGGGGGGCATCGGCACTTGACGTTTGAGTGCTTCTGGTCTTAGCCGATTTGCCAGTTTGCTGTTACAACAACTAGAATTTCATGAATAGGGATATAAAAAAATACCGATGGAATTTAGCTGAAAGATAAAACTTACCGATGAAGTTCCTGTTGCAATCGATGTGCCCTAAAAGGATGAAGTGAGTATGGGATAAATTCGGTATAAAATTATTATTAAGAGTTTTACCTTGAAGGCTTGTGCTAGGGTGGCAGCAACAACCGGTGGGGATACTTTCGATCACTTGGTAGTCTTCTTAAAGCGCACGTTCCGATGCATCAGTACCGCTAGGCTTGGTGCATTATGGCCGATCAGAGAGATTGGGCCTGACGGAAGGAGTTCGATCGGCCTTCCACTCTTGCTAACTGTCGGTGCTGGGTTATCGACCTGTTGAAATAAACAGAAAACAAATAAGTTGCCAATAGGATCAGAAATAATAGGAGGATCGAAATATCGGTAAGAGACTTAAAATGACATCGGGGACTTTATAGTCAGGGTCGATCATGCCGCGGTACGTGTGGGCCGATGCGCTGAATAGGTGCTCCTTCCATTCCTCCCACGAATGTTTGTACAGCTGAGTAATAAAAAGATTTGGCACCCAGGCCGATAGATCGATGTCTATCGCATCGGCATTTGGCAGAAGCTGGGCTATCCTTATCCATTCAAGCCCACTGGTTATTATCTCCCTTGGCTTCACCACCTCAGCATAACAGAGTCTGATTGGCAGTTGGCCAAAGGCTAGTTGGCGAGCTAATGCCGATGGGTTGTAAAACTCATAGGTGGGGCTGGTGTTTTTCCCACTGCCAAAGGTGTTCACTGGGATGGCCCTCGGAGTGATGATTGCCATCATTAAGTCATTATCCTTATTGAGAGCATCGTCGAAAGGATGGAAGGTGAGCGGGAATCTAGTTTCTGGATCATCGTAAGGCATCCATTCTCGCTGATCCTTAGTAAGGCCATCGTACAAGGTTTGGAAGAATCGGCCAATTTGGTTTTCGTTATAGCCGGTGTCAGGTAGAACTATAGCAGCCTCGCCATAATTGAGGGGCGGGCGAGTTGCCGATTCATCGTCGGCCAATTCATAATCTTCGGCAATGTCTCTGGGAATTGCTGTGCAAAGAAACTGAACCGAAGACGTTTGTGCATGTGAACATTAAGCCACATGTTGATGAACCACCAGGGGCCCCCTAAGTTGCTGATGGGTTCACCTAACAGGTGCTTCTCAGTCACTTGGTGGAGGAGGTGATAAGCAGAACCTAGCAGGTATCGACCAAGAGGGAATCGGCCGCCATCGGCTAACCTTTCTGCTGCCGATAAGTAGACGGAGGTTGGTCCTACCGATCGGCCACAGAAGACGAATTTGTCTAGCCACATGTTCAGGAAAATGGCGTGTTCCTTTTGCCCAAATGGTCCTGTTCTCTCGTACTTCTAGATATATCCTGACCAACCGCCGATGTTGCGGGTTTCTACCTTGCGTTCAGCTTTACAGTCAAACAGATGGCCATCATCGGTGTTGACGGTCCTTAATGCTCACATTTAACCGTCAACTAATCATGGAAAAGGATCCAAATGCAACTGACACCCAGACTTAGGGTTTTACCTGACAGAATTCCATGAGTTTTGGTGTTTGTCTATTTCTGCAGGGGGTTATCAGGAAATACGAAGGAAAGGCCCACACGTCGGGTTTACATAGAGACATTAACGTGCCGTGCAATTTTGTATCATCTAGAAGACTCCAGAAGCCACGGGAACGAAGCGGAGGCAGAACGGGGCCTAGCCTAGGGCGCCCGCCCTAGAGACCAGGGCGCCCACCCACCTTCTGTGCCCAATCAGAGTCCTTTTCGGGGATCATGCTCCACCGACCTAAAGGATCAAGGATAACCGTTCAATCAATGTCGGTTTGATCCGACGGCCCAAATTCATCTGAAAAGACTATATAAGCAAGCCCCCCTGGCCCCTGGAGAGCATACATCTTCTACAGAATCAAAGCTAGGGTTTCAATTATTCATCCAAGTAGAGAGGATCCCTCTAGTTCATCTAGTTCTAGTTCTAGTTCCTCTAGTTCTAGTTCTAGTTAGTTCTAGTTGTAATCTAGAAAATAGAGAGAGAGAAGAGGAGAGCGGAGGAGGAGCCGGATGTGTCGGATCTTCCTCAACATTATACTTTTGCTGCAACTGGTTCGTTCTTCATCGTTCTTCAAGTTTTTCAATTCATAATTCCTGAGTTCTTTAATTACTTTTATTTACATTCAAGTTATTTATTGGATTCCCGCTTGCATCAAGTGCTCTAGTCTTTATAACGCTAGAGTCGTAATTAATAGATTAGATGTTGTGTTTAGTCTTGCAATTACATGGAATTGCACCCAATCCTGTGGATTGTTGTGGTAGCCGTTGGGTAGTGACAGCCCTAACGGTCGACGTATTCCACCTCGTTCGGATCGGTGTTTGTAGGACCGTAGTCAGAGCTTCCAAGCTCCCTTCTCATCTCTTTCTGTGGTTAGTGTTCTGATGTCTCGAAATAAATAATCTTTGAAGTAATTCTTGATTCTTAGATCAACTAGAGAACTCTCAGGAAACTTCCTCTCTTCCCACCAAAAATAATTATATAGTTATCCTTGGGCGATCTTGATTCTTAATTAGTACACTCACGTTCCCTGTGGAAAATCGATACTCTGGAATACTCCCGGGTGAAAGCTACATCAGTATCCGTGCGCTTGCGGATTTTTCTGTTTGCGTTTAAAATACCCAACAAGCTTTCTGGCGCCGTTGCCAGGGAATGGTAGCTGTGCTAGTTTCGAACCAAGTCGTCCGTGTATCCTTTTTCTTTTCCCTTTTTACCACAGTCACCTTACCATTTTCACCATACCACATGGATTTCACTCTGAACATTAATGAGCATGGAATTTATTTCATAGCCACTTCATTTACTCCATGCTCATATGTAAAATCTTCCCAATCCATTGGTCTCTCCAACATCACCACATTCGAGATCTCCAACCCCCTCTTCATTTCCCAATGCATATCTTGTTGAGTTGATCTTGATATAGGTCAGCGTTGGAGGGGAAACCACTTCAATGACATAAATTGATGGTTTCCCAAGGACAAGCTTAGTGTCCTAAAATAAGCACTGATCAGATCGTAACATGAGCTTTTAATTATTTGCAACATTACCTTGTGTGTTGAGCATATAAGGATAAATGTGAAAAAAATTCCTTCGGGTATTCTTGTCACTAACCTTTCCAGGATTGGAGCAAGAAGATCGGATTAATGACAAGCACAAGGTATGTCCAACCAATCATCATACAACATTGAATTAAATTCATCCAAACTTGAATTTTGCAAAATTCAAGCTTAGGGGAGTACTTTACATAAAAACATCCTTTGCAATGTTGCTATGTTGGTTGTCCCTACCTTTGAGACATGCTCAATTTGTTAAAAACTAATCACACTACTTCATCTCCACTTGAGTAGATCTCTATAAATGCTCTCATGCTACCTTTATTTGCTTTAGTATATGTCTAGGTTTGGAGTAGTTTCATTTATCTCTTAATTAAGCATGGTGCTTAGTTTAGGAATGATGATCTTACTTCCAAGGGATTTTAAATTAAGCATGGTGCTTAGGTTAAAATGCCCTCCTAAATCAAATTAGACATGGTGTCTAGGTTGATCTTTGAGCCGATAGTATGCTATAGTGGATATTGGATATTTTGTTGGACTAACCCCTGCAGGAAAACTTTCAATATCGACCTGGGAAGTCCTGAGATAAACTCACATTGGAGACAAAGAGAGAGACACATGAAGTTTAACAATTTACACAAGGAAGGCATAGCTCACAAGAGATGATCCATGGAGGGTGCCACAAACACGATGCACAACCGCTAAGAAAGGAAAGCGTCCACAAGGTGATACTGTACCATCACTCTCCAAGTAAGGTAACATCTTAAGGTACTTGACCATCACTTTTATAAGCTTTTCCTTGGTTCTGGCGTTCACATGAATAAAAAAGACAAACATGTATGATTTACAACTCTAGATTAACCAACCCAGTCGATTCAATATGTTTAGTCCTTCCACCTTTGTGATCCCACACTCCTAATCATATGAGCTAAAATGTTGCACACGCAATCTTTGGAAGATATATATAAAAACATAAGTATAGATAGATTATCTTTCCATTAGGTTGAGCGATTTGATCTGACAAATGCTTTAAATGCTATACTCATGACCTTATTATCCATCAACTTTGTCTTGCTCACTATGCTTAAGGTTAGAGAAGAACAAATACACTTTTGGTTCTACTAGTGTTTTCCACCAACAGGGCCCATGCACTTGATCTCTGCCTTGTCTCTATGAGCAGGTACACTTCGAGCAAAATATGAAGGAGTTTTACAACTCCCAGACTCCACCAAGTGAAGAACCTGGATCTACGAGCACAAACACACTAGAGATACTGGACACTATGGCAATCACTGCCCTAAGATGCTTGAGGACGTAAGCTACATCAACAACAATAACAACTACTACTACTACAACCGTCCTCAACAAAATTAAGGTTGGAATCAACAGAGGCCTAACTACTCAGGTAATTATCAAGGTAATAATTCTTACAATAATAATAATAATTTTCTACATGTGACAGAGTTATTGTCCAATCAAGGAAAGCTAATGGATAACCTATCTAAGAAATTGGCATCTAATGATAAAATGTTAGAAAATATAAATAATAAAATGGATAATTTCTCTTCTGCCATCAAGAATCAAATTAGCTTTAATAAAATGATTGAATCTCAGTTAAATCAAATAGGTGCTGCTATTCCTGCTACTAACCCCGGTATACCATCACAACCGGAAGGATTAGAATCTGCAAATCTTGTAGACATGTTTGATGCAGGTAACTAGGAGAGTAACCCTGTTGTGGAAGTAATTACTGACCTTCTGCGGTCAAGAAAGGCGATCCATGACGCCCCGTCATCCCGATCTCCATCAGCATAGTGGACTTCTCAGAAGCACTCTGCGACCTTGGCTCCAGCGTCAACATTATGCCAAGGGTACTCTATGAAAAATTCTTTACACATCCTTTACGAGAAACAACCATGCATTTGCAGCCTGCAGATCAGACACTAAGTTTCCCAAAGGGAATATTGAAGAACCTCTGCGTCCAAGGAGGCCATTCCTGAACACCTCAGGAGCTGTCATCTACGCTAGTGCTGCCAAGATCAGTTTCTACATCAAGGGGAGGAAGGAGACGTTTTCCTTCAAGAACAAAATTACACAAATCTCAGAGCAATCCCGACATGAACCAAGGAAGAGGACCAACAGGAGGAACAGGAACAAGCAAATGTGGACCGAGTCAGCTAAGATGGTCACTATAGTTCAAGGAGGTCAAGATCGTCGACTTAAGTCACCGTTCCTGATCAAAAAGGATGACCCAGGCATGCCAAACATCCAGTGCTCCATTAATGGATACAACTTCCAGAAGACGCTTTGCGCCACCGGGTCTAGCGGCAACATAATGGCGCAGTCACCTATCAGCTCCTGTTCGGAACCATGCCCCTAAAACCAACATACATTCAGCTCCAGATGGCAAATCAGACATTCCGAAAGATTTTCAGGTTATTGACAAGGGAGAAGACAAGTACGATCCACCCATCATCCTTGGGAGACCGTTCCTTAGCACCGTTAAAGCAATTATCTACATTGGAACCGGAGAAGTCCACATGCACTTCCCCTCTGAGAAGGTACACCGCTATTTTACTGACCATAACTATATAGTTGAAGACTGTAAGCAGGTCAGGACAAGAAGAAGACGACGTAACCGCAATCAGAGAAGGCAAATCATCAAGGACGGATGGGCAGACTACGAAGGAGAAGTGGTAAGGTCTGAAGACATACAACTTGAACATAACTGTCCTGAGGAGACCGTAGCACCGAGTCAGGTGTGTAGAGAGAAGATAGTTATACATGAAGAGCAGGCGCCGCCGGAACCACCGACTACACCATCCAACGAATCCTAGGACGATTGAGAAAACGGAGAGTCCCGTTCGGAGGACTTAAAAACATCGAATGCCTTGCCAAGAGGTAATATTTTTCCTTTCAATTATTTAAAATAGTTTCCTTAGTTAATCAGGTTCATATCATCTTGAAAAGAAAATAAAAATGTTAAAAATAGTAAGCCCCATGTGAATATGCTCGTGGCATAAAACCCATAAGTACATTCACTGTGGTGGCATAAAAATAAAATAAATATATTCCTGTCCTATAAATATGAAAATATAAAAATAAATTTATGATCCTACCAAAGAGAGTCGTCTTTGATGATTTGCCTCCTCTGGTTGCGGTTGCGTCGCTTTCTGACCTGCTTAGATTCTTCAACGATGTAGTTAGGGTCAGTAAAATAGCGGCGTACCTTTTCTGAGGGGAAGTGCATATGGACTTCTCCAGTTCCAATGTAGATGATTGCTTTAACGGTGCTGAGGAACGGTCTTCCAAGGATGATGGGTGGATCGTATTCGTCTTCTCCCATGTCAATAACCTGAAAGTCTGTGTAGACAAAATGATCGTCTATCTTGATAGGGACATCAGTTACTGTTCCTTTAACTTCTCGAAATGTCTGATCTGCCATCTGGAGCTGAATGTATGCCGGTTATAGGGGCATAGTCCCGAACAAGAGCCGATAGGTGACTGCGGTCATTATGTTGACGCCCGATCCTGTGTCGCAAGTCGTCTTGTAGAAGTTGTATCCATTTATGGAGCAATAGATGCTTGGCATTCCTGGGTCATCCTTCTTGGTCAAAAATGGTGACTTAAGTTGATGATCTTGACCTCCATGAACTACAGTGACCATCTTAGCTGACTCGGTCCACACTTGCTTATTCTTGTTCCTCCTGTTGGTCCTCTTCCTTGATTCACGTCTGGATTGATCTGGAATTTGTGTAATCTTGTTCTTGAAGGAAAATGTCTCCTTCCTCTCTTTGATGTAGAAACTGATCTTAGCAGCACTGGCGTAGATGATAGCTCCCGAGGTGTTTAAGAATGGCCTCCCTAAGATGATGGGTGCTCTCTCATCATTACCGGTCTCTATCACTACGAAGTCTGCTAGGACGTACAAGGTACCAACTCGGACACAAAGGTTCTTCAATATTCCTTTTGGAAAACTTTTCGTCTGATCTGCAAACTGCAAACACATGGTTGTCTCTAATAAAGGATATGTAAAGAATTTTTCATAGAGTACTCTGGGTATAATGTTGACACTAGAGCCAAAGTCGCAGAGTGCTTCTGGGACGTCCACCATGACGATGGAGATCGGGATGACGGGGCGTCCTGGATCGCCTCTCTTGATCGGCAGAAGGTCGGTAGTGAATTCAGTGATGGGGTTACTCTAGTTACCTGCATCAAACATGTCTACAAGATTTGCAGATTCTAATCCTTCCGGTTGTGATGGTATACCGGGGTTTGTAGCTGGAACAACAGCAGCTATTTGATTTAACTGAGATTCAATCATTTTATTAAAGCTAATTTGATTCTTTATGGCAGTAGAGAAATTATCTATTCTATTATTTATATTTTCTAGCGTTTTATCATTAGATGCCAATTTTTTAGATAGGTTATCCATTAGCTTTCCTTGATTAGACACTAACTCTCTCAGAGGTGGAAAATTATTATTATTATTGTAAGAATTGTTACCTTGATAATTACCTGAGTAGTTAGGCCTCTGTTGATTCCAACCTTGATTTTGTTGAGGACGGTTGTAGTAGTAGTTGTTGTTATTGTTGATGTAGTTCACATCCTCAAGCATCTCAGGGCAGTGATTGCCTGAGTGTCCAGTATCTCCACACTCCTCACAAGTCATGTGAGAGTCGTAGATGTGCATAACTTCCTTCTTATCTCTAGCTCTATCATCGAGTTTCTTCATGAGCAGGTCGAGCTTTGCAGACAGCATGTCTACCTCCTTGAGCTGATGCATACCTCCACCTTTCTTGCGTGTCTGGGTCCTCTCTTCATTCCAGCTTTGGTTGGACGCTATCTTCTCCATAAGGGTTGTGGCTTGTGGTATGGTGAGTGATAGGAATGCTCCTCCAGCTGCAGCATCCATGGTCTCTCGGGCACTGTTGCCGAGCCCATGATAAAACGTCTGCATCAGTAGCCAACTCTCCATTCCATGATGGGGACATTCTAGGATGTAGTCATGGAAGCGCTCCCATGCTTCTGGAACAGATTCATCATGTTGTTGCTGAAAACTTATAATCTTCCCACGGAGAGCTTTGGTTTTGCCCATGGGAAAGAACTTAGTCAGGAAGTTTGTTGAGCAGAGTGCCCACGTAGTATTCTTCTCCTTTGTAGCGTAGAACCACTGCTTCGCTCTTCCTAACAGTGAGAATGGGAAGAGGCGAAGTAGTATAGCATCTCTGGGGACTCCTGATATGGTAAATGTGCTGCAAATCTCCAGAAAGTGTTGGAGATGAGCACTAGCATCTTCGTGTGCCTTCCCACAGAATTGGTTGGATTGCACCATGTTGATAAGTCCAGGCTTGAGCTCAAAGTTGCCATTGATCTCTACAGCAGGTCCAGTGCGGATGTTGTCCGTAGTCGGAGCTGAGAACTCACGGATCGATTTGTTCGCCATGGCTTCGAACTCTGAAGACAAGTTCCGGTGATCTTCTTGATTGGATGAAGCTTCTTGCTGAAGTGTTGATGATCTCTTCTTGAGCTTGGCTCTTGTTTTTCTGAATAATGCTTCGGGATTGTCAACAAAATTTCCTGGAAGATGTCTTCTATTCATACATTCCCCTGCATAAGATAAAATAGAAAAATATCGGGGTAAAACTGTATGAGAGAATTAATAAGATCAATCACATTAGTGAAGCGAATGATAACTCAAAATCTATATCCATTCTTGATTAGTAATCAACCTTTCCCGGCAACGGCGCCAAAAATGCTTGTTGGGTATTCTTAACATCACTACCAAAAGTAGACTTAGTTTTCTAATTCTAGTAACGGTGCCAAAAATGCCAAACCTATCCCTCATACCACTTAAGCCAAGTTGTCATCCCCAGCATGACATGAGAGACGCAGTATTGAAATATGCAATTGCTCTTCTAAATAAATAACAATGGGATCTGCAAGCGCACAGATTAATACCGATGTAGCATTTTAACCGGAAAGTATTCTAGGTATCGTTATTTATATTTTTACCACTGGGAAGGGATTAGCAACCATCAATATTAATTACAGAATAGAATATGAGATTGAGTATCTATCATTGCATGTATAATTGAGAACATTTATCTAACTCTTTCATGCAGGGATAAGTGTCACATAAAAGATATATGAAGTAATGAATAGTAACAAAGATAATTAATCTGATCAGCATAACTTAGCCACATATAAATATGATAAGCACCTCAATTAGATACTCTAGAAAGTCATTAGCATGGTATTAGAATAAACTATAAGAATATTTCCTAAGTTATTCTCAACTATATAGTCTAGCATTATCATAGTTAGTGCAAGCATACTTAGCAATCATTGCGAGACAAGACTACGCCCATGCATAGTGATATTAGCAAGGTAAATGAGAAACATAGCAATCACTCCCCTGTAATAATGTTGCTCTGCCAGCCCAATACACGAGAGGGGGACTATATAAGAATCAATGAAGCTGTCACTATCACGAACTACCCCACGATCTGGCATATTGGGTACAATCGCAGATAAATACGGTATAAGCACCACGCCTACACAATATCTATCATTTACCCATGGATCCGATGGATAAACGCTATACGATCCTAAACATGTATATAGATCCAATCTAACTAAGCCAAGTACATAACTATGATAAACTAAGAACAATATAATCTTGAATATAAACAAGTAGAGCAAAGTCATAAGCAATATAATGAAGTAGAACAAAGTCATATTCATAATATTGAAGAACAAAGATGATTAGAAGAACAATTAGAAGAACAATTAGAGCATTACCAAGAATCCTCTTGACAGATCTGGAAACCAATCGAAGATTGACTCCTTCTAGTTCTAATCCTATATAGCTATGCTAATCTAGATATCTAATTGATGTGGTGGCACTAATCTTGATCAGAGGGTTCTTCTCCCTTGAGAATAATGAATTAGGGTTGAGAGGCTCTCTCCTCCAGGGGCCAGGGGGTCTGGTTTTATAGTCCCTTCAAGTGAATATGGGCCGTCGGATCAAACCGACATTGATTGAAAGGTTATCCTTGATCCTTTAGGTCGGTGGAGATCTTCCCCGAAAGAGAGTCCTGATTGGACTCCAGAGGTGGGCGGGCGCCCAAGTCAACTGGGCGGGCGCCCAGTGACTGGCCCCGTTCAGCCTCTGCTTCCTTCCCGTAGCTTCAGGAGTCTTCTAGATGTAAGATAATTGCGCGGCACGTTGATATCTCTTTGTAATCCCGACGTGTGGGCCTTTCTTCCATATTTCCTGATAACCCCCTGCAGAAATAGACAAACACCAAAACTCGTGGAATTTTGTCAGATAAAACCCTAAGTCTAGATGTTGATTTCATTTGGATCCTTTTCTTTGTTTATTTGTTAATTAAATTTGATACTTAAGGACCGTCAACAGTTACGTAGTAGTCAATGTAGCATATTGAGGTTTCCTGAGTCATCGGCAAAACTGGAGCAGCCGTTGATATGGGAGCTTTTCCTGCTGCATCAAACACTTGAGGCAACCCAGAACTGATGGTAAACAACTCCGGAGGCATATCGTATCCCCACCAATTAGAAGGAATTTGGTTGTTCTGGGACATAGGCTCTGACATAGCTGATGCCGATAGATCCATATTAAGCTTAACTCGTCCTCCTAAAGCACTGGATCTGGTCTTATTGGTGTAGATTGATCATTAGGTGGACCTGCCAAAACTGGAGGAGATGTAACTTCTGTACCTGCAACGGCTGAAGGAGCCGATAGAGCATTGAGAAATGCCAGTCCTGGTTGGTGATAAGGTGGCCCAACATAAAGTGGTGGTGTTTGTCCATTAAAAGTTCAAACCACAACATTGTAAACAGTATTGGCCAACACATTGGAGTGGTTAATCAAAGCATGATTTATTGTAGAATTAACCATCTCTTGAAGTTTATGAGGATTAGAGTCAAAAGTAACCTATTGAGGCAACGGTAGATCTTGCTTCTAGATGACTTCTCCGCTCCTGTTCAAGGTGAATTATTTCAGGCAGAGCTGCCTGTAATCCTCCGTGGCCTTTTTCATAGCCTGCTTCTGCTCTTCTTTGAGATCTGCCTCTGATACTGTGATAACGTTCTCCGTGTCAATCTCAGAATTCACCATGTTGATCCTGTTGATTTGTCCCACTAGGCGTGCCAAAAGATGTGTTAATGCAAAAATAGATCTGCAAACACAAAGGGCTAATACCCTGTCCGATATCCAAAGTGTGCTAGTCGATTTGACCCGTTAATCGATAAGGATGATAACTTGAGTAGTTTGGTCCTGATAATAGCGATACGCCCGGAAGCCACGGCCAAGAGGTACTTACACGAAACTCGAGGATCGTCGAAGGTTGCACTGAAGTGATGCAGCTCATCGAATCGATGAGAACTCGTAAAGAGAAAATATGCAAATTGACGAAGTCGCCGAAAAGTAAGTAGATGCAAATAAGAGTAAAAATTGATTTGATATTGATTGATGATTTTTTTACATTGTCCCTTGGTCCATATTTATACCCTGATCCAAAGAAATATAACCAGACATGACCAGAACACTGAGTCCATACCTAAGGAAAAACAAGACTCTTACACGAGTCATACTCTAACAAATACAGAAAGGAAAACGACACCTATCTACTTTCTTGTCCGCCTTAATTATGATGAAACCTTCACCGGCTTTCGCTCCATCATCATGCTTTCCGTTACCATAATCTTCATCGGCAGTAGTCTTCAGATCTTCCTTCATCGACATCGGCAATCACGCTTCATTGGCAGTAGTCTTCAGATCTTCCTTCATCGACATCAGCAGTGACATCCCCAATCTTGCCAGCAACGCTTCTGAGTCTAAGTCAAATGAAAACCTTTCCATCGGTCACCACCACTCATCGGCAACAATCCTCAGAATCTGATCTTCATCAGGACCCTTTTACCAGTGTAATACAATAACTTTCCTTTTGCCGATCAGCCCACTCTGATCATTTTTGACATGTGCCAAAAATGGTGTCAACACCACATGATCAATGTATACAAGAATTAAGAATAACACATATAAACAACATAATAAACCATCATTTATCATCATTAATCATGTTCATCAGAGTTCATCTATTCCGTCAGTTTTCTAGGCCGCCTGTATCTGTGGGCACGGCTAGTATACCAGATTTAACACTTTGCAGAGGTTGTACATCTTTGCCGATGAGTCATGATTTACCTGTTCGCTCGAGGTTGCAAGTCTCTTAACCCCTTTCTAGGGAGGTTGGCAGGGATCACTATGAAGCCTTTCAAAAGTTTGTCTAGCATGTTAGGACCGCAAGGTTTCCTGGGCATGCAAATGTAGAGCCCCCTTCCAAAGGGCACAATGACACGCAGCTTATACACATAAGGACAGAGGCTGCACTATACCCAAAACGGCAAGCCCCCTATAGTGCTCTTTCGGGTAACCTCTAACAAGCTAGAAAAGGTCTTCATACTGAGATAAAGCCAGAGCGATATAGCCCTCATGGTTACACGTGTTGTCCCAGCTTTTGCTAAGGGATAAGTCCTTGTGGAGGGTCAAGATAAATCTAGCAGAAGCTAGAGTTCTTTCCACCCTTTATATTCAAGTTACTAGAAAGCTTATTTTATTGTTTATTGTATATCCAAATATTCATGTTACAAGATCATGGATTATAATCAAGAACTAGCAAGAACTACCCAAATGCATTTCCAAATAGGTATCAAGAAATCCAAGATAACAATCATCTATAATTTTACTAGCATTGTCAAGATGGATGTAATAACCGATTTTAAGGACAAAACCAGATATACACCATATGTGAGTCTTGAAAGCCAAATCTCACATATAGCTACAAATAAGGTGTAATATCAAAAGACAATGCATAAGTTATATAACGTACATAATAAATTAGAGATAACCTTAGGCAGCATATAATAGAAGATAACTCCAACTTCAGGTATTAACTCCACTCCACAGGATCCAAACTGACTGGTTGATCACAAGCCTAACACTCCACCTAAAGTATGGGGAAAATAGCAAGAGTGAGTTCATGTCGAACTCCATAAGTATAGCAACTAGATTGTATAGATCCTACAATCTTATGATCAATGTGACATAAATAATGTAAAGCATTAAACAATAAGCAATGAGTATCTTAACACAACAAGAATCATCACCCTTAGTGTAAGAATCCCCAAGGCTGCTCTTGATCGTGAGCACGACTAGCATACCAGTTTTAACACTCTGTAGATGTTGTATATCTTTACCCATGAGTCATGATTTACCCTTTCGTCCGACGTAGCTCATCTCTTAACCCCCTTCCTAGGGAGATCGGCAGAGATCACTGTGAAGTCTTTCAAAGGTTCTGTTGTAAAACAAACGGACTTTGGAATATAGAAAGAGGAGAAGGAGGAATCCTAATCCTAGTCCGTTTGCTATGTGGGCACTTACCAAACTCTAGGACATATTCGGGATATATATTCGTGGGAGATCCTTCATTGTAATTATCAATATCCAGAAAGCAATAAAGAATAGTCCCACAATTATTCTCTTGTGTTCGTCTGTGTATTTGTGTTACTTTTGAGAGCGATAGCCGATCCGACGTCAACGACGTGTTTTATAACACGTTATCAGCACGATTGCTCTATATCGACATCGCCGAAGTTGACGACAAGCCTGCAAACGTACATCTACGGAGGCTAGTCTTCTTCGACGACACCGACAACCTCGACGTCGTTGGCGAACTGATCTGCATCGACTCATCATCACGCCGGTCGGTCCCCACGGCCTAGCCGAACTGTCCTACGCGACAGCTTTCGCTTCTCAAACTCAAGAATCGAAGGTACAAAAAGAATTTTCTTCAGTAGATTAGATTGAATACGTTCTAATCTACTAGATGAGAAAATATATGAGAAAATAAATCGTAGCCCCACTGCTAATCTTGAAGGCTAAATCCGATCATGGTTAGATCTAGAGAAGAAGAAAATCCACTAGCATGAAGACCAACGGATTGATAGGGTACATATCGCTAGCTCGAAGTCTGACGACCGTAAATCAGCATGCAAGCTGATTAATCGAAATCAAACAAACCCTAATCAGACCAGCAGTATGATTAACTCAGATCTAGATCTACTAGAAGTAGCAGACTTACCATTGTAAAATTAAATCGACAAACTTTTATGGACACCATGGATTTGTTGCCTACATGTGATCCTCCGCCGCCTGAACGCGAGCAGCTGCCGTCATCTGAACGCGCACGACCTTCGCCCCTTGAACAACCACCAGGTCGCCCGCATGCGAACCATCACGGTCTCAGCCGCACTGAGCCACATCTAGCCGGTTGTCCGCATGCGATTCTTCTTGAGGACGCTTGCACACACCTCAAATCTCAGCCACCAGCATGTGCGCTGCTGCCCAGTCTAAAGCTGCGCTGCTGAACAGAGAAAGAGGAAAAGGGGAAAGAGTCAATAGGAAAGGTGGATAGGTGGATAGGTTCCTGGAAGACCTCACGGACATGGTGTTTATGACGAATAAAAGTGGGCCAGCCCAGCTAGTTGAGAATCGTTTTAAAATTTATGTAGATCACGTAATGGCCTGTCCAGTTTTGAATTAATTAGTATATGAGTTCTCAATTTTGAACCCCCACGAGATTCATATTTGGTGAATAATTCTGAAAACTGTATAGACAATTAATTCCTGAAGATGTTTTAATTTATATTACTAAGATTTTTTTCCCAACCACGTTATTTTTGTATACTATATGTTTACTAGTAGTAAACTTATATGCACATTATTTTTACCATGTAGACATGTCTGACCTTGTGAAGCGAGAGATCACTGAGCTGGCCCCGAATGGCAGCAACTATCTCTCTTGGTCCTTGGATGCTGAGATTGTCTTAGATGAGAAGAATCTCTTGCATGCTATCAAACCCGACAAAGACAAGAATGCAACAAGTGCTGAAAGAGCACAAGCTCTACACTTCCTCAGGCATCACATAAGCTCATCACTGAAGAATGAGTATATGACTAAACGTGATCCTCAAGTCTTGTGGAATGCATTGCATGAACGCTTTGAAAAAATGGAGACTGTACTTCTCCCACGTGTGAAACGCGAATGGCAGAATCTTCGCTACCAAGACTACAAGACTGTTGAGGATTACAATGCCAAACTCTATGGGATTGTCACACGCATGAAGCTATGTGGCACTACTCTGACTGAATCAGATCTCATAGAGAAAACCCTCTCAACCTTCCACCCTAAACTCACGTACTTAAGTCGTCAGTATAAGAAAGAAAAGTACAAGAAGTACATTGACCTTAGTAATGCTTTACAGCAAGACCAAGGTGAAGATGAAGAGTTGATGCAGAATCATCTAACTCGTCCTACTAGCAGCTTAAGTAAGCCTGAAGCACATGCAGTTTCCTCATCTCAGAAGAATGAAGGAAAAGGAAAGGGGCCACAGAAGGCACCATGGAAGGGAAAGAGCCAGAAGGTTCAAAACTTCAAGAAGAAGGGAGAGTGGAAATCAAAGAAGATTCCACCAGGGGGAGAATATGGCAAACAGGACCAAGAATGCTATAGGTGTGGGATGAAAGGCCATTGGTCTAGAATTTGTCGCACTCCTAAACATATAGTGAAACTCTATCAAGAATTGAAAGCTCAGCTCAAGAATAATCAGCATGAAGCTCATTTTGTCTCTACCAAGAAGCTAGGAATTGGAGAATGTTCCAAGTCTAAGGACAAGGAAGAATCTTCTAAACCTGAAGAAAAAGAAGAGGTTGAAGCTCTAAAGAAGATTGAAGATGTGCCTGCAGCCATCACATCCAATGTTAGTTGGGACGTTATTATGAAAAACCTTGAAGGCATGCGTACAGACATGGAAACTGATGAAATAGAGGAAGATGTGCAGGAGACTCTATTTGAGCTCTTATTTAGCTATCCAGTAGTATAGTAATAAATAATAGTATACATTAAGTATTTTTATTCTTGCATGAATATTGTGGTTTGGAGTCGGCTCATGTAGAGCCTAATAATGTAATAAGAGTCTTGCAGACGATTTTTCAGTTAAACAAATTCTTAGTTATATTGTTGTTCTATTTTAAAGCTTATTTTTAGTTGCATACTAAATAAATTAAATTGCTTTATTATAGAATCCGTGGAGTACAAATGGCTATGGAAGAGGAATTATGTTTAATTGATAGTTGCACAACTGATACAATCCTTAGGGACACAATATATTTTCAGACTATTAGAAAGTATGATGAAAATATTACTACTATCACTGGAAGTGATACACATATAGTTGGCGTTGGAAGAGCCACTATAATTCTCCCTAATGGAACAGAACTAGTAATCCAAGAAGCATTACTTTATCCAGAATCAACTAGAATGTTGCTTTCATTCAAGGATATACGTGCAAATAATTTTCATTTAGAAACAAATGATGATGGCGAGGAACGCTTAATCATGATTAAGTCAATGGGAGACAACAAGAAGTTTGTCGAAATTTTTCCTTCCATGCGCCAAGCATTGTACTACACATATATCACTAGTAGAAAGAGGGTCATTGCTGGCGCCCCCTTTTTATACCACAGGCGGTTCCAGTTACGACGCGCCTGTGGTATAAATCGGGCGGTGTCAGAGATTTTCGGCCGCCTGTGGAGACGTTTATCACAGGCGGTTGACTTAAGCCAACCGCCAGTGTAAATAGAGCATTTACACTGGCGGTTGGCTTAAGTCAACCTCCTGTGGAAACACTCTGTATAAATACCCCTTCTTCCTCCCCGACCAGAACACAGTATCTCGCACCCACCTTCCATTGGGGGCGATTTTGGAGTTCCAGATTTCTCAAAATACAAGGGGGGAGGTTTTGATCTTCATTTCTAGGAAGGAGGTTGCTAAAAGAGGTTAGTTTATGTCCCTATTGCCTCAATTTGCTCATTCTAGCTCAATTTGAGCCACTTTTTGGATCTAGGGTTTCACCATGAGTGAGAGAGAAGAATTGCTAGCTTTTTGTCTTGATTTGTTGATATGGTTAGATGGGGTTGTTTAATATGGTTGGATAATGTCTCTCAACATGTTTGCTTCTCAATTTAGCTAGTTTTTACAAGATTAAACCAATGGTGTGTTCTTGTATATTTATGTAGAGAGATAATTGTTGATTTTTTTTAATTATATGATAGTTAGATTTTTTATTGTCACCTTCCACATCATCTATCTATTTATAATGAATGATGTATTTATATAGTTATGCTATACTTAGGTTTTCTATTTTATGTCTCTCTCTCTTTATAAATTTTTCAATTTATTTATCAACGTGTATGTATGTTTTATGAGTGAGAGAGAAGAATAGCTAGCTTCTTGTCTTTATTTGTTGATATGGTTAGATGGGGTTGCTTAATATGGTTGGATAATGCCTCTCAACATGTTTGCTTCTTAATTTAGATAGTTTTTACAAGATTAAACCAATGGTGTGTTCTTTGTATATTTATGTAGAGAGATAATTGTGGATTTTTTTAATTATATGGTAGTTAGGTTTTTTATTATCACCTTCCACATCTATCTATTTATAATGAATGATGTATTTATATAGTTACGCTATACTTAGATTATTTTTTAATTATGTAACTTAGGTTTTTTCCTTTAATCTCAAGCTTAACCATAAACCCTAGCTAATAAACCCTAGATAAATCCTTTGTAAACCCTTAGATCATATGAATGGTGTTTTACAGGTAGTGATGGAGAGGTCATTCTGGATGTATAATTTATCAAGTCTAGATCCATCATACATAACTGAGGTCCAGAGGTTTATTGATGCTGCTCAAAACCATGCTTCAAGAACAAGAAAGACGCACATACATTGTCCATGCATGGATTGTAGAAATCTTGTTGTATCTGATGACAATCAACAAATCCTTACTCATCTGGTCCGTCGAGGATTTATGAAAGATTACTTGATTTGGACAAAGCATGGAGAGGGTAGCTCTGCGCCTTATACAACTGGAATTGTTGATGGGTTTGAGTTCGTACACGAGACACAACAACCTAATACCGATGGTCTAGCCACTGAACATGTTGTGCCAAATGTTCCTGATCATGGTTTTATTGGAGGAAATGAAGATGGCACCGAAACTAACATGGCTGCGGAAGATGCAGAATTTCTAGAGGCAATGTTGCGTCGTCATGCGGAAGATCCATTAGTGTTCTTCATGAAAGGTATGGAGGCCCTAATGAAGGCAGCAGAAGAGCCTTTGTATGATGAGTCCAAGGGTTGCACCAAAGAGTTCACGACGCTGCGGTCTGTGCTAAAATTGTTGGTGTGCAAAGCTAGATATGGTCTTTCTGATGCTGGCTTTGATGCGTTCTTAAGCATTATCGCAGACATGCTTCCTAAGGATAACAAAGTGCCTGCTAACACATATTATGCAAAGAAGCTAATCAGCCCACTCACAATGGGTGTTGAGAAGATCCACGCTTGTAGAATTCATTGTATCCTCTATCGAGGCGATGATTATAGAGACTTGGACAGCTGTCCCAAGTGTGGTGCAAGTAGGTACAAGACAAATAAAGACTACATAGAGGAAGAGTGTGTTGCCTCTGTGCCTAAGGGCAAAAAATGAAAGAAGGCCCAACAAAAGACCCAGAAGAGTAGTTCGAAACCCACCGGCAAAGAAAAGGAAGAAGTAGACTATTATGCGCAGAAAAAGATTCCTGCTTTGGTGATGTGGTACCTTCTTGTGATCGATCGATTGAGGTGCTTGTTTGCTAACCCAGAGGATGCCCAACTTATGAGCTGGCATGCTTCTGATGAGCACAAAGACGATGGGAAGCTTCGGCACCCAGCCGATGGCCAGCAGTGGAAAGATTTCAATGAAAACCACAAGGACTTTGCTAATGAACCAAGGAATGTTAGGTTCGCACTGAGTACTGATGGAATGAATCCATTTGCTGAGAGGAGCAGCAAGCACAGCACATGGCCAGTGATCCTCACCATCTACAACCTCCCTCCATGGTTGATGCAGAAGCGAAAGTACCTTTTACTAACCATCCTTATCTCTGGACCTACACAACCTGGAGTTGATATGGATGTTTTCTTGGAGCCCTTAATGCAAGACATGAAGATACTATGGGAAACAGGTGTTCAAATATTCGACGAGTACCGCAAAGAATCATTCACACTGAGAGCAATTATCTTTGTTACGATCAATGACTACCCAGCTCTCTTTACATTATCAGGGCAGTTCAAGGGAAAGTTTGGTTGTGTGGTATGCATAGATGACACCGCTTACGTGTCCCTAACTGCATCTAAGAAGATAGTGTACATGAGGCACAGACGCTTCTTATCAAAAGGACACAGGTACCGGCTGAAAAAGATGGATAAGTACTTTGACAATAATAGTGAACTACAGACTACTGCTCCATTAGGTAACAGTAAAGGCCAAAGAGTTTTCACCATAGTCAGCAAACTCAAATTTGTTTTTGGGAAGAAGACAAAAGATGGAAAACCAAGAAAGAATGTCAAGCCAGCTCCAGGGGCTACATTCAAGAAGAAGTCAATTTTCTTCAAGTATTTGGAATACTGGCCAGAGTTAGACGTCCGCCATGCGATCGATGGTATGCACATTCAGAAGAACGTGTTTGAAAGCGTAATTGGCACCTTGTTGGACATGAAGGGCAAGACAAAGGAAGGATTAAATTCACGCTTGGACATGGTACAGTTAGGCATAAAAAAAGAACTTCACCCTGTTAGGCTAGAAAATGGGAAGTACCACCTCCCGGCAGCAAGCTACAACCTCAACAATGAAGAGAAACATGAGATGTGTGTGTGGTTGAAGAAATTGAAAGTCCCATCTGGATTCTGCTCTAGCATACGGAGTATTGTGTCAATGAAAGACCTTTCACTCACCAACTACAACTCACATGATTGTCATGTCATATTGACTACTTTTCTCCCTATTGCCATTAGGGCTATAAACCCAGTGTGGATAAAGGTTGTAGTTACACGGTTGTGCTACTTCTTCAACAGGATCTCACAGAAGGTGATTGAACGTGATGAGTTGGCGTCTCTTAAGGAATTCGCAGTGGAGACAGTTTCACAGTTTGAGATGTGTTTCCCCCTAGCATTCTTCGATGTGATGGTTCACCTTGTGGTGCACTTGGTTTCACAAATAGAGGCATTGGGTCCCATGTATTTACAAGAGATGTGGACATATGAACGCTTCATGTCAATACTAAATGGCTATGTATCAACTCGTGCTCGTCCAGAGGCGTCTATGGTAGAGGGGTACTTAACCGAAGAGGCCATTGAGTCTGGAGGTCCATTCCGCAATAGGGTCCTAAAAGACCAGGTTGCAATAGGTTTGCCTCCGTCACGACACGAGGGTAGGCTGAATGGAAGAGGTAGGATGGGAAAGAAATCATACGTCCCAAAAGATTACAATTCAGTCCTCGAAGCACATCACAGCGTCCTGCATCAGCTCTCGATAATGGAGCCTTTGATCAATCTACACATTGAAGAGCTTCAAAAACATAATCATGGGCACACAGATGAATGGATCATGAAGGAACATAAGAATCAGTTCACCTCATGGCTAAGGGAGAAGGACATTCCACATGGAGAAACTGTAACAGAACCGACCAAATTATAAGAGATTAAGCCTAATAGTGACTATTTGCATAGTCGAACCATCACGCTTAAGCCCATATAATCCCGGTAGTCCGTGAAATCTCGATGGATTTCAAACCACACATCGCATATAGCCAAGATCGTAATAAGTTTAGCGGCCCCATCCATAAGTACATCCAAATTACAACATTCATGAAACACATCGGAGTACTTAAGTTATTACAAACCAAGTTCTTCAAGTAGCGGAAGTTTCATAGTTCGAAATTACAACACACACGATAAGTCTGATACAGTGCCATAGTTTGGTCATTCCCACAAAAGCAAAGGAAGAGACGGAGTGACCATCGCCCTTGGTCTAGTCATCACCCATAGCTGGGTACAGACAGAGGATGCAATAACCATAGTACAATTGACCATCTGCAAAACAACATGGGAATAGAACCCTGAGTACGAGAAGGTACTCAGCTAGACTTACCCGTCATAAACTTAAAATAGAGACTCATCAAGGATCATGAAGGCTATTTGGTGGGGTAGCTGACAACCATTTTGCAAAGACCGCAAGGTTTTATTACCCTAACCTACCTAAATCTTTTCTTTCTTTAATTTGCTCAAGTTGAAAGTATCATTACCTATTATCTAGGTTTGCTCCTGTGCTATTACAAGCAATATGAAACTATGATAGTACCTCATCATAGCATTTCCTAAACCATTCATCATTATAACCCAAGTGTTTCATAGTCCTTACTACGAGGACGAAGCTCATGTCAAGTGCTCACTATCCAGGAGCGATGGCGATTCGAATCGATTTCTAACCAGCTGGCGAGGTATTCCCCACACAAACCACACTCACTGATCAAGTGAGCTACAGATCACCGTATTACACTATCCAGGACCAATTCGCGGGTTCGGCAGGCACCGCCAGTACCCGAGGACCGTTCCGGCGACCGAGGTATCCAAGGTATACCAAGGTTGTGCGCCGCGCCCTCGTCGTTCTCCTCAACCATCACCAATACAGCGCATGGCGGCTCGATTCCCGGCCCGGATAGTGTTCAGGCTTCGCGGTCGGAACGACTTATCCTTCCAGCTAAGTGTGGGGCATGCGTTCAACATGACAAGAGGGCCGTCAACGATCGGTCCTTAATCGACACAGGCAGGGGCACCATGGTCAACCCACCATAAGACCCCGCCCGGTCTCCAAATTCATTCCACACTTGGTTATTCTTTTCCCCGAGCAACCAATGCTTAATCAAGCAGGTATCCACCTATATCTCGCAGGTGACAGGGAATCACCCGACTTCTACCGAACTAAGCAAGCTAAGCATAGACTCTGTGCCTATCTACATAGGACAAGGTAGTTGAATGAGTAGGAATAACAAGGAGTACTCATGCAGCAACGGTATCAGGCAACTCCTATCACTTAATATGCAATACAGTAGAACAAGTATAGCACTTTATATAAGTTAGCGAGAATAGGGAGACTTAGAATGCTCCGGGGCTTGCCTTTCTCAAACGTGCTGGGTCGGTGATCCGGACACTCCTGCAGTTCCTCTCCGGGTTCCGGTGCTTCCGGAGGTTCCTGCTCCTGAATCTCCTCTGGCTCCTCGGGTCCCACCTCGTTCTCCTGCGAGCCTGTATGATGCATATATGCTCATGAGTGGAGTGTGAGATGCCCGAGTGGATGCTTGTAAGAGAGAGTGTCAAAGGAGTCATGTTATGATGCATAGGTGATGCACTTGGTCATGCTTATTACAAGGTAGTCAACATCATCCGGGAACAATAACTAAATTAAGCATCTGTTGCATTCTCTTTTACAGATATTTTTCAAATGCAACCAGCAACCCCCATGATGCTTCAAAGATACACCAAACCCAACTTATTCCATTCAACCTATATATATACACCTTTTATGGTTTTCTTTATTGATTTCTAAGCCCATTAAAAATCACATGCAATTCTGTTCATCAATAAATTCCAGAAAAATTACAGGAGACTACTAGCTAATCATAAAGTCTACTGTAAATTTTTCATAATTTTTGGTTACTTATTTTGAGCCACAAAAATCACAAGATTAATTGATAAGGCAAGTATAATCACCCTACTGTAATATAAGTGTCAAACAACAGATTTCGTATTTTTACAATTTATCTAATATCATAAGAAACACCCACAAAATTTTCCAGATTTAATGCATGACCCATTTAATTATTAAAAATCATAAAGCACTGCCATGCAAGCATTTAAATTACCATAAATTCATTTATACACCAAATAATATGTAAAAATATTTTCTCAGTGGTTAAACACACATGCAGAGCCAGCAAAACAAGTTTTACATTTTTCTGAACCCTATTTTATTTACTATGCATTTTCCAAGTTTAGGAAAAACATGGATTAATTATATTCTTACAGGAAAGTTACTCAAACATGACATGCAATCATACTAGGCTATAGATCTGGAAATAAGGAACACACCAAAATTTATTTCACCATTTTTGGAGCTATATTCATCAAGATATGGATTTTTGAACATTTAAATCATTTCCTGGAAAAACTTTTAAAACGGAAAGTCACCCAAAACGCTAAACGCACCCGGATTCAAAACCCTCGGAGTCACTGACAGGCGGGACACGCGAGTCAGGGGACCCCACCTGTCATCCACCCCGTGACCCCGCGGCCAAAGATCGGCCGGAATCTCGCCGCCGGTGAGGTTTCCGGCGACACCGTGAGCACCTACGGCTTCGCGCGAACGAGACGAGTCCAGCCGTACCCTCTTTGGCACCGGACGAGCACCGGAACTACCTCGCCGTCGTGAATGGCGGACGCGGCGGCGCTGCTCGCCGTGGTCCGGCCGTTTCACGGCTGTAGAGCGTGAGCTAGTGACGGGAAAAGGTGCGCGAGGTCAAGGCGGACCCAAAGCACCTATGAACGCGAGCAGAGACAGAGAGGAGAGGGAGAACCGTGCGAGCCGAGAGGTCACCGGAGCTCTGACTCACTCCGGTGAGCTCTAGCGGGCACGCAGGGCTTACCGAGCGCGGAAGAGCGCAAGCACGAGACGCGGAAGGACGAGGCGGAGCCGTTGGTGGTCGCGAAGGGGAAGGAGAGGGCCGGAGCTGGCCGGGAGGGAAGCTCCGAGCCGTCGGCGGCTATGGCGTGCGGCGGAGCGGCGAGCGCTGCGCGAGGGCGAGCAGAGAGGCGAGAGCGAGCGGTGGAGGGCGCAAATGGGAGCGGGGGCTTCGGCGGGCGCGTCCAGGGGCTCCTGGTGGCCGACCAGGGCGTCTCCATGCCGCCGCATGCCCGCCACGCGGCGGCCAGGCTCTGCCGGCGCGCCACGGCGGCACGGCGAGGCCGTCCGCGCGCGCGGACGCGGGCGCGAGCGCGAGGAGGGAGAAGGGGAAGGCGCGGGCGGGCCAGGCCGGCTTCGGCCAGCGGGCCAGAAGCGAGGCCGCGGCCTGCTAGCGCCCCCTTTCCCTTTTCTATTTTTTTTTGAATTTCTTTTCTCAAATTCTCCCATAAATTCATTTTGGCCATTTTCAAATCATTTTCACCACTTTCTCCCAAAAGCAAAGTGGTGCCAAACTAAAAACTCTACAACTTTGCTTTAATAGGTAAGACCAAATTCTAAATAGAATTTGAATTACAAATTAAAACTTAGTTCTAGGTTTTTAAATAAAGTTATTTTGGATATTTTGTATAAATTCCATTTCTCAATTTCCATAGCTCCAAAAATTGCACAAAAATGTTCTTAATTCTTCTTACACATAAAGCAACCTAATTTGAATGTTTCACAATTTTAGAAGCAAGCATCCTATTTTTAACATATTTAAAACACATGAAATGATGCACATAAAATCATACTTGAAGAGAATGACATGCTCATGATGCTTATGATTGATGAGGATGCTTATGCATTGCTTTGCCAAGGCTAAGTGCATGCTTAACACCTAGGGTGTTACAGCCCTTCCCCCCTTAGGGAAATCTCGTCCCGAGATTTTGGGTTACTAATCATTTCTTGTGAAATTTTGGATAAACTGTTTTTAAGTAATCCTCTGTTTCCCAAGTGGCATCCCTATCGTCATGATGACTCCACACCACCTTGTATATTCGAACAACTCTGTTTCGGGTTACTCGCTCCTTGGTATCCACAATTCCCACTGGCTGCTCTTTATACTCCAGGTCTGCTTTTATCTTGATTCCTCGAGGTTCGATTCTTTGCTCCGGCACTTTCAAACATTTCCGTAGTTGCGACACATGGAAGACCGGAAAGATCGAGCTCATCTCCTCAGGTAACTGAACCTTGTAGGCTACTGGACCTTTCCTTTCTAGCACTTGGTATGGTCCCACATATCTGGGTGCAAGCTTGCTTCGAACTCAGAAACGTTGAACTTTCTTCATTGGCGTAACCTTGAGATACACATAGTCGCCTACTTTGAACTCAAGCGGCCTTCTCCTCTTGTCAGCATAACTCTTCTGCCGTGATTGCGCTGCTTGCATATGTTGCTGTATAATCTGCACCTTTTTCTCGGCATCATTCACAAAGTCGATACCATAGTATCTTCTTTCCCCAGGTTCCACCCAGTTTAACGGAGTTCTACATCTTCGACCATACAAAGCTTCGAACGGGGCCATCTTGATGCTCTCTTGATAACTATTATTGTAGGAGAACTCAGCCAAAGGTAACCACGATTCCCACGATCCTTTGGATGATAACACACAGGCCCTCAGCATATCTTCTAACACTTGATTTAGCCTTTTAGTTTGGCCTGAAGTCTGGGGATGGTATGCCGTGCTTCTTATCAGACTGGTCCCCAAACTCTTATGCATGCGCTCCCAGAAGTGAGCGGTGAACTGCGGTCCTCTATCCGATATGATGGTTTTGGGGATACCATGCAACTTGACGATCTCAGCCATATATATATCAGCATACTCGGGAGGTCTGTATGTGTTCTTGACTGGAATGAAATGAGCCGACTTGGTTAATCGATCTATGATTACCCAAATCGAGTCATTCCCCTTCCTGGTTGTCGGTAAGCCGGTGATAAAGTCCATACTGACCTCTTCCCATTTCCACTCCGGAACTGATAACGGTTGTAACAGACCTGCAGGTTTCATATGGATGGCCTTAACTCTGCAACACGTGTCACAACGGGCCACATAAGCGGCTATTTCTTTCTTCATCTTGGTCCACCAAAAGTGGGGCCTTAGATCTTGATACATTTTGCTACTGCCAGGATGAATAGAAAGCTTAGAGAGATGGGCTTCATCCATGATGCGATTCTTCAACTCCCGATCTTTCGGGACCACTAACCGCTGTTGAAACCACAGTACCCCCTTCTCATCAACCCGAAACTGAGTCTTTGGGTCATCTTTGATCTTCTCTTTGATGTGGAAAATACCCTTGTCTGTTTTCTGACCTTCAATGACTTGACTCTCGAGTGAACAACTGAGTTGTATATGACATAAGACCTCAGGATGCATAAGATTGAACCCATCTTCAAACAACGGTTGAACCATTTGATAGTGTGGTTTGCGACTCAAAGCATCTGCGACCACATTAGCTTTGCTTGGATGATAGTGAACTTCCAGGTCATAATCCTTGATTAGCTCTAACCACCTTCGTTGCCTCATATTCAGCTCGGACTGGGTGAAGATGTACTTCAAACTCTTGTGATCGGTGTAAATGTGACACTTATTTCCTAGCAGATAATGTCTCCAGATCTTCAAAGCATGTACCACTGCTGCTAACTCAAGGTCGTGCGTTGGATAGTTGACTTCATGCTTTCTCAACTGTCGGGAAGCATAAGCAATCACCCTGCCATCTTGCATCAACACACACCTCAGGCCACTCTTCGATGCGTCACAAAACACATCAAAAGGCTTCTCTATATTAGGTTGTGCCAGAACGGGAGCAGTGGTTAGCAACTTTCGCAAGGTGCGGAAGGCTAACTCACACCCTTCCGTCCAGACAAACTTATGGTCCTTTTGTAGCAAACTTGTCATTGGCTTAGCAATCTTGGAGAAGTCAGGTATAAAACGACGATAATACCCGGCCAGACCAAGAAAACTTCTAACTTCCGAGACCGAAGTTGGTGCCTTCCAGTCCATGACTTCCTGCACTTTTGATGGATCCACAGCAATTCCTTCTTCAGACAGAATGTGCCCTAGGAAAGGAACTTTCTTTAACCAGAACTCACACTTGCTGAACTTGGCATATAACTGATGCTCTCGTAACCGTGTCAGCACGATTCTCAGATGCTCGGCGTGATCTTGCTCATTTTCTGAATACACCAGGATATCATCGATAAACACTACAACAAACTTATCCAATTCAGGCATAAAGACTGAATTTATCAGATACATAAAGTATGCAGGAGCATTTGTCAACCCAAAGGACATGACAAGATACTCATACAACCCATATCTGGTGGAAAAAGTAGTCTTCGGGATATCTTGCGGACGAATCTTGATTTGGTGATACCCAGATCTCAAATCTATCTTAGAAAACACTCTTGCCTTGGATAACTGATCAAACAGGATATCAATCCTTGGCAAGGGATACTTATTTTTGATTGTCACTGCATTGAGTGGACAATAGTCCACGCACATGCGCAACGATTGATCCTTCTTTTTCACAAACAACGCTGGACAACCCCATTCCGACGAGCTGGGCCGGATGAACCCTTTTTCTAGTAACTCCTTCAGTTGTTTCTTCAACTCTGCGAGTTCGTTTGGTGGCATCCGGTACGGCCTTCTAGATATTGGTGCTGTACCTGGTATCAACTCGATTGCAAACTCTACCTCCCTATCTGGGGGAAGTCCTGGTAACTCCTCGGGAAACACATCGGGGAACTCACAGACTACTGGGATCTGTGGTAAAGGGACCACGTGCGTAGCACAGGAGATGCTAGCAAAGTCAAGACGACGGGGCAGAGGTACTTGAAAAGAGTTACTGCCCTGTGGTTCTCTGAGAGATAACATCCTCTTTCCAGTATCTATGACCGCATCCCATTCTCTCATCCAGTTCATGCCCATGATAACATCCAAAACTAACCCAGGCATGACCACTAGATTTACCCGAAAAAGTCAGCCACTTATCTCCAGGGTTGCCCCTCGGACCACTCTATTGGTCAACACATCTGCCCCTGCTGAGCTGATGCGGTAGCCATAGCCCAGATCTGTAACTGGTTGATTATGCTTTTGTGCAAATGCTTGGCTCATGAATGAATGCGATGATCCAGAATCAAACAAAACAACTGCAAGATGTTGGTTGACGGAAAACATACCAGTTGTTACCGGTTCTCCTTCCGGGATTTCCTCAATCGAGGTATGATGCACACGAGCTGGATAGGTTGGCTGCTGCCTTTTGGGGTAGGGACATTCCTTAGCAAAGTGCCCCATCTTGTGGCAGTTATAGCACGGACCCTTGGGCGCATTGTTGGCGGCAGGTGCTGCGGCTTGAATTGCCTTTGGCTTGGCAGGAGCTACCGCCACCTTGTACGGCTTCTGCTGGGTTGGATGCCCGGTGTTCCTTCTCTGCGGTGGTCGGAACCTAGCACCCGGGGCAGGAGGACGATACTGCTGTCGCCCCGCCACCGGTGCCCTGGACTGGGATGATCCTGCTTCAAAAGCCCTTTTACGTGACTTGGATGCACTGTAGTTGTTGTTATTGTTCTCTTGGGTCAGACAGTCACTGATATAGGCATTGAAAGTAGCCCTGGCCCCTGTACCCATGGTCTTTAGCATCTTTGGATTCAAGCCTCTCTGGAAACTAGCAATCTTCTTAGCCTCCGTGTTCACAAACTCAGGGGCATAGCGAGCGAGATTGTTGAAAGCGTGTAGATACTCCTTCACAGACTTCGTCCCTTGGGACAGCCTCATGAACTCCCCAACCTTCATTTCAACCACACCAGGAGGAATGTAATTTCCCCGGAAAGCGGTGGTGAAGTGGTTCCAGGTGATTGGTATCCCCTCTGGGTAGGTGGTACGGTGATGGGACCACCAAATCCCAGCAGGTCCTTGCAACTGATGTGCCGCATACTCAGCCTTGAGTTCTTCTGTCATTCGGAGAAGACGAAACTTCTGCTCCATGGTGTTGATCCACTCATCTGCTTCGAGCGGTTCCAAGGCCTCCTTAAAGATTGGTGGCTTGGTATCCATGAAGTCCTTGAACGAACTGTACTGGTTGACCTCCCGGCCACCCTGATTATCTCCACGACGGGTATTGTCAGCTATGTTGCGCAAAGCTTCTTCCATGTTGCGCTGCATCTGTTCCATGTTGCGTTGGCTTCCCAGAAACTGCGCGAAAAACACATCCGCAGTGTACGGGGGAGGCGGTGGTGGGGGCGGTGTTGGTGCTCTGTCCTCATTCCGTTGAGCCCCACCTCCGGATGTACCTGCTCCAAGACCCGGATTGCTGTTACCCCCGCCACGTGTTTGCACCATCTGCATACGCCAATGATAAGCAATCGTTAGGAGTTGCCATCAACCGGTAGAAAATGTGTAAAATCGTGCCATACTGAATTTACTGAGGGAATAAATTCACACAATAAACAAAGGCACAACAACTCATCATCCACGCACAACATCACTAACAGATTACTTAACATTCACGCAACAAGGTTTGCATACATCCAACATGCCAGCATACATACACTGGACTTTCAGCATCAACTCATAAAGTCTTACACAGCCCAGATCCAAAAGTACATGACATGCCATGCAACATACATCACAAAAGAGGAAAGACTAGCTCTAGAGCCCTAGCATCTACTCGCTGTGGTCAGTGTCCATGCCGGAGCCAGGTGGTGAGGGTGGAGCTGGTTATGCAGCTGGTGGATCTCCTCATGCAAGTTCTCATTGTACTCCTCGGCATTAGCTAGCTGCTGCTCTAGCTCTAGCTGTCGGGCCCTCAAAGTGTCCTCCTCGTGCCAGGCTTCATTCCTCTGTCCAAGCACATGGACTAGCATGCGCTCGCAGTTCCTGTGAGCAGTAGTCACCCTGTCCTTCTGCTCTCGCACTGCAAGCAGGTCCCGACTCAGCTCACTGTTCTTCTGGACTGCCTGGTCTCTCTCTCTGGTCACACGAGCCAACTCTGCCTGTAGCCTCTCAACCTCAGAGTCAAACTCACGCTGCAACTGACGCTTCTCATCTTGGACGGTGAGAAGAGACCCGGACAAGCGACCCAAACAACGCTCCAGGCCTCCATAGGTCTTCATCAACGCGTACATGGCACTCATAGCTGCACTGTCACTGTGCTGGTCCTCATCCGCACTCCTCTCTAGAGCATTCACCTCGGACTGATCCCACACCGACGTGTAAGGGTCACCCCGGGGAAACACCCCAGCGAAGGCGTGGGCCAGCTCCTGTGGAAACCTCTCCATGAGGTCCCTCAAAACTGCGAAAGCTGCCCTGCTGGCACCGTGGAAAGGCGTGACACCTCGGGACTCGTACACCCAACCGCCCCAAGCAGGGTCTCCTCCACTGGTAGGGACAACTGCCTCGATCCCCACCAGGGTCTCGTCACCAAGCGGCTCCTTATCCCAATAGTAGCGAGGCTCCCTTCCTTCGGGATACCCCATCGAACTGAGCACCCTCCAAAGCAAAGTGGGCATCCCAAACTCCTCTAGGAACTTGCTCTTATGTCGCGAGCTCCTAGCTGCCAACGGACGGCGAGGGGCCCGCCCACCAGTGGACTTGCGAGCGGTGAGCCTAGTGCGTGCCATCTGCTGCAAATGGAATACCGTGGGTAAGAGCGAGGATTACCTTTATTTATTTCATTTAAAATTGGGACAGATTAAATTAAGGGGGAAAATAAGCAATGATATGAAATGCACATGATGCATGTACGAACTTACGATCTCACAAACTTAGAAAACAAAGGTTAACACTAAGCGGTATACGCGGTGGCATACAACGTTCGCTCATAACGTAACTAGCGTTCTAAGTGAGAACGTGGTTAGGGTACCTGCAGAAAACTCATTTCAGCCCACCCACAGTATGATCGTGCAAAACAAAATTTAAAACTATACACTTCACATACACAGACACCCATCCATGCATGTGACGTGTCACTACCCACATCATCGCCCTAAGGACGGCATCGCCTCTCAGGACGGAATTCCTAGCATGCGGTACTGTTCCCAAGACACACCAACATGTGTGCATGACACAGCACCTGACAACACTTCCCTAGACCGGCAGTGTATCCGATCATGCTCTCACAACTCCCACTTACCATGGCGTAGAGGAAGAATTGATCCATACATTACCACTCAAATGAATGGCACTCAAACTATTGCACGCCGTATGAGCGACGAAATAAAAATATGATGTATTAACCCCCAAGTCAGTACTTAGCTAGCCACCTTAGAGTCCTTAACTGGGCATAAAGGATATGACCATGGCACACTAGATAATTTTCCCAAAACTTAGTTTAACACCTTGATCATTATTAATTAATTAATAAAATCTTTTACTAAACCGGTTTAGATTTTTGTTTAAAACGTACTTATGAACAATAACTCGCTAAACCTTGCTCCGATGCCAGCTGTAATAGAACCGACCAAATTATAAGAGATTAAGCCTAATAGTGACTATTTGCATAGTCGAACCATCACGCTTAAGCCCATATAATCCCGGTAGTCCGTGAAATCTCGATGGATTTCAAACCACACATCGCATATAGCCAAGATCGTAATAAGTTTAGCGGCCGCCATCCATAAGTACATCCAAATTACAACATTCATGAAACACATCGGAGTACTTAAGTTATTACAAACCAAGTTCTTCAAGTAGCGGAAGTTTCATAGTTCGAAATTACAACACACACGATAAGTCTGATACAGTGCCATAGTTTGGTCATTCCCACAAAAGCAAAGGAAGAGACGGAGTGACCATCGCCCTTGGTCTAGTCATCACCCATAGCTGGGTACAGACAGAGGATGCAATAACCATAGTACAATTGACCATCTGCAAAACAATATGGGAATAGAACCCTGAGTACGAGAAGGTACTCAGCTAGACTTACCCGTCATAAACTTAAAATAGAGACTCATCAAGGATCATGAAGGCTATTTGGTGGGGTAGCTGACAACCATTTTGCAAAGACCGCAAGGTTTTATTACCCTAACCTACCTAAATCTTTTCTTTCTTTAATTTGCTCAAGTTGAAAGTATCGTTACCTATTATCTAGGTTTGCTCCTGTGCTATTACAAGCAATATGAAACTATGATAGTACCTCATCATAGCATTTCCTAAACCATTCATCATTATAACCCAAGTGTTTCATAGTCCTTACTACGAGGACGAAGCTCATGTCAAGTGCTCACTATCCAGGAGCGATGGCGATTCGAATCGATTTCTAACCAGCTGGCGAGGTATTCCCCACACAAACCACACTCACTGATCAAGTGAGCTACAGATCACCGTATTACACTATCCAGGACCAATTCGCGGGTTCGGCAGGCACCGCCAGTACCCGAGGACCGTTCCGGCGACCGAGGTATCCAAGGTATACCAAGGTTGCGCGCCGCGCCCTCATCGTTCTCCTCAACCATCACCAATACAGCGCATGGCGGCTCGATTCCCGGCCCGGATAGTGTTCAGGCTTCGCGGTCGGAACGACTTATCCTTCCAGCTAAGTGTGGGGCATGCGTTCAACATGACAAGAGGGCTGTCAACGATCGGTCCTTAATCGACACAGGCAGGGGCACCATGGTCAACCCACCATAAGACCCCGCCCGGTCTCCAAATTCATTCCACACTTGGTTATTCTTTTCCCTGGGCAACCAATGCTTAATCAAGCAGGTATCCACCTATATCTCGCAGGTGACAGGGAATCATCCGACTTCTACCGAACTAAGCAAGCTAAGCATAGACTCCGTGCCTATCTACATAGGACAAGGTAGTTGAATGAGTAGGAATAACAAGGAGTACTCATGCAGCAACGGTATCAGGCAACTCCTATCACTTAATATGCAATACAGTAGAACAAGTATAGCACTTTATATAAGTTAGCGAGAATAGGGAGACTTAGAATGCTCCGGGGCTTGCCTTTCTCAAACGTGCTGGGTCGGTGATCCGGACACTCCTGCAGTTCCTCTCCAGGTTCCGGTGCTTCCGGAGGTTCCTGCTCCTGAATCTCCTCTGGCTCCTCGGGTCCCACCTCGTTCTCCTGCGAGCCTGTATGATGCATATTTGCTCATGAGTGGAGTGTGAGATGCCCGAGTGGATGCTTGTAAGAGAGAGTGTCAAAGGAGTCATGTTATGATGCATAGGTGATGCACTTGGTCATGCTTATTACAAGGTAGTCAACATCATCCGGGAACAATAACTAAATTAAGCATCTGTTGCATTCTCTTTTACAGATATTTTTCAAATGCAACCAGCAACCCCCATGATGCTTCAAAGATACACCAAACCCAACTTATTCCATTCAACCTATATATATACACCTTTTATGGTTTTCTTTATTCATTTCTAAGCCCATTAAAAATCACATGCAATTCTGTTCATCAATAAATTCCAGAAAAAATACAGGAGACTACTAGCTAATCATAAAGTCTACTGTAAATTTTTCATAATTTTTGGTTACTTATTTTGAGCCACAAAAATCACAAGATTAATTGATAAGGCAAGTATAATCACCCTACTGTGATATAAGTGTCAAACAACAGATTTCGTATTTTTACAATTTATCTAATATCATAAGAAACACCCACAAAATTTTCCAGATTTATTGCATGACCCATTTAATTATTAAAAATCATAAAGTACTGCATGCAAGCATTTAAATTACCATAAATTCATTTATACACCAAATAATATGTAACAATATTTTCTCAGTGGTTAAACACACATGCAGAGCCAGCAAAACAAGTTTTACATTTTTCTGAACCCTATTTTATTTACTATGCATTTTCCAAGTTTAGGAAAAACATGGATTAATTATATTCTTACAGGAAAGTTACTCAAACATGACATGCAATCATACTAGGCTATAGATCTGGAAATAAGGAACACACCAAAATTTATTTCACCATTTTTGGAGCTATATTCATCAAGATATGGATTTTTGAACATTTAAATCATTTCCTGGAAAAACTTTTAAAACGGAAAGTCACCCAAAACGCTAAACGCACCCGGATTCAAACCCTCGGAGTCACTGACAGGCGGGACACGCGAGTCAGGGGACCCCACCTGTCATCCACCCCGTGACCCCGCGGCCAAAGATCGGCCGGAATCTCGCCGCCGGTGAGGTTTCCGGCGACACCGTGAGCACCTACGGCTTCGCGCGAACGAGACGAGTCCAGCCGTACCCTCTTTGGCACCGGACGAGCACCGGAACTACATCGCCGTCGTGAATGGCGGACGCGGCGGCGCTGCTCGCCGTGGTCCGGCCGTTTCACGGCGGTAGAGCGTGAGCTAGTGACGGGAAAAGGTGCGCGAGGTCAAGGCGGACCCAAAGCACCTATGAACGCGAGCAGAGACAGAGAGGAGAGGGAGAACCGTGCGAGCCGAGAGGTCGCCGGAGCTCTGACTCACTCCGGTGAGCTCTAGCGGGCACGCAGGGCTTACCGAGCGCGGAAGAGCGCAAGCACGAGACGCGGAAGGACGAGGCGGAGCCGGTGGTGGTCGCGAAGGGGAAGGAGAGGGCCGGAGCTGGCCGGGAGGGAAGCTCCGAGCCGTCGGCGGCTATGGCGTGCGGCGGAGCGGCGAGCGCTGCGCGAGGGCGAGCAGAGAGGCGAGAGCGAGCGGTGGAGGGCGCAAATGGGAGCGGGGGCTTCGGCGGGCGCGTCCAGGGGCTCCTGGTGGCCGACCAGGGCGTCTCCATGCCGCCGCATGCCCGCCACGCGGCGGCCAGGCTCTGCCGGCGCGCCACGGCGGCACGGCGAGGCCGTCCGCGCGCGCGGACGCGGGCGCGAGCGCGAGGAGGGAGAAGGGGAAGGCGCGGGCGGGCCAGGCCGACTTCGGCCAGCGGGCCAGAAGCGAGGCCGCGGCCTGCTAGCGCCCCCTTTCCCTTTTCTATTTTTTTTTTGAATTTCTTTTCTCAAATTCTCCCATAAATTCATTTTGGCCATTTTCAAATCATTTTCACCACTTTCTCCCAAAAGCAAAGTGGTGCCAAACTAAAAACTCTACAACTTTGCTTTAATAGGTAAGACCAAATTCTAAATAGAATTTGAATTACAAATTAAAACTTAGTTCTAGGTTTTTAAATAAAGTTATTTTGGATATTTTGTATAAATTCCATTTCTCAATTTCCATAGCTCCAAAAATTGCACAAAAATATTCTTAATTCTTCTTACACATAAAGCAACCTAATTTGAATGTTTCACAATTTTAGAAGCAAGCATCCTATTTTTAACATATTTAAAACACATGAAATGATGCACATAAAATCATACTTGAAGAGAATGACATGCTCATGATGCTTATGATTGATGAGGATGCTTATGCATTGCTTTGCCAAGGCTAAGTGCATGCTTAACACCTAGGGTGTTACAGAAACACTCGAGGATCGCACCATCAAGGTCTTGGCATCTGGGCCATCACGCCAGCTCACGACTTGGCAAACCTATGACATTAGTGGCTTCACGTTCTGTACCAAGTCCAAAGACCAAAAGAGCATGGCACAAAATAGTGGTGTTCGATGCGACGCCTTAGACTCTGAAACTGGTGAGGAAACAACTTACTTTGGCTTCGTTGAAGACATATGGGAACTAGACTATGGTACATTTCAGATCCCTGTATTTCGGTGTCAATGGGTTGAAGACAAATATGTCACAGTGGATAACTATGGGATTAGAGTTCTAGATCTAAGCAAGGTAGGCTACAAAGATGATCCATGGATAATGGCTAACCGTGCTGCACAGGTCTTCTATGCTGAGCAGGTCCTCTCTCCTAATGATAAGAAGAAAATTACAGACCATCCAAAGCACATAGTTTTCCCTGGAAAGCAACAAGCCATCGGAGTTGATGGTGTATCTGACTTGGATGAATTTAACCAGTTCAGTGACATGTCTCTCTTTGTAGACGACCATCCAGTAAAGATAAGGAATGTTGAGCGAAGCATTCCACAGAGCTCGTTGCCCTGGGTGCGTCACGATGGACAAGGAAGAACAGTAGCTGCCTAGATTTCATTTGTCATTTGCCATGTAATCTATTTATGATAAAATGTGTACCTTATGCTATGTGCCCTTTTCTATTTCTACATCTAAGGGTTACTAGTGCCATTGATGTTCAATCCACCAAGTTTGGGATTTTTCTGATGTGGTTTGTTACTTTATCCGGTTTAATTGAATTTTCGTGCGACGTCACCCACTAATTAGCGCTTGAACTAAGTCTACCCCTGAAATGACTCCAAATGGTGCCAAACTTCTCCACAGGGTCTTATATACCATAGGAAATAAAACTTCCTTGTGGTTGGTGGAAAAACCTAGTGGGATCTAGGTGTAGTCCACCAATTTTCATCTCATTTAGCACAAAGAAAAATGTAATAATAGCTTGCATGACCAGAAAATCCTAAGATCTTGTGTGGGGTTATCATTTGAGTGTAGAAGCTTGCTAAAAAAATTTCAAGACATTTGGAGAGAGGCATAACATACATGCTTCACAAACGTATAAGAGTCATTCCACCGAACTATGCTCAAACATATGGGTTCCTCACATTTATATTGTCAACAATAAATTGCACAAAGGAATATATTTTTCATAGCATTTACACACTACAATAAAGCTAACAAAATTGGATTTACATTTTTCCGGTATTCCTAGAATTATTTATGTATTAAACAAGATATGAGGCACATATTCAATTTAAATCATTTTAAATAAAGCTGCATACAAAAGTACCTCAAACATGAAATTTCATATTTTTAACATGTGTCTCTGGTCAAGAAGAACACAACAAAAAAATTTTCACTAATTTAGGACAAATATTTTTGAAGATATGATTTTTTGAATCATTTAAATAATTTCTAAAAATATATATAAGGAAAACTTTAAATAAACTGAAAATGCATTTGTACAGGCGGTTGGCTTAGTTAACCGCCTGTAGAAACCATTTCTACAGGCGGTTGGCTAAGCCAACCGCCTGTACTAATGCCCGCCTATATAAAGCTAGTTCTTCTCTGCCCGAAAATTTTCTAAGTCTGGCGCCCTGTTCATTCAAACTAAGCCGACACGCTGCCGAAATTTTCCACCGCCATCGCCGCCGTTGTTGCCGACCTCGACGCCGTCGCGCGGTGACCGTCTCCTCCGCCCTCGACGCCGACGCCGCCCCGCGGTGAGAGCCTCTCCTGCTCGTGCGTTCCCTCTCTCTCTCTCCCTGCGCATCCTCGACGTGGCGGTGGTGGTGGTGGGGGCGCGATGGTGGCGCTGCCCGGACGGGGAAGGGGGGCGGCCGCGGTGGTGGTGGTGGAAGGGGAAGGGATGGCCGCGGTGGCGATGGTGGAAGAGGATGGGGCTGGTGCGGGGTGTGCGATGGTGGAAAGGGCGGTGCGGTGGCGGCGGCGGCTGGAGGTAGGGAATGACCCCGACAGGTGGGGCCCACCTGCCAGAGAGAAGGAGAGAAGGGAGAGGGAGTGACGTCCTGCTGGGCCTGTTGGGCTGGAATTTTTTTTTCTTTAACAATTTTTTTATGAAAAAATTGAATAAAACCGTAAAAACAGCAGAAAATTTTAAAAATGAGATAAAATAAAAATAAAATCAGGAAATATTATTATGTCTTTTACATGTAATTTTATTCATAATTATTATTTTATAAATAATTGTTATTCTTTTTGTAAATACATGTTATAATGTTATAATAAATAGCAAAAAATAGAAAAATCAGAAAAAATAAAAATAAAATCAGGTATATTATTATGTCTTTTACATGTAATTTTATTCATAATTATTATTTTATAAATAATTGTTATTCTTTTTGTAAATACATGTTATAATGTTATAATAAATAGCAAAAAATAGAAAAATCAGAAAAAATAAAAATAAAAGCATTCATAATTATTCCTTTTATAAATACTTGTTATTATTACTCTTTATATATGTAATAGCATTCATAATTATTCCTTTTATAAATTCTTGTTATTATTTCTCTTTATATATGTAATAGCATTCATAATTATTCCTTTTATAAATACTTGTTATTATTACTCTTTATATATGTAATAGCATTCATAATTATTCCTTTTATAAATACTTGTTATTATTACTCTTTATATATGTAATAGCATTCATAATTATTCCTTTTATAAATACTTGTTATTATTACTCTTTATATATGTAATAGCATTCATAATTATTCTTTTATAAATACTTGTTATTATTTCTCTTTATATATGTAATAGCATTCATAATTATTCCTTTTATAAATACTTGTTATTATTTCTCTTTATATATGTAATAGCATTCATAATTATTCTTTTATAAATACTTGTTATTATTTCTCTTTATATATGTAATAGCATTCATAATTATTCCTTTTATAAATACTTGTTATTATTTCTCTTTATATATGTATTTCATACCCCAGGATACATAAATTTAATGTATGCATAAATTACATAGATTTCTGCGATGAGTTCTCCGCACAAGGACGAAGCACTGCAGTCCCAACCCACGGAGCAAGTAGAAGGGTCAACTGACCCTATGGATCAAGCTCGTGAGGTCACGAAACAAGTAGAAACGGGCGAAGCATCAGGTTCGTCCTATGAACAAGAAGCTAGCGACGACATGGAGCCTCCAGAAGTGAGGAAGACTCGTCGTGAATTGGCACGTGACCCCGATTACAATCCAGAAGCCGATGAGGTAAATTAGAGACATTCACGATTTCATGTAATTAAATGATTTCTATTCATAGTTCCTACATATAAACACGCCCATGATTCACATGTCTATACTCAGGAGGCAATGTCTCAGTTTAGAGAGATGATGTCTCAGGAGGAAGTGGCACACGAAGACGCACCAGAACCGACGACAGGAACGACGAGCCTTGAGAGGCCAAGTCAGTCTAGGAAAAGGAAGCGACAAGGTTTGAAACGAGGCGAGAGAGGGTTGAACCAATTTCCAGATGACACATATGCCATCACAGATGTGAGCCCTACCGGACAGCCCCTAGCTCCAGAGGAGGCCCTACCCAAATACAGGAACGCAATTAGTTTCTGTGTGAGGGACTTTCTTGATATCACAGTTAAGAACAGGGCCGGTGTGTCGAATAATCACAAGATCAAAATTTGGGATAAGATTAAGACCAGGTTCCAGTTTCCTAGGAATGTGCCAGAAGATTTAGTGAAGGCATATACAATGAAGCAATGTGCGGTTAGTTTCCGAAATTGGAGGTCGGAGATAAATGTCAAGTATGCAAAGACAGGGATGGATCCGACATCCAAATACAATATTACTAAAGGGCAGTGGGCTGTTTTTCTAGAGCAAAGGAATGACCCTAACTTCTTAGCTCGGAGCGAAGCCAACTCCCAGCTCGCAAAGAGGAACAAGTACCACCACCATCTAGGCACAGGTGGTTACCGGCACCAAGTTCCTAAATAGAGGCAAGAAGAGGTTGCGAAGAAGGCAGCAGGGTTGCCAGTGTTGTCCGAGCAAGTCGGTGAAAGGTCCGCGAATTGGATCCGTGCTCGGAAACCAAAGGAAACCGAGACGGGTGTGTCCTTTGAAGACCCAATGCTTGATGAAGCAATGAAGAGCATCTTTGTTGTGGCAGGCATGCAGCAGGAAGGCAAGTTTACGCCACGAAGGGAGAGGGACATCCTTAGTGTTGGCCTCGGTAACCCCGAGCATCCTGGCCGTGTTCGAGGCATCTCATCCAAAGAAGGATGGAAGGATGGATTCGGCCCTCAATGGGCAAATGAGTATAAGAAACGTGATCGGTACAAGGATCAAATGGCAAATTATTTTCAGGAAGAGGCTAAGAAAGACTTCCAAGATATGATGGAGAAGTTGCTAGAAAATCCTCCTCCTGAGTTGATGCAGAAATTAGCGAGTGCCATGTCAAATGCAGCTACCCAAATGAGCACTCAAGCTCCCCAAATGCAGCTAGTCCCAGTGGTGTCGCAACCGTTGTTGGCATCAAGTGAAACAATCATTCCAAGCAGTGTCGCATCTACGGCAAATAAGGATCACTATCCAGTTGACGACATTGTTAGTTCTACACCTTGCTCCCTTGTCATAAGATATGGGATTAACAATCATCGTACAAGGGAAGTAGCCACGGCAAAGCGATCCTAGGAGGACCTAAATACCATGGTGCTGACATCCCTAAAGACTACTACAAAGTAGAGGTATCAACCGTGGTCCAAGGATATGAGGACGAGATTCTAGACATCCCTGGTCCCGAGGACATTGTGAAACTGGGACAGGCGATAAACAATTTCATCCTATGGCCTCGGAGGGACGTGCAACTAAGGGAGCCACCAGCACTCTCTCAAGAGATGCCACTAACCCAAGAGTCGTCAGCTCATGTCGATCCTCTTCCTAACCCACCGCCTTCACCTCCCCAGTCTCTTCCTCACCCACCAGAATCACCTCTCCATGTTTTCCCTGTCCATCAACCATCTCCTCTCCATGATCTTTCTACCCCACAGTCAACACAATCTCCACCACCATTCAATTCCACCCCTTCCCCACAACTGAAAGATCCAGAACCAATAAGTGAGCCACCAAAGGTGCCAAAGAAGAAAGTATTTCCGATACCTAAGTTGATTTCACCATTCGAGCCAAAGAAAAAATCAGCTGGGCAAGTGAGATTTTTGTCAGGCATTGCTTCGAAACGCACAATACAAGAGCATGACATTTCTGAGCTAGCAAAGTCAGAGGTGCCGGCGCCTAAGGTCATAACTCCTGCCAATTTCAAGGTGCCAACTGCAGAAGACTACAAGACTATCCCCAAAAAGTACGTGTGGGGAAAGCCTCTACTCAGTCGGACCAAACTTATGAAGAAACCAAGTGGTATAAAAAGGTTTTATGACTGGTACATGAGAGCCTCTTCTGCTGGCATCGACACCATAAGCATGCGCATACCACAAATAGCATTTCTCAGCCAGAGTACTGACAAATGCATGCTTACATTTGATGACATGTGGGCACTGATGAACCACGAGATGCTAGATGTACAGATCGTAACGGCATTTGCATTGTAAGTGTTACATAGTTACACACATTGTAGTTGCATCAATTTTCAATATCTGACATGCTTCTGTCTTGCAGAATGTTATATGATCAACAAGACATGTATTTTGGTTCGGACCTAAATTATTGTGCCGAAGAAAGGAATGCCTATCTCTGCCCAATAGATATAGCCGAAGATCAGCACACATTCCGGATCGGGAATGACAGCACAGAGGTACAGGGTTTGGAAGGTGCAAAACGGGATGAGAAACTCCGAAAGTTGAAACTTGATTTTGAAGCTAAATACGCCTTCTATATTGGACATTCACTAATAAAGTTTCAAGACAGGAAAGCGGTGGTGGCCCCGTACCACTTTGGGTAAGTGTGAGTTTACAAATATCTATCTAAATTATTCCAATGCATAAATGCATCATAGATTTAATTCGAGCAGGAGGCACTGGATATGCTTCATCATTTATCCCAAGGAGGGAAGGGTGTTGGTACTAGACTCCGCATATTACCCGAAAGAAAGCTATGCTCCATTCATCAAACTGCTAGAGCTGTAAGTCAAGCTATGCATGCATACTTAAGCATAGTGAGAATTTGACAATAACATGGTGATTCTATTTGAGATCATAGGGCATACAGGTTCTATAAGATAAATCATGGAAAGTGCGAGTCCAAGAGACCAGGGTAACCATTGGAGGTTATACATAACTGGCCGGTACGTATAGAAATTTACTATTATGAATACAAATCATACACATACGACCACAGTTGCAACTATAATTAAATAACCACTCTCCTGTTATACAGTGCATGAAGCAACCACCGTTATCTGTCCTCTGTGGCTACTACGTGTGCGAGAACATGAGAGAAAACGGACGATATGCAAGGAACCCTGACAAGGTAATATAAGTAATAGTCTATTAAAGTTGGAAGTCATAAAATATATAATGTTTATAAACTTTCTTTGCAGGTATATAAGTAAGGGACGGCGGAGCGCATGGACGAACGTGCTTTAGACAACATAGTTGAGGACATCTGCTCATTCATCATGAAGCATGTCATTCCACGTGAAGGCAAATATCATGATGATGAAAGCCAATTATCCAGGCCAGAGTTCCGAGTGCTAACAGAGATTAGTAAGCTCAAACTTACTAAAGAGGGTTATTAGAGGACAGAAACAAACTTTGATGTATATATATATATATATGATGTGTGATAATGGATATACTCTTGTAATTAACTTTATGTCTTTGAGCACCAAACTTTGATGTATACAAATGTATGTATGAGATGAAGTATTTAAATTACATGTTGCTATGTTAGAAGACCAACCAATATCAATATATTTAAATAATAACAATAAAATAATAAATAAATAAATAAATAAATAGATAAATTAAAAAATAAATAAATAATACATATTTTAATAGGTTTACACAGGCGGCTCTCTTAGGAAACCGCCTGTGTAAATGAACATTTACACAGGCGGTTTCCTAAGAGAGCCGCCTGTGTAAAAGGTTTATACTGGCGGCTCTCAAGTGACCGCCTGTGGAAATGGACGATTTGTACTGGCCTCCAGCACAGACGGATCCGGAAAACGCCTGTAGAAATATGTTACCAACCGGCTGTATAGTGTGCCAATGTACTAGTGTATTAAGCCAACTCAAAAACATGTTACCATGCAAACGATCCTAAGAAATAATGAGTCATACAGACATGATCGTTTAGGACATCCTGGTCTAAGTATGATAAAAAGAATTACTAATAATTCAAATGGTCATAATTTAAAGAAGAACGATTTCCCAAATCATGAAGATTTTGTGTGCGTGGCATGGGCCAAAAGGAAATTAATAACTTGACCCTCTATTTTAAAAGTGAGAGATGAATCACCATCATTCCTGGAAAGAATTCAGGGTGATATTTGTGGTCCGATTAGTCCGTTGTCAGGGCCATTTCGGTACTTTATGGTGTTAATTGATGCTTCCACGAAGCGGAGTCATGTGTGCCTTCTCTCTACTAGAAACCATGCTTTTGCACGATTAATGTCCCAAATAATCCAACTACGAGCCAATTTTCCAGACTCAAGAATTAAATCCATCAGGATAGATAATGCTGGAGAATTTACCTCGAAGATATTTAATGATTATTGTATGGCTCCGGGAATTAAAGTTGAGCATTCTGTGCCACACGTGCATACACAAAATGGTCTAGCAGAATCATTAATTAAGAGGATCAAGTTAATTGCAAGACCATTAATACAAAATAGTCAGCTACCATCGACTTGTTGGGGGCATGTTGTGTTGCATGCAGCAGCATTAATTCACCTTAGACCATCTGCATATCATGATGTATCACCGATACAATTAGTGCGAAAAATAAACCGAATATTTCCCATCTGCGTAAATTTGGATGTGTTGTATACATTCCTATACCACCACCTCAGCGAACAACGATGGGGCCTCAGCGTAGTCTGGGAATCTATGTAGGATTTGAAAGCCCATCAATAATAAAATATTTAGAGCCATTAACTGGAGATTTGCATACGGCTCGGTTTGCTGATAGTATTTTTAATGAAGAGCATTTCCCGGCATTAGGGGGAGGAAAGTACCTCGCTAGGGACGAATGCCGAGAAATAACGTGGGAAAGTACTGGGGTCTTTGGAATGGATCCTCGCACTATAGAAAATGAACTTGAAGTTCAGAATATAATAGATTTGCAAAGAACTGCAAACGAGCTGCCTGAAGCCTTCACTAATAATAAAGGGATTATGAAATCTCACGTACCTGCAGTAAATGCACCTGAAAGAATAGAAATACCACATGAAGTGGATGAATTGGAATTCCAAATAAAATCTACACTGACTCCTCATACCCTGAAGAGGGGGAGACAAAGTAGAAATACTAATAAAGAAAAAGGTGCATCTACTCAGTCTACAGCTATACGGAGACGTCTTAAGAAGCTTAAGACTGGGCAGAAAGAAAATAAGAATAAAAGTGAAGGTACACCTGTAGTGACGCATCTTGAAGATGAACAACCCAGTGAGAATGTGCACATAGAAAAAACTCACGATGGGAAACCAAAAATTCCTGATTTAAATATACCGGTTAATCAGGATGAATGTGAAAGAATAATAGAGAATTCAACAAATTATGTTGAAACAGGAGAAGTATATGATAGAAAGACTACTAATGTTGACGTATATTTTGCTGAGAAGATTGCTAAAATTGATCTAGATCCTGAGCCAAAAACATTAATAGAATGCAAGAAGCGTTCTGATTGGCCTAAGTGGAAAGAAGCAATCGCAGCTGAATTACTCTCGCTAAATAAAAGAAAAGTATTTGGCCCCGTAGACCGAACCCCTAAAGGTATATTCCCTGTAGGACATAAATGGGTTTTTGTTCGAAAGAGAAACGAAAACAATGAGGTGGTAAGATATAAAGCGAGACTAGTAGCACAAGGGTTTACGCAGAGACCCGGCATCGATTTCGATGAGACTTATTCTCCTGTAATGGATGGAATCACATTTCGGTATTTGATATCAATGGCAGCAAGTATGAACTTGCAGATGAAATTAATGGATATCGTGACCGCATATCTATATGGGTCATTAGATGCTGAAATTTATATGAAAGTTCCTGAAGGAATTACTGTCCCAAAGCCAGAAAAACGTAACATGTATAGTGTAAAATTACAACGATCACTTTATGACTTAAAACAATCCGGAAGAATGTGGTATAATCGTCTTAGCGATTTTCTTGAAGAGAAGGGATTCCTGAAGAATGAGGATTGTCCCTGTGTATTTATACGAAAATCTGAGAAAGGTTTTTGTATAGTATCAATCTATGTAGATGACCTGAATGTCATTGGAACTACAAAAGAAATTGAAGAAGCTAGTTCTTACCTAAAATCTGAATTTGAAATGAAAGATTTGGGTAAAACTAAATTTTGCTTAGGCTTGCAGCTTGAGCATACCCATGAAGGGATTTTAGTGCACCAGTCTGCATATACCAAGAAGGTATTAGAGAAATTCCATCATAAAAATGCACACCCTGAACGTACACCCATGATGGGGAGATCCCTCGACGTAGAAAAAGATCCTTTTAGACCTAAAGAAGAAGGTGAAAAAATACTAGGATCTGGGTATCCCTATTTAAGTGCCACTGGTGTGTTAATGTACCTTGCAAATGGCACTAGGCCAGATATTGCATTTGCTGTTAACCTATTAGCAAGGTTCAGTTCGGCCCCAACCAAAAGGCATTGGAGTGGTGTAAAAAGAATTCTTAGGTATCTTCGAGGTACTATTGATCTTGGATTGTATTTCCGGAAGAAACAAGATCTTAGCATAATTGGGTATACGGATGCAGGGTATTTGTCTGATCCCCATAACGGATTATCACAGACTGGGTATGTGTTTCTGAGTGGTGGAACAGCTATCTCTTGGAAGTCATCTAAGCAGACTCTGGTGGCAACATCCACTAATCACTCTGAAATTATTGCATTATATGAAGCAGCCAAAGAAAGTATTTGGCTTAGGCGTGTTCATCAGCATGTACAGAATGCATGTGGAATCACTATTGCGCCTACCCCTACTATTATCTATGAAGATAATTCAGCTTGTATTGCACAAGTTCAATCAGGTTATATTAAATCAAATATCACGAAGCATATTTCGCCTAAATTTTTCTATACACATGAGATGCAAAAGAATGGAGAAATTATGGTAACTCGTGTCAAATCTTGTGATAATCTTGCAGATGTATTCACAAAAGTTTTGCCTCCACCAATTTTTGAAAAATGCATACGTGGGCTTGGCATGAAAAGACTAAGAGAAATACAACAATCAGGGGGAGAACTCCTTGATTAATTAAACCTGATTATTATGTCTAGAAGACAATAACCATTCTAGAAGAATGTTATTGTACTCTTTTTCCTATTATGAGTTTTCCTGAAGTTTCTCATAAAGATTTAATGAGGCAATATATGTGCAATTAACAAGAATGGTATATATGTACTCTTTTCTCCATAAACCGTTTTTTCCCAATGGGTTTTTCGGATGGAGTTTTTAATGAGACATAATATCGTGGTAATTGCCCAAGGGGGAGTGTTGTAAAACAAACGGACTTTGGAATATAGAAAGAGGAGAAGGAGGAATCCTAATCCGTTTGCTATCTGGGCACTTACCAAACTCTAGGACATATTCAGGATATATATTCATGGGAGATCCTTCATTGTAATTATCAATATCCAGAAAGCAATAAAGAATAGTCCCACAATTATTCTCTTGTGTTCGTCTGTGTATTTGTGTTACTTTTGAGAGCGATAGCCGATCCGACGTCAACGACGTGTTTTATAACAGGTTCGTCTAACAAGTTGTTAGGGATGTTTGGTTTCATTAGTCAGTCCGTGTGATCCATCCGCAGGAATTCACAGTCTGCTATCCTCCAATTGCGCCACACAGGTAACCGTTAACGAGCTAGAAAAGTTACTTATAGTTAACTAAAGCCAGATCCATTATAGCCGTCATGGTTGCACAGTTGTCCCAGTTATCACTTACAGATAAAAGCACCGGGCATAGAAAAACATGTAAACAACAAATAAAAACAACTAAGAACAATACATCACACAAGAGAAAATAACGTATTAAAAGAGAATTAATTAGTAAGATCATGAGAACACAAGAAACACTGAGAACAGGGCTACGATAAAAAGATAAAAAGAAACGACTATCGATAGTTTGTCTTTATAAGAGAGAGAACATTTATTTTAACGATATAAAAGCATGTATAAGAAATTGTAGAGAAATATACAAATGGAAGTCAAATTTTAATTGAGATTAGAAAACTAAAATAAATTTAATCATATTCTATTTTGCTTATAAACAATATCATATAATTTCATAAAGTTAAATTTTATCTTTGCAAAAGAAAAAGCGGATGTGAAAGCAACTAATTATATTAATATTTAATTATAATCAAACGAGCATGTAGGATGATAAAGCATCACTGCCAACACATAGATCGCATTGAATAGATTTTACAGAGTGAAAACCATCAAACAACAGGTACGTACGGTGGAAGTTTTGCCGGCCAAACCTTCCTTAGATGCACTACATAGCCATCACCTGCACCCTACGGGTGATTCTTGAAGGAACTGATTACGTACAGAATTTAATAGGCATACCAAATGAAAGAATATAGATTGAATAATTAAATGACTAAATCACCATTGGCTGGAGGTAGATGATCAGAAGAAAATCCACAATGGGTGCAGGCACTAGACAGACGTGCGTGCTGACCTGCTGCTGTTAGATGCCTTTGCGCTTGCTCGAAGACAGATGATGATCGCACGTACACAGCAGACTGGAGTTTTCTCCGATCAAGTCTGATGACGCATTCGACGATACATGGTGCCAAGGTAGAGTTGGCTCAGCCGCAGCAACAAGTGATGAAGTTGGCCACATCCAGCGACGGCAACACAGCTGACACCGAATCGGAAACCTATGGCATGAGCGATATATATGATTCTTGATGATGCAAATATATCAAAGGCAATGTCGTGAGGAGACTTTCCTTCATATACGCTGCAGTGCCAGGCCTCGGTCACGGCAGCACCCAGTATGATGCGCAGGCGGCGACCTACATGGAAGACCAAGGACGCAGGGCCATGGAGTAGGGGCTGCATGGCTCAACGTAGGACAACCATCACAGACGGCGGCAGACACACTCTAGGGCAAGGGCGAGAGTATACATGTCAGAGTAACTGCAATAGTTTGCTAAAACTCAATTGGCAAATTTAGTTTTGCCAAGTCTTAAAACCAAATGCCAAGTAAAAAAAGAGGCCTTATTCAACAGTTCGCTATTTGGACTTGGCAAAAGAACTTGGCATCCTAGGATTTTTGCCAAAATCACAAAATTGAGCCTCCAACAAGTTGGCAAAACTAGTTGGCAATTATGATACACGTGATGCCAAGTGATGGAGGACTTGGCATATTTGCCAAGTGAAGGGGGAATTTTGCCAAGCTCACAAAATTGTCAAGTAGTTTTGCCAACTTGTTGGAGGCTATTTACTTTTAGCAAACTGTTGGAGTTGCTATTATGTTGCAGAAAAAAAAACAAAAAGATGCCTTTAGCTTGCTCTCTCTCTCTATATATATGGGCTCGTGGGCCTGGATGTGTTGTAGGATCCAAATAAGAGTTGAACTTGGTTTCCTGATGTCACGAGATTTGGCGTGATGGTACATGTCGAGGACCGCTCTCGCAGGTAGGCAGGCCGCCGGAGCATCATGTTTTATAGCCAAGCCAAGTTAAAAAAACGTACAATCATCTATTGCAAGGAGATATACCACTGCTATACCAAGCTAGACTTCTATTTGGTTGCCTTCAAAATATGAATATTACCCATATTTGGGTTAGTTTGATTCGATGCAAGCATGATAAAAAAACGATAGAAGTCTGAGCTCATACGTGAAAGTGAAAGAGACAGACACTTTGGGTTACCATGGATTAGCTTTAGAATTGATATTTAAGTCCCCAAAAAACTTCATAAGCCCTGAAAATTTAGGGAAAATTCTTAGAGATATTATGGAACATGAGAAATCCAAATAAAATATTTAGATCTCATGATAAGAGAATTTGGAGCATCTAAAAATTAGGTTATGCTCATAGAAAAGTAGAAACAAGTTCTAGAAAAAGCTGAAATAATTCCCGATAAATTTTTAGAGATTGATTGACGGGCGAGGACCGAAGGGAGTGATTTGCGTTACAAAGAAAATATTTTAGGAAACTCCAAATGAAAGCATAAGCTGAAAAATAAGGAATTGGATTGTAGAAAAAGTTAAAGATGTGTCGGAAAAGAAAGGACTTACTAAATGCTTGTTAAAGATTTTGCTCACTCTCAACGTACAAATGAGCAACAAGCAAACATCATCTTGAATTATATGCACCAGCATGTATGGCAACCATGTTCCTATGCCTTATGATAAATTTTAAATTAATAAAAAATATTATTTTTCCTATATTTTCATGAGCATAAAAATACAAAATTCAATCAATTGACATCTATTTTGAAAAGAGCAAATTTTAGGGTGTTACAATAGACACATGCATACGATATATGTATTAAAAGTGTGTAGGTAACAAGAATGGTCCCAAGTTATACTTGCCTTAAACATTTGCTCAATTCTCACATAATCAGCTTTTGGTCATCACCTTCCAATCTTCAGTGCTCACAAGCGGTTCTCGTCTACTCATCGCAAGCACCACACATAGGCAAACATACAAGCAACAAATAGAAACAACTAAGAACAGTACACCATACAAGATAAAAGAGCATACTAGTGCTATGAGGTCACAAGAAACACCGATAACAGAACTATCGTTATAAATAAACAACTGTCGGAACATCTATATTATATAAAAGATACAACTACAAGCTTGATTTATTTTAATTATATAAAACTATATGAATGACACTAATTTAGATTAGTTAACTCTATTTTAATTTAAAAGCAGAGTTAGAACTTATCATATTTTTATTTATAAATATTGACATATAAGTTAAGCAAGTTAGCTGTCTATTCTATAAAGTGAGATCATCTAATTTGAATTTAATACAATCATGTTCAAGCTAACAAATTTAACTAACATAACACGATGGGTAGATAGTGATCATAATGGTATATTTGTTTTAATGAAAAGCCAAGTTATTAATTTTATTTGTATTAATCAAATTAAATTTAACTATGTATAATAAAACTTATGATATAAAATACATTGGCATTAACATATAAATCGCGTCGATATGAATCTAATCCGACGTAACTCGAACGAAGCAGAACATAAATAAAACAAAGCAATGTCGCACAATAAAAGATCTCATACACAAAGTAGTAGACAATTTAGAATAAGGAGAAAAAAAATCAAATTTGCATTTGGATGAAATAAGCACGACGTCATTAGCTCATTAATTTGATGAATAAAATATACATAGCAAGGGAGGTTGACCTTTCCATCGGGATCTTCCCATATGCTTGCACGCTGTGACAGGGAGCACGCATAGTTTTCATAGCCAGGGCAGTAAATATGCAGGAGCTGCAGGTGGTGGCCGGTTCTGATGGACAACGTCAAACTTGTGGAGTTGTCCGGCTTCTGGAGATCCTGCAACGCCGGTGGCGTGGACTTGCTCGTCTCAGGCGACGGAGGACATTTAAAAGGCAACAGAGCTGATGGAAACGACAATTGGCCAGATCAGAAGTTGTGAATATCACAGCATCCCACAAGCTAGGCGAGACGAAGCACAGAGTTGAGTTAAACGATGACAAACAGGCCCAGCCTGAGTGCGATGGAAATTCAACGTCGGGACTAGAACACATACAAGAAATCTTGGAGTTTCTCACCTAGGAGCAGAGGGCGTGGGATAGCGTGTGCGACAGCTCTCCGGCGCATCGTCGATCGGTTTGCTCTGGCGTTGTCTGACTCCCTGCAGGTTGCAACTCGATGGAGTCTGACGGCGCAGCTCATGGTCTAGGGCTGAGACGGTATGGAATTTTACATGATTGAAAAACAAACACCTTGCTGGGCAGAGACTTGCCCTTTATTTATACTAGAACATGAGGATGATTCAGAGAAGGCAAGCCAATCTATATCTCAGACGGCTTCAATAAGCAATTTCAGTACTAAGATCAAGCATACCGCACCAATAGATTTATAGCACAAATTACAAAGCAACTGATAAAAAAACATAGTTTGTATCGTTATATTCAGCCTCCATCTATACATTATTAGATAGCTATTCATTATGGTTTAAGATCGGATTTCATAAGTATCAAGCACCTTAATTGGTACTTTAGAATTAATGCCGATCAAAATATACAGAGATTATGTTCAAAAAAAGAATATACAGAGATCATTACGGTATATTCACGATGATAAGAGGCAAGACAACACAGAGATAATTACACTATCTTCACGACGATAAGAGGCAAGACAACAATAAATTACTCATTTCACACACATGGGGTTTTCTAAAGATAGTAAGGTGATCATCGTAATGTCAAGTTCTCTCAATGTTCAATGTCATATGTCGATCAACAGTTGAGCAGACACACATAAATAGCTGACTACAAGTACACACATTGCACTTTCGTAATACAAAATCAAGTTAGCGCTTAAGTTTATGCTACGATTGGTTGCACTTCCAACTGCTACAAAGCAGATCCACCTTGCAACATTTCATAGACCACGTTGAATGACTTTCATAAAGTAGGCCTGCACATCTTAAAACACCACTTACATCAACAGCAAAATTGCAAGCACCGTACTTAGTGATCTCATAGTAATATAGAAATGAAGAAACGGAGCTATCGCAAATAATTAGTAAGAAGTGCATATCTAAATAATTGCAAAGAGTGTTGGTTAAGGTACTTATCACAGGTCCATACAATTGCTTCCAATAAAAAAATAAAAAATAAAGGAACAAATAAACCAGAACATGGAAAGAGAATTCAGCTGCTTGGTATAGTGGGATAAGGATCAATGTGAACATAAATAGACAAGTAATTTGGTCTGTGGAGCTTAAATATTGCCCACGCATGACAACCATCACTCTCCAATAACCAAAATTTATTAACTTAATGGTTAGTCCATGAAAAATATCCGTAATTTGGCAAATGTTTCATTGTTTGCATATTTTGCAAGAAAACATGTCATTAAAGGCCACAAGCATAATTGTAAATAAATAATTAGGACATAACAATCTGAATTCACGACTCATAAGGTGATTCTACCAGCGATTCAAAGATGTTCACAAAAGAGATTAAAATGTGGGCGAAATAATTAAATGTTGTAGCGAGTGTGACATCTACAAATATTGTCAAAGGAAATAATAGTATTGATCTTTTTTACATGAATGCCAGGATGGGAGACACAAAATTAGTAGCTCATGTTTAGTTTAATTATTTTTATTACATATGCATATATACCACTACTTTAACAGGGTTGTGCGGCTTACTGACATGTCAAATCCTGGACATTATCCAAATCAAAGACACAACAAAGCAATAACACCTTGAAACAATCATTATAAGAAGTTACAGTGAAGTCCACATAAACTTGGCCTACTTTCGAAAGAAAATTATAGCCAAGCAAAATGCAATTAACCATATATATTGAATGAACACAATGCAATACCAGAGTAAATTTATTGAAACATAGAACCAAGTGTCATTAGATATTATCATATCATTATCTCCTAAAGATCCCAGGCACAAATAGGTCAGACGCATTGCTGAAGTCAATATTTTGCTTTATTAGGTAGCATTATATTCCCAAATGAATTAACCAGTGCTTGGAATATCATTTTCGGTAACTACTTTGTGTCTATTGCTTTGTTGTACGGTAATCCTGATCTATTTTGGTAGCATTTGCTTTATTCCCAAACGCTCAAATGAATTATATTATTTTCTATTTGCACTTCTAGTAACTACTTTCATTGAAGTCAATATTTTGCAATCAATGCAAAAAAATTATTAACTGACAACTCATATCAACAACTCACTCTAATATTTGCAAGATTGCCAGGGAGAAAAATATCAGAAGCAAATGTACAAGGATAATTTTAGCCTGCTCAGCTGTGACTATTTGGCTACGGCTGCAGCTTATTGCAATGTTAATAACTATATGCCATGTGTATTAGTTACTAAGCTAGTTAGTTTAAGGCACACACATATGTCATTACCTAAAACCTTAATTTTCATGATATCAAATACAATTACCGGGTTTCCAAATAACCCGGAGCAGAGTTATACTACAACTCATTAATTTAAGGGCAATTTAAATATTTGCCCCCCTTACGGATGGCTCCTCTTCACTTGCCCCTCTTATAAGTGCAATTAAAGATTTGCCCCAGGTATCTCCTCAGTCCTATAGATTTGCCTATTTTAGCTACATGGCAGTCCAACTCATCATGCCAGCTTGGATCAGCTATGGAAAAAGACCATGTTGCCCCTCTCCCCTCTCACCGACACGCAGGCCCCACATGTCATCTTCTTCTTCCTCCTCTCTCCTTGGCGTGAGCAGCATCAGTCGCTGTCCATGGCGAGCAGCAACACCTAGCACATGGCCGAGCAGCCGCAGCAGCAGCATGCCGGCTGAGAGCGCGTGGGCTCCATGTGCCGTCCATGGCGAGCTCCACGCAGGCTGCGTGCCGCCAGCCACATGGGCCCCTCCACCGGCCGCTCGGCGCTTGCTGCTTCTGCTCGCCCGTGTGCAGCGTGCTAGCTGCTGCTTGTGGGAAGCACCAGGAACATGTCAAGGAGGAGGTCCGACTTGTCAAACCCGGAGATGCTGCTGTTGTCCCGGACGACCTTGTCCTTGCAGTTGTCGGACAGAAGGGGCTTCAAAAAGAAGGTGAAGAAGAACCAAGCGCCCCAGATGGTGTCCCCGCGCTTGGCGGCCTTCCGGCTCCCGGCCTTGGGAGCGCAGCTGAGCTCGGCCTCGGCGCAGTAGACCTGCGGGCCGAGGCCGACGTCCAGCATGTCGTAGAGGTCCTTCTGCCAGGGCTGGTTGATGTCGGGGGGAGGTGCGCCGGAGGGCGACATGGCGTGGGCGCGGGGGCCGACGCCGATGGCGCCTCCGATGAGGGCCTGCACCATGACTCCGACGGCGCGGTCGTCCGGCGCGGAGAGGTGGCCCGACAGGTCCATGGAGAGGAGCGTGCAGGGGCCATGGTGGCCGCCGCCGCCGTTCTCCATGGACAGGGTGGTGACGAGGTCTTCCCCCATGGCTGCTGACACGCGCCGCGGGGTGCTTTTTTTCTCAGATAAGGGGAGGGGTAATACGGTCTTTTCATGTAACCGATCCAAGCTGACATGATGAGTTGGAGTGCCACATAGCTAAAATAAGTAAATCTGTAGGAGGACTAAAGAGATACCTGGGGCAAATCTTTAATTGCACTTATAAGAAGGACAAGTGAAGAGGAGCCATCCGTAAGAGGGGCAAATATTTAAATTGCCCAGAATTCAGACCTTTGGATGCGAACAGTTTGATAGAAACGAAGAACCTGCGCTTAGCCTAACTACCCACTGACGCAACCAGCAGTGGCCTTTCCTCAAGCACCTTCCCTGCATGCTCTCGAATGGCCTTCTCTTGCATTAGACTAAATAATAGTACAGACACTACCAGGGAGACATTGAGGCTGTGGTGTAGATGCAGCAACATGCAGAAGAGATCCCAAGCACTGGTCCTTGATATGTCTAGGAGAAGGAGCACTTACCGCCTCTGCTTCCGGGCTGCCTTGTCCCATGGCCCTCGCCTGCTTGCCGTGTTATGCCTCCCTCACGTGCTGCCACCGTAGAGGTCGCTGGATCGGCACATTGCCAAAGTCCATCAGTTGTAGTCATGCCCTCACTCGGTCGTAGCCAGGATCTAAGAGAGCTCCCCGACTTTGGCCTCTAAGCGGATGGGGCAAATCTGGGAGCAGGGTTGGCCACACGATAGCAGCAGACAACACATCCCAAACATGTGCCGCAGCTGGAAGGCAGGAACGTCGGGATCTTGCAATCATGCATACCTCATGTCATCAGGCCGCGAGTGACGAGATCGGGTAGCGGCGGCAGCGGCGGTGTCGAGAAGGGAGAGAGAACGGAGAGAAGAGAATGAGGGCGAGATCGGATAGCCAGGGCTGGTGATGGGAGTGGGGGGTCCTCCATAAAATGATGCGGGGTAGTTTTTGTAAAAATCACAATGATCTCAAATTTTTCTTCTTGACATTGAAATAATTTTTACATAAAGGGTCTATATATAAAATATGTGAACGCGTGTACTGTTCACTCTGGCTAGATGGATTGCGGGTTGGTTTTCTAAAACGTGAAGGGGTTTTATGCAAAACAACCAAAGACCACGTGTTCACGCACCAAAAAGCCACGGATGCTACAAATTGAGAGGTGCGATCAATCTGGAGGAGTCTTTAATCAACCTTGATAAGCTGATGATGAATGGGCCTTGGCGTCAGCAATGGAGATGAGTTGGTATACCAGACATAAAGGAATTGGCCTCCAAGTTTGTTGCGTTGTTCTGCTGGTGCCACCAAGACGAGCTGTCGCGGCTCGGCAAAGGACGGAGGGGCTCTGGCCGGCCGGCTGGTGCAGCAGCACATGGTCCTCGGCCCAAGTGTGGGCAGCAAGGCGATGCGGCCCACGGCTCGCCCTGAGAAAAGCAAGGGGCGACGGCGACCTAGATTGAAACAAATGCTTTCAACTCGAACTCAGATAATACCGAAATAGATCGGTCCAGCTAATAGCATAATCAACACGCCGACTAGAAAGTTGATCTCGGCGGCAGCAGATGAATTCGTTGAAGACTGCGGCGGCAGCCTGACAAAGAATAAAACCCTAACTATTTTCTTTCTCAATCTTGTGTCTGGTTCGTTAAGATTTATGAGAATTATTTTACATGGACGTCCAGCACTTAAAAGAGATATTTTTATTATTTTCGAGATTAATTAATTTAATGGATAAAATAATTCCAGAGAAGTCTAGAATTATTATTCAAGCCACCAAAAATATTCCGAAAGCTCTGAAAATTCAGGGAAAAATCTTAGAGACATTATGAAATATGAGGAACCCAAATAAAGTATTTGGAGCTCATACGAAGAAAATTTGGAGCATCTAAAAATTACATTATGCTCACAGAAAAGTGAAAACAAGTTTCGTAAAAAAAATAGTGAAATAATTCTAAGTAACCTTTTAGAGATAGATTCATGGATGGAGAACTGAAAGGAGTGATTTGGGTTACAATTACAAAGAAAATATTTTGAGAAACTCTAAATGAAAGCATAAGCTAAGAAATAAGGAATTAGATTGTAGAAAAAGATAAAGACGTGCCGAACAAGGAGCAAATTTATTTATATTTTCATGAGCACTCAAATACAAAACTAAATCAGTTTTCATCTATTTTTGAAAGGAGCAATTTTTAGGGTGTTACAAAGAGTAAGAAAAAAAATACCACAATAGGGTTCATAATAAGTGGGCATCCGTTGATCATCTATCATGGTCTGTCAGTTCTGCTGAACCAAAAAAAAGAAATGGTACAAGTAAATTTTGCGCTAGATGATCAATGCTTTTGTCTTTCACTGTTCACCATCCGACAAAATCAATTTTGTATATTTTTTATCTGAAGATATTGGTCTCAGTCTTGCATGTATCTGCTACCACAAAAAATATATACTTGCATAGCATTACATGTGTCCTAACTGGACTTGGTTAGTTTATTATGTGAGAACAAAATGGAGCCCTCAACAAAAAAAAAAAGAAAGCTGAAGAAGCAACCTGAAAACTACAGGGAACGTCCAAACAGGAATTGTGCTTAAAAGCAAGCTTTGATACACACCCTCACTGAAGTCGCTAAAGCTATAAATTTATCGCAAATGCCATCTCAAAGTTATTATGAATTATTGAACACATAAAATGAACCAAACAAAAAAAGAGAGTAAGAGCTATATATTCATTGCCGCATCATGAACAGTGGAGAAAGGCAAAACCTGAATTGCCCCTCGGGTCGTCTCCAACGTTGTGGTAGATCACTGAAACCAGCAAATAATTAAAGTCGACTGAAATAAAAGGCTGAAACAACAAGGAAGAAGAGTCAATTTCAGATTTTTGGCATTCAGACTGAAATAAAAGGCTAAAACAGAATGATGATCAATTCAATCACAAATTGCTTATTGTAGAAACTATTGCATTCTGCTTATTCTAGATAGCAGTTCAGGGCAGCAATCTCACCCTCGGCACATGTCCAGGTTCCAAAAGTTCAGATAATAGTTAAGACATCTAAATTTATAATTCACTCAAGGGAAAACAAATACATCCATCAAACATGGTGAGTTCCGCTATAGAGAAACGTGTGCCCTGTCTAGCCAAGACTAACAGATAGTTGCTATTATTCAAATTTAATTTAGTCTGAAACAATACTAAAGTAGCCATCTAGTTAGGAGAGAATTGCTTGAAAAGATAAAAACGAAATAAACACCATTAGTACTCCATGTCACAATCCATTGCCTCATTATCAGCAAAAGCACAGGTGTCGTATCATGCATGAAGCAAATGAAGTTTACTACTGCTCCTGGGTGCCAACGAACAGAAGGACCAGCTATGGACAAAGGACAAAAGCTAGTAAAGACAAGAATATAGAAAGAACATAAACAAAACACTATCTGAGGTCTACAAGCATGGTAAACATAAAAAAATGAACCTGCTGCATCCATCACTATTGCATAGATCAATGTGAAGTAACAAAAAAAGGCCATGCTGATTAATCTGAACCATGTGTGATTGTCCATATAAAATTTCTTTTAGCAATGTCTTTTGTCTGCTGCCATATTTTTAAATCCATTTGTTTCTTAAAAAGTAATTAAATTAGGGGATAAGATATATGTGAATTTGAATTTAAAACCAGAGATAACCTTCGGAGTCATAAGAATGATTTGTCGATGTTGTAGCTCCTTACTGTTGGTGTCCGGTTCGAAGAAGCTGCAACACGGTTTGACTTCAGTTATTAAGATAAAGTATATGATGGTTTGAAAGGATCACTAAAATCACAAATACCCAGCTTCAGAGATTTCTGTAAGTAAAGTTTTTCTCAACTAAGCAATTTGAATAAAATGATTTATTAGCACTTAGCTTCAGTCATTTTTAGTAACTATTAAGAAAAAAATTTAGATCCCAGCATGACTGGGTCAAAAGCAACTACAATTCTTTTCAGCTGGCCTATAAGTAGACTTGATAATAGCAGATCACAAGAATCATTATAACTTTATAACTATATTCTCAGATAATCACATAAGAATTCTCAGATAATGGCACAGAGGATCAGAAGTCCTGCACATCCTTTAATTTCTTTTCTGAAATCTCAGATCCTTGAATTTCTGAATGTGGTCTATAACCTAGCAGATCACAAGTCAAATTTTGACCATGGTCTCTAACGTCAGAAATTACTAAGTAGGACAATGATGGTGGCACAAAATTACAGAGTGCCCAAAATGTAGCCAGAAAGTTCTTCCAAGCCAACTTGTAAAAAACAACGACAAGCCAACTTGTAAAAAACAACGACACTAACTTACTTGAAAACATACTTACTGCATCTGAAGAAACAAATATATAACTTCCAATACAAATCTCATCATGATAGCAAGGCAAGTGACAGGTTTAGAGAAGGTTTCAGACAAAATTTTTTAGTGTTGTTCTTCTATTTCCTGTCTATCCAAGAAGTTTGTGCAACTCGTACATCCATTTAATTGGAGATGGGGAATACCTTATGAAAAGCAGTGGCAGCAGAATATATTTTGCATATATTAAATCACCAAATTATAGAGTGATTAAACCACAGGCCAAAGGCTTGGACGCAAGTATGAACAAGTATTTTGGATCCAACGCATGATCTGTATTTAGGTGTTTTGTTTCTTATTAGCAATTGGAAATTTAGGGATTGGTTGATGCATGAAGACACCTCAAAATCATATTTTATCAATCCAACACCTCAAGAAAGCCACCAAAAGAACACATGTCTGCATCCAAGCCTTGTCATAACCAGAAAACAGACAGCCTGCACACATGTAAACAACTCGGCATCCATCCTAGCAAATAATTATATTCCTTATTGTCAGACCATGTACACTACACTATGACAGACCATATAGAGTGAAGAAAAATAAATCCTTGTCCAAGTCCAGGCTGTTATGAGCTGCTGGCCAATGAGGTAATGCCTGTTATGGTCTGCCTGGCTGGGGCAGGGTTCAGGCTACAGCGGTGGCGAACAAGGTGCATGACACAACGTACCTGGTTCTCTGGACGTGGTACCTGGCTGGGGTGCGGTAGAATCACGGAGGTCGCAGGGGGTGAAGCAGACCGATGGAGCTACATTTGTCGCACAAAACGATAGTCTTGCTTTTTTTCTTTTTAGTTGTAGGAGATAACCAAACTTTGTGAAGCCAATATAACTTAATTATAGTCATTTAAATAGGTTTCATGAATCATATTTATAATTTATCATCGCCTAGAGGGTCGTTCAGCACATATAAATTGGACATAAAAATTTTTAGAACCATCCAACTTTTAGCAAACGAAATATCAGTCTTGTAGGAATAACAATATTAACATATCTGCTTTGGTGGTAACTTGTGTGCACAACAGTGATTGGTTCTACTCATGGCCATAATATTTCATAGCAACAAATTGCTGGGAGTTGTTCAAGGGAAAAAACAAGTTGAACTCACCTTCTATTCTTTGTCGAAGTATAACCTAAGTTCTTCGACTGAACCCCTCTTGCAAATAACTTGTGGTGATACCCCAAAATGGAACTTCCTGTTAAGATTATGCAGTTATGCAATTCTCAGAAATATCTGTAGAATCAAAGCATAATGTCAGACTCTACTTTGCAAGCAAAAGTATATCATAAGGGAAATAATATTACCCCACTGAAGAGGAGCAACACACAAATCGAGCAAAAAACACCACCAAGAAATACAACATGCAAAGGAAATAACAACAATTGCATGTACCACAACCAGATGTGTTAACTTGTTACTAAAGAAATTAGTCTGATTTTCATGCTTGGTCTGTAAATTTCCCAAATATCAAAACTTCTGAAGCCCATCTACACCTCTTTCAGGTTTTGAATGTTTAAAGACAATTGTTCTACTAAACCAATATTCTAAACCAAAATCGATATCAATATTCCCATTCACTTGTACACACGTATTGTGGTATTAAATAAATAAGTAAATAGCAACCCGTGGAGTACACATGTATCTGTAACATGTATTTGTTCCACCTTCCATTGTATTCATGTTCTGACCTTAGGTACTAACCTAGGTGTTGATACATAAAGAAAAACCCAAACTAAATAGGATGCATAAAAAATAGTGAAGTTGGGTTATTAAGAACTAAACAAGGTAGCAATGCAAAGTTAATCATAGGAAGACCATATATTCATCAACATTGTCAACAAGTTGATGATCCGAGAGTGTAGCATTGTAAGATTCTACCACGGATCGGCATGACTGGGGAGAGCAGATCAATCCATGCCGTGCACCCTAAGCGACGCAAGCCCTAGTGATGGACAGAGAAACAAGGAGGCCAGGGGTGGCAGGTTTACGGGCGTAGGAGTTGAAGATGTCGAGGATCTGCGGGAGGAGGTGGCGCTTGCTGGTGAGGTGCCACCACCCTTGGCCTCACACCGCCTGCCTCGAGGCTTGAGCGATCATGGCGTCCTAGCCCGGCGAGGGAGAGCGCAGCCTCGGAGACCAAGATGGCGGCGGGCTGGGTTTGTCATGCGGTCGATCGAATCGGGGAGTGCCGTGCGCCCTGTCAGATTCCGCTGCTGCCTGGCCTGCCAACCACGATTGGCGGCGGGGATCCTCGCCGCGTGACTCGTCCTTGATGCAGGGGCGGTGGGGATTGATATGACGGTGGGGATCGTCACCGCCGTCATTGGTGGTGTCTCGGGAGGGAAGGGGAGGGAAGAGAAGGCACTGCAGCGGGGATGGAGGCAGTCGGGTCCTGGCTTCAACGGGATTTTTTTTCGAGTTGTTTGATGGCATTTGAGTCTCATCCCATGTCGCGTGGGGCTCTGTGGGTGGCATTTTGAGGGAAGCCAGGAGCCGTGGATTGCGGGATCGCATGCTCCAGCGGAGCCACGAGACGACGTTCCAATGTCGCACTATGAAAAAGTTTTATTTTTAATCTTTTTACTAGGTAGCGTGCTCGTGCGTTGCTACAGGACATCAAAACTTTTACACTAAAAACACATAGATCGCACGATAAGATAACAATACCGTGAAATTAAACATCAACGTTAAAGTGACATTTAGTCACAGAGAGGGCGGTGTCACATGGTCATTGTCATGCACGTGTCTATCAAACATATTTTTTCTATAATGGATGAATAACGAAAAAGAATATGAAATCAGTTCCTATATATGGTAGGAAAAAATTCAACCATCCAAGACATGGAAGCCAGAGGAGATTAGCGAGCACCATGCACTATGTCCAGTCTCGTCCCGTATTCCTTGTCTCCGTCTAGCCATCCCGAATTCATTTGCCTGTTCCCGTTGTCCTACTGCACCATAATTTCATGGATCTTGTATTCGTGTCCCTATTCCCGTTCTCCTACTGCGGCATGATTTCATGAATTTTGTATTCCTATCCCTATTCCCGTTGAGCATGGAACGGAGACCCTTCTCAGGGTTCAACCCTCAGGGGAAATAAAAGAAAGGAAGAGCAGAGCAGACACGCATGATATCTTGCAGCAGTCACATTACCTCTTGTAATCGTGACAAGTTAACTGAACATCAAGAGTGGGGTTTAGCAATAGTTCACGCAAGTGGAGCACCATTATTATAGCTTCAGTACAGGACAAGACATCAAATACTGGTACTGGTTTTAGAGTAATATTAGTTATTAGCCCCTGATCCAAACACTCTTTAATAAGTTGGAGGCTTCTACACTGTAAATGCACATTCACTGTCACTAATGAACTGTAGTAATACATCAAGGGAAGCATCATGATTAAAAACTTGTATGTTAAGGCCATGTTCCCATGGCACATTCATCCATCCCAACAACATCCATAAGCATTATTGGGGAAAATTATTCTCAGAAAATGCATCCTGTGAAAAATTCGGCATAGCAACAAAAATTATGTTACAAATGTGAAATGTTCATGATCACTGCAAAAAATACTATTTGCACAAGCCAAATTAAAATTAACACTACAAACGAAATCATAAGAATTTTTCTTCATACCTCGAAGTAATGATGACAATATAGGAAGACCTTTGTCAGTATAACCTATAATTCTAAATACCTCTTGATTCACTTGATGGCATATGCATAGCCCATAGAACTCTATAACTTAGATTTTATTTTTCACATCCATGTAAAAATCATAGATAAAATGATTACTTTTTATATGAGGTAGTAATTGAAAAAGGCTCAAATGAAGCTATGAAAACAAGTTTGTATGGAGAATAGAAATTATATGTAAGAGCATAACTATTATCGAGTGGTGCTTACCTTGACCGAAGTTATTTTTACGTGTGAAGTCTCTTTTACCTAGATCTCTAGCCATGTGAAGACAAGTAGAAGACATCCTGCCATGTGGAAAATGATTCCAAACACCACCTGCTCTGCTCAACAGCACATGATTCCATTATCTTGTCTTTAAAAGAGAAAAGAAATAATACATGCTTAATTCTTTCATCTATGTGTCACTGATGTCACAACATTATTTCACTTCTGCTAAATGTAAAACTTGTAGAATTGCAAGAACTGCATTTGTCTAAGGCAGCTCAGAAGCTAATCATGTGTCTGATAAATCAAGGTATGTGCTAACAGCAAATGAAAAGTTGCATTTCCTACCTTCTCTCAAATCAAGGTATGTGATAAATCAAGGTATGTCATTTTCCAATAACTTCAGAGTATGTACCAATAAATCTTTATAGATATAGAATCCTGAACCTGAGTACTTTGTCAGAAAACATTCAAGCAAATTCTTAAAAAAAATCATGCACAAGAGTGCTTATTAGAAAACATTCGAGCACAGAATGGCACTGAAAAAAACAGTCAACATTTTTCTACTCCTATATGGTTATGGTGCTCATAAGTTTGTAGTAAAATTAATAATCTCTAAATTGCAAACCCTCTTTTAAGAAAAATTTGCAGTCTCATGTACAAGGATCAGAGGAAGATCTGTTACAATAGATCCCAAGGTTCCAATCCCAAGATCATAGAGCATGCTTAAGAGATTGGAGAATGAATATGTCAAGCACATGGTGTTTGTGCAGCCCACTTAGTTATAGTAACTCTGAAACTACAACAAGCAACAGAAACATGGTTATACCAAGGGAATGCTTTAACTACAGTAACTCTGACACTGCAAATTGCAGGCAGCAAGGAGATCTAATTGCTTGTGCACTAACGACAATATCAGTTAGGGTCATGAACAGTAAAAGTTTATGAATCCAGCCACCAAATCCAGGTCATCATCCTCTTTAGTTGTCTTATCATATATTTGTCCAAATGAGGCAACGTCCACTGATTAAATTTGGATGATGAGCTACAGTTGGAAGATGATCAGGCAAATACCATGGTAACCTGCATGCTGATTGTGGTTCTTGAAAAGGCAATCATTGATGAGCACAAATGATAAGGCCATATCAAAATATTTAGAAACACGATAACAGAACAATCCATATGATTTTTTATACTTATTTTAACATGTACCAGAGTTTTTTATCCATAAATTTCCATTTCAATACATTGACGTTCTCTCGAATATGAATTACACTTAGGCCCTGTTTGGTTCCACCAACTAAATTTTAGCTAGTTAAACTTTAGTCACTTTAGTAGCTAAAGTTCCAAACACATTGACTAAAAGGAGCTAAAATAGTTTAGTTCCATTAGTCATCCAAGAGTAACTAAAATAATTTTAGCTAGCTAAAATTTAGCAAGGGAACCAAACAGGCCCTTAGTAGCCAATACTTTTAAGGAACAAGAATTAAAATTATTTGGCAATCCAAGGACACCCTATTACATGTATCTTTAATTTGTTAACTGAATCAAAGTGTTGAAATCTAAGCCAGTTAATTTCAATATCAGCTCACATAACGTGAACAATACAAAATAGAAATTCAATTTTTTACTCCTATAGCATAATACCAAAGGCACAATATTGATATATTATTAATAATGAAGTATGCATGAAATTTAGAAGCAATGAACCTGTCTGGGCATTCCATCAAACACATGATACGTAGCTGTTCATGTTCTGCAGCAAATATATATTCCATGCTAAGCTGAAAGAAGACCCAAAACTACACAGAGATTGGTCAAAAACAATATTCATATCAGCTTCTTTTTCTCAAAAGTTGCAGGCCAACAAACCATATGAAATCATGTCTGCCAAATTGATTTATCTCAAACAAATCATAGATCGAGCAAGCCTAGGTGGCTTATCTGAAACAATCTTCTAGGCAGGGATTAGTCAGATGAAGCAAAGGCACACCTTGGGGAAGGCAACACCGGCGACGGTCGGTGATGATGACGATCTTGCAGACAGGTTGCTGGCCGCAGGTCCTTCTCCTATGCTCCACACGTTTCTATTTGGGTGGATTAGATCACAGGGGCACACACCAGTGGTAGAGGAGGAGAGATGCACCTACAGGGGAGACACCACCAGGCGTTAGGTCTCGAGGGTGAGGTCGGGTTCGCGGCGGATTGCAGCTTGTCTCGCACGGACGGAGCTTGAGGACGGCGCGCAGCGGTCGGTCTCGCGGCGTACGGCGGCCAGTCTTGCGGCAGACTGCGACTGGTGAGCAGCGGCCAGTCTCGCGGCGGACGGTGGCTCCGGTCTCTGCTCGCGGATCAACTGCTCGTCGGACGGCGACCGGCGCTCAGCGGCCGGTCTCGCAGCGTACGGCAGCCAGTCTCGCGGCAGACTGCGACCGGCGAGTAGCGGCCGGCGGCTCCGGTCTCTGCTCGCGGATCGACTGCTCGTAGATCGACTCTGCTGTGCTTGGCAGAAGGTCTTGCCGATCGACTGCGCTTGCGGATCGACTCTGCTGTGTTTGGCGGAAGGCCTTGCCGATCGATCACGGCGGCAGGCGAGGCGGTGCCGATGCGGTTCACGGTCGCAGGCGAGGCGCTGCGGATCACGGAGCCAAGCGAAGGGGATCGGGGGTCTTTGGTGTGTGCTCGCGTTGGAAAGGGGAAGGGGATCGCGGGTCTGCTCACGGTGAAGATAGGAAAGGGGAGGGTATCACGGAGGGATGGAGGTTTGCAAGTTTAGCCGGCGACGCGGACGCACGACGGGATGGCAGAAGGACGAAACGTAAGCCGCACCAAAAAATTGTTCTTGTTTTTGTTTTAGTCTTTTTAGTTGTAGGAGATTAGTTGTGAGAGATTAAATAAACAATAACTTATTAAACTGGTCTAAAGGTCTATGGTCTTAATAAATTACTTTCATAAATGTATTAAATTTAAATTCATCTAGTCTAAAGGTCTGCGGACTTCAATAATTCCAATGCAAATTACTAGTCTATTTAAATACCTAATCGAATTTTCATACGTGCATTATTCATAGAAGCTTAACCGCATCGGCTATTTAGCCGATACGGAGTCCATGAAGCACGAACAAGATCTATCTATATAATCAAAATTAAGTTCGATTTAATTACCAAACTTAATTATAATTGAATAAATATCTCGAACGCGCAACATGTAACAACCAGGATTAACAGATTAGTTCGCTTAGATCTAAATAATTGTTCAATATTTGACACTTGTTCGAAAAGCCTGTTATTAATTTTGTTAAAGTTTAAACTAATCCATTTAATCTTGATTGGGCAAAATATTGTTGTAATGCATAAAACATTAAACTCAAACAATATTGATAACTTATTAAATCTATCAAATTGCCAATTTAATAGAGCCGATAACTAGCTTAAATCGATTCTTTGTAAGAGATTAAACTAATGTAGCCTTACAAATATGATCTAAACCGATAAAGTTCGCTTCAAGCTTAACACGAGTTCGGATGATGTAGACGTGATAAATTAAACATGAACCATGACAATACTCACAAGCAAACCGAAGGTCGAAATCAACTGATGCAGCTCGATTTGTTGAAGGTCTTGTCGAGATATACTCTTACTCCTACTCCTAAGATTGATGGCCGAAGCCAAAAAGGTTTTGTATTAAATTGTATATATTCTTACAAGGATCGGGTCTCTGATATTTATAACCCGAAAACCTAATCATGTGTCTTATTATTACACGACTACTCAAAAAAGGTAACTTGGAATTCAATTCATCCTCGTAATGGAACCCGGCACGTCTTCCCTTGCGTCCACCTTGACTCGACACGTTCCGATCGACTATCTTCATCCAATCTTCTATTTAGTCGATCCATTGTCCAGCCACTCCTTCCTTCCACGAGGTGGACCCACAAATAAATCCTGTCTTGCCAAAATTTGAGATTAATACATGCTCCCCAATTTTGGAATAAAATTGATTTTATTCCAAAATTACCAATTATCTGATCCCAATCAAAACCAACGCGGACACATTGATGACTCCGTTTACTCCTCCATCGGTCTTAAAAGCTAGGGTTTCCCTCCAAAGTGATTCTAGACGAAAATTCAAAACCCACACAACCTGCAAAATCTCAGCACGATTCAACACCATCCAATCAAGCTTCAACACGGTGATTTCTTCAACTCGATGGCGTCAATCGACAATATTCCTGAGGTAATTTTCCTTCTTTCGCTCTTTCTGATTCCTCTTGTTCCTTCAATATCTTCTCATTTTTCTTCTACCTTCAAAATCTTCAAAACCAGATCTTCATCCCTCTTGAGAACAATCTGCATAAGATTTTCTTAGGCCCTATGGGTAATCCAGATCCAAGCAGAGCAATCATCGCCGAGACCAACAAAACCAGATCTTCATCCCTCTTGCATAAGGAATTGGCCATCCATCATCCCAGGTTAGAGGGACTGCTTGATCAAGGTATTAGCCAAGAAAAGAACAGATTGGGAAGTTCGCAATTTAGATTAGTGTATCTCCTTATCTCTTTCTGACATCAAGAAGAACGAGTCCATGCTCAAAGGTGCCTGTTTTTTCTGGTCCAACACATATAATACTTTCTTCTTCAGACAATACTCACAAGCAAACCAAAGGTCGAAATCAACCGATGCAGCTCGATTTGTCGAAGGTCGTGTTAAGATCTACTCTTAGTCCTACTCCTAAGGTTGAGGGCCGGAGCCGAAAAGGTTTTGTATTGGATTGTGTATATTCTTACAAGGACTGGGTCTCTGATATTTATAACCCGAGAACCTAATCATGTGTCCTATTATTACACGACTACTCAAGGTAACTCAGACTCAAATTCTTCCACGTAATGGAACCCGACATATCTTCCCTTGCGTCCACCTTGAATTGAGACGTTCCGAACGACTATCTTCATCGAATTTTCTATTTCGTCGATCCATTGTCCAACCACTCCTTCCTTCCATGGGGTGGACCCACAGGCAAATCCTGTCTTGCCAAAATTTGGGATTAACAGTAGCAACAACAAGATAGCATATAATTTGATAATCACATAACCAATGTAAGTATAATTAACTCAAAGCATAAACAATAAGTAAATGAACATATTAATATAATAAGCATCATCATTTTTGATCTAGATGTCCCAAGGCCGCTTGTGTCCATGAGCATGGCTAGTATACCAGTTTATTAAACACACTACAGAAGTTGTACATCTTTACTCATGAGTTATGATTTACCCTTTTGTCTGAGGTAGCTAGTCTCTTAACCCCCTTCCTAAGGAGATCGACAGGGTTAACTATGAAGCCTTTTAAAAGTTCATCTAACAAATTAGTGCTGATAGGTTTCCAATTAGTGAGCGGATGTAGAGCTCTCCTTCCAAATGGTACAATGATACATAGCCTATACACATAGGGACAGAGGCCACACTATACCTGAGTCGGCAAGCCCCTTTGGTGCCCTTTCGAGTAACCTCTAATGAGCTAGAAAAAGGTCTTCATACTGAGCTAAAGCTAGAGTCATATAGCCCTTATGGTTGTACTGTCAATCCCGAGTGAGCACGTATAGACAAGATTTCATATAGTCATAAGTCATCTTTTAGCATTCATTGCATAGTCATTATTCATCTTACAAAGATCATGGATTAAAACAAGCACTGACAAATACTATCCCAATGCATATCCAAAAGGTATCAAGGAATTTAAGATATGAAACATCTATGATTTCACTAAGATTGTCAAGGTGGACACATGCATATGATATATGTAGTATTTGTTAGCGCGAAAAATGGTCTTCACGTAAACAAACTCAAAGGCTCTTAGAGAACATTTAGAAGCTTAGAGTTTCTGATCTCTTGAGCCTCAACACACGAGCCAAGCTTGGTGATTTAGATCTGCAGCGTGCCTATCAAATTGACCTGTAATTGATAAGGAGAAACGCAAATATCAAACTATGGAACCTGCTGGTTGCTGCCAGACAGTTCCAAAATATATGGCTTAAAATAGCCATTGATCAGAGGAAAAAATGACTAAAAAGTCAACTCCTAACAATACTTCAATAATGATAGAATAATTATGATACTCGTTATTCATTAATTCATTCAATTAAATTGCTCTCTAAAGCAGGTTATGTAATCATATTATGAGCAAAAGGTGACTGGATCCACTAATTAGCCAATACGATGTTTATGTGAGAGAAATAGCTTACACATGTTTATTCTCTTATTTACTAAATAAACGATAACCTATAAAGACTGGTCTAAAGGCCTGTGGTCTTAACAAGTTATTTTTATAAGCACATTAAATTCATATTCACCTGGTCTAAAAGCCAGCGGGTTTCAATAAATTCAACACATATTACTAGTTTATTTAATATCTTAATTGAATCCACACGCACGCACTACTTGTGGAAGCATAGCTGGATCAACTATTTAGCGGATATAGGGTCCATAAAGCACTACCAAGATCTATCTACTTTATCATAATCAAATTTGGACCTATTTAAGCTTAACTTAACGCACTTGACAATGGGGTTCAAAAATACAGCCAATAACAAGTATTATCAAGTAAAACTTTATTCTGATTCCAAATTGATTATGATTAAATAGATATCTCAGACGCACAACATGTAACAATCAAGATCGATAGATTATTCAATGCAAGATTGATTGACTATTTTAATAATTAATGTTTGTTAAGTTTTGTTACGACAGAATTGAAGCTTAATCTAACATGTTAGATCTCGATTGGGCAAAATATTGTTGTAATAAATAGATCATTAACTACAAATAATATTGGTAACTGTTGATGCAAAACTGATCTGCAAACACAAAGGGCTAATACCCGATTCAAACGTTAAGGCGTGCCAGCCGATTTGACCTTACAATCGACAAAGGTGGTAACTCGACCACTTTGGTCCCGACAACAGCGATGCGCCCGGATGTCACGGCCAAGAGGTGATCACGCGGAACTTGAGAACACGCCGAGTTTGACTCGACGAATTCCTAAGAACTCGTAATAAAAGGAAAAATATGACGAAGTCGTCGAGAAAGTAGATGCTAGAATATGAGTAAAAACTTATGTTTGATTGATTGATTGATATCTCGATTACAAAGCCCCAGGGTCTACATTTATACCCTGCTCAAAGAGCTACAATCAGACACGACTAGGACTCAAATTCCAAATTAAACGGAACCCGCATACAAAATGAATTCTAATGACTAAGGAAAATATTAAACTACCCCCTCGTAACCGATCGGGACACTGCCACGGATCAATCGGCAACTTCCATGCTTTTCCTCAAAATCATCGGCAGACCACCTGTTACAGCCATCGGCAAACATCGGCACGAACACGTCACCACCTCTGGACTTTGTCACTTTTAGTTGTTTCCTTCATCAGCATCCGCCTCCATCGGCAACTTCTCTGTAGACTAGTTACCGTTGCTTCACCTGCCGATCTATACTTTACTAATCCCAGGTACGTGCCCAAAGATACGTGTCCAAAAATGGTGTCAACACATGCCCCCCAATTTCGGAGTATAAAATCATTAATGCTCCGAAATTCTCTGCAATAATGATGCCTTTCCGCAATTAATTCTCCCAATTTGGTAATCGGCCGTTAAATCCGAACAACCTTGGCCCAATTCTCCTGTAGATTCCTCGAATTCCTCAACCTTCCGAACCGAATCTCTCCACTTTGTGCGCCCATCGGCAATATTACCGTTAGAGAGAACTGCCGATGGACCGACCAGAAGATCTTGTACAGTGAAGTATCTTCAAAATCATGACCGTTTGCTGTCAAATCACCTGCGCAATCCCTTGATTACCGTGCGAATAGTTACCATATCCACCTGAACACCCTCGGATTTCACAGATGCGGCAAAGAGATAAGTCAGATTTGCCCTTGTCTGATTTGTCCTATAAATACTTCCTTCTCCGGTACTCCTCCTCCATCTTATCATTCTATTGCCCAAAATCTACTTTTCTGGCGGCGGCACCACCCAAGGATTCCAAGAACTTCAACGAAGGTTTTCTCCACCAATCCCCCAAGTCTTCGACCTTCTCCCCTGCGAGAAAATGGCCATCAACTTCGTCGTTCCTGAGGTCAGTTTTCCACCCTTCTTTTTCCGCACTCTTGCTATATTCCTATTCATCCGCAATTCCTTTTACTGAATACTCCTTTCTCTTTTTGTTCTTCCTTTTATCCTAAAAAATCCCTAGGATTTGGTCGATAAGATCGTAATTCCTACCGATCAACCTCACCTCCAATGTCTTGGCCCGCTAGGAAACCCAGATCCCACCGATCTGATAAACGCAGAGACAAACAGAATCCCCTTTAGAGCCAAAAACTTCTCCCTAGATCTATGGAAAGATGCCTTCCGTTTCTGGCCCAGTCCTACTAAGGGATGGAAAGACTGGTTCCTGAGAGTTAGCCATTCAAATGAAGTTCAATGGGGTGAACGGAAATTAGACCAGTGCATCCGATTATCCATTGCCGATATGGAGAGGAACGAGTCACTGCTAATAGCTGCCTCGTATTTTTGGTCAGACACGCTCAATGCTTTTGTATTTGGCCATGGCCCTGCTTCACCAACTCTTGCCGATGTACTCATGCTTACCGGCCTAGATATATCCACTGCCGATAACAGTCATTTATTTGACACCAAGCCCAGCTCTAAAGTAGAGACTCGCGTTATCGGCGGTTGGTCCGGATACATTCAGAAATACCGTAAGACAGGACCCGTTGGGGAAAGAGAGCAGGACATCTTTTTGAATATGTGGCTGGATAAGTTTGTATTCTGCGGCCGATCGGCAGGACCAACTTCTGTTTATTTATCGGCAGCAGAAAGATTGGCCAATGGTGGCCGATTCCCCCTTGGCCGATATCTGCTCGGCTCTGTTTATCATCTCCTTCATCAGGTGGCTAGGAAACTTCTGCTAGGCTAACCCATCGGCAACTTGGGGGGACCCAGGTGGTTCATCAATATGTGGCTCAGTGTCCATATGCACAAGCGCCTTGAGTTCGACCTCTTTGCGCAACACTTCCCCAGAGACATAGCCGAGGATTATGAATTGGATGAAGAAGAATCGGCAACTCATTCCCCCTTGAACTTTGGCGAACACCAGATTTCCTCTGACTTTCCACAACTTCAATGATACTCTCAACAAGGACCGTGATGTGATGATGGCAATTATCACCCCGAGGGCCATACCAGTGAACTTCTTTGGCAGTGGGAAAGCTTCCAATCTGACCTATGAGTTTTATAACCCATTGGCACTAGCTCGTCAACTGGCTTTCGGTCAACTGTCAATTGCACTTTGCTATGCCGATGTGGTAAAGCCGAGGGAAACCATCACCAGCAACCTTGAGTGGATCATAATAGCTCAACTTCCACCAAACGCTGATACAGATGTCGATCTATCAGCTTGGATTCTGGCTCTCTTAATTACCCAGGCATACAAGCAGTGGTGGGAGGAGTGGAAGGAGCAGTTGTTCTGCAGATCGGCCCTCATATACCATGGCATGATCGACTCCAAATGCAAAGTCCCCGATGTTGACACCGTTTTTGGACGCGTATCCAGAATCGGTAGAGTGTAGATCGGCAAGATAAGGCAACAGTAACTGGTCTGCAGGGGAGTTGCCGATGAGGAAGATGGCCGATGAAGGGATGGTTGAGTATGGCTAAGTCAAGGAGTGGTGTGTCCTGGTCGATTACGAAGGGATAGTTTTGTGTTTTCCTTAGTTATTTAAATCGTTTTGTATACGGATTCTATTTAATTTGGAATTCGAGTCCTAGTCGTGTCTGATTGTAGCTCTTTGAGTAGGGTATAAATGTAGACCCCAGGGCCTTGTAATAAGAATCTATCAATCAATCAAACACAAGTTATTACTCATATTCCAGCATCTACTTTTTCGACGACTTCGTCATATTTTCCTTTTTCATTATGAGTTCTTAGGAGTCCGTCGACTTAAGCTCGGCGTATTCTCGAGTTCCGCGTGAATACCTCTTGGCCGTGGCATCCGGGTGCATCGCTGTTGTCGGGATCAAAGTATTCGAGTTATCACCTTTGCCGATAGTAAGGTCAAATCGGCTGGCACGCCTTAACGTTTAAATCAGGTATTAGCCCTTTGTGTTTGCAGATCAGCTTTTGCAACAACACATCTTTTGGCACGCTCAGTGGGACAAGATTCAAGATCAAGATCGACATGTCAGCTGTCACAGAACCGACCAAATTATAAGAGTTCAAGTGTAGAAACGATCGACAAGCAATCAAGTTTCCAAACTTGAGCCCATATAATCCCGGTAGTCAATCGAAATCACGAAGGACTTCAAACCAACTCGCAACAAACCAAGATCGTAATAGTTCAATAGAAACACAGCGAATGTTACAAAGTCATACATTGCCGTCGAAGCGGCACCACATCGGAGTATTAAGTTATTACAACACAAGTTCAAAGTAGCGGAAGCAAAATAGTTACACACACTCTTTCCAAATTCAGTTCTTAAGTTCAAGTGACTGCCAGAGTCTATGCCATCCTTCCAAAAGCATCAGATACGAGGTTGTTAGAGAACCGTGCCCAACGGTTAGTCCTCATCCCCAGCGGGATGGAGACAGGTCTTGCAGAAACTGTCATAGAAGATGTCATCTGCAACAGGTGGGAATAAACCCTGAGTACGAGAATGTACTCAGCTAGACTTACCCGTCTAGTAAAACATAAAGACACCAAGGATCATGCAAGGCTAAGATATAAAAGTAGAGCTGGTCGACTCGACATTTTTGCCAAAAGCCTTTATTAAGACTAACACAATGTAAGGGCATCATATTTATTTATCATCAGCCTACCACTAGATTAGCACCTGTGCTACAACACATCACTTGATTATTACAAGCAATAATAACCATATCAAGTTCATCATATGTTCTTCTTGCTATCATCATTATCTTGAACCAAGTTCATTAGTGGATGCTACGTTTGCTGCTGCTCTGTCAAGTTCTCACTGACCGGGAGAGACGGCGATTCGAATCGAATTCCTATCCAGCTGGAGGGTTATTCCTAGCACTCACCCAAGCATCCCCCGTCGGAGAGCCAACGGGTCACCTTTGGTACAACTCAGGAATCACGGCTCCGATCAGCGCCGCACACCCAGGGCTACCTGTTGATGCAAAACTGATCTGCAAACACAAAGGGCTAATACCCGATTCAAACGTTAAGGCGTGCCAGCCGATTTGACCTTACTATCGGCAAAGGTGATAACTCGAATACTTTAGTCTTGACAACAGCGATGCGCCCGGATGTCACGGCTAAGAGGTACTCACGCGGAACTCGAGAACACGCCGAGCTTAAGTCGACGAATTCCTAAGAACTCGTAATAAAAAGAAAAAAGTATGACGAAGTCGTCGAAAAGTAGATGCTGGAATATGAGTAAAAACGTGTGTTTGATTGATTTCTTGATGATCTTATTACAAGGCCCCAGGGTCTATATTTATACCCTGCTCAAAGAGCTACAACCAGACACGATTAGAATTCGAATTCCAAATTATACGGAATCCGTATACAAAACGATGCAAATAATTAAGGAAATAACAAAACTATCCCTCGTGACAAACCGAAACTCCTCCACATAACGACCGGCAGCTCCAGACTCCTCCTTTGCATCATCGGCAGATCCTTTGCCATAGTCATCGGCAGACTTTCTTATCTAGCCATCGGCACCATATTACTGCCTGTCACATTCAACTTCTCCCTCATCGGCAACCATCCTCATCGGCAACCTGCATCGTACTGCCGTCTTATCCTGCCATCCTAGACACGTGCCCAAAAACGGTGTCAACACATGCCCCCCAGTTTCGGAGTATAAAACTATTAATGCTCCGAAATTCTCTGCAGTAATGATGCCTTCTTCCGCAATTAATGCTCCTAATCCGGTAACCGACAACCTCAATCTGGACAACTCTGATCCTAATCCTCCGCAGATTCCTCGAAATCCCCACCTTCCTAAACGGGCATTTTTCTCAGTCGTACATCGGCAACAATACCGTTACAAAAGATCTGCCGATGCTCTGACTAGGATATTCGCAAAAACGGTTACTTCCCCTCTATCCGCCCATCGGCAAGATGACCGTTATAGAATATTGCCGATGGACCGACCAGGAGATCTCGCACAGTAAAATATCTTCAGATAATGACCGCTTCCTGTCAAATCACCTGCACAATCCCTGGATTACCGTGCGAACAGTTACCATATCCACCTGAGTACCCTCGGGTTTCTCGGATGCGGCAAAGAGATAAGTCGGATTTGCCCTTGCCCATCTTGTCCTATAAATAGTTCCTTCTTGGGTACTCCTTCCCCATCACACCATTCTACTACCCAACTTTACTTTTCCAGCGGCGGCGCCATTTACAACCTTCAAGACCTCCGACAAGCACTCCTCTTCATCAACTCCGGTGCCCTCCAACGTCCTCTTCACGACAAGATGGCCATTGGCTTCGTCGTCCCTGAGGTCAGATCTCCATCTCATCTTCTGTATTTTTATTCCTATTCATCTGCGATTCATCTTACTGGATATTTTCTTTTTCCCTTTTCCTTGTATTTTTATTCCCCCAAAATCACTAGGAGTTGTCCAATAAAATTGTCATCTCCACCGATCAACCACACCTTCAATGTCTCGGCCCTCTAGGGGATTCAGATCCAACCAACCTTATCAACGCAGAAACCAATAGGATCCCCTTTAGAGCTGAAAACTTTTCTTTAGATCTGTGGAAAGACACTTTTCGCTCTTGGCCCAGCCCTACCGTAGGGTGGAAAGACTGGTTCTTAAGGGCCAGCAATTCTTATGAAGTCCAGTGGGGCGAAAGGAAGCTAGCCCAATGCATTAGGCTATCTATTGCCGATATGCACAGGAACGAGTCACTGCTGATAGCTGCGTCCTACTTTTGGTCAGACACCCTCAATGCTTTTGTTTTTGGCCACGGCCCTGCTTCTCCTACTCTTGCCGATGTAGCCATGCTCACTGGTCTAGATATATCTTCTGCCGATAGCACCCACTTTTTTGATACTGCCCCCAGTGCCAAAGTGGAGACTCGCGCTATCGGCGGTTGGTCAGGGTACATTCAGAAGTACCGTGGGAGAGGGCCTGTCACCATAAAGGAGCAAACCACCTTTCTGAACATGTGGCTGGACAAGTTTGTATTCTGTGGTCGATCGACAGGACCGACTTCCGTCTATCTATCGGCAGCAGAGAGACTGGCTAACGGTGGCCAATTTCCTCTCGGCCGATACTTGCTTGGCGCTGTTTACCACCTTCTCCATCAGGTAGCCCAGAAACTCCTGCTTGGCCAATCCATCGGCAACTTGGGAGGCCCCTGGTGGTTTATTAATATGTGGCTCAATCTGCACCTGCATAAGCGCCTTGATTTCAACTTGTTCTCACAGCACTTCCCAAGAGATATAGCCGAAAACCATGTGTTGGGTGAAGAGGAATCGGCAACGCGTGCCCCCTTGAACTTTGGCGAAGCCGTCATAGTCCTACCTGGTTCAGGGAATAATTCGGATTAGATTGGCCGATTCTTCGAGACTCTGTATGAGGGTTTGGCCAGAGATGAACGACCATGGTTGGCCTATGATGACCCAGATAGCATGCGCCCTCTGACCTTCAATCCATTTGATGAAGCTCTCGACAGGGACAATGAGGCGATGATGGCAATTGTGACTCCCAGAGCCATTCCAGTGAATTTCTTCGGTAGCACAAAAACTTCTCCCCAGACTTACGAATTTTACAATCCATCGGCATTAGCTCGCCAGTTAGCTTTCGGCCAGTTGCCGATTGCACTTCCTTATGCCGATGTGATAAAACCCAGAGAAACCATCAACAACCTTCTTGAGTGGACTCGAGTAGCTCAACTACCACCAAACGCCGATGTAGATGTAGATCTATCAGAATGGGTTCCGGCTGCTTTTATCACTCAGGCATACAAGTTATGGTGGGCAGAATGGAAAGAGCATCTATTCTGCAGATCGGCACTTTCATACCGTGGCACGATTGACCCCGAATACGAAGTTCCCGATGACACTGTAAGTAACTCAAACCAACGTTTCATTTTCTCACTATTTCTTCCATCGGCAGCTTACCCTTGTATTCCTTTTGCAGGTTGACAATATTCCTCCATTGGTTAGCAGGAGTGGCAAGCCGATCGACTTGTTTCCATCAGGCCCGATTTCCTCAATCGGCTACAATGCTCCCACTCTGGCTTCCATCGTGCATCAGGGTGTGCGCCTCAGGAAAGTTACGACCAGGAGAACCCAGACATCACCAACGGTAGCTGCTCCCACTCTGGCGCGGGCTTTCAAGGCAATTTGTCAAATCTTTATCTTTTACGCTGACTATCTTTATATCAGCTTTATTTATACTTATAAACCCTTGTTCGTTATTGCAGCAAACTAGTGCATCGGCAAAGGTCACACGTCAAGGTGCCGATGCCACCCAGTCCAGCCAGCCAAAGAGGAAGGGTGTCAAGAGCACCAGGGCCGAAACGAAACGCCAAAAAGTGGCAACTCCCCCTCCTCCTCCGGTATCTCCAATCCCAGTGGAGTCTTCTCCTTCTTCTCCAGAAGTCCAGACACAGCAAGCGCCATCTCCCCAACCAATGCAGGATGCACCACAGATGGAAGAATCCCAGCAGGAAGAGCCTCAAACAGAAGGTACATCAGTTGATGTGGGTGAACAAACAACTGGTCCGGTGGGTCCAATTGTATCATCCGCGGCTCTCCCGATTCAGACAACCGTTGTTCCCCCTCCAGGTAACATACTTTAACAATACCGTGCCGATGAACTCATTTTTATTTAGTCTCATAACCTTTCTTGTCTTCTTTCAATCGATGTCGTCCCATCGGCAACCTTAGCCGATCAACCTGTAGTTCCATCGGCATCTTTGGCCGGTCAGTCCGCAGCTCCGTCAGCACCTCCCAGTCCAAGGCAAGAGATCGCCTTGAAGCAAGTAAGTCACTGTTTACCGCCAGCATCATTTGCCGATTCTCCGAATATGAGCTAACCTTGCTTTCCCTCCCAGGAACAAGATTCTCCTGATAGCCTGTTTTCCTTTGCCATCGATCTCTCTGAAGAAGAAGGCGAAGAAGCAAGCTCTTCTCAGACAGTTGGCATTACATCGGCAGAGATCAGGGCCAGGCTGGAAGAATTGTCAGTTCTCCTTCACCAGGATACAGCGCATTTGGTCGATGACTCCGACCCTACCAAGACCCTGTTCAGAACTCTCAGAGGCCAAATCCCGGCCGACGTCGAAGAAATCCTGTTCCAAGCCGCTCATCTCGAGAGTCGCCAGCTGCAGTACCAGAGAGCTTCTCGGCGTCTTGCCGATAGAGCCGCTCAGACTCAACTCTCTGATGAAATGAGGAAAGAGAAACTCCTGACCGATGAGAAGCACAAGAACATCGGTATCCTGAAATTTTCAGGAGATGCGCTGAAGCAGAAGATATCCGATCTATCGGCAAGAAGAGGATCTCTGTTGGCGGAACTCAAGGAAGCGGAGAACGCCTTATTCCAAGCCCAACAGGAAGAGAACCAATTGCCAGAGACCATCAGGCTTCTTGAGCACGAGCGAAATGTTCATGGTCGCAAGGCACTCCAACTGAAGAAGAAGCTGAAGCCGATAGAAGGTTCTGCCGATGATGACATCAAGGAAATAGAAGCAGCCAACCAAATTCGGCTACGTGCTATATCGGCTATCCAGACGCTGCTTAACACATAGAGTTTCCATCGGCATTGTATCTGCACTTTCCTGCTTCCTCAGCTTTTAGTCTAGCCGATAGGACTGTTATCGGCGCCTAAACTTTTGAAACACCAAGTCTTGTCCCCAATCATTTAGATCCAGCCGATAGGAGTGTTATCGGCACCTAAACTTCTATGCATCGACCCATATACTGGGGTAATACTTCTTTAAATATTTGCCGTTTAATGCTCTGGGAAATTCAATTCCTTCGAGGGTTTCTAGAATGTAGGCATTACCAGGAGCCGATCGACTTATCCGATAAGGACCCTCCCAATTAGGAGACCACTTTCCAAACTTCGAGCTTTTGGTCCCAACTGGTAAAATTAATTTCCATACCAAATCCCCATCGGCAAACTCTTTAGCCTTCACTTTCTTATCATACCATCTAGCAACTCTTTTCTTATTTTCTTCTATACTCATTAAAGCTTTTAACCGATGCCCTGCTAGATCATCCAATTCATCGGTCATCAAAGTGGCATAATTGTCAGAAGTTAATTGATCTTGAAAAGATAATCGCCTAGATCCAGCCTTAATTTCCCAAGGCAACACTGCATCATGTCCATACACCAATTGGTAGGGTGATACCTTGGTCGATCCATGACAAGCCATCCGATAAGACCACAATGCTTCATTTAATGATGTATGCCACCGCCTAGGATTTTCTTCAATCTTTCGTTTAATAAGCTTGATAATTCCTTTGTTAGACGCTTCGGCCTGCCCATTGGCTTGAGCATAATAAGGAGAAGAATTCAACACTTTAATTCCCATACCAATTGCGAATTCATCGAACTCCCCCGACGTGAACATGGTGCCCTGATCGGTAGTAATCGTTTGGGGAATCCCAAATCGGTAAATAATATGCTCCTTCACAAAATCAATCATATTGGCCGATGTGACTTTCTTCAAAGGAATAGCTTCAACCCACTTGGTGAAATAGTCAGTGGCAACTAGAATGAACTTATGCCCTTTGCTAGATGGTGGATAAATCTGGCCGATCAGATCGATGGCCCATCCCCGGAACGGCCAAGGTTTTATTATAGGATTCATAGCCGATGCGGGTGCTCTCTGGATATTACCAAACTTTTGACAACCTTGACATCCCTTGAAATATTTAAAACAATCTTCAAGTATGGTTGGCCAAAAATATCCATTCCTCCGAATCATCCACTTCATCTTAAAAGCTGACTGATGCGCTCCACATACTCCTTCATGGATTTCCCCCATCAAACTTCTGGCTTCATCATCACCCAAGCATCGGAGAAGAATTCCGTCGATAGTTCGATAATACAATTCATTTTCAAGGAGCACATACTTGGTTGCTTGAAATCGAACCCGTCTTTCAACTTTTTTGGATGGATCTTTTAGATAATCAATAATTTCTTTCCTCCAATCACCGGCACCGACTGCCGATGTTGCATTAATCATTGGCTGATATCCCGAGGCATGCTGAGCTAACCGATTAGCGTCTTCATTATGCAATCGGGGAACATGCTCCAATCGGAAATCCTTGAATTCCTCTAACAGTTGCATACTTCTCTCGAAATAAGTTATGAGAACTTCACTTCGGCATTCATAGCTTCCGGCCAATTGATTTATAACCAACATAGAATCCCCGAATATTTCAACAGCATCAGCACGAACTTCTCTTAACAACTCCAATCCCTTGATCAGAGCTTGATACTCAGCCTGATTATTTGTTGATGTGGCAACAATCGGCAAGGAAAACTCATACTTCCTCCCCTTAGGGGAAACCAATACAATGCCGATTCCTGCCCCCCGGTCACAGGTAGATCCATCAAAGAAGAGCGTCCAGGGTACAATTTCCAAGGTTTCCACCAGACCGCAATGCTGAGTCACAAAATCGGCCATAATCTGCCCTTTGACCGCCTTAGCCGATTCGTAACGCAAATCGAACTCCGACAGCGCTAAAATCCATTTACCGATCCTACCACTCATAATCGGCATAGATAGCATGTATCGGACCACGTCATCTTTGCAAACAACAGTGCATTCGGCCGATAATAGGTAGTGTCTCAGCTTGATACATGAAAAATATAAGCATAAGCATAGTTTCTCAATGGCCGAATACCTGGTTTCAGCATCAATCAACCTCCTACTCAAATAATAAATTACCCTTTCTTTCCCTTCAAACTCTTGAACTAAAGCTGAACCGATAACCGATCCATCGGTAGATAAATACAATCTGAAGGGCTTCCCTTTTTGAGGTGGAACTAGAACTGGAGGATTTACTAGATACTTCTTGATTTCATCCAGAGCCAACTGCTGTTCTTCTCCCCAAATAAACTCTTGACCGGCTTTCAATTTAAGAAGAGGACTAAAAGCACGAATCCTACCAGACAAATTCGATATAAATCTCCTGATAAAATTTACCTTGCCGATCAAGGATTGGAGCTCGGTTTTGTTGGTAGGGGCCACTATTTTATTGATGGCATCAATAGATCTTCGACTAATTTCAATACCCCTCTGATGTACCATGAAACCAAGAAACTGCCCTGCCGATACGCCAAATGCACACTTGTTGGGATTCATCTTCAATCCATGCTTCCTTGTGCACTCTAACACTTTTTGTAAATCGGCAAGATGCTTTGAGAAATCTCCAGATTTAACCACCACATCATCAATATAAATCTCTACGAGCTTGCTGATGAACTCATGAAATATAAAATTCATAGCCCTTTGATAAGTAGCACCAGCATTCTTCAACCCAAAAGTCATGACTATCCATTCAAATAGCCCAACATGACCAGGACACCTGAATGCGGTTTTTGGAATATCCTCCTCCGCCATGAATATTTGATTGTAGCCGGCATTACCATCCATGAAGCTGATGACCCGATGACCAGCCGCAGCATCAACCAGTAGATCGGCGACAGGCATTGGGTATCCATCCATCGGCGTAGCTTTATTGAGATTCCTGAAATCAATGCACACCCGAAGCTTCCCGTTCTTCTTGTAAACCGGAACAACATTGGAAATCCATTCGGCATACCGACACTGCCGAATAAACTTAGCTTCAATAAGTTTAGTGATTTCGGCCTTAATATCAGGTAGAATGTTAGGATTACATCGGCGGGCTGGTTGCTGATGTGGCCGAAATCCAGACTTGATGGGTAACCGATGTTCAACAATTGATCGGTCTAAACCAGGCATCTCTGTATAATCCCAAGCAAAGCAATCTTTATATTCCTTTAACAAACTAGTCAATTGTCGCTTACTCTCAGGATCTAATTTAGCACTAATAAAAGTAGGCCTAGGCTTATCACCACTACCTATATCTACTTCTACCAAATCATCGGCCGATGTGAATCCCTGGCCTAATTTTCCATCATCGGCGAATCTATCCATTAAAAACCGTCGTCAGAACCGACTGCTTGGATCGGTGGAATCTCATAGTCGGCAACTTTGAGAAAATCTTTCTCCCAAACTTCTCCTGAAATGCACCTGGTCCTTTCGTAAGTATCCGCTTCTGCCGATGCGATAACATAAGAAGAATCTCCTGGGACAATCTCAATCTTGTCACCTACCCACTGAACCAAGCACTGATGCATTGTAGATGGGATACAACAATTGGCATGAATCCAATCTCTTCCCAATAATAAGTTGTAGGCACCTTTTCCGCTGATCACGAAAAAAGTTGTCGGCAAGGTTTTGCTGCCGATGGTCAACTCTGCACATATCGCCCCCTTGACTGGAGACACGTTTCCTTCAAAGTCTTTGAGCATCATATCGGTCTTGGTCAAATCTTGATCCCCTTTCCCAAGCTTCCGATATACTGCATACGGCATAATATTAATAGCAGCTCCACCGTCAACTAGGATCTTGGTCATTGGCTGCCCATCAACCCTTCCTTTGAGGAACAGGGCTTTAAGATGCTGCCTCTCGTCATCGGCAGGTTTCTCAAAAATAGCCGTCATCGGATCCAGAGCCAACTGAGCTATCTGATCAGAAAATTCCACCTCATCATCGCTGGCTGGTGCAAGAAACTCCATCGGCAACATGAAGACCATGTTGACGTCTGCCGATGGACCTTCCCTCTTAGTGTCTGACGGCTGCCGACTTCCAGAGTTCCCTCCCTTGTTTAGCTCTTCTTGCCTTTCACGTTGCAATCTCCTTTTCTGTGTCTTGGTTAATCCTCCAGGGCACCATGGGGGAAGTGGCCTTTGTCTTGCCGTCGGGCGTCGGTTCTCCCTTGACTCCATACGATGCGTGTTAGTATCCCTGCAAAATATGAATTCATCGGGAACCCGCGCATCAGCCATTTCCTCGAGCTCTTCTTGGTTCCTGGGAAAATACCGGACACGGTCACTAAGTCTGTTGTGCCCACTAAATCTGCCCCCCAGCCGGTCATGAACTGACACCCTTCCTCTGATCGGCCCATTAAATCGCCGTTCATCATTATGATAGCGGCGGTCGCTCCTATCGTACCGATCATAACCGTTGCACTCAGGGCAGTCTCTGACAGTAGGAAGCTTGATATTTTCCTCCCAACAATGGATGAAGAATGGACAATTCCAATGATCCCTGTGCCAATTCCACTCCTGTCGGCGTCTTTCTTCTTCCCGTAGATAATCTTCCTGCTGGCGCCGATACCGATCTTCCCGTTGTTGCCATTTTTCTCGAGGCCTTCTATGAGTTATGACGATACCGGATCGAGGAAGCCTTCCTGAGCTAGTTCCTTCCTGGACCAGGCCCTTACTTCTTGCATCGGCAGTAGTAACTTGATGCTGAGGATCTACCGATGCACTCCTCTCAGCTGTCTCCGATGTTAAGACCTTAGCCTTCCCCTTAGCATCCAACATGTTTGTCGGGAAAGGATGTTGGTCTATCTTCATCGGCTTCTGGGCTTTGGAACTATCAAACTTGATTCTCCCTGACTCTATAGCCGATTGCAGCTGCTGTCTGAATACTTTGCACTCGTTGGTGTCATGGGAAGTTGCATTATGCCACTTGCAATATCTCATTCTCTTCAACTCTTCTGCCGATGGGATCACATGGTTAGGTGACAGTTTGATCTGACCTTCCTGGAGTAGAAAGTCAAATATCCTATCGGCCTTGGCGGTGTCAAAGGCAAACTTCTCCGGTTCCTTCTGCCCAAAAGGACAAGACATCGGCTTCTTGTTTTTTACCCACTCTGCCAAACCGATTACTGGTTCTTCATCAGAATCTGAGCTTGTTGCTTCATCAACAAATGACACTTTCTTATTCCATGCCCTCTTAGGCTCGAAAGGCTTGATGTCTTGATCAGAAATCCTCTGCACCAAATGACTTAAACTTTCGAACTCCTGAGAGGCATACTTATCCCTGATATGTGGCAACAAACCCTGGAAAGCCAAATCGGCTAGCTGCCGATCATCCAGAACCAGGCTATAGCATTTATTCTTGACCTCTCGTATCCTCTGCACAAATCCTTCAACCGACTCATCATTACGTTGCCTCAACTTGACCAAGTCAGTGATCTTCTTCTCATGAACCCCCGAGAAGAAGTATTTGTGGAATTGCTTCTCCAGATCGGCCCAAGTAATTACTGAGTTGGGAGGTAATGATATGAACCAAGTAAAGGCCGATCCAGACAATGATGACGAAAATAGACGAACCCTCAATTCGTCCCTGTTACCAGCCTCTCCACATTGAATAATGAACCTGTTGACATGCTCCATGGTTGACGTGTCGTCCTGTCCGGAAAACTTTGTAAAATCCGGTACCTTGTACCGATGTGGAAGCGGGATCAAATCATACGCGGGAGGATATGGTGTCCGATAAGAATAAGTGTTGACTTTGGGTTTTATCCCAAATTGTTCCCTCATTACTTCAGCAATCTTATCGGCCCAATACGCATCGGCATCTTGCCGATGAGGCGGCTGCGGATCTGGCACTTGGTGGCGAACCTCCACGTGTCTGTTCGGGACGTGATCTGCACGAAACATTGTATTGATCACCTGTCCTCCAATCTGCGGACCACCAAACTGCTGCCCACCGATTGGCTGTCCTCCGAGTTGCTGTCCAAAATTCATTGGCTGGTTGGGAATCCCCTGACCTTGGAACCCGGGATAGACCTGCCCTTGCTGGAACCCTGTAGTCTGGTAACTCTGCTGGGGCGATTGTGGAAAGGCTTGCTGTCCAAGCCATCCATTATTAGCGTTCATCGGTATAGGTGCTGCCGATGATTGGTAATTGGGTACCGTCGTTGAATTGACATACCCAGACTGGGCCATAGGCCTCTGCTGCACCAGCATTGACTCTGCCGATGCGTTGGGCATCTGGAACATTGAATCTTGAGGATTTCCAGTGTGAGGCCTTGCAGTAGTAGTTGTGGTATACCGAGGACTCTGGTTCACCGGCGCATTGGGAGGTGCCGATGTCATAGGAGTTTTGCCCCTCATGTCAGTTATTTGTGATGTTCCCGGCGTCAACTCTGGAGGCATACCATAACCCCACCAGTTGGGAGGAAGAGTCAACCCTGACATTGTCGATGCCAACATATCTGTTGTCAGTCTATGCTGCCCAACTGAAATTTGTGGGTTGGTTGCCATCGGCATAGATAGTGCACCAGTAGTCCCCAATGTACTTGGAGGGACGGCAGACTGTGCACTTGCATTCGTCAAGGCAGCCGATGGAGCCGTGACCTCTGGTGCCGTTGGCTGATGATGGGAGGGGCCCACATAATCTGGTGGGATTTGTCCTTCCTTGAAAGTTCTTGCCACGGCATTGAAAACTGTATTAGACAATACACCAGCTTGGTTAATCAACGCTCGATTGATGGCATTGTCAACCATATCTTGAAGCTTGCCAGGATTGGCGTCAAAGGTAACCTGCCATGGTGCCGGCAGTGCATCTTTCTGGACCACTTCGCTGCTCCTGTTTATGCTAAAAGACCTCAGGCATTGCTGCTTGAACTCTTCCATGGCTTGGGCAATAGCTTGCTTCTGCTCATCTTTGAGGTTGGCCTCCGTCACGGGGATGACGTTCTCTTGATCGAGGTCAGAGATCGACATGTTGATCTTGATCTTGAATCGGTCCCACTGGGCGTGCCAAAAGATGTGTTGATGCAAAACTGATCTGCAAACACAAAGGGCTAATACCCGATTCAAACGTTAAGGCGTGCCAGCCGATTTGACCTTACTATCGGCAAAGGTGATAACTCGAATACTTTAGTCTTGACAACAGCGATGCGCCCGAATGTCACGGCTAAGAGGTACTCATGCGGAACTCGAGAACACGCCGAGCTTAAGTCGACGAATTCCTAAGAACTCGTAATAAAAAGAAAAAAGTATGACGAAGTCGTCGAAAAGTAGATGCTGGAATATGAGTAAAAACGTGTGTTTGATTGATTTCTTGATGATCTTATTACAAGGCCCCAGGGTCTATATTTATACCCTGCTCAAAGAGCTACAACCAGACACGATTAGAATTCGAATTCCAAATTATACGGAATCCGTATACAAAACGATGCAAATAATTAAGGAAATAACAAAACTAACCCTCGTGACAAACCGAAACTCCTCCACATAACGACCGGCAGCTTCCAGACTCCTCCTTTGCATCATCGGCAGATCCTTTGCCATAGTCATCGGCAGACTTTCTTATCTAGCCATCGGCACCATATTACTGCCTGTCACATTCAACTTCTCCCTCATCGGCAACCATCCTCATCGGCAACCTGCATCGTACTGCCGTCTTATCCTGCCATCCTAGACACGTGCCCAAAAACGGTGTCAACACTACCACTCTGCCAGGGAGGTCAGGAATTTTAACTCACCTGCCTTTGGGCTTACGCCAATGGTCCCCCGCACACCGCACTTCCTCCGGTAGTGCGCACTTTATACTTGCCGGTCTTCCGGCCTGAGTCATACTACTCGGCTTCGCGGTCGGAACGAGTTATCCGGCCAACTAAGTGTCAGGCATGCGTTCAACATGACAAGAGGACGTACAACGATCGGTCCTTAGCTGCCACAGACGGAGTTACTACAAACTTGCAAAACTCCGCCCGGCTTAAGTCCAATTAACCAGGTTCCATCCACGATACCACATATAGACCATCGTGACCCGACATAACCCTATATCGCGCAGGTGACAGGAAATCACCCGACTTCTACCGTTTAAGCATGGCTAAGCTGCTACTCGATCCTAACTCTATAACCAGGTAGTGAGTATCTGGACAAGGATGGAGTCAAAATGCAGCAAAGGCTTCATCACAACTCCTATACTTAATGCATCAATAGAAATAACATATTAAGTAAACTTGCAAAAGTAAAGGGAGGCTTAGAATGCTCCGGGGCTTGCCTTTCACGAACGAGGCTGGCTCGTGACTTGGGCACTCAACTTCTTCTTCTGGCTCCTCGGGTCCGACTTGCTGGACCTCCACCTCCTGGCTGCCTTCCTGGCCTTCGGGATTCGCTTGCAGATCGAAGGAGACAGCCGCGTCCGATGCACCTATTGCATGCTCGGTGAATAAGAAGTGTGCATACAAAAGAATAAATGCTTGCTACCATAAAGGACTCACTGGACACTCATTTACGGAGTACACAGTTATAACAAGTTCTCAAAAGCTAACAAGTTACTCAGCCCAAAACCTAACATGATACTAAAACAGCAAGCAACACAAAACAGTAGCAACTCAGTAAATAAATCATAACTAAAGATATACAGTTCCAACAAACATAAATGAGGACATTCTGGAAAGCTCATAAAATTGTCTACAAATCATCTTTAAACATCACAGCAAGATTCATAACTTAAACCAGTCAATTAAACACAATTCCAGGTTCTGTCCCAGAAAAACAGAGAGCACCTATTTTCTAGAACCCAACTTGGAACAGCTATAACTTTCAAACTACTTGGCCAAATGACCTCAAATTTAAACCACAGCTAGTTCAATAAGTTTACAACAACTTTGATTTAGACAAGTTCCTCATAAAACCAAATTATCATTAAACACAAGTTAAATTGCTCCCTTGCTGTCCAGAACAGCCTTTAACCCTATAATTAATTATTTGATGACATAACCAAAACACAAACCATGCCAACCACATGGCTTATGAGCACAAGCCTATCACAAGGTTACCAGAACATCAGATGATAACCCTCAAACATATACTTAACAAGGCATTTATTAATTAACTCTAGAAAAGAGCATAATTACAAGATATCAGTCAAGATGCTCAGAAAAATCTACAAAAATTACAGGAACACAAGTAAAGCATCAAAGCATCACCATAAAAATTTCAGAGCAATTGCACATACCAAATTAAAGATATACATTTACCATGTAGCTAGGTGCTTATTTCATAAATTGGAAAACATGACTTGTATATTGCCAAACAACAGATTTCAGATTATTTACACATGAGGAATGCCATAAACAGGTTTACTACCAAAGTAGAGCACCAGCATAAGTACCAATTATTTTATATAATTTAGTCAAGGAAACAAGCCACATTTCAATCATACATTACATATCAAAGTTGCATTAATCCAAAAATCATGAAATATTCATCATAGTATTCTAATCTCACCCAGAGGCTACCACAAAATTTTTAGAACAAACTGAGCAGTAAAACAAGAGGTATGAATTTATCCAAGAATAACAAGATTAAATCCTTAATAAATATTTTCCCAGAAAACATGGTTCATTTTATATTTTTATTAAAAACTAGCCATCTCAGGAATACCACAAAATTGGTTTCACAATTTTTGGATCTCGGAAATAGGAGATATGATTTTTGCAAAAACAGCTCAAACCCTAATTTAAACAAAGGAGAAGGAGAGACTGACAGAGAGGACCCACGAGTCAACGGACCCCACCTGCCAGCGACCCGAAAGCAGAGGCGCGACTTGACCGCCGGAGATCTCGTCGACGGCGAGGTCTCGGCGCTGGCCAAGGGCACCATCGTGCTCTCCACTGCATTCCGCATCGAGCGGTACCCAAAACCCTAACTCTACCGGACTCTAGGCACCTCGCCCTCGCGAATGGCGGCACGGCGATGGTGCGCGGCCGACCGCCGGCGTCTCTAGCCGGAGACAGAGTGGAAGAGGATGCGGACGAGCATCAGCATGACCTAGCGGAGCTTTTAGAACAAGAATGAGAAAGAATGGTGGGCTACAGAGCCCTGGCCACGACGCCGGTGGCCATGGCGGAACTCCGGCGAGGCAAGCTCGCGGCGGAGAAGGCAATGCGGGCTCACCGAGGCTCGGCAGTTGCAGCCAACTTGACGACGGTGGAGTGGAGAGGCTTGCGGAGCACTGGACGGAGTTGCTTGACCGGAGACAAGGAGACACGCGCGCGCGAGCTCACCGAAGCAACGGCGGCGACGCGGAGACGACGACGCACGCGAGAGAGAGGGAACCGGGAGTGGAATGGCGCTGTCCATGCGACCGGGGGCGCCGTGGCGAGCTGAAGGACGCGTCGAGGACTGACGTGCAGGACCAACGGCGACGTACGGACGCCACGGGTCCAGACACGCGACAACACCGGCGAGCTCCCCCTGTCTGACGGCGGCTCCATTCAGTTCCCAAACCGACTGAAACTCGATTTTGCCCGACGATTAACTCCTAAACCACTCGATGATTTTGCTGGCTAATTGCTCCATGCTGGAGAGCTACATGAGTACTCCAACATTGCTTACTAGATCAAGGCTTGATTCGGCCTAGAATTCAAACTGGAAGATGAACAATACCCCCTCGAGCAAACTGCAATGATTCCAGACTTAGAAAATTTTCTAAGTGTTGGAAACAGCCCCAAATCTATCTTGTGGGTCACTTTTGAGCTATTTGTGATCATTTTCATGAGATGGCCATAAAACAACTTTTGTTCCTTATAAAATTTGCTACAACTTTGATGTAGGAAGTTTTGACATGAAAACATTTTATGAAACACCTTTTAAAAGCCTAAGCAAAAGAGGTCTTTTGGGCCTATTTGTATAAGTATGACTTAAGTGATTATTTTGGAGAAGTGATCAACATGAACATTGTTCCCAAGGTTAAGTTAAGCATAGAAAAACTAATTACCAAGGCATAGAGAACAAACACAAGCATGGTTCACTCAAACATAAGCATTGGAAGCCCCTTTAAGCAATTTAAATCACATAATTGCATAGAATGACATGGCTCAAGATAGATGATGATCATGATATGCTTTGAATAGATGATGATGCTCATGCTATGCACATGATTGATGCAACCATAACACTGGGGTGTTACAGCCCTCCCCCCTTACAAAAATCTCGTCCCGAGATTTGAAAGCTTACTGATTTTCGAAGAATGTTTTGTAAACTTCTCTTAAATAATCCTCCGTCTCCCAAGTAGCATCTTCTTCCCCGTGGTTACTCCACAACACCTTGTAGAACTTAACCACACGAGTACGAGTCTCCCGTTCCTTGCGATCAAGAATCGCTACGGGTTTTTCCTCATACACCAGATCTGACTTCAACTTGATATCTCGAACTTCCACTCGTTCCTCAGGTACACGAAGGCACTTCTTTAATTGTGATACGTGGAAGACAGGGAAAATAGCTCGAAGCGCAACTGGGAGTTGAACTTTGTACGCCACATTCCCTTTCTTTTCGAGAATCCGATAAGGTCCCACATAACGAGGTGCAAGCTTTCGCTTGACTCCGAACCTTTGTACACCCTTCATCGGAGACACCTTGATATACACATGGTCACCAACTGAAAACTCAATCGGCTTCCTTCTTTTGTCGGAATAACTTTTCTGACGAGCTTGAGCAGCTTTCAGATGTTGCTGGATGGTATGGACTTTCTGCTCTGCTTCGTTCATGAAATCGATGCCATAATACCTTCGTTCTCCGGCTTCTACCCAATTCAACGGGGTTCGACATTTTCGACCGTACAAAGCTTCAAATGGAGCCATCTTGATACTCTCCTGATAACTATTGTTGTAGGAGAACTCAGCTAATGGCAACCACTTAACCCAAGAACCTTTTGAAGAGAGAGCACATGCCCTCAACATGTCTTCTAGGATTTGGTTAACACGTTCAGTTTGACCTGCTGTTTGGGGATGATAAGCAGAGCTACGGACTAAATGAGTACCAATTTGCTCATGCAGACATTCCCAAAAACGAGCAGTGAACTGTGGTCCACGATCTGATATAATTGTTCAAGGCACACCATATTGACGAACAATGTGCTCGAAATACAATTCTGCATATTGATGCGAACGATAGTCAGTTCGAACTGGAATAAATCGAGCAACCTTGGTCAAACGATCTACAATTACCCAGATAGAGTCGTAACCCTTAACAGAAGTTGGGAGTCCACTGATGAAATCCATGCTGACTTCTTCCCATTTCCAACCAGGAATTGACAAGGGTTGAAGCAAACCAGCTTTCATGTGAACAGCCTTCACACGACAACAATTGTCACAACGAGCGACAAAAGCAGCGATCTCCTTTTTCATCTTTGTCCACCAAAACAAAGGTTTCAGATCCTGATACATCTTGCTACTACCAGGATGGATAGACAATTTGGATGAATGAGCTTCAGATAAGATCTGATTTCGCAGCTCGCGGTCTTTTGGGACCACTAGTCGATCTTTGAACCAAAGAATTCCGTTCTCATCGACTCGGAAATGCTTGGTTTCTTCTTCTTTCATTTTCCTTTTTATATGGTGGATGCCTACATCTGTTTGCTGCAATTCGATGTCTCAATTGCGAAGAGTACTCTCCAAAGAAATCTGGTTGAGCACAAGTGGATGCATAAGATGTGACAACAACGGATCTTCCACTTGGATTGAGTGACAGTGCGCTTTCCTGCTCAAGGCATCCGCCACCACGTTCGCCTTGCCCGAATGATAGTGCACTTGTAGATTATAATCTTTAATCAACTCAAGCCACCTTCGCTGCCGCATGTTCAGTTCAGGTTGAGTGAAGATATACTTGAGGCTCTTATGATCAGTGTAGATATTACACGGATTACCCAGCAAATAATGCCTCCAGATTTTCAAAGCATGAACAACTGCTGCCAATTCTAAATCATGAGTAGGGTAATTGACCTCATGCCTTCGAAGTTGGCGCGAGGCATACGCGATAACGCGACCTTCTTGCATCAACACGCAGCCTAGACCAATGCCTGACGCTTCACAAAAGACATCGAAGGGCTTTTCGATATCAGGCTGGGCTAGAACAGGAGCTGATGTCAGCAATGTCCTCAGCTTGTGGAATGCCTCTTCACATTCAGGCGTCCACACAAACTTCTCATCCTTCTGAAGCAGACGAGTCATAGGCTTAGATATCTTTGAGAATTCGGGAATGAATCGACGATAATATCCAGCCAGACCAAGAAAACTCCGAACCTCGTGTACCGAAGTTGGAACTTTCCAATCCAGCACCTCTTGCACCTTGGCTGGGTCCACCGATATGCTTTCTTCAGATAAAACATGGCCCAAGAAAGGTACTTTCTTCAGCCAAAACTCGCATTTGCTAAACTTGGCATAAAGCTGATGTTCGCGCAAACGCGACAACACTATACGCAGATGCTCTGCATGCTCCTCTTCATTGCAGGAATATATCAAGATATCATCAATGAAGACCACCACAAACTTGTCCAATTCGGGCATGAACACCGAATTCATGAGATACATGAAGTGAGCAGGTGCATTTGTAAGACCGAAGGACATGACGAGATACTCATACAACCCATATCTCGTCGAGAAAGCTGTCTTAGGCACATCTTCAGGATAGATCTTGATCTGATGGTACCCAGATCGCAAATCAATCTTGGAGAATACCTTAGCTTTAGACAACTGATCAAACAAGATATCAATGTGAGGAAAAGGGTATTTGTTCTTGATGGTTACCGCATTTAAGGGACGATAGTCCACACACATGCGCAAGGATTGATCCTTCTTCTTCACAAAGATAGCCGGACAACCCCAAGGAGACGAACTAGGACGGATAAGACCCTTCTTCAACAACTCATTTAGTTGGGTCTTAAGCTCAGCTAATTCGTTGGGTGGCATTCTATAAGGTCTTCTAGAGATAGGAGCGGTACCGGGAATCAATTCAATTTTGAACTCCACATCTCGATCCGGAGGAAGCCCGGGTAAATCATCAGGAAACACGTCCAGGAACTCACACACCACCGGAATGTCCTGAATAGCCTTAGATGTAACTGCATTCACAGTGCTACAGATTTGAATATCACGAGGAAGTTGCACTAGAAATGCCTCCTTGGTATCTGGGTCTTTCAACATCACTACACGAGTGGTGGTGTCGATAAGAACTCCATTGCCACTCATCCACTTCATCCCCAAAATTACATCTATGCCCACACCGGGTAGAACAACCAAATCAGCAAGAAACTGACGGCCTCCTATTTCCAGAGTTGCCCCCAAAACCACTTGATTGGTGGAAATATCATTTCCCGCAGCACTAATACAATAACTGCCCTTATCAAGTGTAATTGCCTTGAGATTATGCTTAGACACAAATTCAGAACTCACAAAAGAATGCGATGCTCCTGAATCAAAAAGCACAAGCGCGTCATGTTGATTGACCAGAAACTTACCAGCCGTAACTACCTCACCAGCAGGGATTGCTTCTACAGCGGTGTAGTGAACACGCCCCTGACGGACGTTCCCCTGGTTGACCTTCTTTGGCGGGTAAGGACAGTTGCTTTGCCAATGCCCGGTCTGATTGCAGTTCCAGCACGGACGGTTGGCAGGTGGAGTCTTGTCATAGTTGGGACCCGTGTTGCCCCTAGGAAGAGCAATAGAGTACCCCTTGCGAAAACCCGTCTTGACCTGATTCTTCTTCATCGGAGGGCGGTACCGCTGGTTAGGTGTTGGAGCGCGGAACGGGGGCTTAGCTGCCATTGGAACCCTGGACTGAGATGACCCTGTCCCGGCCTCAAAAGCCCTCTTGTGAGTCTTGGTCGCAGTGTACACAGTGTTATAGTTCTCTTGAGTGAGAGCATCACTGACAAACTCATTGAAAGTTGCACACTTAGTGCGGCCCATAGTCTTCAGCAACTTGGGGCCCAAACCCCGCTTGAAACTAGCAATCATTTTCGTCTCCGTGTTCACAAACTCAGGAGCATATCTCGACAAATGATTGAAAGCATGCAAATACTCCTTCAAAGTCTTGTTGCCCTGAGTTAACTGCATGAACTCAGTATGTTTCATCTCCATAACACTAGGAGGAATGAAATGCCCTTTAAAAGCATCACGAAATAGATTCCAGTCAAGCACAGTGTCGGCTGGAAGAGCTTCCCGATACTGATTCCACCAGATGCCTACTGGACCCTGCAGTTGATGAGCTGCATACTCTGCCTTCAAACCTTCAGTCAACCGAAGCAAGCGGAACTTTTGTTCCACCGTGTTCAACCATTCTTCAGCTTGAAGGGGTTCTTCAGCTTCTCTGAAAGATGGGGGCTTTGTATCCATGAAGTCCTTGAAGCTACTGTACTGGTTAGGAGCTGGCCCTTCATGTGCATTATGACCACCCTGATTCACCATCCGATTGATGGTCTCAGTGAGCATCCTCTGATTGTCCACCATCATTTGCATTAACTCAGCAGGGTTGGGTGGTGGAGGAGGAGGTGGTGGATTTATGTTTGCACGTTGTTCCGCACCTCGGGTGCCACGAGACATCTGAAAAGACACAGTCAGTGAGCATTGATGATGACAAGATTTGCCGCAGAAGAACTTTTATTTATGCCTGAAAGTATTCAAGAGAATAGCTTTACAGAAAAGGCACAATAATTCAATTCCACAAAACAACATCACCAATCCAACACATGACAGAGATATCCGCAAAATGCACCACAACGGAAAACGTCGTCGTAACATAACAAACATGTTAAGATTGCACATCGGGTCCATAAAGTTATTACACCATCACAGTACATGCCATGAGTCAAGGTCAAGGTTCCAGATTACAACATGGTTACAAAAGCATCACTGCTAACTGCCAGACTACAAAAGGTCCTCACAAGACACTACCCCCTACTCCCTACACTCCAGGCTCGTCGTCCGAGTCAGCGTCGAAGATCGCCTCTCCATCCTCGTCGCTAACCGGCTCAAGCTCCTCGTCCTCCACGTCCTCGTGCAAAGGTGGTGCAGCCACTGCTGGTCCATCGACCTCCATACCATCATCATCGGCCACAATCACCTGAGGTCCCACCTCTGGATACACGGGTATAGGGCAAGGAATAGGGTGTAGCAAGTTGTTGAGACGGTAAATCTCCACAAGACCAGCCTCAATCTGATCCTGCAGATAGTTCTCCCGCTTAAGAGACTGAACTCGGTGCATCTCCCATGCTCTACACCTGTTCTCCGACACGCGGAGTGCAGTGTCCCTCTCACGAGTGATCTGCACCAAGCGCTCCTGAACTGTCTCCTTCTCTCTAGCTAACTGACTCATCTGATCCTGCTTATGATCTCTTTCTCTCTAATGGCCTTCACCCACTGCTGCCTACGGTACTCCGCAATGTCTTCCCAGTCATCGCGTTTCTTCTAAGCTTGCTCCAGGAGTCTAGCTTGCTTGCGGAACTTGCGAGCACGCTTTTCAGCCTTCCGTTGCATCTCCTGAGCCTAGCGAACAGCCATCATCACCTGTGCATAGGTGTTCTCTCGCTGACAGATCAGCTTGAGCACAGCCATCATAGCACTCATAGCAGGACTAGAACTCTCAGCCCTCTCTCCCCTGCCTCGAACCAACGCATAACCATCAGCCTGTTTCCACTCCGCTGCTGCTGGGTCAGCATGGGGAATAGAGGCCGCTGGTCCTCCTATCAGCTCATCACCACACCTCTGACAGATATCGAGCAGGATAGTCTGAGCTGCAACCTGAGCTGCCTCCCAAGGAGTCTGCCCATCTGAGCTACAAGTCCATCCTGTCCATGCAGGCTTGTCCCCATGTGGAGGGACAACTCCCTGCACAGCAAACCACTGTATCCCTCCTGTGCTCTCCAACTCCCACCAGGAATACTGAGGTGGCTCAGTATACCCAACAGACTGAAGCACTCTCCAGAGCAAAGTAGGAGTGCCAAACTCGCTCAAGAAAGTGTCACTGGGACGAGGTGAAGCGGGTGCGTCCATCTATGGAAAGGAATAGGAATACCATGGGTAAAAGAGGATCAGTTTAAGCAACATTTATTTAATTAAAAGGAACGACATTGTAAGGGAAGGAGTAGACAGAATGTATGTATGAATGCGACATGATGCATGCACGAACCGTACGTCCTCACAAACTTAGAAAATTAATATTCTAACGGATATACGGTGGCATACATTCGTCTCTCGATACGATAACTATCGATTTACACGTGCGCTGTTAGAGTACCTGCAGAAAACTTCATTTCAGCCCAACAGTTCCCAATATATCACTCAAGAAAGCAGTAAACTAAGTGCACATTGCTTGGACATGCCCAACATGCACAAACAATGACACCACAGCTACCCGAGAAATTAAATGCTCCCCAATTAAGTTTCTTTCGTGGTTCCATGGTTTTGACATGTAACCACTCCAGAAGACCGTCGCGAACACTCCCCTAGACCGCCGTTTGGACGATCATGCTCTCACAGCTCACACTTACCAGAGCGTAGGTGCGACGTTGCATAAATTAAATCTAGCGACATATGTGACTAATTCACATATGAAGGCTACCTCCACCATTAGACCACAGGGTAGCATAGTGCGGTCATCACACATCCATACCTGAGTACTGCCGGAGATGCATAAATAAAACCCCCCAAGTCAGTACTTAATTAGCCACCTATAGTCCTTATGTGGGCAAGGAGGATTCGACCACTGGCATAACTTAATTATTGATTTACACCATTTTATTTAAAAACTCTTTTGTTTTTAAATACACAAACGCTGCATTTATAATGCTGAACTTGCTCTGATGCCAGCTGTCACAGAACCGACCAAATTATAAGAGTTCAAGTGTAGAAACGATCGACAAGCAATCAAGTTTCCAAACTTGAGCCCATATAATCCCGGTAGTCAATCGAAATCACGAAGGACTTCAAACCAACTCGCAACAAACCCAGATCGTAATAGTTCAACAGAAACACAGCGAATGTTACAAAGTCATACATTGCCGTCGAAGCGGCACCACATCGGAGTATTAAGTTATTACAACACAAGTTCAAAGTAGCGGAAGCAAAATAGTTACACACACTCTTTCCAAATTCAGTTCTTAAGTTCAAGTGACTGCCAGAGTCTATGCCATCCTTCCAAAAGCATCAGATACGAGGTTGTTAGAGAACCGTGCCCAACGGTTAGTCCTCATCCCCAGCGGGATGGAGACAGGTCTTGCAGAAACCGTCATAGAAGATGTCATCTGCAATAGGTGGGAATAAACCCTGAGTACGAGAATGTACTCAGCTAGACTTACCCGTCTAGTAAAACATAAAGACACCAAGGATCATGCAAGGCTAAGATATAAAAGTAGAGCTGGTCGACTCGACATTTTTGCCAAAAGCCTTTATTAAGACTAACACAATGTAAGGGCATCATATTTATTTATCATCAGCCTACCACTAGATTAGCACCTGTGCTACAACACATCACTTGATTATTACAAGCAATAATAACCATATCAAGTTCATCATATGTTCTTCTTGCTATCATCATTATCTTGAACCAAGTTCATTAGTGGATGCTACGTTTGCCGCTGCTCTGTCAAGTTCTCACTGACCGGGAGAGACGGCGATTCGAATCGAATTCCTATCCAGCTGGAGGGTTATTCCTAGCACTCACCCAAGCATCCCCCGTCGGAGAGCCAACGGGTCACCTTTGGTACAACTCAGGAATCGCGGCTCCGGTCAGCGCCGCACTCCCAGGGCTACCACTCTGCCAGGGAGGTCAGGAATTTTAACTCACCTGCCTTTGGGCTTACGCCAATGGTCCCCCGCACACCGCACTTCCTCCGGTAGTGCGCACTTTATACTTGCCGGTCTTCCGGCCTGAGTCATACTACTCGGCTTCGCGGTCGGAACGAGTTATCCGGCCAACTAAGTGTCAGGCATGCGTTCAACATGACAAGAGGACGTACAACGATCGGTCCTTAGCTGCCACAGACGGAGTTACTACAAACTTGCAAAACTCCGCCCGGCTTAAGTCCAATTAACCAGGTTCCATCCACGATACCACATATAGACCATCGTGACCCGACATAACCCTATATCGCGCAGGTGACAGGAAATCACCCGACTTCTACCGTTTAAGCATGGCTAAGCTGCTACTCGATCCTAACTCTATAACCAGGTAGTGAGTATCTGGACAAGGATGGAGTCAAAATGCAGCAAAGGCTTCATCACAACTCCTATACTTAATGCATCAATAGAAATAACATATTAAGTAAACTTGCAAAAGTAAAGGGAGGCTTAGAATGCTCCGGGGCTTGCCTTTCACGAACGAGGCTGGCTCGTGACTTGGGCACTCAACTTCTTCTTCTGGCTCCTCGGGTCCGACTTGCTGGACCTCCACCTCCTGGCTGCCTTCCTGGCCTTCGGGATTCGCTTGCAGATCGAAGGAGACAGCCGCGTCCGATGCACCTATTGCATGCTCGGTGAATAAGAAGTGTGCATACAAAAGAATAAATGCTTGCTACCATAAAGGACTCACTGGACACTCATTTACGGAGTACACAGTTATAACAAGTTCTCAAAAGCTAACAAGTTACTCAGCCCAAAACCTAACATGATACTAAAACAGCAAGCAACACAAAACAGTAGCAACTCAGTAAATAAATCATAACTAAAGATATACAGTTCCAACAAACATAAATGAGGACATTCTGGAAAGCTCATAAAATTGTCTACAAATCATCTTTAAACATCACAGCAAGATTCATAACTTAAACCAGTCAATTAAACACAATTCCAGGTTCTGTCCCAGAAAAACAGAGAGCACCTATTTTCTAGAACCCAACTTGGAACAGCTATAACTTTCAAACTACTTGGCCAAATGACCTCAAATTTAAACCACAGCTAGTTCAATAAGTTTACAACAACTTTGATTTAGACAAGTTCCTCATAAAACCAAATTATCATTAAACAAAAGTTAAATTGCTCCCTTGCTGTCCAGAACAGCCTTTAACCCTATAATTAATTATTTGATGACATAACCAAAACACAAACCATGCCAACCACATGGCTTATGAGCACAAGCCTATCACAAGGTTACCAGAACATCAGATGATAACCCTCAAACATATACTTAACAAGGCATTTATTAATTAATTCTAGAAAAGAGCATAATTACAAGATATCAGTCAAGATGCTCAGAAAAATCTACAAAAATTACAGGAACACAAGTAAAGCATCAAAGCATCACCATAAAAATTTCAGAGCAATTGCACATACCAAATTAAAGATATACATTTACCATGTAGCTAGGTGCTTATTTCATAAATTGGAAAACATGACTTGTATATTGCCAAACAACAGATTTCAGATTATTTACACATGAGGAATGCCATAAACAGGTTTACTACCAAAGAAGAGCACCAGCATAAGTACCAATTATTTTATATAATTTAATCAAGGAAACAAGCCACATTTCAATCATACATTACATATCAAAGTTGCATTAATCCAAAAATCATGAAATATTCATCATAGTATTCTAATCTCACCCAGAGGCTACCACAAAATTTTTAGAACAAACTGAGTAGTAAAACAAGAGGTATGAATTTATCCAAGAATAACAAGATTAAATCCTTAATAAATATTTTCCCAGAAAACATGGTTCATTTTATATTTTTATTAAAAACTAGCCATCTCAAGGAATACCACAAAATTGGTTTCACAATTTTTGGATCTCGGAAATAGGAGATATGATTTTTGCAAAAACAGCTCAAACCCTAATTTAAACAAAGGAGAAGGAGAGACTGACAGAGGGGACCCACGAGTCAACGGACCCCACCTGCCAGCGACCCGAAAGCAGAGGCGCGACTTGACCACCGGAGATCTCGTCGACGGCGAGGTCTCGGCGCTGGCCAAGGGCACCATCGTGCTCTCCACTGCATTCCGCATCGAGCGGTACCCAAAACCCTAACTCTACCGGACTCTAGGCACCTCGCCCTCGCGAATGGCGGCACGGTGATGGTGCGCGGCCGACCGCCGGCGTCTCTGGCCGGAGACAGCGGAAGAGGATGCGGACGAGCATCAGCATGACCTATCGGAGCTTTTGGAACAAGAATGAGAAAGAATGGTGGGCTACAGAGCCCTGGCCACGACGCCGGTGGCTATGGCGGAACTCCGGCGAGGCAAGCTCGCGGCGGAGAAGGCAATGTGGGCTCACCGAGGCTCGGCAGTCGCAGCCAACTTGACGACGGTGGAGTGGAGAGGCTTGCGGAGCACTGGATGGAGTTGCTTGACCGGAGACAAGGAGACACGCGCGCGCGAGCTCGCCGAAGCAACGGCGGCGACGCGGAGACGACGACGCACGCGAGAGAGAGGGAACCGGGAGTGGAATGGCGCTGTCCACGCGACCGGGGGCGCCGTGGCGAGCTGAAGGACGCGTCGAGGACTGACGTGCGGGACCAACGGCGACGTACGGACGCCACGGGTCCAGACACGCGGCAACACCGGCGAGCTCCCCCTGTCTGACGGCGGCTCCATTCAGTTCCCAAACCGACTGAAACTCGATTTTGCCCGACGATTAACTCCTAAACCACTCGATGATTTTGCTGGCTAATTGCTCCATGCTGGAGAGCTACATGAGTACTCCAACATTGCTTACTAGATCAAGGCTTGATTCGGCCTAGAATTCAAACTGGAAGATGAACAATACCCCCTCGAGCAAACTGCAGTGATTCCAGACTTAGAAAATTTTCCAAGTGTTGGAAACAGCCCTAAATCTGCCTTGTGGGTCACTTTTGAGCTATTTGTGATCATTTTCATGAGATGGCCATAAAACAGCTTTTGTTCCTTATAAAATTTGCTACAAATTTGCTGTAGGAAGTTTTGACATGCAAACATTTTATGAAACACTTTTTAAAAGCCTAAGAAAAAGAGGTCTTTTGGGCCTATTTGTATAAGTATGACTTAAGTGATTATTTTGGGGAAGTGATCAACATGAACATTGTTCCCAAGGTTAAGTTAAGCATAGAAAAACTAATTACCAAGGCATAGAGCACAAACACAAGCATGGTTCACTCAAACATAAGCATAGGAAGCCCCTTTTAGCAATTTAAATCACATAATTGCATAGAATGACATGGCTCAAGATAGATGATGATCATGATATGCTTTGAATAGATGATGATGCTCATGCTATGCACATGATTGATGCAACCATAACACTGGGGTGTTACATCGACTACTAAGTTCGATCAGGAGAACGTCATCCCTGTGACGGAAGCCAATCTCAAAGATGAGCAGAAGCAAGCTATTGCAAAAGCCATGGAGGATTACAAGCAACAATGTTTGAGATCCTTCAGCATAAACAGGAGTGGTGAGGTGATCTAGAAAGAAGCACTGCCGGCACCTCAGTAGGTTACCTTTGACGCTAATCCTGGTAAACTTTAAGACATGGTTGATGGTGATGTTAACCGTGCATTGATCAACCAAGCTGGTGTGCTGTCCAATACAGTTTTCAATGCCGTGGTTAGAAATTTCAAAGAAGGACAATTGCCGCCGAACTATGTGGGCCCTTCTCATCATCAGCCAGGATCACCGGTGGTCACAGCTCCATCGGCTGTTACAGCCGCTGCGGGTACAGAAACTACCGTTCCTCCAAGCACGTTAGGAGTCACTAATGCGCAATCTACGCCGATGACGACCAATCCATCAACTTCAGATGGGCAGATCAAGCTGGCTACAGATCTGTTGGCATCGGCAATGTCGGGATCGGTCCCTCCTCCTAACTGGTGGGGTTATGGTATGCCCCCAGAGCTGACATTGAAGACACCTAGTACATCCCAGACGGCTGATATGAGAGGCAAGGCTCCTATGGCATCGGTACCTCCAAATATGCCGATGAATCAGACTCCCCAGTATACTACAACTACTACTGCAAGACCTTACACTAGAAATTCTCAAGCTCCAACGTTTCAGGTGCCTAACGTATCGACAGATTCAATGTCGATGCAACAAAGGTTTATGACTCAGTTAGGGTATGTCAATTCAATGTTACCAGACATCGGCAGGGTCTATGCCGATGAATCCTAATAATGGATGGCCTGAGCAGCAAGTCTTTCCACAAATGCCCCAACAGGATCATCAGACTACGGGGTTTCAACAAGGCCAGATCTACTATGGGTTCCAGAATCAGGGGTTGGTCAATCAGCCGATGAATCTTGGCCAGCAGATCGGTGGTCAGCAGTTTGGTGGTCAACAGATCGGTGGTCAGCAGTTTGGTGGTCAGCGGTTTGGTGGTCAACAGATCAGCGGTTAGCATGTTGGTGGCCAGATGATTAACCCAATGTTCCATGCAGACCGCGCACCGCATAGACACGTGGAAGCCTATCAGCAGGTGCCAGATCCGCAACCGCCTCATCGGCAAGATGCCGATGCTTATTGGGCCGATAAGATTGCTGAAGTAATGAGAGATCAATTTGGGATAAAACCCAAAGTCAACACTTACTCTTATCGGACACCGTATCCTCCTGCATATGATTTGATTTCACTTCCAAATCGGTACAAGGTACCAGATTTCACTAAGTTTTCTAGGCAGGATGATACATCAACCATGGAACATGTCAACAGGTTCATCATCCAATGTGGAGAAGCTGCTAATAGGGACGAGTTAAGGGTTCGATTGTTCTCGTCGTCATTGTCTGGATCGGCATTCACCTGGTTTATATCGTTACCTCACAACTCAGTGATTACTTGGGCCGATCTAGAGAAGCAATTCCACAAATACTTCTTTTCTGGAGTCCATGAAAAGAAAATCACCGATTTGGTCAAATTGAAGCAACGCAATGATGAATCGGTTGAAAGTTTTGTCCAGAGAATACGGGAGGTCAAGAACAAATGCTATAGTCTGGTTTTGGACGATCGGCAGCTAGCCGATTTGGCTTTCCAGGGTTTGTTGCCACACATCAGAGACAAGTATGCATATCAAGAGTTCGAAAGCTTAAGTCATTTGGTGCAGAGGATTTCTGATCAAGATATCAGACCTTTTGAGCCCAAGAGAGCATGGAACAAAAATGTATCATTTGTGGATGAAGCAGCAAGCTCAGATTCTGATGAGGAGCCAGTCATCTATTTGGCAGAGTGGGTAAAGAATAAGAAACCGATGTCTTGCCCTTTTGGGCATAAGGAGCCAGAGAAGTTCGCATTTGATATCACTAAAGCCGATAGGATATTTGACTTTCTACTTCAGGAAGGGCAAATCAAGTTGTCACCCAATCATGTAATCCCATCGGCTGAAGAGTTGAAGAAGATGAAATATTGCAAGTGGCACAATGCAACTTCTCACAACACTAATGAGTGCAAAGTTTTTAGGCAACAGTTGCAATCGGCTATCGAATCCGGAAGAATCAAATTTGATAGTTCCAAAGCCCAGAAGCCAATGAAGATTGATCAACACCCTTTTCTGACAAACATGTTGGATGCTAAGGGGAAAACCAAGGTGTTGACATTGGAAGCAGCTGAAAGAAATGCATCGGTGGATCCTCAGCATCAAATTACTGCCGCCGATGCCAAGGGAAAAGGCTTAATCCAAGAGGGATGTAACTCAGGAAGGCCTCCTCGATCCGGTATCGTGATAACTCATAGAAGGCCTCGGGAGACTTGGCAGCAACGTGAGGATCGGTAACGGCGCCAGCAAGGAGACTATCATCGGGAAGAAGAAAGACACCGACAAGAGTGGAATCGGCACAGGGATCACTGGAATTGTCCGTTCTTTATCCATTGTTGGGAGGAAAATATCAAGCTTCCTACTATCAGAGACTGCCCAGAATGCAATGGTTATGATCGGTACGACAGATCAAATCGGCAGTATCAGAACAATAACCACCGGTTTGATGGGCCGATTAGGGGGAGAGAGTCAGTTCATGATCGGCTGGGGGCAGGCTCAGTGTGCATGATAGACTTGGAGATCGTGTTGAATATTTTCCCAGGAACCAGGAGGAGCTTGAGGAGATGGCTAATGCATGGGTTCCCGATTAGTTCATATTTTGCAGGGACGCTAACACTTATCAGATAGAGTCAAGGGAATGTCGTCGTCCATCGGCAAGGCAGTCACCACTTCCCCCATGGTGTCCAGAGGGGTTGACTAAAACACAGAAGAGGAGATTGCAACGTGAAAGACGAGAAGAGTTAAGCAAGGGCGAGAACTCTGGCCAATCTGATCAGCAACAATCAGATCCTAAGGGGAAAGGGCCATCGGCAGATGTTAACATGGTATTTATGTTGCCGATGGAATTCTTGGCGCCATCCAGTGATGACGAGGAGTTGGAGTTTTTCGACCAGATAGCTCAGTTGGCTCTAAATCTGATGATAGCCATCTTTGAAAAGTCTGCCGACAATGAAAGGCAGCATCTTAAAGCCCTGTTCGTCAAAGGGAGAGTTGATGGTCAGCCGATGACCAAGATATTGATTGATGGTGGAGCTGCTATCAACATCATGCCGTATACAGTCTATCGGACGCTTGGAAAAGGAGATCAAGATTTGACCAAGACCGATATGATGCTAAAAGACTTCGAAGGAAACATGTCTCCAGTTAAGGGGGCAATATGCGTTGAGTTGACCATCGACAGCAAAACCTTGCCGACAACCTTCTTCATGATCAGTGGAAAAGGTGCCTATAATCTACTGCTAGGGAGAGATTGGATTCATGCCAATTGTTGCATTCCATCAACAATGCACCAATGCTTGGTCTAGTGGGTAGGTGACAAGATCGAAATTGTCCCGGGAGATTCCTCCTATGTTATTGCATCGGCAGAGGCAGACACCTATGAAAGAACTAGGTGTATCTCATGAGAGATTTGGGAGAACGATTTCCTCAAAGTCGCCGATTATGAAATTCCACCGATCCAAGCAGTCGGTTCTGATGAGGAGTTTTAATGGATAGGTTCGCCGATGATGGAAAATTAGGCCAGGGATTCACATCGGCCGATGATTTAGTAGAAGTAGATATAGGTAGTGGTGATAAACCTAGGCCTACTTTTATTAGTGCTAAATTAGATCCTGAGAGTAAGCGACAATTGACTAGTTTGTTAAAGGAATATAAAGATTGCTTTGCTTGGGATTATACTGAGATGCCTGGTTTAGACCGATCAATTGTTGAACATCGGTTGCCTATCAAGTCTGGATTTTGGCCACATCAGTAGCCAGCTCGCCGATGTAATCCTAATATCATTCCTAATATTAAGGCCGAAATAACTAAGCTTATTGAAGCTAAATTTATTCGGCAATGTTGGTATGCCGAATGGATTTCCAAATTGTTCCAGTTTACAAGAAAAATGGGAAGCTTTGGATTTGCATTGATTTCAGGAATCTCAATAAAGCTACGCCGATGGATGGCTACCCAATGCCGGTTGCCGATCTGCTAGTTGATGCTGCGGCTGGGCATCGGATCATCAGTTTTATGGATGGCAATGCAGGGTACAATCAAATATTCATGGCTGAAGAAGATATTCCGAAGACAGCATTTAGGTGTGCTGGTCATGTTACGTTGTTTGAATGGATAGTCATGACCTTTGGCTTGAAAAATGCTGGTGCTACTTATCAGAGGGCTATGAATTTTATATTTCATGAGTTCATCGGTAAGCTGGTGGAAATTTATATTGATGATGTGGTAGTTAAGTCTGGAGACTTTACAAAGCATATTGCCGATTTGCGAAAGGTGTTAGAATGCACAAGGAAGCATGGTTTAAAGATGAATCCCAATAAATGTGCATTTGGTGTGTCGGCAGGACAATTCCTTGGTTTCCTGGTGCACCAAAGGGGGATTGAAATTTGTCAGAGATCCACTGATGCTATCAACAAAATAGTTGCTCCTACCAACAAGACTGAGCTCCAATCCTTGATCGGCAAGGTAAATTTTATCAGGAGGTTTATATCTAATTTGTCTGGTAAAATTCGTGCTTTCAGTCCTTTACTTAAGTTGAAGGCCGATCAAGAATTCGTTTGGGCAACAGTTGGCCCTAGAAGAAATCAAGAGTAATTTGGTGAATCCTCCAGTTCTGATTCCACCTCAGCAAGGAAAGCCCTTCAGATTATATCTATCTACCGATGGGATGGTCATCGGTTCAGCTTTGATTCAAGAATTTGAAGGGAAGGAGCGTGTAATTTATTATTTAAGCAGAAGGTTGATTGATGCTGAGACCAGGTATTCGGCTATTGAAAAGTTGTGTTTGTGCCTATATTTCTCATGTACTAAATTGCGGCATTATTTATTATCGGCCGAATGTACTGTCATTTGCAAAGATGATGTCGTCCGATATATGCTATCTATGCCGATCATGAGTGGTAGAATCGGTAAGTGCATTTTGGCACTGTCGGAATTCGATCTGCGTTACGAATCGGCTAAAGCGGTTAAGGTGCAGTGGAAACTTTGGAAATTGTACCTTGGACACTCTTCTTTAATGGATCCACATGTGATCGAGGGGCAGGAATCGGCATAGTGCTAATTTCCCCTCGGGGAAGAAAGTATGAGTTCTCCTTGTCGATTGTTGCTACATCAACAAATAATCAAGCCAAATATCAAGCTTTGATAAAAGGGTTGGAATTATTAAGAGAAATTCATGCTGATGCTGTTGAAGTCTTCGGAGATTCTATGCTGGTTATAAATCAATTGGCTGGAAGCTATGAATGCCGCAGCGAAGTCTTGATAACTTATCACGAAAGGGGTATGCAGCTATTAAAGGAATTCAAGGATTTCCGATTAGAGCATATTCCTCGATTGCATAATGAGGAGGCCAATCGGTTGGCTTAGCATGCCTCAGTATACCAGCCCATGTTAAATACGATATCAGCAATTGGTGCCGATGATTGGAGGAAAGAAATCACTGATTATTTGAAGGATCCATTCAAGAAAGTTGAGAGACGTATTCGGTTTCAAGCCACCAAGTATGTGCTCCTCGAAGATGAGTTATATTATCGAACAATTGATGGAGTTCTTCTCAAATGCCTAGGTGATGATGAGGCTAAAAGTTTAATGGGAGAAATCCATGAAGGAGTATGTGGAGCACATCAGTCGGCTTTTAAGATGAAGTGGATGATTAGGAGGAATGTGTATTATTGGCCGACCATACTTGAAGATTGTTTTAAATATTTCAAGGGGTGTCAAGGATGTCAGAAATTTGGCAAAGTTCAAAGAGCACCCGCATCGGCCATGAATCCTATCATCAAACCTTGGCCGTTCCAAGGATGGGCTATTGACTTGATTGGCCTGATTTATCCGCCATCTAGCAAAGGACATAAGTTTATCTTGGTTGCCACTGATTATTTCACCAAATGGGTTGAAGCTATTCCTTTAAAGAAAGTTACATCGGCCAATATGATCGATTTTATGAAAGAGCACATTATTTACCGATTTGGAATTCCTCAAACGATTACTACCGATCAGGGAACTATGTTCACATCAGGGGAGTTTGATGAATTTGCAATCGGTATGGGAATTAAAGTGTTAAACTCTTCTCCTTATTATGCTCAAGCTAATGGGCAGGCCGAGGCATCTAACAAAGGAATTATCAAGCTTATTAAACGAAAGATTGAAGAAAATCCTAGGAGGTGGCATACATTGTTAAATGAAGCTTTATGGTCATATCAGATGGCTTGTCATGGGTCGACCAAAGTTTCACCTTATCAATTGGTGTATGGACATGATGCAGTGTTACCTTGGGAAATTAAGACTGGGTCTAGGTGACTATCTTTTCAAGATCAATTGGCTGTCGATGATTATGCTACTTTGATGATAGATGAGTTGGATGATCTAGCAGAGCATCGGCTAAGGGCTTTGATGAGTATAGAAGAGAATAAGAATAGAGTTGTCAGATGGTATGATAAGAAGGTAAAAGCTAAGGAGTTTGCCGATGGAGACTTAGTATGGAAGCTAATTTTACCGATTGGGACTAAAAGTTCAAAATTTGGGAAGTGGTCTCCCAATTGGGAGGGTCCCTATCGGATAAATCGATCGGCTCCTGGTAATGCCTATATTTTAGAAACTCTCGAAGGAGTTGAATTTCCCAGAGCATTAAATGGCAAATATCTAAAGAAGTATTACCCAAGCATATGGGTCGATGCATAAAAGTTTAAGTGCCGATAACATTCCTATTGGCTGGATCAAAATGTATCTGGGGACGGACTTAATGTTCTAAAAGGATGCCGATAACAATCCTATCGTCTAGACCAAAATATTAGGAGTATTCAAAAGAATAGAGTAAATACGCCGCCGATGAAGAATTCAGATGTTCAACAAAGCCTGGATCGTCGATATGGCGCGCAGACGTATCTGATTGGCTTCTTCTATCTCCTTTATGTCGTCATCGGCAGAGCCCTCCACTGGCTTCAGCTTCTTCTTCATCTGTAGTGCTTTGCGGGCTTGGACATTTCCCTCTTGTTCAAGAATCTTGATCGTCTCAGGCAGCTGACTTTCTTCTTGTTGAGCCTGGGACAAGGCTTCTTCTACCTGCTTGAGTTCTGTCAACAGAGCCTCTCTCTTTGCCGATAAGTCGGAGATCTTGTGCTTCAATGCATCTCCCGAAGACTTTAAGGTGCCAATGTTCTTATTCTTTTCATCGACAAGGAGCTTCACTTTTATCATCTCTTCAGAGAGCTGGGCATGAGTGGCCCTATCGGCAAGATGTTGGGCGGCCTTTTGATATTGAAGCTGCTGACTTTCTAAGTAAGTGGCCTTGAAGAGGATCTCCTCGGCATCGGTAGGAATCTAGCCTCTGAGGGTTTTGAATAAGGCCTTGGCCAGATCAGAGTCATCGACCAATTTGGCTGTATCTTGATGGAGGAGGGCTGATAATTCTTCTAACATTGCCCTGATTTCTGCTGATGTGATTCCAACTGTTCGAGAAGAGCTTGCCTCTTCGCCTTTATCTTCAGAGATGTCGATGGCAAAGGAGAACAAACTGTCAGGAGAGTCCTATTCCTGAAAAGGAAATGAAATAAGTTATTCTATGGTTAAGTGTTGATAAATGATATAGATAGAGATTGGATAACTTACTTGTTTCAGGACAATCTCTCGCCTCTGACTAGATGATGCCGATGGAACCACGGGATGATCGGCTGGGGTTGCCGATGGGACTATGTCAGCTGAAAGATTAACAGAAGTAATTATAAGATGGGAAAAGTAGGTTCATCGGCGATGGCTTCATAGAAAGTATGTTACCTTGAGGGGGAGCAGTACTTGTTTGGATGGAGGAAACTACCGATGCTATGACTGAACTTGCTGGATCGGCAGTTTGCTCGTGCACATCGGCCGATGTGTCTTCTGGCTCAGGTTCTTCTGGCTGGGGTTCTTTTGCGTATGGTTCTTCTTGTGGCTGAGGGGAAGGTATCTATTGTGTCTGAGCTTCTGGGGAAGAAGGAGAAGATTCCACCAGGATCGGCGATCTTGGAGGGGGAGAAGGCACTGCTATTCTTTGGCGCTTTGCCTGGGTTCTGGTACTCCTGGAGCTTTTCCTCTTTGGTTGACTGGACTGGGGGGCATCGGCACTTGTGCTTCTGGTCCTTGCCGATGCGCCGGTATACTGATACAACAATGAAAATTCGTGAGTGCAAGTATAACAGGTGTAAGAATGGAATCAGTATGGATGAAAGAGTTTGAAAATGTACCTTGAAGGCCTGTGCTAAAGTAGAGGCAGCTACCGATGGGGATGCCTTCGTCCGCTTGGTGGTAACTTTCTTGAGACGCACACCTCAATGCATTATGGCAGCCAAGGTGGGAGCATTGTTGCCGATCGAAGAGATTGGACCTGATGGAAAAAGTTCGATCGGCTTGCCACTCCTGCTGACCGATGGGGGTATATCGTCAACCTGTAATATGACGCAGAAAGTGAGTTACCGATGGACATAGAAAAGAGAAGATTGAAACATTGGTGTAAAAATACTTACAGTGTTGTTAGGGACTTTGTATTGAGGATCAATCATGCCACGGTATGTAAGAGCCGATCTGCAGAACAGGTGCTCTTTCCATTCTTCCCACCATTGTTTATATGCCTGAGTGATGAAGAGAGCTGGAACCCAAGCCGATAGATCAACATTTGTATCGGCATTCGGTGGGAGTTGGAGTACTCTAATCCACTCAAGATAGTTGGTGATGGTCTCCCTTGGCTTTATCACATCGGCGTAGTAGAGTGCAATCGGCAGTTGACCAAAAGCTAGTTGACGAGCTAGTGCCGATGGGTTGTAGAATTTGTAAGACTGGACAGAAGCTTTTCCACCACCGAAGAAGTTCACCGGTACGGCTCTTGGGGTGATGATTGCCATCATCACATCATGATCCTTGTTGAGAGCATCATTGAACAGATGGAAGACCAAAGGAAATCTGGTGTCTGGATCTTCGTAAGGCATCCATGCTCGCTGATCTCTAGTCAGACCCTCGTACAAAGTCTGAAAGAATCGGCTGACCTAGTCTGCGTTACCACCTGTGCTAGGCAAAACTATCATAGCCTCACCAAAGTTCAGAGGAGGACAAGTTGCCGATTCTTCTTCATCCAGTTCATAATTCTCGGCTATGTCCCTGGGGAAGCGTTGTGCGAAGAGGTCGAACTCAAGACGCTTGTGAATATGGAGGCTAAGCCACATGTTGATGAACCACCAGGGGCCCCCTAAATTGCCGATGGGTTGGCCGCGAGCATGAGTTTCTTGGTTACTTGGTGAAGAAGGTGGTAAGCTGAACCGAGCAAGTATCGGCCGAGAGGAAATTGGCCACCATTAGCTAATCTTTCTGCTGCTGCTAAGTAGACAGAAGTTGGTCCTCCTGATCGACCACAAAACACAAATTTGTCCAACCACATGTTCAGGAAGGTGGTCTGTTCCTTTATGTTGACAGGGCCTGTTCGTTGGTATTTCTGGATGTACCCTGACCAACCGCCGATGGAACGAGTTTCTACCTTAGCATTGGGTTTGGTGTCAAAAAAGTGGGTGCTATCGGTAGAAGATACATCTAAGCCGGTGAGCATAACCACATCGGCAAGAGTGGGGGAAGCAGGACCATGGCCAAACATGAAAGCATTGAGTGTGTCTGACCAGAAGTACGATGCAGCAATCAACAATGATTCGTTCCTATTCATATCAGCAAAGGACAACCTGATGCATTGATCCAATTTTCGTTCACCCCACTAAACCTCATTTGAGTTACTGACTCTCATAAACCAATCCTTCCATCCCTTGGTAGGATTGGGCCAAGAACGGAAAGCATCCTTCCATAGATCTAAAGAAAAATTCTCAGCCCTAAAGGGGATTCTGTTGGTCTCTGCGTTGATCAGATCGGTGGGATCTGGGTTCCCTAGCGGACCGAGACATTGGAGGTGTGGTTGATCGGTAGGGATGATGATTCTATTGGACAGATCCTAGAGGTTTTGGGGAAAAGCAACAGAAAGAAAGAAAGAAAAAGCATTCAGTAAGATGAACTGCGGATGAACAGGAGTGCGGTGAAAATACAGGAGGGAAGTGGGACTGACCTCAGGCACGGTGAAGTTGACGGCCATTTTCTCGCAGGGAAGAATATCGAAGACTCGAGGGTTGTTGGAGGAAGTTCTTGTTGGAGTTCCTGGAGCTATCAAACAATGCCGCTGCCAGAGAAGCAGAATTGGGGTTGTGGAAATGATACGATGGAGAAGGAGTACCCGAGAAGGAAGTATTTATAGGACAGAACGGGCAGGGGCGGATCTGACTTATCTCTTTGCCACATCTGTGAAACTCGAGGGTGCTCGGGTAGATATGGTAACTGTTCGCACGGTAATCAAGGGATTGTGCAGGTGATTTGACAGGAAGCGGTCATGATCTGGAGATATTTCACTGTGTGGGATTTCCTGCTCGGTCCATCGGCAGCTTCTTCCAACGGTAATATTGTCGATGGGCGAATAAAGTGGAGATGTCCAGTTTGGGAGGTTGAGGAATTCGAGGAATCTGCGAAAGAATCGGGCCAGAGTTGTTTGGCTTTAAAAGTCGGTTACCAAATTGGGAGGGTTAATTGCAGAAAGGCATCATTAATGCAGAGAATTTCGGAGCATTAAGGATTTCATACTCCGAAACTGGGGGGCATGTGTTGACACCGTTTTTGGACGCGTATCTAGAATCGGTAGAGTGTAGATCGGCAAGATAAGGCAACAGTAACTGGTCTACAGGGGAGTTGCCGATGAGGAAGATGGCCGATGAAGGAACGGTTGAGTATGGCTAAGTCAAGGAGTGGTGGCGCGTTCCTAACCGATGGCCAGCATCAATGGTTGCCGATGGCTCCGCGGGATTTGCCGATTGATCCATGGTGGTGTCCTGGTCGATTACGAAGGGATAGTTTTGTGTTTTCCTTAGTTATTTAAATCGTTTTGTATACGGATTCTGTTTAATTTGGAATTCGAGTCCTAGTTGTGTCTGATTGTAGCTCTTTGAGCAGGGTATAAATGTAGACCCCAGGGCCTTGTAATAAGAATCTATCAATCAATCAAACACAAGTTATTACTCATATTCCAGCATCTACTTTTTCGACTACTTCGTCATATTTTCCTTTTTCATTATGAGTTCTTAGGAGTCCGTCGACTTAAGCTCGGCGTATTCTCGAGTTCCGCGTGAATACCTCTTGGCCGTGGCATCTGGGCGCATCGCTGTTGTCGGGACCAAAGTATTCGAGTTATCACCTTTGCCGATAGTAAGGTCAAATTGGCTGGCACGCCTTAACGTTTAAATCGGGTATTAGCCCTTTGTGTTTGCAGATCAGCTTTAGCATCAACACCCGATAATACTGTAAGCATTTTAACTGATGCTTCAATCTTATTATTTTTTTTGCTTTTATCGGCAACTTACTTCCTCTATTTTACACAGGTTGACAATACACCACCATCGGTCAGCAGAAGTGGTAGGCCGATTGAACTCCTTCCATCGGGGCCAATTTCTTTGATCGGTAACAATGCTCCAAGTCTGGCGGCCTTAATGCATCGGGGCGCGCGTTTCAAGAAAATCACCACCAAGCGGACCAAGACATCCCCATCGGTCGCTGCTGCTACTCTGGCGCAAGTTTTCAAGGTAAAAAGGTTTTTCTTCTTCAATTTACACCGATCCCATTCCATACTTATATAGCTTTTTTAGGATACATCGGCAGGCATGGGCACCTCATCGGTAACTTTCTTAACCATCATTCCATTAATATTCTATTACACTTGCACTTATAAAGCCTTTATTGTTGCATCAGCAAACTGGCAAATCGGCAAAGACCAGAAGTACGACTGTCGATGCCCCCCAGTCCAGCCAACCAAAGAGAAAGGGTCCCAAGAGTACCAAGTCACAAGTGAAGCGTCAGAGAACAGCAACGCCTCCCCCTCCTCCAAGGTCACCTATCCCGGTAGAATCATTCCCCTCTTCTCCAGAAGCTCAGACACAACAAGCACCGTCTCCCCCTCAACCGCAAGAAGAACCCCAGCTAGAAGAACTTCAGCCAGAAGAAATATCGGCTGATGTACACGAGCAGACCACCGATCTAGCAAGCTTAATCATAGCATCGGTAGTTTATTCGATTCAGACAAGTACTGCACCCCCTCAAGTTAATGTACTCTCTATGAAATTACTGCCGATGGACCTATTTTTGCACTTTATAATTACCTCTGTCAATCTTTCAGCTGACATAGTCTCATCGGCAACTCCAGCCGATCAACCTATGGTACCATCGGCCTCAACTAGCCAAAGGCGAGAGATAGGTCTGAAACAAGTAAGTTATTTGATCATTACTCTTCACTTTACTAATATTTCATGATCAAATAACTCATCTCCTTTTCTCTTTTAGGAACAAGATTCTCCCGACAGCCTGTTCTCCTTCGCCATCGAAATCTCCGATGATGAAGGTGAGGAGGCGAGTTCTTCTCAAGCAATTGGGATCTCATCGGCAGAAATCAGAGCAAAGCTGGAGGATCTGCTGGCCCTGCTTCACCAGGATACAGCCCAACTGGTTGATGACTCCGATCCAGCCAAGGCTCTATTTAAAGCTCTTAGGGGCCAGATCCCTGCCGATGGTGAGGAGATCCTCTTCAAGGCCGCACACTTGGAGAGTCGACAGCTTTAGTACCAAAAGGCAACTCAGCGCCTTGCCGATAGAGTTGCTCATGCCCAACTTTCAGAGGAGGTAATGAAAGTAAAGCTCCTTGCCGATGAAAAACACAAGAGCATCGGCATTCTGAAATCCTCCGGAGATGTTGTGAAACAAAAGATCTCCGTCCTATCGGCAAAAAGGGAAGCCCTGTTAGCAGAGCTTAAACAAGTAGAAGAAGCTCTGTCCCAAGCTCAACAAGAAGAGAGCCAACTGCCCGAGACGATCAAGATCCTTGAACAAGAGCGAAACATCCATGCTCGCAAGGCACTGCAGATGAAGAAGAAATTGAAGCCAGTGGAAGGCTCTGCCGATGAAGACATAAGGAGATAGAAGAAGCCGATCAAACTCGTCTACACGCTATATCGGCGATCCAAGCTCTGCTAAACGTATGAACTCTTCATCGGCGGTGTGTTTTGCCTTCTCTTTTGAAAACTCCTGATTATTTTGGTCTAGCCGATAGGACTGTTATCGGCACCCCTTTTTAAAATATTGAGTCCGGCCCCAGATGCACTTTAATCTAGCCGATAGGAATGTTATCGGCACTTAAACTTTCATGCGTCAATCCATATGCAAGGATAATATTTCTTTAAGTATTTGCCATTCAATGCCCTGGGAAATTCAACTCCTTTGAGAGTTTCTAAAATATAGGCATTGCCAGGAGCAGACCGATTTATCCGATAGGGACCCTCCCACTTGGGAGACCACTTCCCAAATTTTAAACTTTTAGTCCCGATCGATAAGATTAGTTTCCATACTAAGTCTCCATTGGTAAACTCCTTAGTCTTTACCCTCTTATCATACCATCTGGCAACTCTCTTTTTATTTTCTTCTATACTCATCAAAGTCTTCAACCGATGTCCTGCTAAATCATCCAACTCGTCTTTCATCAAAGTAGCATAGTCATCGGCAGTCAATTGATCTTGAAAAGATAGTCGCCTAGATCCAGTCTTAATTTCCCAAGGTAGTACCGCATCATGTCCATACACCAATTGATAAGGTGAAACTTTGGTCGACCCATGACAAGCCATCCGATATGACCATAAAGCTTCATTCAACAATGTATGCCACCTCCTAGGATTTTCCTCAATCTTTCGTTTAATAAGTTTGATAATTCCTTTGTTAGACGCCTCGGCCTGCCCATTAGCTTGAGCATAATAAGGAAAAGAATTCAACACTTTAATTCCCATACCGATTGCAAATTCATCAAACTCGCCCGATGTAAACATAGTACCCTGATCAGTAGTCATCGTTTGAGGAATACCAAATTGGTAAATAATATGCTCCTTTACAAAATCAATCATATTGGCCGATGTGACTTTCTTCAAAGGAATAGCTTCAACCCACTTAGTGAAATAATCAGTAGCAACCAAGATGAACTTGTGCCCTTTGCTAGAAGGTGGATAAATCTGGCCGATCAAATCAATAGCCCATCCCCGGAACGGCCAAGGTTTAATAATGGGATTCATAGCCGATGCGGGCGCCCTTTGGATATTACCAAATTTCTGACATCCTTGACACCCTTTGAAATACTTAAAACAATCTTCAAGTATAGTTGGCCAATAATACCCATTTCTTCTAATCATCTATTTCATCTTAAAAGCCGACTGATGTGCTCCACACACTCCTTCATGGACTTCTCCCATCAAACTTTTAGCTTCATCCTCACCTAAGCACTTGAGAAGAACTCCATCGATCGTTCGATAATATAATTCATCTTCGAGGAGCCCATACTTGGTAGCTTGAAACCGGACACGCCTCTCAACCTTCTTAGATGGATTCCTTAAATAATCAATGATTTCTTTTCTCCAATCATCTTTATTGATTACCGATAACGTGTTCAATATGGGTTGATACCCCGAGGCATGCTGAGCCAACCGGTTAGCCTCCTCATTATGTAACCGAGGAATATGCTCTAATTGGAAATCCTTGAATTCCTTTAATAGTCGCATACTCTTTTCATAATAGGCTATCAAGATCTCGCTTCGGCATTCATAGCTTCCAGCCAATTGATTTATAACCAGCATAGAATCCCCGAAGACTTCAACAGCATCAGCATGAACTTCTCTTAACAATTCCAACCCCTTGATCAAAGCTTGATACTCGGCTTGATTATTCGTTGACGTGGCAACAATCGGCAAAGAGAACTCATACTTCATTCCCTGAGGGGAAATTAACACTATGCCGATTCCTGCCCCCGGTCACACGTGGATCCATCAAAGAAGAGCGTCCAAGGAACAATTTCCAATGTTTCCACTTCGCCGCGATGTTGAGTCACAAAATCGGCCATAATCTGCCCTTTAACCGCTTTAGCCGATTCGTAACGTAGATCAAATTCCGACAGCGCCAAAATCCACTTACTGATTCTACCACTCATAATCGGCATAGATAGCATATATCGGACCACATCATCTTTGCATATAACAGTGCATTCGGCCGATAGCAAATAGTGCCTCAACTTAGTGAGAGAAAAATATAGGCATAAACATAATTTTTCAATGGCCAAATACCTGGTCTCAACACCAATTAATCTTCTACTTAAATAATAAATCACACGCTCCTTCCCTTCAAATTTTTGAATCAAAGCCGAACCGATGACCATCCCATCGGTAGACAAATATAATCTGAAGGGCTTTCCTTGCTGAGGTGGAATCAAGACTGGAGGATTTGTCAAATAATTCTTGATTTCATCTAGGGCCAACTGCTGCTCTTCTCCCCATATAAATTCCTGATCGGCTTTCAATTTAAGTAAAGGACTAAAAGCACGAATTTTACCAGATAAATTGGAAATAAACTGCCTGATAAAATTTATTTTGCCGATCAGAGATTGGAGTTCAGTCTTGTTGGTAGGAGCAATTATTTTGTTAATAGCATCAATAGATCGTCTACTAATTTCAATTCCTCTCTTATGCACCATGAAACCAAGAAATTGCCCTACCGATACACCAAACGCACATTTATTAGGATTCATCTTCAAACCATGTTTTCTTGTGCACTCCAACACTTTTCGCATATCGGCAAGATGCTTTGTAAAATTCTCAGACTTAACCACCACATCATCAATGTAAATTTCTACCATATTGCCGATGAATTCATGAAAGATAAAATTCATAGTCCTTTGATAGGTAGCACCAGCATTTTTCAAACCAAAGGTCATCACTATCCACTCAAATAGCCCAACATGACTAGGACACCTAAATGCAGTCTTTGGAATATCTTCTTCAGCCATGAATATTTGATTATATCCTGCATTGCCATCCATAAATCTTATGATCCGATGCCCAGCCGCAGCATCAACTAGTAAATTGGCAACCGACATCGGGTAACCATCCATCGGCGTAGCTTTATTAAGGTTCCTGAAATCAATGCAAACTCGAAGCTTCCCATTTTTCTTGTAAACTGGAACAACATTGGAAATCCACTTGGCATATCGACACTGCCGAATAAATTTTGCTTCGATAAGTTTGGTTATTTCGGCCTTAATATCAGGAAGAATATTAGGATTACATCGGCGAGCTGGCTGCTGATGTGGCCGAAATCCAGATTTGATAGGTAACTGATGTTCAACAATCGATCGGTCTAAACCAGGCATCTCAGTATAATCCCAAGCAAAGCAATCTTTATATTCCTTTAACAAATCGGTTAACTGTTGCTTACACTCAGAATTTAACTTAGTGCTAATAAAAGTAGGTCTAGGCTTATCTCCATTACCTATATCTACCTCTACTAAATCATCAGCCGATGTAAACCCCTGGCCTAATTTTCCATCATCGGCAAACCTATCCATTAAAACTCCTCATCAGAACCGACTGCTTGGATCGGTGGAATCTCATAATCAGCAACTTTGAAAAAATCCTTTTCCCAAATCTCTCCCAAGATACACCTGGTCCTTTCGTAAGTGTCTGCCTCTGCCGATACGATGACATAAGAAGAATCTCCCGGGACAATCTCAATTTTGTCACCTACCCACTGAACCAAACATTGGTGCATTGTTGATGGAATACAACAATTGGCATGGATCCAATCTCTCCCTAGCAGCAGATTATAAGCACCCTTTCCACTGATTACAAAGAAAGTTGTCGGCAAAGTCTTACTGCCGATGGTCAACTCCATGCATATTGCCCCCTTAACTGGAGACACATTTCCTTCAAAGTCTTTTAGCATCATATCGGTCTTGGTCAAATCTTGATCTCCTTTCCCAAGCTTCCGATAGACTGCATACGGCATAATATTGATGGCAGCCCCACCATCAATAAGTATCTTGGTCATCGGCTGCCCATCAACTTTTCCTTTGACAAACAGAGCTTTAAGATGCTACCTTTCATTGTCGGCAGGCTTTTCAAAGATAGCCGTCATCAGATGAAAAATCCAGATCCTCATCATCACTAGATGGTGCAAGGAACTCCATCGACAACGTAAATACCATGTTAACGCTTGCCGATGGTCCTTTTCTTTTTGGATCCGGCTGCTGCTGATCTCCAGATTTGCCAGAATTCTCTCCCTTGATCAAATTTTCTCGTCTTTCGCGTTGCACCCTCCTTTTCTGTGTCCTAGTCAACCCCTCTAGACACCACGGAGGAAGTTGTAGCTGCCTTGCTGATGGGCGACGAGTTTCTCTTGACTCCATACAATAGGTGTTAGCATCCCTGCAAAATACGAATTCATCGGGAACTCGTGCATTGGCCATCTCCTCAAGTTCTTCTTTGTTCCTGGGAAAATACTCGACACGATCACCAAGCCTATCGTGCACACTCAGTCTGCCCCCCAGTCGGTCATGAACTGAAGCTCTTCCCCTAATCGGCCCATTAAATCGCCGATCATCATTTTGATAGTGTCGATCATGTCTGTTATACCGATCATAACCATTGCACTCAGGACAATCTCTAACAGTAGGCAATTTAATATTTTGCTCCCAGCAATGGATAAAGAATGGGCAGTTCCAGTGGTCCTTGTGCCGATTCCACTCCTGCCGGCGCCTTTCTTCTTCCCAATGATAATTCTCCTGTTGGCGCCGATACCGATCTTATTGTTGCTGCCAAGTTTCTCGATGCCTTCTATGAGTTATCACAATACCAGATCGGGGAGGTCTTCCTGAGCTGGTTCCTTCCTGGATCAAACCCTTTCGTTTAGCATCGGCAGCAGTAATCTGATGCTGAGGATCCACCGATGTACTTTTCTCAGCTGCTTCTAACGTCAAGACCTTGGTTTTTCCCTTAGCATCTAGCATATTTGTTGGGAAAGGATGTTGATCGATTTTCATCGGCTTCTGAGCTTTAGAACTATCAAACTTGATCCTCCTAGATTCTATAGCCGATTGTAGCTGTTGCCTGAAAACCTTGCACTCGTCTGTGCCATGAGATGTTGCATTGTGGCACTTGCAATATTTCATCTTTTTTAATTCCTCAGCCGATGGAATTACATGATTGGGCGACAATTTGATCTGCCCTTCCTGAAGTAGAAAGTCAAATATTCTATCGGCCTTGGTAATATCAAATGCAAACTTCTCTGGCTCCTTATGCCCAAAAGGGCAAGACATCGGCTTCTTATTCTTCACCCATTCTACCAAGCCGATGACTGGTTCCTCATCAGAATCTGAGCTTGCTGCCTCATCAACAAATGACACCTTTTTATTCCATGCTCTCTTGGGCTCAAAGGGTTTGATATCTTGGTCGGAAATCCTCTGCACCACGTGACTCAGACTTTCGAACTCTTGAGAAGCATACTTGTCTTTGATGTGCGGCAACAATCCCTGGAAAGCCAAATTGGCTAGTTGCCGATCATCCAAGATCAAACTATAGCATTTATTCTTAACCTCCCGCAACCTCTGCACAAAGCTTTCAACCGATTTATCATTGCGTTGTTTCAATCTGACCAAATCGGTGATCTTTTTCTCATGGACTCCAGAAAAGAAGTATTTGTGGAATTGCTTCTCCAGATCTGCCCAAGTAATTACTGAGTTGGGAGGTAACGATATAAACCAAGTAAAAGCCGATCCAGACAAAGATGACGAGAACAAACGAACCCTTAACTCGTCTCTGTTAGCAGCTTCGCCACATTGAATGATGAACCTATTGACATGTTCCATAGTTGATGTATCATCCTGTCCAGAAAACTTAGTGAAATCTGGTACCATGTACCGATTTGGAAGTGGGATTAAATCATATGCAGGAGGATATGGTGTCTGATAAGAGTAAGTGTTGACTTCGGGTTTTATCCCAAATTGGTCTCTCATCACTTCAGCTATCTTATCGGCCCAATAAGCATCGGCATCTTGCCGATGAGGCGGTTGTGGATCTGGCACCTACTGATATACTTCCACTTGTCTCTGAGGTGCACGATCTACATGGAACATTGGGTTAACCATCTGACCACCAATCTGCTGACCAACATTCATCGGCTAGTTAATCAACCCTTGATTCTGAAACCCAGGTTGGATTTGTACTTGTTGAAACCCTAGAGCCTGATGATTCTGCTGAGGCATCTGTGGAAAAACTGGCTGTCCTGTCCATCCACTATTAGCATTCATCGGCATAAACCCTGCCGATGGCTGAAAATTGGGCATCATCATTGAATTGACATACCCTGGCTGAGTCATAAACCTCTGCTGCGTCGGCATTGAATCTGCCGATGCGTTAGGCATTTGGAACGTTGGGGCTTGAGAATTCCAAGTGTAAGGTCTTGCAGTAGTAGGTGTAGTATACTGAGGACTCTGATTCATCGGCAGATTTGGTGGTGCGGATGCCATAGGAGCCTTGCCTGTCATGTCAACCGTTTGAGATATTCCAGGAGTCTTCAACATCATCTCTGGGGGCATGCCATAACCCCACCAGTTGGGAGGAATAGATCCCGACATTGCCGATGTCAATAGATCTGTTGCAAGCTTGATTTGCCCGTCTGATGTTGATGGATTGGCCATCATTGATGTAGATTGCACATCGGTGACCCCTAATGTGCTTGGAGGAGAACTTCTACACCCGCAGCGGCCGTTGTAGCCGATAGAGCCGTGACCACTGGTGACCCTGGCTGATGATGGGCAAGACCCACATAATTCGGTGGTAATTGACCTTCCTTGAAAGTTCTGGCCACCGCATTGAAAACCATGTCGGACAGCACACCTGCTTGATTGATCAAGGCACGGTTAATAGCACTGTCAACCATATCTTGAAGTCTTCTAGGATTGGCTTCAAAAGTAACCTACTGAGGTGCCGGCAATGCTTCCTTTTGGATCACCTCGCTGCTCCTATTGATATTGAAGGATTTCAAGCATTGCTGCTTGTAGTCCTCCATAGCTTTTGCAATAGCTTGCTTCTGCTCATCTCTGAGATTGGCTTCCGTTACGGGGATGACGTTCTCCAAGTCGAACTCGGTATTCGCCATGTTGATCTTTGTGGGGGTATAAACCCCCATACCCTTACGGCTAGACTTCAGCCAGGAAGCTTGGCCCACTACGAGACGAGTTCAAGGCTTGATCCGACAGCCCGAGTTTCACGCAAGGAAACAAGACGTGGAGATCAAGCAGGATTCTAGTCGGTTAGAATAGGAATTGATATCAAATTATCCATGGCAATTGTAACCGACTAGGACTAGTTTCCAGATCTGCAACCCTGCCCTCCAGACTATATAAGGAGGGGCAAGGGACCCCCCTAGAGGACATCGCATCATATTCTCTCAGCGCAAATCAATACAACCAGACGCAGGACGTAGGTATTACGCCAACTCGGCGGCCGAACCTGGATAAAAAGCTTGTCCGTGTCTTGCGTCACCATCGAGTTCGTAGTTTGCGCACCGTCTACCGATAAACTACTACCGTGGGTACACCCCAAGGTAGACTGCCGACTAGCTTTCGTCGACAGTGGCGCGCCAGGTAGGGGGTGTGCGTGCAACTTTTCCGGCGAACAAGATGGTCACAATCCCAGCTTCCGCGACCGTGCCCGAAGGCCTCACGTTCACCGTCGGCCAGATCACGTGGACGACGTGCAGCGGCGGTTTCGCGACCACGGTTCCGAAAGAGATCCAGATCCAATCTGAGATCACGCCGTCTCCGACCACACGCATGACGGCACCAAGCTCCCGACCACCGTTCCCGCTCTACAAGGGAAAGGAGATCGACTGCTCGGACCTCCTCCAAGCGCTCGATCGCGCTGACTCCAAGCTACTCGAAGTCTCCCAACTAATAGATGGAGTTCTGCGCCGGCCCGACCAAGCTGCTCGAGCGGATTTTTCGAAATTCCGCCGGCCAACTCGTGTCGCCACACACGAACGGCTGGGAACATCCCTGACGATAACCTCAACCCCCTCAGGACGATCCGTCGAGCTCAAAAAGGAAGACTATCCTTGCGACCTGAACAACTCGGTCTCTGTTTACTCACAGCATGTCCAATCCGTTTTCAGCAAAGCGGGCTGGTCGCCGACAAGGAACAATCGTCACCATGTCAACATGGTGACCATCCGAGAGCTACGGGACGGCCAGGTTTCCAGCACCAACTCAAGCACCGGCTCCGTCCCCACCGAGGTTGTGAACACCGAAGACGAGGACTACGACCTGGATTTTCCTTCACACCCTTCGGGTTTCGACCGATTCCCGATATTCCTCCCCCGGCGAGGGGATATTGTATTCAATGTCAGCGCCGACGAACCGGCTGTTGACGGAGAAACAGACGACCAGAGGCAACTCCGCGAACAGCGTAACGCCGATCGCGCCCGACGGCGTGCGGATGAGCAACAACAGACGCCACCAGGTAACCTCAACGATGCCTTTGACATGGTCGGGGACCAGCCGGTCTACAAAACGCCAAGCGCCAACGTGGCTGTCGCCATGGCCAACCTGGATCGGCTTCCTGACACCCCCGAATGCCAGGGAGTCCGGACCAGTATCCGAGCACACCTGATCGCCGCGATGGGACAGACAGCCACTCTGCTCAAGAGAGTCCAGGACGTCTCTTATACGGAAGCCGCCTCCGACCAGACTCATCGTAGCCGGGCCTCACCCAGCAGGCGTCGTCGCAGCCGCTCTCCCGACAACCGTCGAGGGGACTCACGGCGCGACGATGGTGGTCGGGACGCCGATGGCCGCCGCCAGCAGAACCGTGTACGCGGCCAAGAAGAAGAAGATCAACACAGGGATCTCCGCCACAACATCCCTCCCAAAGATGCCCGGGACCGCATCAACAGGCGCGCCGCAGAGAGAGCAGTCCACGAAAACCTGCGCCGCATCGAGTACGATGCGACCCATGGTCCTCCGGGCCTAAGGCAGTTCTCCTCACACCTCCGCCAGGTCGTGTGGCCCTGCAATTTCAAGCTCGAAAAACTTAAAAAATACGACGACAAGGAAAATCCAGAGAACTGGATCACCCTCTACGAAATCGCCGTCCGATCAGCGGCAGGAGATGAGCACGTCATGGCTAACTACTTCCCCGTAGTCCTCGACCAGGCTGGTCATCAGTGGCTTCTCGGCTTGCCCGAGGACTCCTTCGACTCTTGGGAAGAGCTACGACAGGCTTTCATCGACAACTTCATCGCCACATGCGAGCAGCCCAGAAACAAGTATGACCTTGAAAGGATAAGAGACAGGAAGAATGAACCTCTGCGCGATTACATCCGACGATTCTCGGATATGCGCCTCAAAATCCCGAAGATTTCTCATGACGAGGCCATATCAGCCTTTATCAAGGGCTTGCGTTTCCATGAAGCGCTGAGGAACAAGCTGTTGCGTAAGCGCCCATCAACGGTAGCAGAGCTCCTAGCCACGGCTAAAAATTATGCCGATGCTGATGACGCAGAAAAACTAATCTGAGACGATGCGAGAGGCACCGACCAGCCCTCCCGGCGAGATGACGGTCGTGGTCGCTACGACAACAGAAATCACCGCCGCTCCGACAACCGCGATCACCGAGAGGGTTGGGATCGGCGGCGCGACAGCCGCGACGACTTCAGAGGAAAGCGCCCTCGCGAATACGACCACGAAGTAAACACGGTCAAACGTCCTAATGGACGACGGGACTACCAAGACGACTACAACAAAACGTTGAAGGGACCGTGCCAGCTACACCCAAAGTCTAACCATACCATGGAAGAGTGTCGCGTCCTCAAAAGTATCTATACACGGCGGGCCGCCCAAGAAGACACCGCCAAGAAAAGTAACAAACGCGACGGGCACGACCATGAAGATGAGGACGAGGACCAAGACAGGGACCCCCGACACCAATACGTCAGCCCCACCGACGTGGTCCACTCCATTTTCGGGGGCAAGGTCTCCACTGAGTCCAAGCAAGAAAGAAAGCTGTTAAAGAGAGCCTGCCTCAACATAGACAGCACGGACGGGCTGATCGCAGATCCGAAATTTCCCGCCTGGTCCCACAGGGAGATCGCGTTCAGCAGGAAGGACCAGTGGGCAGCTATCCCAGAGCCGGGTCGTTTCCCACTAATTCTTGATCCCTGCATCAATAGCATTAGATTCGAGCGCGTGCTCGTGGACGGGGGAAGCTCCATCGACATCCTCTTCCGCAACAGCCTGCCCGCCCTCAAGATATCACCGGCGCAACTAAAACCTTACGACGCCCAATTCTGGGGGGTTTTGCCGGAACAAAGTTCGGTGCCCCTCGGACAGATAACATTGCCTGTCCAATTCGGCACACCCGATCACTTCCGGACGGAGTTCATCAACTTCGTAGTCGCGGACTTCGACGGGACCTACCACGCCATACTGGGCCGCCCATCGCTGACAAAGTTCATGGCAGTCCCGCACTACTCATACCTAGTGCTTAAGATGCCCACGGAGAAGGGTGTCCTGACCGTCAGAGGCAACGTCTACACTGCGTACACCTGCGAAGAAGAAAGTTTCAAGATCACCGAGGCAATTGACCTCTCAATCCGCATGGCGGAAACAGCAAACCAAGCCGCACAGCTGCCCCCCGACCAGCTCCGATTACCTGAGCAGGAGATAGCCAGAAAGAATTCGAAATCCAAGGAGTACAAAGAAGTGCAGCTGGTCGAAGGCAACCCCGAGAAGACAGCCCTCATCGGGGCTAACCTGGATCCAAAATAGGAAGACGCGCTCGTCAGGTTTCTAAGGGACAACGTGAGCGTTTTCGCATGGAAACCCGCAGACATGCCCGGTGTCCCACGAAACCTGATCGAGCACTCCTTAAACGTCTCGAAGACCGCAAGACCAATCAAGCAAAAACTGCGACGGTTCGCTCGTGACAAAAAGGAGGCTATTAGGACAGAAATAACACGGCTTCTAGCAGCCGGATTCATAAAAGAGGTGTATCATCCCGATTGGCTCGCCAATCCGGTTCTTGTACGCAAAAAGAATAATAAATGGAGAATGTGCGTTGATTACACCGATCTCAACAAACACTGTCCTAAAGATCCTTTTGGTCTTCCTCGCATCGACGAGGTGGTCGACTCAACGGCCGGATGCGAACTCCTCTCCTTTCTAGATTGCTACTCTGGTTATCACCAGATCTCGTTAAAGGAAGAAGATCAGATCAAAACATCCTTCATCACACCCTTCGGCGCATACTGTTACACTACCATGTCTTTCGGACTTAAAAACGCCGGGGCCACTTATCAAAGGGCCATCCAGCAATGCCTCCACGACGAGATTCGCGATGACCTCGTCGAGGCCTATGTGGACGACGTGGTCGTAAAAACAAGGGACGCGAGCACCCTAATCGACAACTTAGACCGAACCTTCAAGGCACTCAATAGGTACAAGTGGAAGCTCAACCCCAAGAAATGCATTTTCGGCGTTCCTTCCGGTCTACTGCTCGGCAACGTCGTCAGTTGCGACGGCATACGACCAAACCCTTCAAAAGTCAAAGCCGTACTCGACATGCGACCACCGAAGAACGTCAAGGATATTCAGAAGCTAACCGGATGCATGGCCGCCCTCAGTCGTTTCATCTCAAGGCTGGGAGAAAAAGGCCTCCCTTTCTTCAAACTATTGAAAGCGTCAGAAAAATTCTCCTGGACAGAAGAAGCCGACGCTGCGTTCACTCAGCTTAAGACCTTCCTCACTTCACCGCCTGTCCTCACAGCGCCTCAGCCCAATGAAGACCTGCTCCTTTACATTGCTGCAACCGACAGGGTTGTTTCCACGGCAATAGTGGTCGAGCGAGATGAACCAGGTCACGTCTTCAAGGTCCAGAGACCCGTTTACTTCATAAGTGAAGTTTTAAACGAATCCAAGGCCAGGTACCCACAAATACAGAAGCTTATATACGCCATCCTGATAACGTCAAGAAAGCTAAAGCACTACTTCGACGGCCATCGAGTCCTGGTGACAACCAGCTTTCCTCTCGGGGACATCCTGCGCAATAAAGACGCCAATGGCAGAATCGTGAAATGGGCAATGGAATTATGTCCATTTTCTCTAGAGTTCCAGAGTCGCACCACTGTCAAGTCTCAAGCCCTGGTCGATTTCATTGCCGAATGGACGGATCTCAACGAGCCTTCCGTTCCAGATGTCTCAGACCACTGGTCAATGTTCTTTGATGGGTCCTTGAACATCAACGGTGCAGGCGCTGGGATATTGTTCGTATCACCAAACAAGGACAAACTCCGCTACGTCCTTCGGATCCTTTTTCCGGCGTCAAACAATGTCGCCGAATACGAAGCTTGCTTACATGGCGTACGACTAGCCGTCGAACTGGGGGTCAAGCGCCTCTATGTCTACGGCGACTCCGCTTTGGTCATCAACCAGCTCAACAAGGAGTGGGACGCAACCCACGAAAAGATGGATCTCTACTGCAAAGAAATTCGCAAATGGGAAACTAACTTCTATGGCATAGAGTACATCCACGTGGTCCGGGACAAGAACCAAGCAGCAGATGCGTTGTCAAAGTTAGGCTCGTCTCGGGCCCAAATCCCGCGGGGTATTTTCGTCCAGGACATCCATGAGCCGAGCGTAAGCTCCCCCCTGGTCGCCAAGCAACCCACCGAGGCAATGCTCATAGATGACGCCACTCCGACAACCGGTGGGCGTGACTGGCGCATCCCGTTCATCAAATACATCTCAGACGGGACAGGTTTTCAGGACAAAACAGAGAACGAGCGTCTCATCCGACGATCAAAGAACTACATCCTGGTCGACGGAAAACTCATGCGGAAAAACGCAAGCTCCGAGGTACTGCTCAAGTGCATACCCCAAGACGATGGTATCAAGCTCTTGGAGGACATACACGCCGGATCCTGCGGCAACCACGCCGCATCTAGAACGCTGGTCGGAAAGGCTTTCTGAGCAGGTTTTTATTGGCCAACCGCGGTCAGCGACGCAGAAAAACTGGTTCGGCATTGCGAAGGATGTCAGTTTTTCGCTAAGAGGACCCACGTACCTGCCCATGAAATTCAAACCATCCCGTCGTCTTGGCCCTTTGCTTGCTGGGGGCTTGACATGATCGGACCATTTAAACCAGCCCCGGGCAACTTCAAGTTTGTCTTCGTGTTAATCGACAAGTTCTCCAAGTGGATTGAATACATGCCCCTGGTCAAGGCAACCTCCGAGAAGGCTGTGGAGTTCCTCAATCAAATCATACACAGATTCGGCATCCCGAACAGCATAATCACCGACCTGGGCACTCAGTTTACTGGCACCACTTTTTGGGATTTCTGCGATGACAGAGGCATAGTCATAAAATATGTGTCAGTGGCACATCCACGTGCCAACGGTCAAGTTGAACGTGCTAACGGAATGATCGTCGACGCCCTAAAGAAAAGGTTGTACACCGAGAACGACAGAGCACCCGGTCGATGGATGAAAGAATTGCCGGCAGTGGTCTGGGGCCTCCGAACTCAGACCAGTCGAAACACAGGGGTGTCTCCCTACTTCATGGTGTACGGCGCAGAGGCGGTCTTGCCGTCTGACATACACTTCGGATCTCCTAGAATCGAGCACTTCGACCAGGCGACCTCCGACAACGCCAGAGAACTCGAAATCAATTGCATGGAGGAGAAGCGTTTAGTTTCGTGTCTCCGAACAGCAAAATATCTCGCAGCAGTCAGGCGATACTACAACAGGAACGTCAGGGACCGTTCCTTCGTGGTCGGCGATCTGGTGCTTCGATGGAAAACAAGCCAGGAGGGAATGCACAAGCTATCCACCCCCTGGGAAGGACCCTTCATGGTGACCGAGGTCACACGACCTACGTCCTACAGATTGGCATACCCAGACGGAACACGAGTGCCTAATTCTTGGCACATCGACAAACTGCGACGTTTCTATCCATAAAGTTTTAATGGCTTTCTTTTGTAAGTATCTTATAATTTTTGATAATGAAATTCTCTATTTTTGGCCCATACCTTGTCACATACAGCACTTGGCAAAACTCCTGCAACGGATGCTCTTAGCGAAGGAACAAGACAAATGCGGTGACACGTCACTCAGATATTCTTACAGCGCTCAAGACAACAGTCATGACAAAAAGCAAACTTTATTACAAACTTTACATACAAAGTTTACAATAAATACCCTGACGGGCAAACACTAGTCTATTCCTACAGACTACTTTATTGGCCTAGCTGCTCGGGCTGATCACCCGCCTGGCCCTGCTGCCCGGACGAAGGGGTCGGGGCCACCGGCGCCTGGCTGGTCGAGACCGCAGGCGTCGACCGCCCATCTCCCGCAATGGACGCGCCCGACAACTCCCTGGCTGACCTATCTGAGCTCGGCTGGTCTGGAGGAGTGGCCGTTCCGCACAGATTGATGTCGCCGATCACCGTCGACGACAAGTCCAGCAGACTACCTCGAAGTTCGTCCGCTTCCTGTGGGCCGACTCCCTTCGGGTACCCCTTCTCCAGCCTGCTCAAGTCGACCAGGGGGTAGTGGGCGCGCACCATGCTGAGGACGTGCGCGCCGGCAAACTCCCCGGCGTCCTTCACAAACTGTTGGAGCCAGTCCCACGCCCGTTGCGCCTTCTCGACCGGGGTCAACTGCGGCGCGCGGGGCTGGCTCTCCGGGAGCTCGGGGCTGAGCAGATCTAGGACCGGGGACACTCCTTTCCAGATCCTGCAACAGTTGGCCTTCCAGGAGTCCCGGTCCTTGATCAGGTCATCCAGGTGCTTTTTGGTGTTCACCTTGAGCACTGCAAACGAAACGAAACGTTACTTTCGGCATACCAGACAAGCAAAGGGGTAGGCAGCAACCAACAAGGCGGCACCCATTACCAGCTAGCTCCCGGTCTTTTCGACCCAATTCCTCTTCTGCTCGCCGCCCGGACTCCTGAGCACCGGCGAGCTGTTGGCTGAGCTGCTCCTTCTCTTGTTGGAGGCTCGCCACCTCCTCCTCCAAGTCTACGTGAATCCTAAACTGGTCAACAAAGCAAACTATACAAGTATGCGAAACTGCTCGGAGCGTGTGACTAACCTTCCTGCAGCCGGTACTGGTCGGCCAGACGACGAGCGAGGTCGAGACGACGCTCCTTTTCGGCGCTCATCTCGACCACCTTCTCCCCGACCTCCGCCCGCAACCGGTCTACCTCCGCGGCAAGGGCCTTGTTCTCGGCCATGACGCCTTCTATCTGGTCAAAGCACCGTTTCCGGTACTTCGCCGTTTTCATTACGTCCTACAAAGCAAGCATATAACGATCAAGCAAGAAAAGGCAAAAGAATGCGCAGCAGTACAAAAAGCTGCTTACCTTGACTTCGTCGACAAGGCGCTTGGCCGCGCGCTCCACCCTGGCGGCCTCTTCGGTCTCGGCGACCTCCTCATGACCGATAAAGTGATCCCCGCGTTGGCGCCACACATACACATGTTGGCGGCCATCACGGGGACGACCCTCGATCTCCTCCACCTCGTCGTCGGAGGCCGCCCGGGTTTCCTCCTCCTGTGCTGCGTCACCCCCGGTGGTGGTCCCAGGCATTACTGGCCCTTGGACCAGACCTGGGGAGCCCGCAGCCGAAGAGGCTCCTGCTCGGGGCGGCGGGGGGACTTCACTCCCCCCGGCAGGAGGAGCGGTCGGAGATTTTCCCTCCTCCGAGGAGTCAGCCTCTCCAGCCCTGGTCGGGCTGCTTGTTGTAGTCGGCGCCGCGCTCGGGAGCCCCTCGGTGCTCCCAGGCGCGACTGCAGCTGTTGGCTGCTCTGTGGTCTGGGGGGCCGCATCCCCAGAACCGCGGGCAGGCTCGCCCGTTCCCTGGCTGGCAGTTTGACCAGGGTCGACATCCGATGCCGCACTACAGGGACAAAAGTTAAAAAAAAAGGGAGGAGTCCAAAATACGTAAGTCGAACACTTACAGGTCTGACCGACGGTGGGTCGCGGTGAACCTCCTCCTCGCCCGTCCGGTCGGCACCTGTGCCCCCGTCTCGACACCTTGCGGGGCAGCGGCGCCGCTGGCCACTCGATCAGTGGCGACCGGCGCAGTGTCTGGGCGGCTCCGAGGCCGTCGGACCAACGACGGCGCAGCCTCCTCGTCGTCGTCGTCGTCGACGATCCGCACGAGCCGACGACGCTTCGGCGCTTGGCTGCTCTCCGCCGGTAGATCTGCCGGCAGCTCCGGTGTCGGCAAGGGATCTGCCGGCAATGGCCTTTTCCCCGCTACCCTCTCCTCGGAGGTCGGGACGGGGCGGGCTCGGTCTTCCTCACTGCTGGTGTAATGAGTACACCGAGCAGCGTCCTCCTCTGGCGGGACCTCTCCCACAGGATCTTCCATCCCCGGTGCCAGTGATACATACACTGCGCACCGGTCGACATCACCGACCTGCAAAAGCAACAGAGATGAGTTAACTGCAGACGATATACGAATGATCAAACAGACTCTGCTACATACCTTTGGTGCTGGTCGTCCTAACTTGAAGGCTTGCACCCGATCACTACCACGGATGAAGCCCCCATCCGCGAAGTTAAACAGCTCGTTCAACAGCTGTTGTACCTCCGCTTTCTCCAAGATCTCCGACCGCATCCTGGTCGGGTCTGCGCTCCCGGCATACTCGTACGCCGAGTGCACCCTCTTCTGGCAGGGCATCACCCGGCGGCAAATGAAGTTGCCGACCACGCCAAGCCCGTCTAGGCACGACCAGTCGATCAGCTTCATGAGATCCGCCACTGGACCATCGAACTCCGGACGGTCGGTCCAGCTCGCCCTCTTCTCGGGAACGTATCCCACGTCGCAGAACGTGGAGCTGCCCGGTTCCTCCCTTATGTAGAACCACTTCCTGTACCATTCGGTCAAGGAAGTGTTCCATGGGCAGTGCAGGTAGCGATTCTTCATCCCATCGCGAAGGTTGAGGTATACTCCACCTGCAACCTTGGAGCCTCCAACTGCTCCCTTCTTCCTCAGACAGAAAAGATACCGGAAAAGATCGAAGTGCGGCTCTATGCCAACATAGGCCTCGCACAGGTGGATGAAGGTGGAAATAAGGAGAATTGAGTTCGGGTGCAGATTGCAAATCCCGATCTCATAGTACAAAAGAAGACCTTGAAGAAAAGGATGGACAGGAACACCAAAACCTCTCTTAACGAAATCTTCAAAAACGACGATCTCGCCGGCGCGAGGGTCGGGGTAGCTCTCCCCCTCCGGTGCCCTCCAGCCGCCGAGCTCTGTGCCGTGCAGAAGCCCCATATCGACGAGGTCACCAAGAGATTTTGTGGTGCTGCGAGACTTCTTCCACTCCTTGGCCATCAGTTCGGCCCTCTTCCTGGAGTCGCTCTTCGCCATTAGAGGTGCGAATGTGGGCTGGAGTTAGGAAGATGCAGGAGATTGGAGAAGATGAGAGCGGAAGGTTTGAAGGCAATGGCAGAAGAAGCGGTACAGGCGGTCCTATTAGGCCCTTATAAACCCGCGACCCCACCTTTCCCACTTCCTGTATTCTCGGGAAGTGGGCAGGCCATGCGGCGGACGCGGCGTTTCGGTTTACAATGATTATAGACAATTAATGCGGCGGAGTTTTCGTACCAATTGATGGTTTCCTTTTCTCAAACCATGCAAAGAGCGGTTGTACAGTTGCCAGGTGCAGCTTTTCATGCATCCGTCTGACATATCGTCAGGAGACCCCGTCACGTCAACTTTAATTGGAAAGATCTTTTCAATTGTAAGAAGACACATACGCCAGTGAGTCAGCAATCCGGGGACTGCGCCGACCACCGAGCACTCGACGCTCGGGGACTGGTTGCCCAGTCTATCAGCTCGGAACTTCAAGGACTGCACCGACCACCGAGCACTCGACGCTCGGGGACTGGTCGCCCAGTCTATCAGCTCGGAACTTCAAGGACTGCACCGACCACCGAGCACTCGACGCTCGGGGACTGGTCGCCCAGTCTATCAGCTCGAAACTTCAAGGACTGCACCGACCACCGAGCACTCGACGCTCAGGGACTGGTCGCTCAGTCTATCAGCTCAAAACTTTAAAGCATGCACCGACCACTGAGCACTCGATGCTCGGGGACTGGTCGTACAGTATAGCAACATATAATTCCAAGAAGCACACTAAGTGCCTGGGGACTGGTCGATTGGTCTTTTCGATTGCAGACGAGCATGACATGCTCGGGGACTGGTAAATTCAATTTTTTAGACCTTGCTACAAGGCTCATACTTCGCCTTCCAGCAAGCTCGGGGACTACATCGGTACGATGCATCTAGCGATGCATCTTAGTCTCAAAACTACTTTGGGGAATTTTCTTTTGACCCTGGCACCACGTGCCTACGCCACCTACTACCTGGCTCGGGGACTAAGTGGGCACACTTCACCTAGCGGTGAATTTGCTTGCTTTTTTGATGCTTCTACCTTTCAAAAAGGCAAAGTGGGCACACTTCACCAGGAAAGAAATTTTTTTTTAGAGCACCATGCATTCTTCGAACAACCTGCTTCTTCGATGTCAACGTTGATCAACTGTCTTTCGAGTTGGTCAAGGAACCGTTGCAACTGTTTGGGCGACTTCCCCGCTTATTGAAGACGACAAGCCTCGCTGATCGAAGAAGCTCAAGACGGCGTGTTGCATCACAATACATGGCGCTCGGGGACTAGCTGTGGGGGTATAAACCCCCATACCCTTACGGCTAGACTTCAGCCAGGAAGCTTGGCCCACTACGAGACGAGTTCAAGGCTTGATCCGACAGCCCGAGTTTCGCGCAAGGAAACAAGACGTGGAGATCAAGCAGGATTCTAGTCGGTTAGAATAGGAATTGATATCAAATTATCCATGGCAATTGTAACCGACTAGGACTAGTTTCCAGATCTGCAACCCTGCCCTCCAGACTATATAAGGAGGGGCAAGGGACCCCCCTAGAGGACATCGCATCATATTCTCTCAGCGCAAATCAATACAACCAGACGCAGGACGTAGGTATTACGCCAACTCGGCGGCCGAACCTGGATAAAAAGCTTGTCCGTGTCTTGCGTCACCATCGAGTTCGTAGTTTGCGCACCGTCTACCGATAAACTACTACCGTGGGTACACCCCAAGGTAGACTGCCGACTAGCTTTCGTCGACAATCTTGATCTTGAATCTGTCCCACCAGGCGTGCCAAAAGATGTGTTGATGCAAAACTGATCTGCAAACACAAAGGGCTAATACCCGATTCAAATGTTAAGGCGTGCCAGCCGATTTGACCTTACAATCGACAAAGGTGGTAACTCGACCACTTTGGTCCCGACAACAGCGATGCGCCTGGATGTCACGGCCAAGAGGTGATCACGCAGAACTTGAGAACACGCCGAGTTTGACTCGACGAATTCCTAAGAACTCGTAATAAAAGGAAAAATATGACGAAGTCGTCGAGAAAGTAGATGCTGGAATATGAGTAAAAACTTATGTTTGATTGATTGATTGATATCTCGATTACAAAGCCCCAGGGTCTACATTTATACCCTGCTCAAAGAGCTACAATCAGACACGACTAGGACTCAAATTCCAAATTAAACGGAACCCGTATACAAAACGAATTCTAATGACTAAGGAAAACATTAAACTACCCCCTCGTAACCGATCGGGACACTGCCACGGATCAATCGGCAACTTCCATGCTTTTCCTCAAAATCATCGGCAGACCACCTGTTACAGCCATCGGCAAACATCGGCACGAACACGTCACCACCTCTGGACTTTGTCACTTTTAGTTGTTTCCTTCATCGGCAACCGCCTCCATCGGCAACTTCCCTGTAGACTAGTTACCGTTGCTTCACCTGCCGTTCTATACTTTACTAATCCCAAGTACGTGCCCAAAGATACCTGTCCAAAAACGGTGTCAACAGTAACTTAATGATCTACCAAGTTCCCAATTTGGTAGAGCCGATAACTAGCTTAGATTGATTACTTATAAGAGATCGAAGCAATGTAACCTTACAAATATGATCTAAACCGATAACTAGCTCAAATCAAGCCTAACACGAGATCAAATGATACAACCATGGTAACTAGATATGAACCGTAACAATACCTACAAGCAAACTGAAGATCAAAATCAACTGATGCAACTCAATTTGTTGAAGGGCCTATATACTCTTACTCCTACTCCTTAAGTTTATGGCCAAAGCCAAAAAGGTTTTTTATTTTGATTGTGTACCTTCTTACAATGATCGAGAGTCTTTGGTATTTATAACCTAAAAACCTAATCATAGGTCCTAACAAAATATGACTTCTAAAAATAAAAGGTAATTTGGACTCCAATCTTTCCTTGTAATGAAGTTTGACATGTTCTCTTTCTTTAACTTGTCGTAGCCTAGCATGTCCTGATCGACTATCATCGTTCAACCTTCTGTTTAGTCGATCCAACAAACTAGAGCGACCCCACAAGTAGACTTTGTCTCGTAAAAATTTGGGGTCAACACATGTTAGTGTATGTAAGGGACCTATTTGGTCTAGGCTGGTGCCATAGCCCATTAGTGTTAGAGTTAATTAGAGATAAGGGTCCCTTGCTAAGGGGTCGAGTAAGCCTTGCTTCTAAGTCAAGTAAACCGCTTTATATAAGGAGAGGAGATGTATCAATCTAATTAAGCAAGAGAAATGTTTACTTGACTTACAAGCAAGGCTTACTTGACTTACATCTCCTATCCTTATATAGAATAGGATTTCCTTCTAATATCTTGCTTAATTAGATTGATACATCTCCTATCCTTATATAGAAAGGTTTACTTGACTTACAAGCAAGGCTTACTTGACCCCTAAGCAAGCGACCCTTATCTCTAATTAACCCTAACACTAATGGGCTATGGCACCAGCCTAGGCCCAATAGGTTCCTTACGTACTCTAAGCAAGCGACCTCCTCTCTCGCTCTCACAGCCACCTCCCTATGAACAGTACCTGCGGCTACTGTAGGACCTCTCCTATTACGTCTAGGTTGTCTCCAAGTGGTAGTAGCTAGGTTATTATTTAGTCTATAACCCATATCCAATTTATCAGTTGGATCACTCTTGCTAGATTAGGTTATTCTTAGTAAGTTCATTAGAGTGATCTCTTAGTCGTATATAGCTTCCCTGTGGAAATAAATACGATACTTGGACTCTCAAGTGAAGTGCTACAACCGATATATTCTGTGCGCTTGTGGAACTTCCATTAGACATAAGAATAATCAACACACAATTCTAGTGCCGTTGCCGAAGGCTAGGCTTTGTGTCTACCTTTAGTGATTGCGCTAAGAATTGCCAACACCAACCTTCTTTAAGAGATCTCGTCTTAAGCCAATCTAAAATAAATGATAGTATTAATAAGAAAATGATGGCTAATGATAAGATTATTGAAAATTTAAGTGAGAAAACGGATAGCTTTATTTCTGCTATGAAAAATCAATTGAGCTTCAAAAAAATGTTAGAAACACAATTAGCTCAGTTAGCGGCAGCTGTCCCATCCTTTGAGCAAGGTAAGATCCTAGGGAAACCTGAGGATCCAATTGAAGGTGTTAAATTAGTATCCACGAGGTTCGGTAAGCCTTTGGTAGGTCCAACTAGAGTTATCTCCTTGACCCACTATTCATCACCAAGAGGGACGATCCAGGCCACCCAACCATCACCTATGACATTGGACCACAAATCTTCCATAACAACTTCTGTGACCTTGGATCGGGTGTCAACATCATGGCCAAGGTAACTAATGAAAACCTACTAGGAGGGCCTTTGCAACATAAATTTCTTTGTTTGTAGATGGCCGATCAAACAATTTGGTTCCCTAAGGGACTGGCGAGGGATATACTAGTCAAGGTTCAAGACAAATACGTCCTTGCTGACTTCATCATCTTGGACATGGGAGCTAACAATGAAGTCCTTGTCATCCTAGGAAGGTCATTCCTCAACAAGGTTAACGCCGTCATCTACGTGGGATCCGACCAAATTCATTTCCAATCCCTAGGAAAGAAGCTAAAGTGTGCATTTAGTGGTTATAAAGCTAACATGCAGGTGAAGGATAAGGAACCAAAGAACAAACCTTGCTATTACTCACGCCGAAGGAACGAGAAAGGTGAGGCGGCCAACAAGGTCAAAGTTAAGAAGGAAGAACCCGCTGAACCGCAAGCCAAAATCAAGCAGGTATCACGGGAGAAAGAGGTGCAATCATGGTCCCCATCTCCAGGACCAACCGAAGCACTCGAGGAATGAACAAGACGGGGAGGTCTTGCTCTATGGACCTAAAACATGGAGCCCTTGCTGGTAACATAAATCAGTATTTATCTCATATTTACTTTCCGCATTTTATTTTCAATTGCATTCTTAGTTTTAATTCTGCATAATTTCTTTCGACAAAACATGCAGCCATAATAAATAAAACCTTGAGAATAATATGCAATAAATTTTGAGTTGTTGGATCACCCAAGGTGGGGCCGCCCGACCCCACTAGTGGAATCCACTCTCTGCACTTTGGCTAGATGTCCTAGTTCAAGACCAACATTTGGATGCCTTCGGGACACTCAAGTGGGGGTCGGCCGACCCCCCATCTTGACCCATTGTGCAGCCTACTGTCTCCCATTCCAGCCAAAGTCTAAAAAGAAATGGTCCCTTGGTTCATCACTTTAAGCATAAGATGCTCTTTTTCATCTTGGATGCTCTTGGGACCAAACCTCTAGCTCAAATTTTGCAAAGTGGTCACCTAGGCATGCTCTAGTGTTCTCATGGTCCATGGGAAACTCTTGAGCCATGTCTCCACTTTAGCCATTCACCTTTTCTTTTTCACCAAGCACTAGGCAAAGGAATCTATAAAAATTTCACCACTTTTGGTCCTCACCTGGCCTCTACTTTACGAGACACTTAATGGTATAATGTTTGAAGGCCTAGGATGGGGGTCGGCCGACCCTCACTTTGGACCAACTCTAAAAAGGTTTTCAAAGTTCGACATAATGTTTAAAGTGCTACAAGGGGGGTTGACCGACCCCTGCTATGGGGGTCCTCCACTTGCCCTTCTCTCCCTATAAATACCCTTGCATTTGTGAGCTCAACTCCACACCCAAACCAACAGAATCATCTCGAGCTTAGAATCTCTCTTCTTCTCTCCATTGTTGCAAGTTCTTTCTCAAGTGTAGTTTAGTAGTAGCCTTCCAAAAAAAAACAAAAAATATTTATCCCTTTCTCTGTTGCATATTAGTAGTAGGAGCTTGGGTTGTCTCATTTGTGCAGCTAGATGAAGAAGTTGCTCACCTCCTGGTTCAAGAAGTCCAAGGAGGGTGAGAGTTCTTCTGAAGGCTCTCACCACACCGATGAAGGAACCCATGGGAGGAGTGATGAGGAAGAGAGCTACCACCTTATGGTACTCTATGAGCCTTGTTGATGCAAAACTGATCTGCAAACACAAAGGGCTAATACCCGATTCAAACGTTGAGGCGTGCCAGCCGATTTGACCTTGCTATCGGCAAAGGTGGTAACTCGAATACTTTAGTCCTGACAACAGCGATGCGCCCGGATGTCACGGCTAAGAGGTACTCACGCGGAACTTGAGAACACGCCGAGCTTAAGTCAACGAATTCCTAAGAACTCGTAACAAAAGGAAAAAGTATGACGAAGTCGTCGAAAAGTAAATGCTGGAATATGAGTAAAAACGTGTGTTTGATTTATTGATTGATTTTTTATTACAAGGCCCTAGGGTCTATATTTATACCCTGCTCAAAGAGCTACAACCAGACACGATTAGAATTCGAATTCCAAATTACACGGAATCCGTATACAAAACGATGCAAATAATTAAGGAAATAACAAAACTATCCCTCGTGACAAACCGAAACTTCTCCACATAACGACCGGCAGCTTCCGGACTCCTTCTTTGCATCATCGACAGACCCTTTGCCATAGTCATCGGCAGACTTTCTTATCTAGCCATCGGCACCATATTACTGCCTGTGGACTTAGTCACGTTCAACTTCTCCCTCATCGGCAACCATCCTCATCGGCAACCCACTTTGTAAACATCGTACTGCCACCTTATCCTGCCATCCTAGACACGTGCCCAAAAACGGTGTCAACACATGCCCCCCAGTTTCGGAGTATAAAACTATTAATGCTCCGAAATTCTCTGCAGTAATGATGCCTTTTCCCGCAATTAATGCTCCTAATCTGGTAACCGACAACCTCAATCTGAACAACTCTGATCCTATTCCTCCATAGATTCCTCGAAATCCCCAACCTCCTAAACGGGCATTTTTCTCAGTCGTACATCGGCAACAATACCGTTACAAAGATCTGCCGATGTTCTGACCAGGATATTCGCACAAACGGTTACTTCCCCTCTATCCGCCCATCGGCAATATGACCGTTATAGAATATTGCCGATGGACCGACCAGGAGATCTCGCACAGTAAAATATCTTCAGATAATGACCGCTTCCCGTCAAATCACCTACACAATCCCTGGATTACCGTGCAAATAGTTACCATATCCACCTGAGTACCCTCGGATTTCTCGGATGCGGCAAAGAGATAAGTCGGATTTGCCCTTGCCCATTTTGTCCTATAAATAGTTCCTTCTTGGGTACTCCTTCCCCATCACGCCATTCTACTACCCAACTTTACTTTTCCAGCGGCGGCGCCACCAAAAACTCCTAAGGTCTCCGACAAACACCCCTCTTCACCAACTCCGGCGCCTTCACACGCTTCCTTCGCAGCAAGATGACCGTCGGGTTCGTCGTCCCTGAGGTCAAATCTCCACCCCGTCTTCTGTATTTTTCTTCATATCCCTGTTCACTCGCAATTCATTTTACTGAAGATCTTCCTTTTCTTTCCTCTTTGTATTTCTTTTTACGCCCAAAATCACTAGGAATTGTCCAAAAAAATTGTCATCCCCACCGATCAACCACACCTTCAATGCCTCGGCCCTCTAGGGGACCCAGATCCAACTGACCTTATCAACGCAGAAACCAACAGAATCCCCTTCAGAGCCGAAAATTTTTCCTTAGATCTGTGGAAGGACACCTTCCGCTCTTGGCCCAGCCCAACTGTAGGGTGGAAAGACTGGTTCTTGAGGGTCAGCAACTCTAATGAAGTTCAGTGGGGTAAAAGAAATCTAGCCCAATGCATTAGATTGTCCATTGCCGATATGCATAGGAACGAGTCACTGCTGATAGCTGCATCCTACTTTTGGTCAGACACCCTCAATGCTTTTGCCTTTGGCCACGGCCCTGCTTCTCCTACTCTTGCCGATGTAGCCATGCTTACTGGTCTAGATATATCTTCTGCCGATAGCACCCACTTTTTTGATACTGCCCCTAGTGCCAAAGTGGAGACTCGCGCTATCGGCGGTTGGTCGGGGTACATTCAGAAGTACCGTGGGAAAGGATCTGTCACCATAAAGGAACAAACCACCTTTCTGAACATGTGGCTGGACAAGTTTGTATTCTGTGGTCGATCGGCAGGACCGACTTCTGTCTACCTATCGGCAGCAGAAAGACTGGCTAACGGTGGCCGATTCCCTCTCGGCCGATATTTGCTTGGCGCTGCTTACCACCTTCTCCATCAAGTAGCCCAGAAACTTCTGCTCGGCCAATCCACTGGCAACTTGGGAGGCCCCTGGTGGTTTGTCAACATGTGGCTCAATCTGCATCTGCACAAGTGTCTCAACTTCAACCTATTCACACAGCGTTTCCCAAGAGATATAGCTGAAAACCATGTATAGGGTGAAGAGGAATCGGCAACCCGCGCCCCCTTGAACTTTGGCGAAGCTGTCATAGTTTTGCCTGGTTCAGGGGGTAATCCAGATCAGATCGGTCGATTCTTCCAGACTCTGTATGAGGGTTTGACCAGAGACGAACGACCATGGTTGGCTTATGATGACCCAGATAGCATGCTCCCTCTGACCTTCAATCCATTTGATGAAGCTCTCGACAGGGACAATGAGGTGATGATGGCAATTGTGACTCCCAGAATCATTCAAGTGAATTTCTTTGGTAGCACAAAAACCTCCCCTCAAACTTACGAATTTTACAATCCATCGGCATTAGCTCGCCAGTTAGCTTTCGGCCAGTTGCCGATTGCACTTCCTTATGCCGATGTGATAAAACCCAGAGAAACTATCAACAACCTTCTTGAGTGGACTCGAGCAGCCCAACTACCACCAAACGCCGATATAGATGTAGATCTGTCAGAATGGGTTCCGGCTGCTTTTATCACTCAGGCATACAAGTTATGGTGGGCAGAATGGAAAGAGCATCTATTCTGCAGATCGGCACTTTCATACCGCGGCATGATTGACTCCGAATACGAAGTTCCCGATGACACTGTAAGTAACTCAAACCAACATTTCATTTTCTCAATATTACCTCCATCGGCAGCTTACCCTTGTATTCCTTTTGCAGGTTGACAATATTCCTCCATTGGTTAGCAGGAGTGGCAGGCCGATCGACTTGTTTCCATCAGGCCCGATTTCCTCAATCGGCCACAATGCTCCCACTCTAGCTTCCATCGTGCATCGGGGTGTACGCCTCAGGAAAGTCACCACCAGAAGAACCCAGACATCACCAACGGTTGCTGCTCCCACTCTTGCGCGGGCTTTCAAGGCAATTTGTCAAATCTTTTCCTTTATGCTGACTATCTTTATATCGGCTATATTTATGCTTATAAACTCTTGTTCATTATTGCAGCAAACCGGCGCATCGGCGAAAGCCAGGTGTGAGAGTACCGATGCCCCCCAGTCTAGCCAACCCAAGAGAAAGGGCACCACGGGTGCTAAGACTGGAACAAAGCGCCAGAAGGTAGCAACTCCCCCTCCTCCTCCGGTATCTCCAATTCCGGTGGAGTCTTCTCCTTCTTCTCCAGAAGCCCAGCCACAGCAAGCACCATCTCCCCCACCTATGCAGGAAGCACCACAGATAGAAGAACCCCAACAGGAAGGATCTCAAACAGAAGATACATCAGCTGACATGGGTGAACAAACAACTGGCCCGGTGGGTCCAGTTATACCATCGGCAGTTCTCCCGATTCAGACAACCGTTGTCCCTCCTCCAGGTAACATACTTTAACAATATCGCTACCGATGAACTTATTCTTATTTAGTCTCATAACTCCTTTTGTCTTCTTTCAGTTGATATCATTCCATCGGCAATCTCAGTCGATCAACCTGTAGCTCCATCGACATCTTTGGCCGATCAGGCTGCAGCTCCGTCAGCACTTCTCAGTCAAAGACAAGAGATCGCCTTGAAGCAATTAAGTCACCGTTTACCGTTAGCACTATTTGCCGACTCTCTGAGTATGAGCTAATTTTGCTTTCCCTCCCAGGAACAAGATTCTCCCGATAGCCTGTTCTCCTTCGCCATCGATCTCTCTGAAGAAGAAGGTGAAGAAGCAAGCTCTTCTCAGACGGTCGGCATCACATCGGCAGAGATCAGGGTCAGGCTGGAAGAATTGTCAGCTCTCCTACACCAGGACACAGCGCAATTGGTTGATGATTCCGACCCTACCAAGACCCTGTTCAGAACTCTCAGAGGCCAAATCCCAGCCGATGTTGAAGAAATCCTGTTCCAAGCCGCTCATCTGGAGAGTCGCCAGCTGCAGTACCAAAGAGCTTCTCGGCGGCTTGCCGATAGAGCCGCTCAGACTCAACTCTCCGATGAAATGAGGAAAGAGAAGCTTTTGACCGATGAGAAGCACAAGAACATCGGTATCCTGAGATCTTCTGGAGACGCGCTGAAGCAGAAGATATCTGATCTATCGGCAAGAAAAGAATCCCTGTTGGTAGAGCTCAAGGAAGTAGAGAACGCTCTGTCCCAAGCCCAACAGGAAGAGAGCCAATTGCCAGAGACCATCAGGCTTCTTGAGCACGAGCGAAATGCTCATGGTCGCAAGGCACTTCAACTGAAGAAGAAGCTGAAGCCGATAGAAGGTTCTGCCGATGATGACATCAAGGAGATAGAAGCAGCCAACAAAATTCGGCTACGCGCTATATCGGCAATCCAGACGCTGCTTAACACATAGAGTTTGCATCGGCATTGTATCTGCACTTTCCTGCTTCCTCAGCTTTTAGTCTAGCCGATAGGACTGTTATCGGCACCTAAACTTTTGAAACACCAAGTCTTGTCCCCAAGCATTTGGAACCAGCCGATAGGAGTGTTATCGGCACCTAAACTTCTATGCATCGACCCATATACTGGGGTAGTACTTCTTTAAATATTTGCCGTTTAATGCTCTGGGAAATTCAATTCCTTCGAGGGTTTCTAGAATGTAGGCATTACCAGGAGCCGATCGACTTATCCGATAAGGACCCTCCCAATTAGGAGACCACTTTCCAAACTTCGAACTTTTGGTCCCAATTGGTAAAATTAATTTCCATACCAAATCCCCATCAGCAAACTCTTTAGCCTTCACTTTCTTATCATACCATCTAGCAACTCTCTTCTTATTTTCTTCTATACTCATTAAAGCTTTTAACCGATGCCCTGCTAGATCGTCCAATTCATCGGTCATCAAAGTGGCATAACCATCAGAAGTTAATTGATCTTGAAAAGATAATCGCCTAGATCCAGCCTTAATTTCCCAAGGCAACACTGCATCATGTCCATACACCAATTGATAGGGTGATACTTTGGTCGATCCATGACAAGCCATCCGATAAGACCACAATGCTTCATTTAATAAAGTATGCCACCGCTTAGGATTTTCTTCAATCTTTCGTTTAATAAGCTTGATAATTCCTTTGTTAGACGCTTCGGCCTGCCCATTGGCTTGAGCATAATAAGGAGAAGAATTCAACACTTTAATTCCCATACCGATTGCGAATTCATCGAACTCCCCCGATGTGAACATGGTGCCCTGATCGGTAGTAATCGTTTGGGGAATCCCAAATCGGTAAATAATATGCTCCTTCACAAAATCAATCATATTGGCCGATGTGACTTTCTTCAAAGGAATAGCTTCAACCCACTTAGTGAAATAGTCAGTGGCAACTAGAATGAACTTATGCCCTTTGCTAGATGGTGGATAAATCTGGCCGATCAGATCGATGGCCCATCCCCGGAACGGCCAAGGCTTTATTATAGGATTCAGAGCCGATGCGGGTGCTCTCTGGATATTACCAAACTTTTGACAACCTTGACATCCCTTGAAATATTTAAAACAATCTTCAAGTATGGTTGGCCAAAAATATCCATTCCTTCGAATCATCCACTTCATCTTAAAAGCTGATTGATGCGCTCCACACACTCCTTCATGGATTTCCCCCATCAAACTTCTAGCTTCATCATCACCCAAGCATCGGAGAAGAATCCCGTCGATAGTTCGATAATACAATTCATTTTCAAGGAGCACATACTTGGTTGCTTGAAATCGAACCCGTCTTCCAACTTTTTTGGATGGATCTTTTAGATAATCAATAATTTCATTCCTCCAATCACCGGCACCGACTGCCGATGTCGCATTAATCATTGGCTGATATCCCGAGGCATGCTGAGCTAACCGATTAGCGTCTTCATTATGCAATCGGGGAACATGCTCCAATCGGAAATCCTTGAATTCCTTTAACAGTTGCATACTTCTCTCGAAATAAGTTATGAGAACTTCACTTCGGCATTCATAGCTTCCGGCCAATTGATTTATAACCAACATAGAATCCCCGAATATTTCAACAGCATCAGCACGAACTTCTCTTAACAACTCCAATCCCTTGATCAGAGCCTGATACTCAGCCTGATTATTTGTTGATGTGGCAACAATCGGCAAGGAAAACTCATACTTCCTCCCCTTAGGGGAAACTAATACAATGCCGATTCCTGCCCCCCGGTCACAGGTAGATCCATCATAGAAGAGCGTCCAGGGTACAATTTCCAAGGTTTCCACTAGACCGCAATGCTGAGTCACAAAATCGGCCATAATCTGCCCTTTGACTGCCTTAGCCGATTCGTAACGCAAATCGAACTCCGACAGCGCTAAAATCCATTTACCGATCCTACCACTCATAATCGGCATAGATAGCATGTATCGGACCACGTCATCTTTGCAAACAACAGTGCATTCGGCCGATAACAGGTAATGTCTCAGCTTGATACATGAAAAATATAAGCATAAGCATAGTTTCTCAATGGCCGAATACCTGGTTTCAGCATCAATCAACCTCCTACTCAAATAATAAATTACCCTTTCTTTCCCTTCAAATTCTTGAACCAAAGCTGAACCGATAACCGATCCACCGGTAGATAAATACAATCTGAAGGGCTTCCCTTGTTGAGGTGGAACTAGAACTGGAGGATTTACTAGATACTTCTTGATTTCATCCAGAGCCAACTGTTGTTCTTCTCCCCAAATAAACTCTTGATCGGCTTTCAATTTAAGAAGAGGACTGAAAGCACGAATCCTACCAGACAAATTCGATATAAATCTCCTGATAAAATTTACCTTGCCGATCAAGGATTGGAGCTCGGTTTTGTTGGTAGGGGCCACTATTTTATTGATGCCATCAATAGATCTTCGACTAATTTCAATACCCCTCTGATGTACCATGAAACCAAGAAACTGCCCTGCCGATACACCAAATGCACACTTGTTGGGATTCATCTTCAATCCATGCTTCCTTGTGCACTCTAATACTTTTTGTAAATCGGCAAGATGCTTTGGGAAATCTCCAGATTTAACCACCACATCATCAATATAAATCTCCACGAGCTTGCCGATGAACTCATGAAATATAAAATTCATAGCCCTTTGATAGGTAGCACCAGCGTTCTTCAACCCAAAAGTCATGACTATCCATTCAAATAGCCCAACATGACTAGGACACCTGAATGCGGTTTTTGGGATATCCTCCTCCGCCATGAATATTTGATTGTAACCTGCATTACCATCCATGAAGCTGATGACCTGATGACCAGCCGCAGCATCAACCAGCAGATCGGCGACAGGCATTGGGTATCCATCCATCGGCATAGCTTTATTGAGATTCCTGAAATCAATGCACACCCGAAGCTTCCCGTTCTTCTTGTAAACCGGAACAACATTAGAAATCCACTCGGCATACCGACACTGCCGAATAAACTTAGCTTCAATAAGTTTGGTGATTTCGGCCTTAATATCAGGTAGAATGTTAGGATTACATCGGCGGGCTGGTTGCTGATGTGGCCGAAATCCAGACTTGATGGGTAACCGATGTTCAACAATTGATCGGTCTAAACCAGGCATCTCGGTATAATCCCAAGCAAAGCAATCTTTATATTCCTTTAACAAACTAGTCAATTGTTGCTTACTCTCAGGATCTAATTTAGCACTAATAAAAGTAGGCCTAGGCTTATCACCACTACCTATATCTACTTCTACCAAATCATCGGCCGATGTGAATCCCTGGCCTAATTTTCCATCATCGGCGAATCTATCCATCAAAAACCGTCGTCAGAACCGACTGCTTGGATTGGTGGAATCTCATAATCGGCAACTTTGAGAAAATCTTTCTCCCAAACTTCTCCTGAAATGCACCTGGTCCTTTCATAAGTATCCGCTTCTGCCGATGCGATAACATAAGAGGAATCTCCTGGGACAATCTCAATCTTGTCACCTACCCACTGAACCAAGCATTGATGCATTGTAGATGGGATACAACAATTGGCATGAATCCAATCTCTTCCCAATAATAAGTTGTAAGCACCTTTTCCGCTGATCACGAAAAAAGTTGTCGGCAAGGTTTTGCTGCCGATGGTCAACTCTGCACATATCGCCCCCTTGACTGGAGACACGTTTCCTTCAAAGTCTTTGAGCATCATATCGGTCTTGGTCAAATCTTGATCCCCTTTCCCAAGCTTCCGATATACTGCATACGGCATAATATTAATAGCAGCTCCACCATCAACTAGGATCTTGGTCATTGGCTGCCCATCAACCCTTCCTTTGAGGAACAGAGCTTTAAGATGCTGCCTCTCGTCATCGGCAGGTTTCTCAAAGATAGCCGTCATCGGATCCAGAGCCAACTGAGCTATCTGATCAGAAAATTCCAACTCATCATCACTGGCTGGTGCAAGAAACTCCATCGGCAACATGAAGACCATGTTGACGCCTGCCGATGGACCTTCCCTCTTAGTGTCTGACGGCTGCCGACCTCCAGAGTTCTCTCCCTTGTTTAGCTCTTCTTGCCTTTCACGTTGCAATCTCCTTTTCTGTGTCTTGGTTAATCCTCCAGGGCACCATGGAGGAAGTGGCCTTTGCCTTGCCGTCGGGCGTCGGTTCTCCCTTGACTCCATACGATGCGTGTTAGCATCCCTGCAAAATATGAATTCATCGGGAACCCGCGCATCAGCCATTTCCTCGAGCTCTTCTTGGTTCCTGGGAAAATACTGGACACGGTCACTAAGTCTGTCGTGCCCACTAAATCTGCCCCCCAGCCGGTCATGAACTGACACCCTTCCTCTGATCGGCCCATTAAATCGCCGTTCATCATCATGATAATGCCGATCGATCCTATCGTACCGATCATAACCGTTGCACTCAGGGCAGTCTCTGACAGTAGGAAGCTTGATATTTTCCTCCCAACAATGGATGAAGAATGGACAATTCCAATGATCCCTGTGCCGATTCCACTCCTGTCGGCGTCTTTCTTCTTCCCGTCGATAATCTTCCTGCTGGCACCGATACCGATCTTCCCGTTGTTGCCATTTTTCTCGAGGCCTTCTATGAGTTATGACGATACCAGACCGAGGAGGCCTTCCTGAGCTAGTTCCTTCCTGGACCAAGCCCTTACTTCTTGCATCGGTAGTAGTAACTTGATGTTGAGGATCTACCGATGCACTCTTCTCAGCTGTCTCCGATGTTAAGACCTTAGCCTTCCCCTTAGCATCCAACATGTTTGTCGGGAAAGGATGTTGGTCTATCTTCATCGGCTTCTAGGCTTTGGAACTGTCAAACTTGATTCTCCCTGACTCTATAGCCGATTGCAGCTGCTGTCTGAATACTTTGCACTCGTTGGTGTCATGGGAAGTTGCATTATGCCACTTGCAATATCTCATCCTCTTCAACTCTTCTGCCAATGGGATCACATGGTTAGGTGACAGTTTGATCTGACCTTCCTGAAGTAGAAAGTCAAATATCCTATCAGCCTTAGCGGCGTCAAAAGCAAACTTCTCTGGTTCCTTCTGCCCAAAAGGACAAGACATCGGCTTCTTGTTTTTTACCCACTCTGCCAAGCCGATTACTGGTTCTTCATCAGAATCTGAGCTTGTTGCTTCATCGACAAATGACACTTTCCTATTCCATGCTCTTTTAGGCTCGAAAGGCTTGATGTCTTGATCAGAAATCCTCTGCACCAAATGACTTAAACTTTCGAACTCCTGAGAGGCATACTTATCCCTGATATGTGGCAACAAACCCTGGAAAGCCAAATCGGCTAGCTGCCGATCATCCAGAACCAAGCTATAGCATTTATTCTTGACCTCTCGTATCCTCTGCACAAAACCCTCAACCGACTCATCATTACGTTGCCTCAACTTGACCAAGTCGGTGATCTTCTTCTCATGAACCCCCGAGAAGAAGTATTTGTGGAATTGCTTCTCTAGATCGGCCCAAGTAATTACTGAGTTGGGAGGTAATGATATGAACCAAGTAAAGGCCGATCCAGACAATGATGATGAAAATAGACGAACCCTCAATTCGTCCCTGTTACCAGCCTCTCCACATTGAATGATGAACCTGTTGACATGCTCCATGGTTGACGTGTCGTCCTGCCCGGAAAACTTTGTAAAATCCGGTACCTTGTACCGATGTGGCAGCGGGATCAAATCATACGCGGGAGGATACGGTGTCCGATAAGAGTAAGTGTTGACTTTGGGTTTTATCCCAAATTGTTCCCTCATTACTTCAGCAATCTTATCGGCCCAATATGCATCGGCATCTTGCCGATGAGGCGGCTGCGGGTCTGGCACTTGGTGGCGAACCTCCACGTGTCTGTTCGGGACGTGATCTGCACGGAACATTGTATTGATCACCTGTCCTCCAATCTGCGGACCACCAAACTGCTGTCCACCGATTGGCTGTCCTCCGAGTTGCTGTCCAAAATTCATTGGCTAGTTGGGAATCCCCTGACCTTGGAACCCGGGATAGACCTGCCCTTGCTGGAACCCTGTAGTCTGGTAACTCTGCTGGGGCGATTGTGGAAAGGCTTGCTGTCCAAGCCATCCATTATTAGCGTTCATCGGCATAGGTGCTGCCGATGATTGGTAATTGGGTACCGTCGTTGAATTGACATACCCCGACTGGGCCATAGACCTCTGTTGCATCAGCATTGACTCTGCCGATGCGTTGGGCATCTGGAACATTGAATCTTGAGGATTTCCAGTGTGAGGCCTTGCAGTAGTAGTTGTGGTATACCGAGGACTCTGGTTCACCGGTGCATTGGGAGGTGCCGATGTCATAGGAGTTTTGCCCCTCATGTCAGTTATTTGTGATGTTCCCGGTGTCAACTCTGGAGGCATACCGTAACCCCACCAGTTGGGAGGAAGAGTCAACCCTGACATTGCCGATGCCAACATATCTGTTGTCAGTTTATGCTGCCCAACTGAAATTTGTGGGTTGGTTGTCATCGGCATAGATAGTGCACCAGTAGTCCCTGATGTACTTGGAGGGACGGCAGATTGTGCACTTGCAGTCGTCAAGGCAGCCGATGGAGCCGTGACCTCTGGTGCCGTTGACTGATGATGGGAGGGGCCCACATAATCTGGTGGAATTTGTCCTTCCTTGAAAGTTCTTGCCACGGCATTGAAAACCGTATTAGACAGTACACCAGCTTAGTTAATCAACGCTCGATTGATGGCATTGTCAACCATATCTTGAAGCTTGCCAGGATTGGCGTCAAAGGTAACCTGCCGTGGTGCCGGCAGTGCATCTTTCTGGACCACTTCGCCGCTCCTGTTTATGCTGAAAGACCTCAGGCATTGCTGCTTGAACTCTTCCATGGCTTGGGCAATAGCTTGCTTCTGCTCATCCTTGAGGTTGGCCTCCGTCACGGGGATGACGTTCTCTTGATCGAGGTCAGAGATCGACATGTTGATCTTGATCTTGAATCCTGTCCCACTGGGCGTGCCAAAAGATGTGTTGATGCAAAACTGATCTGCAAACACAAAGGGCTAATACCCGATTCAAACGTTGAGGCGTGCCAGCCGATTTGACCTTGCTATCGGCAAAGGTGGTAACTCGAGTACTTTAGTCCTGACAACAGCGATGCGCCCGGATGTCACGGCTAAGAGGTACTCACGCGGAACTTGAGAACACGCCGAGCTTAAGTCGACGAATTCCTAAGAAAAGTAGATGCTGGAATATGAGTAAAAACGTGTGTTTGATTGATTTCTTGATGATCTTATTACAAGGCCCCAGGGTCTATATTTATACCCTGCTCAAAGAGCTACAACCAGACACGATTAGAATTCGAATTCCAAATTACACGGAATCCGTATACAAAACGATGCAAATAATTAAGGAAATAACAAAACTATCCCTCGTGACAAACCGAAACTCCTCCACATAACGACCGACAGCTTACGGACTCCCTCTTTGCATCATCGACAGACCCTTTGCCATAGTCATCGGCAGACTTTCTTATCTAGCCATCGGCACCATATTACTGCCTGTGGACTTAGTCACGTTCAACTTCTCCCTCATCGGCAACCATCCTCATCGGCAACCCACTTTGTAAACATCGTACTGCCACCTTATCCTGCCATCCTAGACACGTGCCCAAAAACGGTGTCAACAAGCCTCCATCAAGAGAAAGAGAACCCGAGAGCGGCCTCATGCTGAACCAAGAAGAGCTACAGAAGTACAACACCCTGCGAGCAAGTAGTTTCCAATGCACAAGCATCATCGATCCGGTCCTCTTGGACCGCACAGGTATGAGTGCAGAATATAATACTATCTTTAACGCAATTGGTTGGGGAGGATTTTGGCAAGTTCACGAATCCGGTAGTCACAGGGCTTCTATTTCCAAAGAATATATAAAAGCAGTTTTGGTATAAGGGCTTCTATTACTAGGGAATATTAGCATTAAAAAGGCTAACTTGCATATTCAGTTTTGGTATAAGAGCTACTTTTAATATCTGAGGGGTAACCTGATTGGGGATGCCGGTGTCAGAGAAATATGGCCTGATCTCAATTTCATTTTTTTATTTCATTTTTCTCTCCTATATGCATTTGACCTACTCTTTGTTCAGTATTTTTTAATGATTTTTCAGTGACGGTTGGCTGACTTGTTGACGATCTCAATGTCATCTGCAGAGAACCCCTTGACGGGGTCTGGGAAAATATAGCTTCTAAATGTGCCTGTAAGTTCATCTCCAAGTGGATGCATGCTGTTTATTTGGTGCACCTATTTTTATTTGGATTATCCATAGGTTTTTGTAAATTGCTAAAAAGATGCATAACATGCGGAGCACTGAACTTTTGCTTATGTACTGAACTTTTGGTCCAACTTACACCTTATTCATTGATAATCCGTTACAGATTCATTAGGTAGTTTTAGATGAAGGATGGCTGATGTATGTTTTTCTGTTCATAGGCATCAATATATCCTTTACTGTGTTACTATACACTATGAAGACTTGAATTTGCGTCGAAACAAAGATGTTAGCGGTCATTGATTTTGAAAAGTTTTAAATAAATATTGTTCTACTCATCAAAATAATATCGAGTGTATTTCTGCAAAGCCCGGCAATGGGAGTAGCAGAGTAGACAGTAATAATGGCTAACTGGCTGCTTCTGTTGTAATAATTCGTATGTGTTGTGTTGTGCCCTTTTCCCTGTGCCTACTGGACCGAATGGAACTTGTGTAACATAGAGATTGGAGGCCACGAAAAAAGTGTAAGGTTACACGAGGCATTGCCACAATCTACCAATGAAATTTTGTTCTTATCTCAAAGCAGTTTGGGGATTACCGCTGTAATAACAATTTTAGAAGTACAATAGATTGATTTCCGTTTACCATATTTTTGGTTGTTTTCTTTTTTTTGATGAAACGGTGGGGGAGCTCCCCACCCCCTTTTTTGTATTTCAAATTAAATAAAGGAATAGTTACAAAGGCAGGAGCCGAAGATTACAAGGCAGCACGCCCAAAACAAAAAAGGCAAAACTGTTACATGTAAGACTATTTCCAATTACTAAGAGCAGAGCTAACACTGGGTCTTGCTTTGTTACAAACTAAAGCAATTTCATCTCTGAACTGCCTTTTCCATACATGTATATTCTTCTGACCATGTTCAAAGATAATGCCGTTTCTTGTGTTCCAAATGATCCAGCAGGCAGTAATGAGAATTTCTCTAAAGATGGGGTTGCCGAATTGTAAGTGTGCTTGTAAAATCATGTCCACAGGATTAAGGTTGAGGTCCCAAGATATGGGGATTGTCTCCCAGCATTCTTTACTGAAGCTGCATTCAAAAAATAAGTGGAGACTGGTCTCTTCGCACCCCTGGGAGCACATGACACATGTATAGTCATCTAGGTGCATGTGTTTTCTGCGTAGAAGATTCCTGGTATTCAAACGATCCCTCAAGAGTAACCAGAAGAAGAATTTATGGTTTCCCAGGTTGCCTGATTTCCAGATCCATTTGAAGAGTTGAGAGTCAGGGGGAGATTTGAGGAAAAGAGCATAGGCCTTCTTACTGCTGTAGCTCGATGTTCCCCAATTATAGGACCATATATCATTGAGGTTCAAATCCCAATGTCTGTTATGCATGATGTCTTGTAGTTCCTCGAGCTGTTCAGCAGCAATGGGTGGTAGAGGTAGGGGACTGAAAATAATCTCCAATGGCTCGTTGAGGAAGAACTTTATGGAGCCTTTGGGTTTTCTAGTGAAGGAGTAAAGCTGTGGAAATGTGTCCTTCGCTGCTTGCTCCATCCAATTGTCTGACCAAAGGAGTACTGAGTTCCCTTTATTGGGTGAGCATGTGGAGATATTTTGGAAAATTGGGAAGAGTTTTATTATGTCTTTCCACCAGGGGGAGCCGACAGGGCTTCTTGCATGTGGAGGAATGGACTCATTTGCATACAGTTTGCTCCATGTTAGCTTGACCCAAGGTAAATCTGCTCTGTTATAGAATTTATCTAAGAATTTTAATAACAGGGCCTCATTTTGTTTCTGAATGTCAATGATACCCAGGCCCCCTTGATCTTTAGGTTTGCAGGCGGTCTCCCAAGCTACCAGGCATTTTCCTTTTCTATTTATGTCTCCTTTGTCCCAAAGACAATGCTTTCTGTAGATATCGATTTGCTTGATAACTACTGGTGGCAGCTTCAGGGTGCACATATAGGATGTTGGTAAGGCTGAGAAAACAGAGTTCACCAATATAAGTCTGCCATTGTAGGACAGGAATTTGCTGATACCCGTGAGCCTTCTTTCCATTTTGGTGATGAGGGGAGCAAATTCAGTGATAGTGGGCTTTGTCGATCAAAGTGGCAGTCTGAGATATGTGAATGGCATTTCTCCAACATGGCACCATAAAGGATTTATCAAAGTTAACACTCAGTCCAGTCAAATCAGCGAATGATCTTAGTAATCCTTTCAGACAGAAGAGAGTTCTGGCGTCACCAGGAAGAATAAGGAGAGTATCATCAGCGTATTGCACAATAGGGTAATCCTCTTGGAAACCATCACTGAGAGGATGCTTTAGAATTCCAGCTTGCCAAGCTTTGTTTATGATGGACTGGAGCAAATCATCTGCTAGAACAAATAGAAGGGGAGAGAGGGGATCTCCTTGTCTTACTCCCCTTTTGCACTTAAAGTTCTTTCTTGGAATACCATTTAGAAGAACAGCAGAGCTGGCAGTACTTAGGAGGTTTTGTACCCAACTTACCCATTTCTCAGAAAAGCCTTTATGCTTTAGGATTTCCAGAATAGCCTGGTGCTCTACCCTGTCAAAGGCCTTTTCGAAGTCTAGTTTTAGGATGATAATTTCCTTTATTGAGTGATGGCAAAGGTGAAGGAATTGAAAGGACCAAGCAAAGCAGTCATGAATGGTTCTTCCTTTGATGAAACCATACTGATTGGTGTGAACAAGTTACAGTATCTTTGATTGTAGTCTGGAGGAAAGGATCTTGGTGATGCATTTTAGAGAGTAATTTAGAAGGGAAATCCGCCTATAATCATTGATAGTTTCAGCATTGTCCTTTTTTGGGATTAGCACAATGAGTGATGTGTTGATACTGCTTATGAATGTGTTTAGGTTGCAGAAATCCCTCATTGTCCTAGTGAAGTCATCTTTGATTATGCTCCAGCATTTCTTGACGAAGCACCCATTGAAACCATCAGGCCCCGGGGCATGATTATTGGGTAGATTCTTAATGACCGTGTCCATCTCTTCATTTGTGAAGTCAACATCCAGGTCTGTCAGATCATGTTCTTGAAGGAGTTCTCCAAGCTCGTAGCTAATACCTTCAAAGTCACTGACTCCAAGTCTTTCTCTGAAAGCATTCCAAATGAGGTTGGCTTTTTGATCATGGTCTGTTATAAGATCACCTTCACCACTGGTTAGGGAGACTATGAAGTTTCGTTTGTGAGTGATGGTAGCCAGGGAGTGGAAGAACTGTGTGTTTTCATTGCCAAACTTAACCCATCTCATGGTGTTTCTCTGTTTCCAGTACTTTCTCTTGGAGTCAAGCAACTGGGAGAGATGATGTTTGACCAGTCTTCTGAAGGAGTTCTCCAGTCTGGAGAGGTTCCTTTGGTCTTCTAGACCATCCAGGAGTTGTAGTACACAGTTACAGTTAAAGATCAGTTTGTTCAGGTTGGACAGGGATTGGCTCCATTTCCTTAGGCCACTTCTGACTTGTTTCAACTTACTAGAGAGGTTTTTGGCTGCATTTGCATAGACAGGCGAATTATCCTAGTGTAGTTTTACAATATCCATGAAACTAGGGTGTTCAGCCCAAAAGTTTTCAAATCTGAACATGCGTCCCTTGGGGATGTGGGTGCCAATGTGCAGAACATATGGAATATGATCTGAGATGGGTCTTGATAAAGGCTGCACGAAGGTTGCCGGGTGGGACAGGGTCTAGCTGGAATTAGTGAAGACCCAGTCAAATTTGACTAAGAGGGGATCAGCCTGCATGTTACTCTAGGAGAAGTTTCTGCCACTAAAAGGGATATCCACAAGATCAAGGTCAGAGATAAGTTCATTAAACATGTTCATTTCTCCCGTGTCTCCACCTGGTTTGTTCCTGTTCTCTGGGTTTCTGATCAGGTTGAAAGCGCCACCTAGGGCCCAGTCATCGAATTCAGATGAGTCTAAGTTCATTAGCTAGGTGACAAACCCAAGCTTCCGAGCAGGGTTTGTAGGTCCATAGATGTTGGTGACATGAAAAATCTTGTTATCTAGTCTGCATACTAGTTTAACAGTGATAGCATAGGAGTTCATTTGAACAATGGAACCATAAAAAATGCTACCGTTCTAGACAGTGAGGAGACCTCCAGAGGCTCTCTGATCCAGAAAGCAAACCCAAGCTACAGATGGGAAGAAAGCAAACTAATCCAGAGATTTAGGGCAAAATTTCTTGATGTAGAAATTGTCAAAAGTCTCCCTATTGGTTTCCTGTATGCATAAAACTTGACAAGCACTTTCACTGATTTTATCTCTTATTGCATCCCATTTTTCTTGCAAGTTAAGGCCTCTAATGTTCCAGAAAAGGATTTTGTTTGATCTGATGTTGTTGTTTTCGTTATTCATGGATACAAACAGTTGAGGAAGGTACATGTTTGATCATGCAAATGTCAAACAGATAAAGCGCAGAAATCTGTGTTGACCACAGCAGGCCTAAAGCTCTGAAAGAGGCAAAAGAGGCACCTGAGTAAACATCGAACATCAAAAGGTAGATAAAAGAGTTTGGGATCCACACATTCCACAAAGTCTTGAGACACTAGTTACATCCAGGGGTGTTATTAGGCCAGTACATACACTGGCTAAGAACATAGAAAGTGAAATTGAAAGCAAAAGAGACCATTGCTATGAATGGCCTGACAACCAACTTCTTGGGGGTTCTATTCATCGAGATCATCTTTATCAAGCAGAGCAGCAAACACGACCGAAGGCTGTATCTGCAGGAAGCCCTCCCCAATGCCTTTGAGCACATGTTTGGGCAGGTGGGGAGCCCCCACCGGTGGAATAATAGCAAGGGGGGTGGGTGTTGACACTTGCTAACACCACTTGAATACTAGGTTGTCATCCCTAGCGTGGCACTAGAGTGTACTATGGTATTTATACGCACACAGATAATCCGCAAGCGCACGGATACCGTTGAAGCTTTTACCCGGTTAAAGGTTTTATCGTATCCACAGGGAAACGGGAGAACCAACTACGCTCTAACTTAATCCTAGATAGATAAGTAAATGTAAATAGGAAAGATGGTAGAATCGAATAAGAACAATATTAAAGGTAAGATAACAGTGAGTGATAATATGGGAATAGAGAGTAGAGCAATTCTAGTATATGGGCGATGGTAGCAGAATAGAGAGGATAACTATGGTTTCTCTACTTCAAAGGGGTATGTCTATGTCTGGGACGAACCACGTGATAAGAGTACACCACAAAGGATGCTTATCCATAGGCCGATAAACCCTACCCGTCCTGCTAACGAGAGGTGGACTACAGGGGACCAACGTAACTGTCACCTACGAGGCCTACCACACGATCCAGCTAGTCAGGGGATATCCACAAGTAATCTAGGTCTAAGCACCACGCTTACACCTATACTACAACTCTAACCTATAGGGTCCTATAGATTAGAAGTACTCAAAAGAGTTGTGAACTAGAACATACATGATTAGTAATTGCATAATGAATTAGAAGTAGATTACCAGAGTCATCCCATGAGCAAGCTTGATTAGAGCTTGATCATGGCGAAGTACAACCGGAGGAAGAGCCGACAGGCCGGCCTCTCCTCTAATCCTCCTTCGCTCTCCATCTCGCTACTATCTAGATCTACTCTAGTTTAGAGAAGAGAGGAGAGCTCTCATCTCTAAACCCTAGCTTTTGCTCTGTCTATGAATAATGAATAATGATCAAGGGGTGCCTCCTCCAGGGGCCAGGGGGTCTGGTTTTATAGTCCCCTCAAGTGAACCTAGGCCGTCGGATCAAACCGACATTGATTGAACGGTTATTCTTGATCCTTTAGGTCGGTGGAGCATAATCCGTGAGATTGAGCGTGATTGGCTATAGGAGGTGGGCGGGCGCCCAGTAGGACAGGGCGGGCGCCCTGTCTCTGGCCCCGTTTCGCCTCTGCTTCGGTCTCGTGGCTTCTGGAGTCTTCTAGATGTAAGATAATTGTGCGGCACGTTGATATCTCTATGTAATCCTGACGTGTGGGCCTTTCTTCCTTATTTTCTGATAACCCCCTGCAGAAATAGACAAACACCAAAACTCGTGGAATTCTGTCAGATAAAACCCTAAGTCTCGATGTTGATTTCATTTGGATCCTTTTCTTTGTTTATTTAATAGTTAAATTTGATACTTAAGGACCGTCAACAAACTCCCCCAAGCTTACCTCTTGCTCGTCCCTGAGCAAGGATAGACTCAGCTATGGATCATAAGTTGTTGCAATATCTTTAAAAATTGACGGTACACATGCTTTTAAATGAGGTCTCATCTCTGAGTTAGAGTAAACTGTCAAGACTTAAAACTTACTTACTTTACCTTTCACCATGGGACTTGTAACCGTCACTTCTGTCTTGAGTGGTTAAAAGATAGAATAGTCCCGTCAAGTGCCATGTCTCTTATTCTTGATCAGCTATAGCTCTGGAGTTTTTGCAGATTTTCAAATAAAACTCAGAGATTCCTTTGTATGACTCTCTCATATCTCTCTTTTGTGGTATTTCTGGATCCTTACCAAGGCAGTGATGGTATATGCCTTCTCTCAAGATATGTGGTATTTGTGGTATAAGGTATAGTGACATTGCCTTCTCTCTCACCCTACTATAATAAGGCTTTAATATCTGGACCTCATAGGTGGGAGATAAAGTATACATACTTACAAGACATGTATTGCATAGTCAAACCATGGATCCAAAGAAACAAGTCAATAAGCCAAATCAAGATGTGCATGTGTGGCGATTGAATGGTGTATGGTGATGATGGTGATAACAATGGTGGAAACAATGGTGGTGGAAGTCTAATTCTACTTTTGCTCTTTTGAGGGGATACATACCTTTCTTGCTCTTGAAACTTTATGAGGAGAATGAGATGCTCTTCTTTTTCTTTTCTTTTCTCTCAGGTGGGTATCCTGTACCCCTAATTCTACTGTCGGACACTTGTCCATTTTTACCTCTCGTCTCACTCTTTTTCTTTTCTTTCGAGGTTCCGGGCACTTGCCCCTTTTTATTTCCTCGTTTATTTTTTTTCTTTTTTTTCTTCTTTTCTTTTTTTTCAGAGCACTCATCTCTTGAGATAATATAGCAAGTGGTAGTAGCAAGATAACTTGAGCATTTATTTCACAAGGGAAAAACACAGATGTTTTTGGCTATTCTCTCCCGAATTAGGAGTAGAATATTTTTAGGTGATTCTGGAGAAATGGATGGATATATGTGGATGGTACTTCCGGAGTAGAAGTAGCATATATATGAGTGAACGTGCAAGTGAATCTTGATTTAACCACATGACAAGCTCCTAAGGGTCTACACAGCTTGACCACACTCAATGCTCATAAGTAGTAAGTAAATGTGTGGCTCAAAGTCTAGCAAGCATGTATATATGGCTGTGGTAGGAATTTAAACTCTCATCATACAGGAACTCATCATGCAACATTTTAAAGATTTTTCAAAGATAAAATTCTTCAGAATTCTAGCATCTCTAGGAATAGATAAACAGCAGCTCAACCTTCCCATATCATATCCGTTAACAACTTAGATTTCAGATAAAGTTTTCATCCCACAAGTTTAGATCTAGAGCAAGCTTTAAATTATAACAGTTATGTCTAAACTTGAGAGAGAACTTTAAATTTGCAAATTAGGCAGAGCAACTATTCAACATATCCATGCTAGAGTTTTATTATTAAGATTCATAGCAAACTTTATTTATTTATTTATTTATTTAGCAAACTAAGAAAAGATATATATATATATAAGCATAAAATCTTTATTTGGTTTTTTATAGTTTATGTATTTTAATATTCTAATATAATATAAGTATAAAGATAGGTAGAAATACTTAGCGAGATAAATAGGGGTGCTCTCCCCCAAGCTGAATTTTGACGTAATTTCTCTTGATGTAGCTAGCAGGTGGCAGAGGTGTATTTGAAAGTCAGCAGCATTCTGACAGCGATTAGAATGTCCTCCGTCTGCTAGTCTTCTTGATTCTTAAATTCTGTGGAGCTCAAATAGACAACAAACCTTTGTGGAACTGATTAAGTGTTAGCATAAATATCTAGCCTTTATCATGTTGAGTCTCCTCAATAAATATTACTCCCTATTTTTTTATTTTCATTTTATAAAGCAGAAAAGAAATATTTATTTTATTTTTATACCACCACAGTGAATGTACTTATGGAATTTATGCCACTCGTATACTCACATGGGGCTTAGTATTTTTTAACATTTTTATTTTCTTTTCAAGATAGCATGATTAACTAAAAATCTATTTAAGGAAAGTAAATAATTAAAGGGAAAAGGGAATGCAGAAAGGATAAATATGGATAACTACCAATCTTACCTTTCGGCGAGGGTTCAATGTTTTAAGTCTTCTTGACAAGACTTCTCACCGTGTTCATTCTTCAGGTGCGTCATTTGATTCAGGTGCGGACCTTGACGTCTGCACCTTTTAATACAGTGTCACCCATGTTCTTCGTTTGCTCAGCAGTTCGAAGTGCGGCGTTGGCAGTGTCCTGCTCAGTGTGTTTGTGCTCGTAGATCCAGGTCCTTCACTTGGTAGAGTCTGAGAGTTATAAAACTCCTCCGTGTTTTGCTCGAAGTGTACCTGCTCATAGAGACAAGGCAGAGATCAAGTGCATGGGTCCTGTTGGTGGAAAACACCAACAGAACCAAAAGTGTATTTGTTCTTCTCTAACCTTAAGCATAGTGAGCAAGACAAAGTTGATGGATGATAAGTTCATGAGTGTAGCACTTATAACATTTGTCAGATCAGATCGCTCAACCTTATGGAAAGATAATCTATTTATGTATATGTCTTTTTCTTTATATCTCTCAATGATTGAATGTGTAACTTGTTAGCTCATATGATTAGGAGTGTGGGATCATGGAGGTAGTACTAAGAACAAGGATTAAAGGACTAAACATGTTAAATCAGTTGGGTTGGTTAATCTAGAGTTGTAAATCATACATGTTTGTCTCTTTTATTTATATGAACGCCAGAACCAAGGAGAAGCTTATAAAAGTGATAGTCAAGTACCTTAAGATGATACCTTGCTCGAAGAGTGATGGTACAGTATCATCTTGTGGAAGCTTTCCTTTCTTAGCGGTTATGCATCGTGTTCGTGGCACCCTCCATGGATCATCTCTCTATGATGAATGAGCTATGTCCTTCTTGTGCAAATTGTTAAACTTCATGTGTCACTCTCTTCGTCTCTGATGTGAGTTTATCTTAGGACTTCCCAAATCGATATTGAAAGTTTTTCTGCAGGGGTTAGTCCGACAAAATATACCAATATCTACTCAAGCAGTTTTTTAGTTCAATAACCAAACTAGACTCCATGTCTAATCAGATTAAGGAAGGCTATTTATCCTAAGCACCATGCTTAATTTAAATGCCAATGGAAGTATGGCGAGTACTTCCAAACCAACACTTGCTAGTAAATAGACAAAGGTAGCATGACAACGTTTATAGAGATCTACTCAAGTGGAGATGAAGTAGTGTGATTAGTATTTAACAAATTGAGCATGTCTCAAAGGTAGGGACAACCAGCATAGCAACATGGCAAAGGATGTTTTTATGTAAAGTACTCCCCCAAGCTTGAATTTTGCAAAATTCAAGTTTGGATGAATTTAATTCAATGTTGTATGATGATTGGTTGGACATACCTTGTGCTTGTCATTCATCCGATCTTCTTGCTCCAATCCTAGAAAGGTTAGTGACAAGAATACCCGAAGGAATATTTTTTTACAATTATCCTTATATGCTCAATACACAAGGTAATGTTGCAAATAATTAAAAGCTCATGTTACGATCTGATCATTGCTTATTTTAAGACACTGAGCTTGTCCTTGGGAAACCATCAGTTTATGTTGGCAAAGTGGTTTCCCCTCCGACGCCAACCTATATCTAGATCAACTCAACGAGATCTGCAATATTTATTATAGACATATGCATCGACAACCGCCCTTTTAAAGTTTTTATAAATAGAAAGGAAGAGGGGGTTGGAGATCTCAAGTGTGGTGATGTCGGAGAGACCAATAGATTGGGAAGATGTTGCATATGAGCATGGAGTAAACGAAGTGGCTATGAAATAAATTCCATGCTCATTAATGTTATCTTCGTCTCTAATCTGAATGTTCGGAGTTTCTCCTGGATTGGTCTCACCTATGTCCTCTTCTGTAGTTGGATGAATCTCATCTTCAAAGGGAGTCAAGAACTCACCATTTGAAATTGAGCCAAAGTCAGAACCTATTAAGGCTTCTTCCTTATCCATCCATTCTACACATTCTAGCCATTTAGAACTTGTGATCAAAATAGGGGAGGTGTTAGAATTTTCTATATGGCTTAGCTCTCCTTCTATGGCATTACTTGACATGCCATCCTTATGGTCTTCATGACTCCTATGGTTTGGTCGTCTTGGTGAATTGCTAGGATCATCATGAGACTGAAAAGAAGAGGGATAAGAGGGATCTCTAAGGTCAAGGATGGATTTAGAACTTGTGAACATGGAAGGGGAGTAGATAGAATTGTCTATATGGCTTAGCTCTCCTTCACTTGATATGTCATCCTCGACTTCTTCATGATAGGAACCAGGACATTCTCTAAGAGAAACATTATTGCAATGATTTGAATTATCCCTGCTTGAAGGTCTCTTATAGAACCAGAAGTCTAAACCATCAGCATCTAAAAGATTTAAGGTCGGAATTCCTTCCTCTCTTGGAGAATTTTGGGGTATTGATGGTTTAGGATCGATAGCTAAAGTTTGGGATTGAAGTGGTTGTGATCTGGCTATCGAAACTTCTTCTTCTTGTCTAGGAACTGGTTCTTTCTCTTTCTCAGGGATATAAAAGCTAGGAGACTTTCCGCTCATTAAATCAATCAAATTCCAAGCTTCACTAGCGGATAGGTGGTGGAAAGATCCTCCAGAGGCCGCATGAAGGGTTTGCTTATTTTTCCTACTAAGGCCCTCAAAAAAGTCAATTAGAAGAACTTCTTCTGGAATAGAAAGTTTTGGGCCAGTGAGAGTAAGGTTAATAAAGCGGTCCCATGATTTGCCAAGAGATTCTTCTTCCAGTTGTCTAAAAGAAAGAATCTCACGCCGAAGTTCCACCACTTTGGAGATTGGAAAATATTTAGAAAGAAAACTACTATATAACTCCTTCCAATCTCCATGAACACTCCCTACTTTGAGTTTATACCAATGTCTAGCTTTTCCCGTTAAAGAGAATGGAAAGAGCTTCCATTTAAGGGTCTCATCGGACATGCCTTCTATGCGAAGGAGGTCACAGACTCGATAAAACTCTCTTAGGTGTGTGTATGGGTTTTCCTCACCTTCTCCTGAGAAAGGTTGTTTTTGAATAAATTCTATGTATTCGGGGTCTATCTCAAAACTAGATGCTATGATAGGCTTTGAAGATTTTGGTGGTTCGAGATGTGTGCCCATAGGTCTATGAAATTCATAGATAGACATGTTTGAATTAATAATAGACCAGAGATCAAGGATTAGATAAGAAGAAAGAATAGCAGAGATGAGGCAAAGGATAAAAGGAAAATATATTTTTTTTATTTATTTATTTTTATAAAATGATTAAACTAGTTCGTAGTCAACTCAGCAACCGTTTCCCCGGCAACGGCGCCAAAAATGCTTGTTGACACTTGCTAACACCACTTGAATACTAGGTTGTCATCCCCAGCGTGGCACTAGAGTGTACTATGGTATTTATACGCACACAGATAATCCGCAAGCGCACGGATACCGTTGAAGCTTTTACCCGGTTAAAGGTTTTATCGTATCCACAGGGAAACGGGAGAACCAACTACGCTCTAACTTAATCCTAGATAGATAAGTAAATGTAAATAGGAAAGATGGTAGAATCGAATAAGAACAATATTAAAGGTAAGATAACATTGAGTGATAATATGGGAATAGAGAGTAGAGCAATTCTAGTATATGGGCGATGGTAGCAGAATAGAGAGGATAACTATGGTTTCTCTACTTCAAAGGGGTATGTCTATGTCTGGGACGAACCACGTGATAAGAGTACACCACAAAGGATGCTTATCCATAGGCCGATAAACCCTACCCGTCCTGCTAACGAGAGGTGGACTACAGGGGACCAACGTAACTGTCACCTACGCGGCCTACCACACGATCCAGCTAGTCAGGGGATATCCATAAGTAATCTAGGTCTAAGCACCACGCTTACACCTATACTACAACTCTAACCTATAGGGTCCTATAGATTAGAAGTACTCAAAAGAGTTGTGAACCAGAACATACATGATTAGTAATTGCATAATGAATTAGAAGTAGATTACCAGAGTCATCCCATGAGCAAGCTTGATTAGAGCTTGATCATGGCGAAGTACAACCGGAGGAAGAACCGACAGGCCGGCCTCTCCTCTAATCCTCCTTCGCTCTCCATCTCGCTACTATCTAGATCTACTCTAGTTTAGAGAAGAGAGGAGAGCTCTCATCTCTAAACCCTAGCTTTTGCTCTGTCTATGAATAATGAATAATGATCAAGGGGTGCCTCCTCCAGGGGCCAGGGGGTCTGGTTTTATAGTCCCCTCAAGTGAACCTGGGCCGTCGGATCAAACCGACATTGATTGAACGGTTATTCTTGATCCTTTAGGTCGGTGGAGCATAATCCGCGAGATTGAGCATGATTGGCTACAGGAGGTGGGCGGGCGCCCTGTCTCTGGCCCCGTTTCGCCTCCGCTTCGGTCTCGTGGCTTCTGGAGTCTTCTAGATGTAAGATAATTGCGCGGCACGTTGATATCTCTATGTAATCCTGATGTGTGGGCCTTTCTTCATTATTTTCTGATAACCCCCTGCAGAAATAGACAAACACCAAAACTCGTGGAATTCTGTCAGATAAAACCCTAAGTCTCGATGTTGATTTCATTTGGATCCTTTTCTTTGTTTATTTGATAGTTAAATTTGATACTTAAGGACCGTCAACAGTGGGCTCTTCTTCCAGGACATTGGTGCCAACTTCTAGTTTCTTCCCCTTCTTAGGAGCCTTGGTTTTCTTGTTCTTCTGTGCCCTCCTAGGAGTCTTGTTGCCTTTCTCCTCCTCTCTATGCTTTTTAGCACTTTCTTCATTCTTGAACCCTCCAAGATTCTGGAAGACTCTCTTGCTGCGCCTTAGGAACTCATCATCTAGTTTCTCTTTGACCTTGAGAGTCTTTTTCTTCTTTGAGGTTGTGAACCCAAGGGGTGGGCCATCTAACATCTCCACGTCAGAGTCTTCCTTTTCCTCCATCACTATGTCATCATCAGTGTTCACCGCAACTGTCATCTCTGGTTCCTCTTCTGGTTCCTCATCTGTTTCTTCATCTTCCAAATATTCCAGAGCGATCTTTTCCAGGGCATTGTCACCAAGCTGTGGTAACAGGATGAAAGCTAGATGAATGAGCAACGGTGTATCTGATATGTATGATGGGATCAGGGTATTATGATCAACAACTAGATTGGTAACATTCTTAAAGATCTGGAAGTGAGGATTCATATGTATGAAAAGGATTACCTTCTTGATAAGAGAGGGAATCATAGGGATCAGTGGATCACTTATGTGTGTGTTGCCTTGCACCTTCGAGGGGCCAATGACCACTGACTTGATCTTAGGGGCAACTTGTCGGTCAAGGGGAACCTCAACATTCTCTGTCCCTTTCTCTGACACTATCTTGGAGGTAGCCACTGTCACATTGCCAATCTCAGCCAGGTTCTGAGCATTCAGGTTGGGACCTTCACCATTAACTGGGGCTAGCTGTTGTTGCCACCGATTACCTGAATCACTTCCAAAGGGATGGGTGCTTGGTCCGACGTTCGATACCCTGGGGGTGGCGTTCGGGTCGGCAGGAGGGACAGGCCCCATCTAGTGAGGAGGGGGAGCCGACAGAGGATGCAGTGGTCCAAAGCTGAGGAACGCCTCTTCATCTTACACTTCTGAGACCTGTTGTCTTTTTAGGATGTAACAAGGGACAGTCTAAGATCTGCCCTTTTGGGGTAGGACAGCATTAACCTTAACAGATTTAGGGATTTTAGCATCGTCATTTAGGTAAACCTTTGCAACTACTCTTGCTAGATTATCAGGTTCATGCCATGGCACCAAAATACCGAAACTAGAGACAGCCTTAGCAATGTTAACTGAGTCTTTAAGATCCTCTAGAAAACTAACTAGCATAACCCAAGACTCTCTATGAAGATCAAAGCTATGTGCATTCTCCGCTTCATCATGTTTGATAACTCTCATAGCATAATTACCCAAGGGAAAAATAGGACCTAAGAACCTTTCTCTGTCTAATAAACTTCTGAATCTGACATATGCATCACCTAGAGCAGAGGGCTGGATCTCGGAGATGCGAACCTGATGGACATCCTGAAAGAATGACCGGAGTGCAATCTTGACTTCGCCGAAGTCATCACCACTCACTGGTGGCTACAGCTTGATGATCGCCAGTCTTCGTTGTAGAGCCTGTAGCACCCCGTGATGAAGACCTCCTGGCGAATGCCATTACGAAGGGGCGGTTCCTCGATGGAGAAGCCTGGAGGCAGATGCGGAACCGGATCGTAGGGCCAGTTCGCCATGGATGGCGCAGTGGGGTTTTCGGTGACTGAGGCAAGCACGGTGGAGATTGGGGGCGGAAGGAACGAGAGGGGGCGTTGAGTTTGGATATAAATGGTTCCCCAGCGTCCCTCCAACTTCCGAACGGGAAACCACCCGGTAACACCGTTTGGCATGGATTTTGGAGAGACAGAACAAGGAAGTATGCCCGTAATTATAGCAGAGAATGCACCTTACCATACTGGTGCACTCCTTCCTTGTGTGGCCCGGCCCAAGACATCTGCGACATTGGCCCTCTCTTCCACCCAGTCGGTCCAGCCCAGAGATAGGCAGCGGTGGAGCTTTTGAAAATGAGCGAGCCAGAGATGGCACCTTGGCAGTTATGACCGTTTTCACAGATTGAGAACGCTCCCGAGATTCTAGCGGTTCCTTGATGGCCCAGCGACGAACACGGGCTTGATTAGGAATGGAGGGAGAGATCGGGTTAGGGCCACTAAAAATTTGAGATTCAAAGTTCCTGTTGTAATCCAAAGGAAAGGATAATCGCTTGAAGACAGAGAGAACTTGTCGAGGCGAAGATCGAACAATATCAGCATAGCTTCTTCTATCAGAGGCTGCTAGACCTCTCCTTATTTTGCCTTTAGCACCAACTAAAGACCATTCATCATCCTGTTCCTTGCAAAACAGGTCATATTCCTTTCTCCAATTCGGTCCTCCTTCTCGCCACAGGGCAAAGAAGAGAGTATGATTTGCAGGAGAAATTATTTAGCTTGTATACCATTAGACCCACTTTTTTGCAAGAAACGGTGAATTTGAACATCCAACCCGAAAGATAGTAGACACTGAAATCCTTAGCAACTCCCCCCAAACAGGCTTGAAGAATCAGAGCAACTGAATCTTCATTCAGACGAATAGCAGGCCGACCAAAGCTGAGCAGCAGATGGAAATTAGAGGGGGGCTGTGGGATGAAGGACTCACCGAGCAGTTGAAGCGGTGATCCACCACTCTCTCAAACTCTAAACCATGGGCGAAACAGAAATCCGAGAGTCCTCCCATCTGTACGATTTGAGCCGGGCGAGATCTACGTTCGCTGGGAGAACCAGATGATTTGAGCCGAGCGAGTTCTCCGATCGCCGGGAGAGATATGACGGGGACAGACCGAAAGAGCCGCGGGGACGAGGGAGGGTGGAGGCAGGAGAGAGGCGGTGGGGCAAGCAGGGGAGGGGAAGGGCGGTGATTGGTGGTTGGCCGGAGACGGCCAGCGGCCGCCGGCGGTGACTAGCCGACACTACCGGACAGCAGGGGTTTGCCGTGTGCCTGGCGCACACGGCAAAGTCCAAATTACACACGGCGAAGGTTTTGCCGTGTGTTGCTCACGGCAAAGAACACACGGCAAACTTTTTTATGATGAACCCTATTTTTACTCACGGCCAAATTATGAGCACACGGCGAAACTTTGCCGTGAGTCAATCTTGACACACGGTAAAGAAAATATAACGAACGGCGGGAGACGGCCTAACGGCAGGGTTTGCCGTGTGTCACCATGCAGACACACGGCAAAGTCTCAATGTTTGTCGTGTGTCAGGGTTGGGCATACGGCAAACCCCAATGAAAAAAAATCAAAAGTCCATGACCTCTCCCTCGCGTTACTTAGCTCTTAGCCACTGCACCACACTATGAATTGTGATTATATTGCATTTCAGTTGCTCAAATATTATATCAAATTATATGTAAATTGATAATTTGAGGTTCTAAATGATTTCAAATCAAAAAGTTGTAAACTACAAAGTTTCATATCTTTTTAGGATCTACAATTTTCATTTAGGGAGTTTCTTCATCCGAGGTCGTTTACAAAATTTGAATTTTAAATTTGAGAAATTTAAACGTAGTTTTTGCATGACAAGATGATTCCAAAATAAAAAGTTGTCAACTACAAAGTTTCATAACTTTTTGAGATCTACAAAGTTTATTTAGAGAGTTTTTCCATCCGAGGTTATTTTAAAAATTGAAATTTTAAAATTTTCAATTAAAATGCTGAAAATAATTAAGAAATAGTAAACAATTCCGAAAATTTCCTAAACTTGGACACGACACAACCTATATGGTGTAGTGCCTATAGAAAAAGTTTTAAAATCAAACTCAAATATAAAAGTCAAATCTACTCTAACTCATGCTTCTTCACTCATATCTCTATCGAACTTCTTGCAAGACTGTGTGGTTTCTATACATCATAAATGACAACTTGTTCGAAATCTTTCCAAACTTTTTTATGGCCTCTATGTATGATAACATGACATATGTACAAGTTTCAGGATTTACGGAATAAAATAGCATTTATTAGAATTTTTGAAATGTACCGACGCACGTTCCGCGTCGTGTCTCCTAACCACGACATTCAAAAGTCATTTCCATTTCGAATGTGTGTTCTTTGGGTAACATGAATATCATTTTTTCAATATTTTTTTACAACTATTTCATTGACTCGTAGTTCAAATTTGAACGCAACCGAAAAAATGAAAATAAATAATGTTAATTGTAAAAATATAGCAAACATGTTTCAAATTTTATGAAATTTGAGTATGGAGTTACAAATGGTGAATGTGTAGAGAAGAAAAAAATTTGAGGACAAAAACTAAAAAAAAAGATAAATTATTTGCCGTGTGTCGCACCCCTAGCACACGGCAAAGTTTGTGTTTGCCGTGTGCCAGGCTCAAGCACACGGCAAACCCAGGCTTTGCCGTGTGCCTCACGGCCGCACACGGCAAACGTTGACGGCTGGAGGTGGACGTTAGCGTGGGTTAGCTTTTGCCGTGTGCCCTGTTTTTGCCGTGTGTTGCTCACGGCAAAAGTTTAAGTTCGCCGTGTGCCTGGTGTTTGCCGTGTGCAACACACGGCAAAGGATAGATATACCGTGTGTCGCGTTTGCCGTGTGCGTGGATTAGACACACGGCAAACTCGAACCACTAGTAGAAAGAGGGTCATTGCTGGCGCCCCCTTTTTATACCACAGGCGGTTCCAGTTACGACGCGCTTGTGGTATAAATCGGGCGGTGTCAGAGATTTTCGGCCGCCTGTGGAAACGTTTATCACAGGCGGTTGACTTAAGCCACCGCCTGTGTTATCTCTGTATAAATACCCCATCTCCTCCCCGACCAGAACACAGTATCTCGCACCCACCTTCTATTGGGGGCGATTTTGGAGTTCCAGATTTCTCAAAATACAAGAGAGGAGGTTTTGATCTTCATTTCTAGGAAGGAGGTTGCTCAAAGAGGTTAGTTTACGTCCCTATTGCCTCGATTTGCTCATTCTAGCTCAATTTGAGCCACTTTTTGGATCTAGGGTTTCACCATGAGTGAGAGAGAAGAATTGCTAGCTTTTTGTCTTGATTTGTTGATTTGGTTAGATGGGGTTGTTTAATATGGTTGGATAATGTCTCTCAACATGTTTGCTTCTCAATTTAGCTAGTTTTTACAAGATTAAACCAATGGTGTGTTCTTGTATATTTATGTAGAGAGATAATTGTTGATTTTTTTTAATTATATGATAGTTAGGTTTTTTATTGTCACCTTCCACATCATCTATCTATTTATAATGAATGATGTATTTATATAGTTATGCTATACTTAGGTTTTCTATTTTATGTCTCTCTCTCTTTATAAATTTTTCAATTTATTTATCAACATGTATGTATGTTTTATGAGTGAGAGAGAAGAATAGCTAGCTTCTTGTCTTTATTTGTTGATATGGTTAGATGGGGTTGCTTAATATGGTTAGATAATGCCTCTCAACATGTTTGCTTCTCAATTTAGCTAGTTTTTACAAGATTAAACCAATGGTGTGTTCTTTGTATATTTATGTAGAGAGATAATTGTGGATTTTTTTAATTATATGGTAGTTAGGTTTTTTATTATCACCTTCCACATCATCTATCTATTTATAATGAATGATGTATTTATATAGTTATGCTATACTTAGATTATTTTTTAATTATGTAACTTAGGTTTTTTCCTTTAATCTCAAGCTTAACCATAAACCCTAGCTAATAAACCCTAGATAAATCCTTTGTAAACCCTTAGATCATATGAATGGTGTTTTACAGGTAGTGATGGAGAGGTCATTTTGGATGTATAATTTATCAAGACTAGATCCATCATACATAACTGAGGTCCAGAGGTTTATTGATGCTGCTCAAAACCATGCTTCAAGAACAAGAAAGACGCACATACATTGTCCATGCATGCATTGTAGAAATCTTGTTGTATCTGATAACATTCAACAAATCCTTACTCATCTGGTCCGTCGAGGATTTATGAAAGATTACTTGATTTGGACAAAGTATGGAGAGGGTAGCTCTGCGCCTTATACAACTGGAATTGTTGATGGGTTTGAGTTCGTACACGAGACACAACAACCTAATACCGATGGTCTAGCCACTGAACATGTTGTGCTAAATGTTCCTGATCATGGTTTTATTGGAGGAAATGAAGATGGCACCGAAACTAACATGGCTGCGGAAGATGCAGAATTTCTAGAGGCAATGTTGCGTCGTCATGCGGAAGATCCATCAGTGTTCTTCATGAAAGGTATGGAGGACCTAATGAAGGCAGCAGAAGAGCCTTTGTATGATGAGTCCAAGGGTTGCACCAAAGAGTTCACGACGTTGCGGTCTGTGCTAAAATTGTTGGTGTGCAAAGCTAGATATGGTCTTTCTGATGCTGGCTTTGATGTGTTCTTAAGCATTATCGCAGACATGCTTCCTAAGGATAACAAAGTGCCTGCTAACACATATTATGCAAAGAAGCTAATCAGCCCACTCACAATGGGTGTTGAGAAGATCCACGCTTGTAGAAATCATTGTATCCTATATCGAGGCGATGATTATAGAGACTTGGACAGCTGTCCCAAGTGTGGTGCAAGTAGGTACAAGACAAATAAAGACTACATAGAGGAAGAGTGTGTTGCCTCTGTGCCTAAGGGCAAAAAACGAAAGAAGGCCTAACAAAAGACCCAGAAGAGTAGTTCGAAACCCACCGGCAAAGAAAAGGAAGAAGTAGACTATTATGCACAGAAAAAGATTGCTGCTTTGGTGATGTGGTACCTTCCTGTGATCGATCGATTGAGGTGCTTGTTTGCTAACCCAGAGGATGCCCAACTTATGAGCTGGTATGCTTCTGATGAGCACAAAGACGATGGGAAGCTTCGGCACCCAGCCGATGGCCAGCAGTGGAAAGATTTCAATGAAAACCACAAGGACTTTGCTAATGAACCAAGGAATGTTAGGTTCGCACTGAGTACTGACGGAATGAATCCATTTGCTGAGAGGAGCAGCAAGCACAGCACATGGCCAGTGATCCTCACCATCTACAACCTCCCTCCATGGTTGATGCAGAAGCGAAAGTACCTTTTACTAACCATCCTTATCTCTGGACCTACACAACCTAGAGTTGATATGGATGTTTTCTTGGAGCCCTTAATGCAAGACATGAAGATACTATGGGAAACAGGTGTTCAAATATTCGACGAGTACCGCAAAGAATCATTCACACTGAGAGCAATTATCTTTGTTACGATCAATGACTACCCAGCTCTCTTTACATTATCAGGGCAGTTCAAGGGAAAGTTTGGTTGTGTGGTATGCATAGATGACACCGCTTACGTGTCCCTAACTGCATCTAAGAAGATAGTGTACATGAGGCACAGACGCTTCTTATCAAAAGGACACAGGTACCGGCTGAAAAAGATGGATAAGTACTTTGACAATAATAGTGAACTACAGACTACTGCTCCATCAGGTAACAGTAAAGGCCAAAGAGTTTTCAGCATAGTCAGCAAACTCAAATTTGTTTTTGGGAAGAAGACAAAAGATGGAAAACCAAGAAAGAATGTCAAGCCAGCTCCAGGGGCTACATTCAAGAAGAAGTCAATTTTCTTCGAGTATTTGGAATACTGGCCAGAGTTAGACGTCCGCCACGCGATCGATGGTATGCACGTTCAGAAGAACGTGTTTGAAAGCGTAATTGGCACCTTGTTGGACATGAAGGGCAAGACAAAGGAAGGATTAAATTCACGCTTGGACATGGTACAGTTAGGCATAAAAAAAGAACTTCACCCTGTTAGGCTAGAAAATGGGAAGTACCACCTCCCGGCAGCAAGCTACAACCTCAACAATGAAGAGAAACATGAGATGTGTGTGTGGTTGAAGAAATTGAAAGTCCTATCTGGATTCTGCTCTAGCATACGGAGTATTGTGTCAATGAAAGACCTTACACTCACCAACTACAACTCACATGATTGTCATGTCATATTGACTACTTTTCTCCCTATTGCCATTAGGGCTACAAACCCAGTGTGGATAAAGGTTGTAGTTACACGGTTGTGCTACTTCTTCAACAGGATCTCACAGAAGGTGATTGAACGTGATGAGTTGGCGTCTCTTAAGGAATTCGCAGTGGAGACAGTTTCACAGTTTGAGATGTGTTTCCCCCCAGCATTCTTCGATGTGATGGTTCACCTTGTGGTGCACTTGGTTTCACAAATAGAGGCATTGGGTCCCATGTATTTACATGAGATGTGGACGTATGAACGCTTCATGTCAATACTAAATGGCTATGTATCAACTCATGCTCGTCTAGAGGCGTCTATGGTAGAGGGGTACTTAACCGAAGAGGCCATTGAGTCCGGAGGTCCATTCTGCAATAGGGTCCTAAAAGACCAGGTTGCAATAGGTTTGCCTCCGTCACGACACGAGGGTAGGCTGAATGGAAGAGGTAGGATGGGAAAGAAATCATACGTCCCAAAAGATTACAATTCAGTCCTCGAAGCACATCACAACGTCCTGCATCAGCTCTCGATAATGGAGCCTTTGATCAATCTACACATTGAAGAGCTTCAAAAACATAATCATGGGCACACAGATGAATGGATCATGAAGGAACATAAGAATCAGTTCACCTCATGGCTAAGGGAGCAGGACATTCCAGATGGAGAAACACTCGAGGATCGCACCATCAAGGTCTTGGCATCTGGGCCATCACGCCAGGTCACGACTTGGCAAACCTATGACATTAGTGGCTTCAGGTTCTGTACCAAGTCCAAAGACCAAAAGAGCATGGCACAAAATAGTGGTGTTCGATGCGACGCCTTAGACTCTGAAACTGGTGAGGAAACAACTTACTTTGGCTTCGTTGAAGACATATGGAAACTAGACTATGGTACATTTCAGATCCCTGTATTTCGGTGTCAATGGGTTGAAGACAAACATGTCACAGTGGATAACTATGGGATTAGAGTTCTAGATCTAAGCAAGGTAGGCTACAAAGATGATCCATGGATAATGGCTAACCGTGCTGCACAGGTCTTCTATGCTGAGCAGGTCCTCTCTCCTAATGATAAGAAGAAAATTACAGACCATCCAAAGCACATAGTTTTCTCTGGAAAGCAACAAGCCATCGGAGTTGATGGTGTATCTGACTTGGATGAATTTAACCAATTCAGTGACATGTCTCTCTTTGTAGACGACCATCCAGTAGTGATAAGGAATGTTGAGCGAAGCATTCCACAGAGCTCGTTGCCCTAGGTGCGTCACGATGAACAAGGAAGAACAGTAGCTGCCTAGATTTCATTTGTCATTTGCCATGTAATCTATTTATGATAAAATGTGTACCTTATGCTATGTGCCCTTTTCTATTTCTACATGTAAGGGTTACTAGTGCCATTGATGTTGTATTGGTCTCAAACTTTTACTAAGGGTTATAGTGCCATTGATGTTCAATCCACCAAGTTTGGGATTTTTCTGATATGGTTTGTTACTTTATCCGGTTTAATTGAATTTTCGTGCGACGTCACCCACTAATTAGCGCTTGAACTAAGTCTACCCCTGAAATGACTCCAAATGGTGCCAAACTTCTCCACAGGGTCTTATATACCATAGGAAATAAAACTTCCTTGTGGTTGGTGGAAAAACCTAGTGGGATCTAGGTGTAGTCCACCATTTTTCATCTCATTTAGCACAAAGAAAAATGTAATAATAGCTTGCTTGACCAGAAAATCCTAAGATCTTGTGTGGGGTTATCATTTGAGTGTAGAAGCTTGCCAAAAAAATTTCAAGACATTTGGAGAGAGGCATAACATACATGCTTCACAAACGTATAAGAGTCATTCCACCGAACTATGCTCAAACATATGGGTTCCTCACATTTATATTGTCAACAATAAATTGCACAAAGGAATATATTTTTCATAGCATTTACACACTACAATAAAGCTAACAAAATTGGATTTACATTTTTCTGGTATTCCTAGAATTATTTATGTATTAAACAAGATATGAGGCACATATTCAATTTAAATCATTTTAAATAAAGCTGCATACAAAAGTACCTTAAACATGAAATTTCATATTTTTAACATGTGTCTCTGGTCAAGAGGAACACAACAAAATTTTTTCACTAATTTAGGACAAATATTTTTGAAGATATGATTTTTTGAATCATTTAAATAATTTCTAAAAATATATATAAGGAAAACTTTAAATAAACTGTTGGCTAAGCCAACCGCCAGTACTAATGCATTAGTACTGGCGGCTGGTTTAGCCAACCGCCTATACAAATGCATTAGTACAGGTGTTGAAATGGTTTCTACAGGCGGTTGGCTAAGCCAACCGCCTGTACTAATGCCCCAGGTATATAACCCTCGAGCTCGCTCCCGAAATTTTTCTAAGTCTGGCGCCCAGTTCATTTGAAACCACACCGTCAGGCTGCCGGAATTTCCCACGCCGCTATAGCCGCCCGCGACGGCGTTGCTCCCGTTGCCGGAGCAGTCCGCCCTCGACGCCGTAGCCGCACGACGGTGAGCCTCTCCTCGCTCTCTCTCTCTCTATCTCTATCTGTGTGCGCGCGCGGCGGCGGCGGCAGTCTGCGCGCGGTGGCAGGTAGGGCGGCGGCGGAAGCCAGGGCGGCGGCGCGAGGCATCGAGGCGAGCGCGTGGCTACGCGGGCACCGAGGCGAGCGCGCGGCACGAGGCGGCGTGCGGGCAGCGCGCGGCGCGAGGTTAGGGATGGCCCTGACACGTGGGGCCCACCTGCCAGAGAGAGGGAGAGAAGAGAGAGGGCACGGGCTGTGCTGGCCTGCTGGGCCGAAAACAAGTGCAAAATATTATAAATAAAATTAGATTTATTCCTTTTATAAATATATGTTATAATGTTATAAAATATAACAAAAAATTAGAAAAAATCAGAAAAATTAAAAATAAAATCAGGTATATTATTATGTCTTTTAGATGTAATTTTATTCATAATTATTATTTTATAAATAATTGTTATTCTTTTTGTAAATACATGTTATAATGTTATAATAAATAGCAAAAAATAGAAAAATCAGAAAAAATAAAAATAAAAGCATTCATAATTATTCCTTTTATAAATACTTGTTATTATTACTCTTTATATATGTAATAGCATTCATAATTATTCCTTTTATAAATACTTGTTATTATTACTCTTTATATATGTAATAGCATTCATAATTATTCCTTTTATAAATACATATTATTATTACTCTATATATATGTAATAGCATTCATAATTATTCCTTTTATAAATACTTGTTATTATTTCTCTTTATATATGTAATAGCATTCATAATTATTCTTTTATAAATACTTGTTATTATTTCTCTTTATATATGTAATAGCATTCATAATTATTCCTTTTATAAATACTTGTTATTATTTCTCTTTATATATGTAATAGCATTCATAATTATTCTTTTATAAATACTTGTTATTATTTCTCTTTATATATGTAATAACATTCATAATTATTCCTTTTATAAATACTTGTTATTATTTCTCTTTATATATGTAATAGCATTCATAATTATTCTTTTATAAATACTTGTTATTATTTCTCTTTATATATGTAATAACATTCATAATTATTCCTTTTATAAATACTTGTTATTATTACTCTTTATATATGTAATAGCATTCATAATTATTCCTTTTATAAATACTTATTATTATTACTCTTTATATATGTAATAGCATTCATAATTATTCTTTTTATAAATACTTGTTATTATTTCTCTTTATATATGTAGGCTGTTTTGTCCAGGAGGACGGAGCTTGGGAGATGGATGATCTAATCAGGCGGCGCCGGGGAGGAGCCCAAAGCCCTAAGGCCCTGTTGAGTTCCCTACCCAAAATTTTTTCATCCATCCCATCGAATCTTTGGACACATGCATGGAACATTAAATGTAGATAAAAAAATAAACTAATTACACAGTTTAGTTAAGAATCGCGAGACGAATCTTTTAAGCCTAGTTACTCCATGATTAGCCTTAGGTGATACAGTAACCCACATATGCTAATGACAGATTAATTATGCTTAATAAATTTGTCTTGCAGTTTCCTGACGAGCTATGTAATTTGTTTTTTTATTAGTTTCTAAAAACCCCTCCCGACATACTTCCGACACATCCGATGTGACACCTAAAAAATTTTAGTTCCCAATCTAAACAGGCCCTAAGCTATGCGGTTGTCAGACTCCGATTCTGATTCTAGACTTCTAGTTGGATCCAACGACGAGACTGTATCGTACGGGCCGGACTGGAGTTTCCATGGATATAAATATGCCTGGTAGCGTGTGCGGTAGGTGCTACGTGAGCCCGATCGACCGAACAAAGACCTCGAGTCTGCATGCGGCTGCTTTCCATCGTCCGTGGACATGGACAAGAACAAGACGGCGATCATCCCTGCTTCTACGTGGGTGAAGCAGCTGGCTTTCAAGATCCGCAAGAGAGGGTTCGTCGCCTACAACGACACGAGCCTTCTCATCAGCAACTCCCTTGGCATATGGTCCTGCCGCCGCCGCCGGTACGTCAAGAAGAGGCGTTTCCACCGTTTCACTCAGCTCAAGCCCCAGGCCTTGCCGGTGGAGAGGCGGTACGCCGAGCTGCGGAAGCTCGGCATGCACTCGTGGCCCGAGTACGACGAGCAGGTCGCGTTGTTGAGGAGCAGGCTGGTGGACATATACTGGGACGCCGCGCCAACGTGGTACAGAGAGGATGTCGTCGACTACTACCACGCGGCGAGGCGCCGGCGGATGCAGGACTCCTGGGTCATGCGCTTCATCTTCGCCCCTATCGGCCTAGTCACGCTTGCCGTGACAAGCTTTCTATTAGTCAAGAAGGCGTTCTTGGCAGACCGAGTAGACATGCTACTCTTCACAGTCTTCTATATACTTCAGGTGATTCTGTGGTGTATAATGTTGTACAAACCGGATGCTAGCGCTCTTAAGATGTTGGAGATACTTCATGAAGAGGATATGTAAACGAAATACTAGAGAGTGAAAGGACTTTCCATTTTAGATGTGCACATGCAACATGTACATGTTTATGGTTGTAATATAAGTCGTCCTATTGTTTTTTTATTGTTATAGAAAAAACTTTAGGTGTATCACAATGTTTATTACCTGTAATTTTAGTTAACGATTTGTAATAGAAAATAATTATGCATGATTACAAAGTGCAACTCTCACTACAGGAAAACTGGACTTTGCCGACTGCTAAAATTCTTTGCCACCTGCCAAAGACAGAGCAGTCGGCAAACATTTTCTTTGCCGACTGCTTTTAAAAGCAGTCGGCAAAGGATTCTTTGCCGACTGCCCAATTATCCTGGCAGGTGGCAAAGAAAAGCAGTCGGCAAAGACGTCCTTTGCCGACTGCCTGGCAGGTGGCAAAGAAAAGCTGGTGGCAAAGGTGGCTGCCTGGCAGGTGGCAAAGGAAAGCTGGTGGCAAAGGTGGCGGGGCACTAACGGCGCCCATTGCCGTCCTCTTTGCCACCTGCCAGGCCGTTAGGCAGTCGGCAAAGATAAAATTTTTTATTTTTAAAATTTGAATTTAGGTTTTGGACATTTGACGTCATCACTTGCTCCAAACTTACTCAAACTTTTTTCATAGCCTCCACATGCAATGAGAGTGAACCTTAAAACTTTCGTGATTTTGTGACCCTTTTTGCTATATTTTGTTAATTAATTTCTTTAATTGTATTTTCCGCCGCAGAATCCTACTTTGAACTGCAGGTGCATCAAATAATGAAACTTAGTCATTCAAAAATGATATTCATGTTGGTGAGTCTATTTTAAGGTTGTTTCCAGAAACTCACCCAAAATTTTGACGTCTTTATCCATGGAACATGACCATCTAGGTGTGGTATAGGTGATTTTTAATTATATAAAATTCAAACGAAGTCAGAAAATTACAAAACTTGACGAGATGTCATGTTATCACATGTGATGCCTATGATAAAAGTTTGAGAAAGTTTTGAGCAAGTTGCAACGTCGAATATCGAAAACCCAAACATCTCTATATGTGATCACATGTGAACACATGCGGGAGATGTGTGGGTTTTACATATCTGACGTCGCAACTTTCTCCAAACTTTTTAAAAATTTTATCATAGGCTCCACATATGATAACATGACACCACAACAAGTTTCATAATTTTCTTACTTCGTTTGAATTTTATATAATTAAAAAGCACTTCTACCACACCTGGATGGTCATGTTCAGTGGACAAGGACTTCAAAATTTTGGGTCAGTTTATGGATATGGTCTAAAAATAAACGTTCCAACATGAATATCATTTTTCAAATGCCTATGTTTCATTATTTCATGCACTTGCAGTTCAAAATTGGATTACGCGGCAGAAAATTCAATTAAAAGAAATTAATTAATAAAATATAGCAAAAAATGTCACAAAATTACGAAATTTGTCGAGGTGTCATGTTATCATATATGAATGCTATAAAATTTTTTTGAGAAAGTTTAGAGCAAGTTGCAACGTCAAATGTTGAAAACCCACACATCAACATATGCGGGGATGTCTAGGTTTTATACATCTGATGTCGCAACTTTCTCCAAACTTTTTAATTTTTTTATCATATGCTCCACATGTGATAATATGACACCTCAACAAGTTTCATAATTTTCCGACGTCGCTTGAATTTTATATAATTAAAAAGCACTTATACCACACCTGGATGGTCATGTTCTGCGGACAAGTATTTCAAAATTTTAGATGAGTTTCTGGACACGACCTGAAAATAAACTCTTCTGCATGAGTATTATTTTTCTAATGCCTAAGTTTCATTATTTCATGCACCTACAGTTTAAAGTTGGATTATACGGAGGGAAAATTTAATTAAAAGAAATTAATTAACGAAATATAACAAAAAATATCACAAAATTACGAAATTTGTCGAGGTGTCACAAAATCATATGTGGAGCCTATGTTAAAAAATTCAAAAAATTTAGAGCAAGTTGCGGCTGAAAAAGAAAAAGAAAAAATACATGTTTTAGAGCCTTTGCCGACTGCCTGTTTATGGAGCAGTCGGCAAAGGACTTGAACTCTAAAATAATTGAGGCCCGGCCCATCTCCCACCTTATCCCTTCCTCTCATCTCCCACCCGCGCCGCCACCCCCTCCGCCGCCGCCAGGCCCCTGCGCCCCGCGGATGCACAGCTTCCCCTGCGCCCCGGCACCGTGGACGAACAGCCGCCCCTGCACCCCGGCCTTATCCCCACCTGGCCCTCTGCCCCTCACCTCCCCCTTTACCGGGGTCCGCGCACCAGCATCCTTCGGCAGCCGCCGTAGTCCCGCTGCCGCTCGCTTCGCCTACCGATCCGTGTCCGTGCGAGACGCGGGAGGTATTGGCGCCGGAGGCAGGCCAGGATGTTCTCCGGCGACTGGACGCCGCCGTGCGGCAGCTGCTGCACCAAGAAGTACGCGAGCCTCGTGCAGATCCCATGTCAGTGCCTCGGTCCACCTTGCCCCCCCGCGAAATCATTTGGTTGCTTTGCTTCACTCCAAGCTAACGGATCTTCCCTTATCTTCTCCTCTCCTTTCTGCCATTTGGGTTTTATTATCTACAGGGAGGGTGTTCTGCAAGAAGGGGTGCAACGCGGACGGCGACACCTGGGACGAGTGTGAGTATACTTGATGTGGAAGCCGAACGAATGGCTGTTGCTGCGTATCATCCCCTGGATTTAGCTCTTCCTGGAGCTAAATTGCTTGATTTCAGAGTAGCTCGTTCAGTTTTTCAGTTTCTCTGTCGATTAAGAATTGATTGTTAGCACTAGGTCTCTCTGGCTCCTGTCATAGTGTCGTGTCTGTCTGCCTCTGCTAACGTGTATGCTCGTAAAGTCGTACGTATTTGTGAAAAGTATGGTATTGCGTCTTCTTGATGCTGTATTTGTAGTGTGCATGGCAACTTACTTGTTGTGAACTCCCCAGGCATAGGAAAATGTACTGAAATATGCTACAAAGATCCGGTGTTAGAAGATCGCCAGTGGAGATCTCCAGGGCAGGATAGTTATTTTAGGGCTGTTAGCAGCGCATTGAATGATATCTAAATTTCAATTTCTTATTTGCAGAAAATTCTTCATACTATGCATATAAATGTTTGAGTTGCAAATTAAGTGTGTATATGCATCCAATTTCTTAGTGTTTTAGTGATTTATTCTCATTACCATTTTATAGTTAAAACATATACACCGAGTTTCAGGCTGTGGAAATGGTGAATTCTTGCATGGCTGAAAGGACAGAGATGAAAATTGAAGAAGGTAACAAGATTCTGTTGCATGAGACTTGAGAAGAGAGGATTGTAAAATCACATATGTTTCGACAATCCTTATGTATTTTACAATATATTTACATGGTTCCAACTTAATTGGCTGTAGTTACAAAGTATGTATGAACATAGTATAATTATCGGTTACTATTTGCAGTGTTATTTGGTATTATATTACTCATACATGACAGTTAAAGTTATTTATTTTTGAAATCATGGTAGGGCGCCCGAAGGGCGCCAAATGTTCTAGTATGCTAAAATCACACTGACCTTCGCAGTTTATATAAGGGTTACGAGTTTCCGGCCAATTGCCATTTGAGTTATTGCACTTTGAATTGCACTAGGTGAGTTCTGTTTGCCCTGGTAGATAAATACAAGTTCTCTAGCATTGATGTAGGTTTTATTATGTTGTTTTGTTTGTTACCTATTACAACTTTCCCGTAGCAGCTACAGTGTATTCAATGAGTGAATTTTTGTTATGCAATTTGTTTCAGTTTTCAGGATTTTAGCAGGAGTTTCAATTTCTGAATTTTGTGGAGTTAGTTCAGTTCTCATAGTGCATCACTTGGCATAGGTTTCATTTTATGAATTGTCTTTTTTGTGCAACAGTGATAAGTGATCACGAGAACAATCATTAATGGTCTCTATTATATATTAATTAATAGTTCTCCCTCACTTGGGATGGAGCCATGGGATGAGAGGAGGTAGCTTTGGGGCAGAGCAATAGCAAATGCTTCAGATTTTCAGGCCATGTGATGTACTCTGAATATCTTTTACATTATAGTATCCTTTAATGTGACAGTCCTTGCTATAGGTTCATGTGATTTTAGTGCGCTGACATTTATATAGTCTTTTGTTGTTGAAAATATAGAGTTTCGTATTTTCTTTACAATACTTCTATTCATAACATCGGTATGTGATGCCTCTCTGTTTGCCTCATGCAGTTAATTGTCTTAGGTAAACTCTTAGAATTTAGTTTACCATTATATTGTGTGCCACCGCCTGCAATTCTGGGAGTAAATTTGCAATGACCCGTTTTTTCTGACAAGTTCTATTTGTAGGTTGCAAACATTTTAAAATAGCTCTGTTCATTGAGTTTTCAGATCTCTACTTCTGTGATTTTAGTGTTTTATTATCTTGCATTTGTATTTCTGTTTTCAGGGATTGAGAGGAGCAACGACATGTGGAGAGGAGCAGAGCATCTTGGCAAATTCATTTGTTGGGACCTAGAGTAGCTAATGTGATATGAAGTTTAACTTGTATGAAACTCATGACTTTGTATTTGATGTGATTTTGGATGAAAACATGACTTACTATTTGTATCGGTGTGCTGGAATAAGTGCAGTATAATTTGATGTCTTCTCGTGAGCTAGAATAGTAATTGTTAAAATGAGGATGAAAATTGGTATTTATTTGCTTTATACAAATGCTAGAATTTCATGGCCAGAACCAACGTTGGGCTGGGCTGAAATAACTAGAGCGCCCTTTGCCACCTGCCAGTAAAGGCAGTTGGCAATTTGCCACCTGCCAACAAAGGCAGTCGGCAAAGAATCTCATAACGGCGTACGTTCCCTTTGCCGACTGCCAGTATGGCGGGTGGCAAAGGCTTTGCCGACTGCTTTCCTCTTGGCAGGTGGCAAAGGTTTCTTTGCCGATGAATTCTTTGCCACGCGTTCTTTGCCGACTGCCACGTGTAAAGCAGTCGGCAAAGCCTTTGTCACCTGTTTTAGGGCCTTCAAAGAACGGAATTCCAGTAGTGTCTGTCTATATTTGAAATTCTCATGCTCTTCGATCCCAACATGCTGGCGTTCCATGGGTATGTGGCCAACCACATAGGCTAATCATTGGCGGGAGAGGCGGGTGATGGTGCACACATGGGCATCACAAACTAGAGGCGAGGCAAGCGGGTTCGAGCGCTAGTTAGGGCCATACGCAACGATGTATGTGCCCTCCGTTTTCCACTAGCTAGGCCCCTCTGGTGCTTAGCTTGGGTCTTAGGAGGCCTTCAGCCAACCATATACGAGGGCAACTTGACTTCATGTAGCTTGGCTAGTAGACATGCGCGTACAACACGCACATGTTTATGATTGTATATAAGATGTCCTATTTATTATATAAAAAAATTGAGGATTATCGGATATATCACAAAGTTTATATCCTTATTTTTAGTAAAATTTATAATAGAAAATGATTAAACATGATTACATAACACAAATCTATCTATATTTAAAATTTTTAATGCTCTTTGACCTTGACATGTGGCCACGTAGGCTTGTCGTTGGCAGGAGAGGCGGGTGGGGCTGCGCCACGGGCAAGCGGGTTCAAGTGCTAGGTAGGGCCTATCTATGCAAAAACACCCACTCCTCTGTTTTTGGCCAGCCAAACTAAGAGCACTTTGGGCTAGCCCCACCTGGCTAGGAGCTTAATTCAGCCTATAAAAGGCCAAATTGAGTTCATGGAGCCTGCCTAGAGGGATAGCAAGGGAAACACAACCAACCAAGATGGGGTTACAGCCGCATGGTGCATCACCCAATCGTGTGGCCCTCCAACGTTGATTGCTCCCGAGCGTGTGGCCAACACAGAGTGCTCGTCGATCACCATCCCTACGTGTCGCGGTCCACATCCCACTTTGGCGAAAGAGTGACACTTTGGATCAGGCTGTGCCCAGGGTTGGGGCGGTGAGCGTGTCTGTGGCCACCATGGTGGACCGAGCGAATGAAGACGGATGGTGGCTTAGAAAGGGGAGGCAGCCCAAATAGAGCTCGAGAGAGGTGAGGGTGCAGTTGGTGGTGAGGTGGCAGTTGGGATAAAGTTAGGGTTTTGGACGCCTATATATATATGTGTGTGTGATATGTTTCATGCCATGACTACATATCCAACACTGTTGCACGTTCGGGCATTAGCACCGGTCGGGAAGGGCTTGTTGCCCCGGTTTCCGAGCCGGTGGTGCCCTTCCGGGACTAAAGGCCCACCCTTTAGTCCTGGTTCGGGAAACCGGGGCTAAAGCCCCCCCCCCTTAACACCGGTTGGTTATACCAATATACCAACCGGTGTTAAAGGGTCCTGCCAGGGTCGCCACGTTGCAGGACCCTTTAACACCGGTTGGTATTACCAATCGGTTTTAAAGGGTTACTTTTTTTCAGTTCATTTCTTCGGTTCTGTTTATTATTTTTATATAATAATAATAATAGGTTTATCAATACATATTTTATGCTGATATAATAATATATATTACACGCATATTAAGCATATATAAATGGAAATTATAGGCTTAGCTTTATAATTAAGCTTTGCCTATAATAAAATGAATAAGCCACATTAATAATTAAATAGATGGATATGTAAAAAGTTTTATAGATAGTTTTATAAGTACAAAATTCATAACACATATATACATAGAGTTTTTTCTCCCAATCTCTAAAACCGATACAAATGATCATCGTTGTTTGGAATAAGAGTTTCATTGCCGTTGAAGTGAAACTCGCCGTTTGGATTGATCACTTGCTCGCAGAGAAATCCTGCTATTGTCTCTTGAATAGCTTTGATGCGGTCTTTTTGCATAACTTTTTCCCTCAACCATTCCGTCTTCAATTTGAAATAAAATAAAAAGGTATTAGTTACCTAAGTTATTCAATATCATTCAGGAGATAATAAAAAGATACATGTAATGTACTCTAAGCGTCTCTGTGGGTGTTTGATTGACTTGTACCATCATGAATTTGCACACATAATATGCACATAGGTTATTCCCCCCTTCTTGTCTTAAACACCACTGTACGATGTATATAAAAAAGATTCACGACCACGACAATAAGAATGCTAAAAGTTAGTGAAAGTTTGCTAGCTAGTACAACTTACTTGTGGATGAATTATATTAAGCGGCGCTTTACAACCAATGAGATGTTCACGGTCAATAAATCTTTCCCAAACCCTACACACAACCATTGTGGATCGTCAACGAATAATTGCAGAGTCATATCATGATATTATTCTAGCTGAGATCGACATTACGTACATTTGAATAATGTTTACCATTTGTTGGTAATTTTCTTGTGGTTTTCTCATTGAGTCATAGATTATCAATCGGTTCTTGGGAATTTCAATGACCATGAGTAGTGAAAGCTGTTTACACATATATATAGTCAGGCCTATAACTATATAAAACCCGAATCGAGTAATAATAAGTAAAATAAAATGTGTATGCACTTAATAACTATATAACTCACTCGAAGTTGTAGGGGAAGAGTATTTTTTGTTTTTCTTTTTGGTTCACAAAGAACCTCATAAGATTGGTGCAGACTTCTGTCTCATGAGATGCTGTCCACACTGCCTGCGGAGCCTTGAAAACAATATAAGGGTCAACGAACCCAATACTATTGTCATTTTTGCTTCTGAGCTCTCTCATTTGGTGCCTGCATATATACATACAAATCATAAGTGGGTAAGGATTATATACATATAATTAAAGAAGGTAGAAGTTTAATAAAAAGAAAGAAATACTTAGAGACAAATGCAGCTGATGAGAGATTTGTCGAGAGCGTCGGGGTGACATAATTGGTGCAATTCTTCGAACTGGACGTATATGAGGTCATCTCCATGGAAGTAGTGATGTTCTCGAATACGAACAGAAATCCAATTATCTCCCCTTTTAGACGCCTCCATGCACCACTTGTTTATTGCAAACATTTGTGAGCGGAGCTCATGTAAATGCTGAGGGTTCATTAGACTCCTGCCCGGTTCAAATCTTGCCCTCTATTGATCAACTACCTCAGCCTTTTCAAAAGTTTGACATCCAACAATGGCGGCAATGCCTTCAATATTTAGACCGCTCTGTCCAAAGTAATGCTCAAGCGAATCTAGCTCAGACAAGATTAAAGATTTCTTTGGCATCAAGTCCTCATTTGAGCCATATTGATTTGGCACAATCAACGGGGCACCGATTTTGATACTTCCCCGAGCTATGGGACCCCATTCCTACTCTTTTTCTAGGCTGTGAAGACTTGACCAAAGAGCTCTCATAGTCTGAAAGTGCTGGCTTTTTCTGAGCTTCCCGCTGCTTCTTCTGCTGTTCCGCCACTTTCTTCCTCAGTTCCTCTGGCTTTACATAAAAGTACGGCTTTTCTCACCGCTCTTTCCTTTCCTGCTTCAATTTATCGAAAAATTGTTTTACCTCACCTTTGGATGCAGCAATTATCTCCTCTTCACTCTTTTTATAAGATAATTTCTCTGGTGTCTTAGCTTTCTTTGCTGAGGCAGCCTTCTTCTTTGGAGGTGGGACCGATGACTTCGGTCGTTCTAGGGCGGACCGCTTCTAACTACCTCGCTTTGGAGGCGATGGAACCGACCGTGTACTCTTTGGAGAGGGCGGTGCAGGCGGTGGATGTGGTGGGACCGATCTTTTTGGTGTTGGAGAACGCGGTGGAGGAGTTGAAGACCTCGGTGGACGAGGTGGAGACTGTGTTGGAGGCAGTGGCGGGGTCGGTGTGGCCGCCGCAGGTGTTGGAGGAGATCTAGCATTGTCACCACCCACAACACTATGATGCGCTGGGGAAAGAACTGGACTTAGGTTGGAGGAGTTCCTGCAGAGAAAACAATAACAAGTTCTGTGAGCAAACTTTATTTAAATGCAATACATAATAAATAATATAAGATGTAAAATCACGCACAAACCTATGGTGAGGAAGAGGCGACACAGACATTCCTGGAATAACTATGACGCGCTTGCGCCAACAAATAAACGTCTTCTCAGCTTCACCTAAGGTCTTCTCTTTGTCTCCCTCTTCTATTTCTAGAGGCACACTGCCACAACCTTTCTCAACCCTATCAACCGAGACGCTAGCATATCCAGCTGGTACTGGTCGATTATGGATTCTTGGAGTTCTCGTTCGGTCGATAGGGTTGACAACACCGATAGCCACCTTTTTTGTTTCATTCCCATCTGGTACATGCAGCTCACAGGTAGTAAAAGCCTCTGTGACATCATCCACGGGGAAGTGTAGCTTCGTGTCATCCTGAATGGTTGATACTTCCGTGGATGCGCAACTGCCTTTCAACTGGCTTGGGGGGCTAATGTTGACCTCAGGCTGTGATGTACCTTGCCCTTTCGTCATTTGGCTAAGTGCTTCTTGTACTTGCCTTTTAATCTCCGCCTGCATCCATTCTTCACGAGATTTCTCGCGCTCTTATGATTGCATAACAAAAGCTTCCAGCCGGCGGATCCACTTTGCCTCCTTGTCCTTCTTTCTCTGGCGGCTTCTGTAGGTTTCTTGTCAACTTAGAATGAATGCACCCACGGAACTGCCCCATAGCCTCTCGTACGCCCACCGTGCACAGGATTTTCAAGTGCATATGTGAGTTCATCTTTCTCCCTGTTTGGCCTGAACTCACCAGACTGAACCGCCTCTCGTGCACGGACTAGTCTCTCTGCTGCTCTAGAGATTTCTTGGCCCCAAACTAGCGCCCCGATGTCTGGGTCCACGCTTCTCCATGACCGTACAACCAATGCTTGGAGCAGACGCTCTAATTCTTTGCTATTGTCTCGGGTGTGACCCCCCTAGCAAGCATCTCCTGTTTCATTCGGTCCCACTTGGGAACAGCACTCTTATAACCACGTGATCCCATATGATGATGGTATGTCTTTTTACTTGCATTCTCTTTGTTCCTAATGGCTCGTTCCTCGCCCTCTTCTGATGTTTTGTACTACACGAAGTCATCCCAGAAGGCCCTCAGCTTTACATATTGCTTGAGGTTGAAATTTGGAGTCTCGTTTTTCTTGACAAATTTATTGTACAAAGACTTCTTCCAATTCTAGAACAGTACCGCCATCTTCTTCATAGTCCAGTCATAAATTCGCACCTTCAACTCTTTATCGTTGGTGTCGAAGGTGAAAACCGCTATGACGGCTTTCCAAACTAACTCCTTGTCACGATCAGAGACAAAACTGATTTTAGGAGCACCTCACTTCTCTCTCTATTCACGAGCACTGATCGGTATTTGGTCTCTCACAAGGTATCCACAGTGACCAACATATTTATTTGCAAGTTCACCAAGTGTTCTGCCTGTAGCTATCCCAAACTCAGAGATTACGTAGCGGCCCTCCACAGCTTCTTTGGCCCTCGTGGAGGTACGCTTCTCCCCATAGAGGTCAATCCAGAAGGCTACACGTAGATATAGAAACAAAAATACTAAATTAATAACCAAGTAAGTCTAAAACCTAATGTAAGAGATGCATTATATATGTTTACATTTACATACCTCGTCATTATTTCCTTCTTGTTGCACGACAAGTTGTTGCTCAGACGCATTGCCCTCTTGTTGCTCAGGGGCATTGTCCTCTTGTTGCTGAGTCGGATTGTCTTGCATGATGTCGTTGTAATCAATAAAGTACTGACTACCGGCGTTGATCATATTTTGAATGACATCTTCCATATAATCAGGATCATCGTGAGGACGGTCAGCCATTTCTATGTCTGCAACCATACATATATATATTCTATATAAGATAAGAAATACACTAGAATAATATAAGTGCTAGAGTGCTCCAAACTAAAAAATAATACTAAAAAAATAATACAAACAATAACACTAGAATTAATAATATACTAGAATAATATACTAAAAAGTAATACTAGAATAATATACTAGCACAATATATTTCATAACTATTCAAAACACTACAATTCATAATATACTAGAATAATATACTAAAAAGTCTTTTAAGCCAAGTAATACACTAGAATAATATACTAAAAAATTATACTAAAAAATAATACTAGAATAATAGTACAAACAATAATATATACAAAACACTAGAACTCATAATATACTAGAATAATATACTAAAAAGTCTTTTAAGCCAAGTAATACACCAGAATAATATACTAAAAAATAATACTAGAATAATAGTACAAACAATAATATATACAAAACACTCTAATTAATAATATACTAGAATAATATACTAAAAAGTAATACTAGAATAATATACTAGCACAATATATTTCAAAACAATTCAAAACACTACAATTCATAATATACTAGAATAATATACTAAAAAGTCTTTTAAGCCAAGTAATACACTAGAATAATATACTAAAAAATCATACTAAAAAATAATACTAGAATAATAGTACAAACAATAATATACACAAAACACTAGAATTCATAATATACTAGAATAATATACTAAAAAGTCTTTCAAGCCAAGTAATACACTAGAATAATATACTAAAAAAGTAATACTAAAAAATAATACTAGAATAACAGTACAAACAATAATATATACAAATCACTACAATTCATAATATACTAGAATAATATACTAAAAAGTCTTTTAAGCCAAGTATATATATATCATAACAATTTAAAACACAATATATATCATAAATGTATATATGTACATATATATAAATATATAATTGTATATTATATATATGTATATTCAAAACACAGTATATCATAACATTCATTTATTATATACATTTATTATATATATACATTTATTATACATATATGTACATTTATGATATATATATACATTCATTCATTTTGTGGATTAGCTATAGCCGGAGCTCGATCTTGATAGTACATAGAGAGGAGACAGCCGCCGGCCAGAGTTCGACGTGGAAGAAGACGGTGGCGCTGGTGGCGGAGATGGCCGCGGCGGCGCTAGAGACGGCCATGCGGCAGCGCTGGATGACGGTGCGGGCACGAAGACGAAATGGCGGCGGCGCTGGTGGAGACAAGGCGGCGGCTCAGCTCTGCTCGATGAAGACGAAGGCAACTGCTCTAAGATCCAGAGCGCCTGTGGCTTATATAGGAGCGGACCCTTTAGCACCGGCCCGTGGCTGGAACCGGTGCTAAAGGATCTTTAACACCAGCTAGTAACACGGCTCGTGTTACCAGCCGGTGCTAAAGGGACCCTTTAGCACCGGTTCCACCCACGGGCAGGTGCTAAAGGGTCCTTAGGCGGGCTCAGGCGGGGTCCTGAAATTTTCACGACCCTTTAGCACCGGTTCCAACCATGGGCCAGTGCTAAAGGGCCTATTTTTAGTTTCAGGTTTTTAAAGTGTTTATATATACACTTTACATTATAAATTGTATAGTAAATTAAATATTTTACATAATATTTGTTAAAAAGTGACATGTATTGTATTTTTTTAATGTACACATGAAAATTTTTAACCTTAAATATCTTACTGTATTTTTTTTTAATTTGCAATAATTTTGTAAGTAATGTTTAGTATTTTGTTAATACAAAAATATATTATTCCAATAAATTTACAAAAACTATATCCAATCAACAAGAAATCTATTTTCACATCATATTGACGTTAAACTTTTTATTTTTGTCATTTATTAGTCAGAATGCTAGTAGGGTACAATTTTCATCAAATAAAAATTCTATTTATCATATAAAAAAGTAGATCTTGATGAATACACTCTTTGACCGAACCCTAGATGGTCCCAAATAGAAAAGTCATGAATACAAAGCTTGTTACACTCATCAAGTTCTATATTTGGTCTAGTGGTCAACTTTTCATTTGGAAAAGTTTGAACCACTCAATTTTGAATTTTGAAAGAATTCATAGTCACGCATCGGTTTTTGGAACCCTAGATGGTCTCGAATGGAAAAGTCATGCATACAAATATTGTTCCACTCATCAAAATCTACATTTAATATATAGACCAATTTTGCATTTGACAAAGTGTTGGGTAGGTGTAGTTGAAAATCCACAATTGACACATATAGTTTCATATAGCTAGTGTGAGATTCAAGATTTGGTGGGTATTGTTAACTTAAACTTTCTCAAATGGAAAAATTGTCTGTATAAAAAGTTTAGATCTTGATGGTATCTAACAACTTGGTATTCAAAATGTTTTCATTTTAAGTAATTAAGTTTGTCATTTTACCAAGTTTGACCAAACCCCGTCTTGGATTTGAAACAAATGTGCTTAGGATTGGCTCAAATTTATCCAAATGAAAAATGGAAAATATATCAAATGTAGATCTTGATGATCTCTAACAACTTTGTATTCAAATTATTTTCATTTGAAGTCATCAAATGGGTCATTTGACCAAGTTTGACCAAAGTCAAAGCATTGTTTTTACAAACACACACTTTGACCGAACCCTAGATGGTCCCAAATGGAAAGTCATAAATACAAAATTTGCTACACTCATCAAGTTCTACATTTGGTCTAATGGTCAACTTTTCATTTGGAAAAGTTTGAACCACTCAATTTTGAATTTTGAAAGAATTTATAGCCACACATCGGTTTTCGGAACCCTAGATGGTCTCAAATGGAAAAGTCATTAATACCAATATTGTTCCACTCATCAAAATCTACATTTAATATATAGACCATTTTTGCATTTGACAAAGTGTTGGGAAGGTGTAGTTGAAAATCCACAATTGACACAAAGTCAAAGCATTGGTTTTTACAAACACACACTTTGACTGAACCCTAGATGGTCCCAAATGGAAAAGTCATGAATACAAAGTTTGTTACACTCATCAAAATCCACAATTCTCACATATAGTTTCATACAATTCTCAGAATTTGTACAATTTACAACACATACTATTAAACATGACTTTATATTAAGCCGGCACAACAGTGAACTTCTTCTTTACGTATGACCCTTGGTTATGATCCTGCCGTAACCACGGAGTATCCTCATTGTTTAACAGAATGCTTGGGTCTTTGTTGACTATGAAGGGCGGAATTCGATCATCCCTTTCGTAATCGCCTGACATGTGTGACTTGTCCTCAATTCCGACAATGTTTCTTTTCCCAGAAAGGACAATGTGGCACTTTAGCTCATTGACGATTGAGTGGTCATCATTTTTTCCTCTCTTTGGTTTTGTAGACATGTCTTTCACATAGAACACCTGACTCACGTCTGCAGCAAGGACGAATGGTTTGTCTTTGAACCCACTACTGTTAAGGTCCACGGTTGTCATCCCATACTCCTTGTCGACTGTTACCCCACCTCTGGTCATCTTCACCCATTAGCACCGGAACAAAGGAACTTTAAAGTTAGCTACATAGTCTAGTTCCCATATGTCTTCTATGCGTCCATAATATGTTTGTCTGTTCCCATTTGGATCTGTGGCATGCACGCGTACACCACTGTTTTGGTTGGTGCTTCTTTCATCTTGGCCTACTGTGTAAAATGTGTTACCATTTATCTCATACCCTTTGTACGTGAGGACATGCCACGATGGTTGCCTGGCCAACAAGTAAAGCTGCTCATCAATGTTTTCATCACCCTGACATTTTTTGCACAACCAATCACCGAAAGTTTCCATGTGCTGACGCATTATCCAAGCTTCATTCTTCCCAGGCCACTGGGACCGTAGGAAATCTTTGTGTACCTCAACATATGGTTCCACCAATGAGGAGTTCTGGAGAACTGTGTAGTGTGCTTTATTGAAGTAATCGTCTTCTGTACCAATATATGTTTTCTTCACAAGTGTTCCCTTTCCGCTGAGTCTACCCTCGTGTCGAGATTCAGGAATGCCAATTGGGTCAAGGTCTAGAATAAAGTAAACACAGAACTCTATGACCTCCTTTATTCTGTAGCCCTTGGCAATGCTTCCTTCTGGCCGGGAACGACTATGGACATATTTCTTTAGGACACCCATGAATCTCTTGAAGGGGGACATGTTGTGTAGGAATACAAGACCGATAATACAAATCTCTTTGATTAGATGAACTAGAAGGTGTGTCATGATATCGAAGAAGGATGGAGGAAACACCAACTCAAAGCTGGCGAGACCTTGAACGACATCATTCTGCAGAGTAGGTAGTTGCTCTAGATTGATTGCCTTCTGAGAAATTGCATTAAGGAATGCACATAGCTTTACGGTGGCTAGACGTACGTGTGGAGGTAAAATTCCTCTTAAAACCACCGGCAACAATTGCGTCATTAGCACGTGACAGTCATGGGACTTGAAGTTTAAGAATTTCTTCTCTAGCACATTAATTATTCCCTTGATATTAGAGGAGAATCTAGATGGGACCTTGATGTTGCTAAGACATTCAAACATGCTTTCCTTCTCTTCTTTGCTCAAAGTGTAGCTAGCAGGGCTTAAGTAATGGCATCCATCATCTGTCTTTTCTAGATGTAGGTTGTCTCGTTCTTTCATGCGCTGCAAGTCTTGTCACGCTTCAAGTGAATCCTTAGACTTCCCGTAGACACCCATGAATCTGAGTAAGTTCACACAAAGATTCTTTGTCAGATGCATCACGTCGATCGCGTTGCGGACCTCTAGGATATTCCAGTAAGATAGCTCCCAAAATATGGATTTCTTCTTCCACATGGGTACATGTCCCTTAGCGTCCTTGGGAATAGGTTTGCTGCCTCGTCCCTTTCCAAATACCACTTTTATATCCTTGACCATTTCGAGTACATCATCCTCGGTTCGATTGAGAGGCTTGGTCGCATGGTCTGCCTTGCCTTTGAAATGCTTGCCTTTCTTTCGTACTGGGTGGTTCACAGGAAGAAACCGATGGTGGCCAAGGTACACGACCTTTCGACATTTTTTCAAAAATACATAGTCAAGGTCTTCATAACAATGTGTGTATGCATTATATCCCTTGTTTGACTCGCTTGAAAGATTACTCTGAGCTGGTCAATCATTGATTGTTACAAACAGCAATGCTCGCAGGTTAAAGTGCTCTTGTTTGTATTCATCCCACACGTGAACTCCTGGTTTGCTCTATAAAAGTTGAAGTTCCTCAACTAATGGCCTCAGGTAGACATCGATGTTGTTGCCAGGTTGCTTCGGTCCTTGGATAAGCACCGACATCATAATAAACTTCCACTTCATGCATAGCCATGGAGGAAGGTTGTAGATACATAGAGTAATTGGCCAAGTGTTGTGACTACTGCTCTGCTCCCCGAAAGGATTCATACCATCTGTACTTAAGGCGAACCGCAAGTTTCTAGCATCATCTGCAAAATCTAGGAATTCTCTATCTATCGCTCTCCACTGGGATCCATCGGCAGGGTGTCTCAGCATATTGTCTATCTTACGGTCTTCTTTATGCCACCGCAACAACTTTGCATTGTCCTTGTTTCTGAACAGACGTTTTAATCATGGTATTATAGGAGCATACCACATAACCTTGGCAGAAATTTTCTTCCTATGACGTTCTTCACCCTCAACATCGCCAGGATCATCTCGCCTGATCTTATACCGTGATGCCTTACATACCGGACATGCATCCAAATTCTCATATTCCTCCCCACGGTAGAGGATGCAGTCACTAGGACATGCGTGTATCTTCTGGATTTCTAATCTCAAAGGGCAGACAACCTGTTTTGCTTCATACGTAGTGGTGGGCAATTCGTTGCCTTTTGGAAGCATCTTTTTTATGATCTTCAATAACTACCTAAATGCCTTGTCAGATGTACCATTCTTTGCCTTCTATTGCAGCAATTCCAGTGTGGTACCCAACTTTTTTGCCCCTCTTCAGTGGTGGGATATAGCGATTTCCTATGGTCCTCTAGCATGCGCTCAAACTTGGCTTTATCTTTCTCACTTTCACATTCTCTGTGTGCATCACGGATGGCATCACCAAAAGCATCATCGCCTCGATCATCTTCTGCCGCTACCTCTTCTTCATTATCTCCCCCCATTGCAACATCATTGAAGCCACTGTACTGAGCAATAATGTTGGCGTGGTCCAATTCATCATCATCTTCTTCTTCTTCACCTTCATCCATATATAATCCCGCTTTCTCCATGCTTGGTCCAACAAATATAGTTTGGTACCAAACCAGACTTTAATAATTACGAATGAAGAGTTTTTGAGTTAGAATATTCCATCAAATTCTTGCACACAGCACATGGATAGCACATGAAACCGTCCCTCTTGTTTGTCTCGGCCACACTTAAGAAATAGTGCACGCCATTAATGAACTCTTCGGAGTGCCGATCGGCATTATACATCTAATTATGTGTTACCATCTTCATTAAATATAACATATATATTATGAAAACCATACACATATAGTTTCTCATCTTATTGCACAACATGTCTAACACACATAGTTGATTAATTCAAGCAAGCTTGGCGACAACAAATACAATCGCAACTAGCACTAAAAAACCAAAACTAAAATGCACTTAAGCAACATAATTAGTTTGCGTCTGATCCCAACTATAATAGATAGATCATTTGATTGATCAACATCATTGAACTCCTTTCGCCGGCTCATTGCCTCATCACCTTCAGCCTCAACTGCCTGTGCAAAAGATTTCTTGATGTGTTGAATGTATTCTTCCTCCTGTACATTTGCCGGTACCGTCCCACGGAAATTAAAAGAGAGAATCAAAAGTTTAATTAATATGATTAAAAAATAAGCATATATATAAGCAAATTACGATCCGGGCACTTGTAGAATATACGACCCTTGTTTACTCCCTCTTTCGATACTTTGTACTCCATCACAATCTTCTGCCCACACTTGCCACAAGTAATGAGAGGGAGTTCCGGCTGGTATCGCTTTTGAACCCGTTGAGAGACCAAAGACCCGGTCACGGTTGCCATCTACTATCGATACTCAATTTTTAAATAATTATAAATTCCATATTTACTAGTAAACATGTATGATTAAAGAAAAACCTAATAATATCCTTCATTTGTCTAGTTACTTCAATAAATCTTCTAAATTATACGATGGACATTATGTAGTAATAAAAACTTATCAAGTGATATTTACAAACCAATTAATTTGAATTATCCTACTTTCTAAGATCATAAAAAGATACTATAATTCATTTTTGCAAACTACATTAATACTAGGTCAACTATGAAATATGATATATATATATATATATATGGATTCTAATTCCAGTGAATGATTCAAAATAACAAAGTGAATTTGAGCTAAAAATGATGGAAAAATCACAAGCCAAAAACAACATGAAAAAGACAAAAAAGTATGAAGTTAGTCACCTCCAAGCACGAAGAGACGATGACGGAGTCGAAGAAGATCAACGATGGGCGTCGGAGATGAAGAATAAAGGAAGAACAAGCAAGAACAACAAAATGGAAGCTCTCGGTTTTGAATGGGCAGAGGGGAGGAGGTAGCCGATCTATAAACCTGACCTTTAGCACCGGTTCGTGCCACGAACCGGTGCTAAAGGGTTTGTCTCGGCCCATGGCACCGGCACCGGTTGGTAACAAGAACCGGTGCTAAAGGGTCCCTGCCCCGACAGCACCAGTAGCCGTTGGGCAGGACCCTTTAGCACCAGTCCGTGTTACAAACCGGTGCTAAAGGGCTCTTTAGCCCTGGGCCGCAAAAAGGCCGAGGTTTTTGGCGATTTTGGACATCGATCAATGCCTCATTCTGTAGTAGTGCAATGTTGTAAATCCCTAGACGTCCTAGTTAATGATGTTTTCTAAATCCTTCATGGAAAAGGATTTATGTAGTGTATTGCGACAAGGGGTCATGACATATGTGTTTTAACTATATACACGTATGTGATAAGGTTTGGCACCATGTTTTGAGACCATATGCGTCTGTAATGACCCTTATCAAATACGTCTGGCACTTATCACACACGTTATCACTGACGTGCTTCGCGAAAAAAAGCGTGTGTGATGTGCGTGAACACACATCTGTGATGTGCACTTTTTTCTTTGTGTGCTATCAAAACAAAATTATAAACAATGAAGGAATAATGGGAACTTTTTGAAAATTCAATTCGTTTTGCGTATTGATCCAAACACATGGTCTATAAAACAAGAAATATAGAAACTGAAGTGTATAAGCTAATAATTTGGTGTTTATGTTTTCCAATTGGATGGCTCACAATCTATTTTTTTTAGTTTCTGTGCATGAACACTAATCTATTGGAGTAACATCTAGTACATGTAAGAGAACTTTACAAATTCTATCACTAGATTACTAATCCTTGACAGTTCTGACTATAGCATAGTTTTTCCTATCGTTTGAATCTTTTTTTTTGTACATAAATTATGGAGGTGAAACACACTTGTCACAATCTGTTCTGCATAATGTGTAAGACTGACATTCATCATTTCAGAATCTATAACTCTTATAAAGTTAAGCCCCACTAGATGGTTTATTTCTTCATGCAAGTTATCCACATCATTCCTCACTAAATAACCCCACTAAACATTCCAGTACAAGAAACTTGTTAATCCATGACGAATTCGCGGTGTCGGATTTACAAACCGTCACTAACAAACAGAATCCATGACGATAATTTTTGTTCGTCATGGATGTGCACCGGTGAATATTCCCCGCGCACTAACTTGTGATGGTTTTATCCAGATTGTCACAGTGTATGATTTTAAATTTATCATACTCTAGTTAACCTAAAACAATAGGTTCACTATTAATATTTGGTGCAGAAAAAGTGATTACATCCAGATCGTCAGAGTATATAATTTTAAATTCGTCATAACCTAGTTAGCCCAAAACAATAGGTTCGTTATTAATATTTGGTGAAAAAAATAAAAAATATGATTGCAAAAAGATTCAAACTGAAAAATAATTTGTTAAATTATTTGAACTAAATAATTTTGTTACTTTGTTGTAACAAAACTAATGACATGCCTTCTTCTATGTGTCTAAATATGGACTTACATACTTTTATTTATTTGCTGCAGGTGTGTGCCCACGGCCTAGCCCAACAACCCATTTGTCTTTCGAAACTATTGGCCTACTAGTATGTGCCCAACTGCCTAGTATTTAAAAATTGTAAATAACTAAATAAAAAGTGTGCTCCACCGTGAGTCGAGTCCAGCACCTGTGTTGCTGGATTAAGTTCTTATCTATATCTATAACTAATAATAAAGAAACAAAATTTTAGACTCTTTTTTTCGTCTATCCATTTGTTTGATCCGTCTGTCTTTAACTGCCAGACTATAACTAACTAACTTGTTGAATGTCGGAATTGTCTATGTTCGTGTCGGTTTACCACCCTCCTATTGATATATACGTGGTTTCCTGATATAACCTGAAAAGTTAGGAGTTCTAATTTTAATTCAAATAGAGATCTCAACCTTGTTTCCTATTACGAAACATGTAAGACTTCTGAGTAATTTTAATAAAAATTCTAGAAATTAGACAATCCCACGTGGATAAACCCTAAACCCTAAACCCTAAACCCTAAACCCTAAACCCTTTTTATTATCACCTTCCACATCATCTATCTATTTATAGTGAATGATGTATTTATATAGTTATGCTATACTTAGATTATTTTTTAATTATGTAACTTAGGTTTTTTTCTTTAATCTCGAGCTTAACCATAAACCCTAGCTAATAAACCCTAGATAAATCCTTTGTAAACCCTTAGATCATATGAATGGTGTTTTACAGGTAGTGATGGAGAGGTCATTTTGGATGTATAATTTATCAAGACTAGATCCATCATACATAACTGAGGTCCAGAGGTTTATTGATGCTGCTCAAAACCATGCTTCAAGAACAAGAAAGACGCACATACATTGTCCATGCATGGATTGTAGAAATCTTGTTGTATCTGATGACATTCAACAAATCCTTACTCATCTGGTTCGTCGAGGATTTATGAAAGATTACTTGATTTGGACAAAGCATGGAGAGGGTAGCTCTGCGCCTTATACAACTGGAATTGTTGACGGGTTTGAGTTCGTACACGAGACACAACAACCTAATACCGATGGTCTAGCCACTGAACATGTTGTGCCAAATGTTCCTGATCATGGTTTTATTGGAGGAAATGAAGATGGCACCAAAATTAACATGGCTGCGGAAGATGCAGAATTTCTAGAGGCAATGTTGCGTCGTCATGCGGAAGATCCATCAGTGTTCTTCATGAAAGGTATGGAGGCCCTAATGAACGCAACAGAAGAGCCTTTGTATGATGAGTCCAAGGGTTGCACCAAAGAGTTCACGACGCTGCGGTCTGTGCTAAAGTTGTTGGTGTGCAAAGCTAGATATGGTCTTTCTGATGCTGGCTTTGATGCGTTCTTAAGCATTATCGCAGACATGCTTCCTAAGGATAACAAAGTGACTGCTAACACATATTATGCAAAGAAGCTAATCAGCCCACTCACAATGGGTGTTGAGAAGATCCACGCTTGTAGAAATCATTGTATCCTATATCGAGGCGATGATTATAGGGACTTGGACAGCTGTCCCAAGTGTGGTGCAAGTAGGTATAAGACAAATAAAGACTACATAGAGGAAGAGTGTGTTGCCTCTTTGCCTAAGGGAAAAAAACGAAAGAAGGCCCAACAAAAGACCCAGAAGAGTAGTTCAAAACCCACCGGCAAAGAAAAGGAAGAAGTAGACTATTATGCGCAGAAAAAGATTCCCGCTTTGGTGATGTGGTACCTTCCTGTGTTCGATCGATTGAGGTGCTTGTTTGCTAACCCAGAGGATGCCCAACTTATGAGCTGGCATGCTTCTGATGAGCACAAAGACGATGGGAAGCTTCGGCACCCAGCCGATGGCCAGCAGTGGAAAGATTTCAATGAAAACCACAAGGACTTTGCTAATGAACCAAGGAATGTTAGGTTCACACTGAGTACTGACGCAATGAATCCATTTGCTGAGAGGAGCAGCAAGCACAGCACATGGCCAGTGATCCTCACCATCTACAACCTCCCTCCATGGTTGATGCAGAAGCGAAAGTACCTTTTACTAACCATCCTTATCTCTAGACCTACACAACCTGGAGTTGATATGGATGTTTTCTTGGAGCCCTTAATGCAGGACATGAAGATACTATGGGAAACAGGTGTTCAAATATTCGACGAGTACCGCAAAGAATCATTCACACTGAGAGCAATTATCTTTGTTACGATCAATGACTACCCAGCTCTCTTTACATTATCAGGGCAGTTCAAGGGAAAGTTTGGTTGTGTGGTATGCATAGATGACACCGCTTACGTGTCCCTAAATGCATCTAAGAAGATAGTGTACATGAGGCACAGACGCTTCTTATCAAAAGGACACAGGTACCGGCTGAAAAAGATGGATAAGTACTTTGACAATAATAGTGAACTACAGACTACTGCTCCATCAGGTAACAGTAAAGGCCAAAGAGTTTTCAGCATAGTCAGCAAACTCAAATTTGTTTTTGGGAAGAAGACAAAAGATGGAAAACCAAGAAAGAATGTCAAGCCAGCTCTAGTGGCTACATTCAAGAAGAAGTCAATTTTCTTCGAGTATTTGGAATACTGGCCAGAGTTAGACGTCCGCCACGCGATCGATGGTATGCACGTTCAGAAGAACGTGTTTGAAAGCGTAATTGGCACCTTGTTGGACATGAAGGGCAAGAAAAAGGAAGGATTAAATTCACGCTTGGACATGGTGCAGTTAGGCATAAAAAAAGAACTTCACCCTGTTAGGCTAGAAAATGGGAAGTACCACCTCCCAGCAGCAAGCTACAACCTCAACAATGAAGAGAAACATGAGATGTGTGTGTGGTTGAAAAATTGAAAGTCCCATCTGGATTCTGCTCTAGCATACGGAGTATTGTGTCAATGAAAGACCTTACACTCACCAACTACAACTCACATGATTGTCATGTCATATTGACTACTTTTATCCCTATTGCCATTAGGGCTATAAACCCAGTGTTGATAAAGGTTGCAGTTACACGGTTGTGCTACTTCTTCAACAGGATCTCACAGAGGTGATTGAACGTGATGAGTTGGCGTCTCTTAAGGAATTTGCATTGGAGACAGTTTCACAGTTTGAGATGTGTTTCCCCCCAGCATTTTTCGATGTGATGGTTCACCTTGTGGTGCACTTGGTTTCACAAATAGAGGCATTGGGTCCCATGTATTTGCATGAGATGTGGACGTATGAACGTTTCATGTCAATACTAAATGGCTATGTATCAACTCGTGCTCGTCCAGAGGCGTCTATGGTAGAGGGGTACTTAACCAAAGAGGCCATTGAGTCCGGAGGTCCATTCTGCAATAGGGTCCTAAAAGACCAGGTTGCAATAGGTTTGCCTCCGTCACGACACGAGGGTAGGCTGAATGGAAGAGGTAGGATGGGAAAGAAATCATACGTCCCAAAAGATTACAATTCAGTCCTCGAAGCACATCACAGTGTCCTGCATCAGCTCTCGATAATGGAGCCTTTGATCAATCTACACATTGAAGAGCTTCAAAAATATAATCATGGGCACACAAACGAATGGATAATGAAGGAACATAAGAATCAGTTCACCTCATGGCTATGGGAGCAGGACATTCTAGATGGGGAAACACTCGAGGATCGCACCATCAAGGTCTTGGCATCTGGGCCATCACGCCAGGTCACGACTTGGCAAACCTATGACATTAGTGGCTTCACGTTCTGTACCAAGTCCAAAGACCAAAAGAGCATGGCACAAAATAGTGGTGTTCGATGCGATGCCTTAGACTCTGAAACTGGTGAGGAAACAACTTACTTTGGCTTCGTTGAGGACATATGGGAACTAGACTGTGGAACATTTCAGATCCCTGTATTTCGGTGTCAATGGGTTGAAGACAAACATGTCACAGTGGACAACTATGGGATTAGAGTTCTAGATCTAAGCAAGGTAGGCTACAAAGATGATCCATGGATAATGGCTAACCGTGCTGCACAGGTCTTCTATGCGGAGTAGGTCCTCTCTCCTAATGATAAGAAGAAAATTACGGACCATCCAAAGCACATAGTTTTCCCTGGAAAGCAATAAGCCATCGGAGTTGATGGTGTATCTGACTTGGATGAATTTAACCAGTTCAGTGACATGTCCCTCTTTGTAGACGACCATCCAGTAAAGATAACAAATGTTGAGCGAAGCATTCCACAGAGCTCGTTGCCCTCGGTGCGTCACGATGGACAAGGAAGAACAGTAGCTGCCTAGATTTTATTTGGCATTTGCCATGTAATCTATTTATGATAAAATGTGTACATTATGCTATGTGCCCTTCTCTATTTCTACATGTAAGACCCTATACTTATTTCTACATCTAAGACTTACCATGTCGTAACACTTTGATATCGTATTGGTCTCAAACTTTTACTAAGGGTTACTAGTGCCATTGATGTTCAATCCACCAAGTTTGGGATTTTTCTGATGTGGTTTGTTACTTTATCCGGTTTAATTGGATTTCCGTGCGACGTCACCCACTAATTAGCGCTTGAACTAAGTCTACCCCTGAAATGACTCCAAATGGTGCCAAACTTCTCCACAGGGTCTTATATACCATAGGAAATAAAACTTTCTTGTGGTTGGTGGAAAAACCTAGTGGGATCTAGGTGTAGTCCACCATTTTTCATCTCATTTAGCACAAATAAAAATGTAATAATAGCTTGCATGACCAGAAAATCCTAAGATCTTGTGTGGGGTTATCATTTGATTGTAGAAGCTTGCCAAAAAAATTTCAAGACATTTGGACATAGGCATAACATACATGCTTCACAAACGTATAAGAATCATTCCACCGAACTATGCTCAAGCATATGTGATCCTCACATTTATATTATCAACGATAATTGCACAAAGGAATATATTTTTCATAGCATTTATACACTATAATAAAGCTAACAAAATTGGATTACATTTTTCTGGTATTCCTAGAATTATTTATGTATTAAACAAGATATGAGGCACATATTCAATTTAAATCATTTAAAATAAAGCTGCATACAAAAGTACCTCAAATATGAAATTTCATATTTTTAACATGTGTATCTAGTCAAGAGGAACACAACAAAAAAAATTTCACTAATTTAGGTGTAATACCCGATTTTAAGGACAAAATCAGATACGCACCATATGTGAGTCTTAGAAGCCAAATCTCACATATAGCTACAAATAAGGGGTAATATCAAAAGACAATGCACAAATATATAACATACTTAGTATAAAAGATATAACCTTTGATAACAAACAGCGGATAGACAACTCCAAAACTTCGGGTATTAACTTCTCTCTACAGGATCCAACTGACTGGTTGATCACAAGCCTAACACCTTTCCTGAAGTGTGGGGGAAATAGCAAGAGTGAGTCCATGTCGAACTCCACAAGTATAGCAACTAGATTGTATAAATCCCACAATCTCATGATCAATGTGACATAAATAATGTAAAGCATTAAATAATAAATAATGGGCATATTTAACACACAAGAATCATCATCGTCGATGCAAGAATCCCCAAGGCCGCTCCTGACCGTGAGCTTGGCTAGTATACTAGTTTTTAACCCTCTACAGAGGTTACACATCTTTACCCATGAGTCATGATTTACCCTTTCGCCCGAGGTAGCTAGTCTCTTAACCCCCTTCCAAGGGAGGTCGGCAGGAATCACTATGAAGTCTTTCAAAGGTTCGTCTAACAAGTTAGGGCCGCTTGGTTTCATTAGTTAGTCCGTATGATTCACCCGCAAGAATCCACGATCTGATATTCCCCAATTGCGCCACAACGGGTAACCGCTAACGAGCTAGAAAAGTTACTCATACTTAACTAAAGCTAGAGCCATTATAGCCCTCATGGTTACACTGTTGTCCCGGTTATCACTTACAGATAAATCATCAAGTGGCTAAAGAGTCATTTTTATCATTTATTACTTAACATTAATCTAGTCACACGATCATAGTCACAGAATATAAAACCCAAATGCTATACTTGCCTTAATCCAATTGCTCTTGCTAATCTTGCTAGTTGTCCAAGTACTGATCTTGATCACTGAAGCACTCTTGTTCACCACGAATTGCTCACCGTCTAATCCGATCATCGATCATCAACACACAAACAATCAAAGACAACATACACGAAGCAAACAAGACTACAATTAGAACAGTACACCAATCATATAAAAACAGTATGAAAAGTTTATAAAATGATTCTACGCATCGCTACGATTTCACAGACGTAAAGATCATGAAAATCGGAATTAAAACGTAGAAGTTATGATTTTTATATAGAAAAATAATTAATTAAATAGGATCACGAAATTAAAAAGTTTTAAACTGAGAAAATAATGTTACTAACTTGTAGAGCTCATTAATATGAATCTAATGCGATTTGAATAGGTCAAAACGGAGTTAAAACGGAGAAGATATGGCTTAAATAAACTAATGTATTTCTATCGTATTTTTAGATTTATTTTTCTAAAGCAAAACGGCAATAATGCTTGGTTAACATCATGATGATGTCATCAAGCCAATTGCAACAGAGAACGCACGGCGAAACTCCATTGCCTGGCTACGAAGACTCATCGGCGTTAGGCCTATATGACTTTTGAACAGGGAAAGGGGTGCGCTGGGCCGGCCTTGACTCAGATCGGGCCGAGATTTAGGAGGGAGGTGAGGTTTTCTTCTTTTCTTTTCTTTTTATTTTTAAGTCCTTTTTAAAACAGTTTAGAAATCAATTTAAAAATATTTTGACTTTTCTCAAATTCACACAATACAATGAAAATAAATGCTCCAAATATGAATGCACAACAAGTTGCTAAGTCCTATAATAAATTTTATTTAAATGAAAATACTATTTTCCTATGTTTTATGAGCACAAAAATACAAAATTAAATTATTTTCACCTATTTCAAAAAAGAGTAAATTTTAGGGTGTCACATTAGGACAAATATTTTTGAAGATATGATTTTTTGAATCATTTAAATAATTTCTAAAAATATATATAAGGAAAACTTTAAATAAACTGAAAATACATTAGTACACGGGTTGACTAAGCCAACCGCCTATAGAAATGGTTTCTACAAGCGGTTGGCTAAGACAACCGCCTGTACTAATGCCACCCTATATAACCCTGGGTCTTCTCTGTCCGAAAATTTCCTAAGTCCTAGCGCCCTGTTCATTCAAACTACGCCGACAGGCTGCCGAAAATCCACGCCGTCGTAGCCGCCTCGCCATAGCCGCCGTAGCCGGAGCCCTCCGCCGTCGACGCCAAAGCCGGACCCCTCCGCCCTCGACGCAGTAGCCGTCCGGTGGTGAGCTTCTCCTCCTCGCGCGCGCGCTCTCTTTCTCTATCTGCACGTCTACGCGCGGCGGCGGCGGCAGCGGCAGTGGTGGGGCCGGTCCGAGAAAGGGCGGGCGTGGTGGTGGCTGCGCGGGCGGCAGTGCTGCGGCGCAGGCAGGCGCGGTGGTGGCTGCGCGCGGACGGGTCCGACCGACGGAGGCGGTGCGCGGCGGCGTGCGGCCGACGGAGACGCAGAGGTTAGGGGTGACCCCGACACGTGGGGGCCACCTGCCAGAGAGAGAGAGAGGAGGGGAGAGGGAGTCACGGGCTGGGCCGACTGCTGGGCCGGGAAGGGGAGGGAGGGGAGATTTTCCCTTTTTTTACTTTAGTAATTCATTTGTTTAGTGAAATTGAGTAAAACCATTAAAAATAATAAAAATTTAGAGAATATTATTATGTAATTTACATGTAATTTTATTTATAATTATTATTTCATATGTGATTATGTTGTATAGAAATATATGTATGTATTATTTGTATAGAAATATATGTATGTATTATTCATAATTATTATTTCATATGTGATTATGTTAAATACTTGTTATTTCATATGTTAAATACTTATTATTTCATATGTGATTATGTTGTATAGAAATATATGTATGTATTATTTGTATAGAAATATATGTATGTATTATTCATAATTATTATTTCATATGTGATTATGTTAAATACTTGTTATTTCATGTGTTAAATACTTACTATTTCATATGTGATTATGTTGTATAGAAATATATGTATGTATTATTTGTGTAGAAATATATGTATGTATTATTTGTATAGAAATATATGTATGTATTATTCATAATTATTATTTCATATGTGATTATGTTAAATACTTGTTATTTCATATGTTAAATACTTATTATTTTATGTGATTATGTTTTGTAGAAATATATGTATGTATTATTTGTGTCTATTCATTTATAAATACTTCTTATTATTTCTCTTTATATATGTATTAGTGTATATACCCCAGGATAAATAAATTTAATTTTATGCATAAATTACATAGATTTTTGCAATGAGTTCTCCGCACAAGGACAAAGCACTGCAGTCCCAACCCACGGAGCAAGTAGAAGGGTCATCCGACCCTATGGAACAAGCTCGTGAGGCCACGAAACAAGTAGAAACGGGCGAAGCATCAGGTTCGTCCTATGAACAAGAAGCTAGCGACGACATGGAGCCTCTAGAAGTGAGGAAGACTCGTCGTGAATTGGCACGTGACCCCGATTACAATCCAGAAGCCGATGAGGTAAATTAGAGACATTCACGATTTCATGTAATTAAATGATTTCTATTCATAGTTTCTACATATAAACACGCCCATGATTCACATGTCTATACTCAGGAGGCAATGTCTCAGTTTAGAGAGATGATGTCTCAGGAGGAAGTGGCACACGAAGACACACCGGAACCGACGACAACAACGACGAGCCCGGAGAGGCCATGTCAGTCTAGGAAAAGGAAGCGGCTAGGTTTGAAACGAGGCGAGAGAGGGTTGAACCAATTTCCAGGTGACACATATGCCATCACAAATGTGAGCCCTACCGGACAGCCCCTAGCTCCAAAGGAGGCCCTACCCAAATACAGGAACGCAATTGGTTTCTGTGTGAGGGACTTTCTTGATATCACAGTTAAGAACTGGGCCGGTGTGTCAAATAATCACAAGATCAAAATTTGGGATAAGATTAAGACAAGGTTCCAGTTTCCTAGGAATGTGCTAGAAGATTTAGTGAAGGCATATACAATGAAGCAATGTGCGGTTAGTTTCCGAAATTGGAGGTCGGAGATGAATGTCAAGTATGCAAAGACAGGGATGGATCCGACATCCAAATACAATATTACTAAAGGGCAGTGGGCTGTTTTTCTAGAGCAGAGGAATGACCCTAACTTCTTAGCTCAGAGCGAAGCCAACTCCTAGCTCGCAAAGAGGAACAAGTACCACCACCATCTAGGCACAGGTGGTTACCGGCGCCAAGTTCCTAAATGGAGGCAAGAAGAGGCTGCGAAGAAGGCAGTAGGGTTGCCAGTGCTGTCCGAGCAAGTGAGTGAAAGGTCCGCGAATTGGATCCGTGCTCGGAAACCAAAGGAAACCGAGATGGGTGTGTCCTTTGAAGACCCAGTGCTTGATGAAGCAATGAAGAGCATCTTTGCAGTGGCAGGCATGCAACAGGAAGGCAAGTTTACGCCACGAAGGGAGAGGGACATCCTTAGTGTTGGCCTCGGTAACCCCGAGCATCCTGGCCGTGTTCGAGGCATCTCATCCAAAGAAGGATGGAAGGATGGATTCGGCCCTCAATGGGCAAATGAGTATAAGAAACGTGATCGGTACAAGGAACAAATGGCAAATTATTTTCAGGAAGAGGCTAAGAAAGACTTCCAAGAGATGATGGGGAAGTTGCTAGAAAATCCTCCTCCTAAGTTGATGCAAAAACTAGCCAGTGCCATGTCAAATGCAGCTACCCAAATGAGCACTCAAGCTCTCTGTTGACGGTCCTTAATGCTCATATTTAACCATCAATTAATCATGGAAAAGGATCCAAATGTAACCAACACCCAGACTTAGGGTTTTATCTGACAGAATTCCACGAGTTTTGGTGTTTGTCTATTTCTGCAGGGGGTTATCAGGAAATACGGAAGAAAGGCCCACACGTCGGGATTACATAGAGATATTAACGTGCCGCGCAATTTTCTATCATCTAGAAGACTCCAGAAGCCACGGGAACGAACGGGAGGCCGAGCGGGCCCGGAGGCAGGGCGCCCGCCCTACCCCCCTGGGCGCCCGCCCTCCTCTGCTGGCCAATCAGCACGAATCTCGGGGATTATGCCCCACCGACTCTAAGGATCGAGGAAAATCACACGATGAAGGTCGGTTTGATCGGATGGTGGAGAATAACGTGGAAATTCCTTGGGGGCTACTCTTCCTAGATTTCTTGGGGGCTACTCTTCCTGGACTATATAAGCAGACCCCCACCAGCCCTGGAGGCATACCTCTTCTACAGAATCAAAGTTAGGGTTTCAATTCTTCATCCAAGTAGAGAGGATCCCTCTAGTTCTTCTAGTTCTACCTCTAGTTCATCTAGATCTAGTTCTAGTTCATCTAGTTCTAGTTCTAGTTCCTCTAGTTCTAGTTCTAGTTAGTTCTAGTTGTAATCTAGAAAATAGGGAGAGAGAAGAGGAGAGCGGAGGAGCCGGATCTGTCGGATCTTCCTCAACATTGTACTTTTGCAGCAACTGGTTCGTTCTTCATCGTTCTCCAGGTTCTTCAACTCATAATTCCTGAGTTCTTTAATTACTTTTATTTACATTCAAGTTATTTATTGGATTCCCGCTTGCATCAAGTGCTCTAGTCTTTATAACGCTAGAGTAGTAATTAATAGATTAGACGTGGTGTTTAGTCTTGCAATTACCTGGAATTGCACCCAATCCTGCGGATTGTTGTGGTAGCCTTAGGGTAGTGACAGCCCTAACGGTCGATGTATTCCACCACGTTCGGATCGGTGTTTGTAGGACCGTAGTCAGACCTTCCTAGCCCCCTTCTCATCTCTTTCTGTGGTTAGTGCTCTGATGTCCCGATATAGATAATCTTGAAGTAATTCTTGATTCTTAGATCAACTAGAGAACTCTCAGAAAACTTCCTCTCTTCCCACCAAAAACAATTATATAGTTATCCTTAGGCGATCTTGATTCTTAATTAGTACACTCACGTTCTCTGTGGAAAATCGATACTCTGGAATACTCCCGGGTGAAGGCTACATCGGTATCCGTGCGCTTGCGGATTTTTCTGTTTGCGTTTAAAATACCCAACAAGCTTTCTGGCGCCGTTGCCGGGGAACGGTAGCTGTGCTAGTTTCGAACCAAGTCGTCCGTGTATCCTTTTTCTTTTTTCTACCACACTCACCTTATCACTTTCACCATACCACATGGATTTCACTCTAAGTATTAATGAGCATGGAATTTATTTCATAGCCACTTCATTTACTCCATGCTCATATGCAACATCTTACCAATCCATTGGTTTTTCCAACGTCACCACATTCGAGATCTCCAACACCCTCTTCCTTTCTATTTATAAAAACTTTAAAAGGGCGGTTGTCGATGCTGTTGACGGTCCTTAAGTATCAAATTTAATTATCAAATAAACAAAGAAAAGGATCCAAATGAAATCAACATCTAGACTTAGGGTTTTATCTGACAGAATTCCACGAGTTTTGGTTTTTGTCTATTTCTGCAGGGGGTTATCAAGAAATAAGGAAGAAAGGCCCACACGTCGGGATTACGTAAAGATATTAACGTGCCACGCAATTATCTTACATCTAGAAGACTCCAGAAGCCACGAGACCGAAGCGGAGGCGAATCGGGGCCAGAGACAGGGTGCCCGCCCTGTCCTACTGGGCGCCCGCCCACCTCCTGTGGCCAATCACGCTCAATCTCGCGGATTATGCTCCACCGACCTAAAGGATCAAGAATAACCGTTCAATCAATGTCGGTTTGATCCGACGGCCCAGGTTCACTTGAGGGGACTATAAAACCAGACCCCCTGGCCCCTGGAGGAGACACCCCTTGATCATTATTCATTATTCATAGACAGAGCAAAAGCTAGGGTTTAGAGATGAGAGCTCTCCTCTCTTCTCTAAACTAGAGTAGATCTAGATAGTAGCGAGATGGAGAGCGAAGGAGGATTAGAGGAGAGGCCGGCTTGTCGGTTCTTCCTCCGGTTGTACTTCGCCATGATCAAGCTCTAATCAAGCTTGCTCATGGGATGACTCTGGTAATCTACTTCTAATTCATTATGCAATTACTAATCATGTATGTTCTGGTTCACAACTCTTTTGAGTACTTCTAATCTATAGGACCCTATCGGTTAGAGTTGTAGTATAGGTGTAAGCGTGGTGCTTAGACCTAGATTACTTGTGGATATCCCCTGACTAGCTGGATCGTGTGGTAGGCCGCGTAGGTGATAGTTACGTTGGTCCCCTGTAGTCCACCTCTCGTTAGCAGGACGGGTAGGGTTTATCAGCCTATGGATAAGCATCCTTTGTGGTGTACTCTTATCACGTGGTTCATCCCAGACATAGACATACCCCTTTGAAGTAGAGAAACCATAGTTATCCTCTCTATTCTGCTACCATCGCCCATATACTAGAATTACTCTGCTCTCTATTCCCATATTATCACTCACTGTTATCTTATCTTTAATATTGTTCTTATTCGATTCTACCATCTTTCCTATTCACACCTATTTACTTATCTTGGTTAAGTTAGAGCGTAGATCAGTTCTCCCGTTTCCCTGTGGATACGATAAAACCTTTAACCGGGTAAAAGCTTCAACGGTATCCGTGCGCTTGCGGATTATCTGTGTGCGTATAAATACCATAGTACACTCTAGTGCCACGCTGGGGATGACAACCTAGTATTCAAGTGGTGTTAGCAAGTGTCAACAGATGCATATGTCTATATTAAATATTACAGATCTCGTTGAGTTGATCTTGATATAGGTCAGCGTTGGAGGGGAAACCACTTCGCTGACATAAATTGATGGTTTCCCAAGGACAAGCTTAGTGTCCTAAAACAAGCACTGATCAGATTGTAACATGAGTTTTTAAATTATTTACAACATTAACTTGTGTATTGAGCATATAAGGATAATTGTAAAAAGAAATTCCTTTGGGTATTCTTGTCACTAACCTTTCCAGGATTGGAGCAAGAAGATCGGATGAATGACAAGCACAAGGTATGTCCAACCAATCATCATACAACATTGAATTAAATTCATCCAAACTTGAATTTTGCAAAATTCAGGCTTGGGGGAGTACTTTACATAAAAACATCCTTTGCCATGTTGCTACGTTGGTTATCCCTACCTTTGAGACATGCTCAATTTGTTAAATACTAATCACACTACTTCATCTCCACTTAAGTAGATCTCTATAAATGCTTTCATGCTACCTTTATTTGCTTTAGTATATGTCTAGGTTTGGAGTAGTTTCATTTATCTCTTAATTAAGCATGGTGCTTAGTTTAGGAATGATGATCTTACTTCCAAGGGAGTTTAAATTAAGCATGATGCTTAAGTTAAAATGCCCTCCTAAATCTAATTAGACATGGTGTCTAGGTTGATCTTTGAGCCGATAGTATGCTATAGTAGATATTGGATATTTTGTTGGACTAACCCCTGCAGGAAAACATTCAACATCAACTTGGGAAGTCCTGAGATAAACTCACATTGGACATAAAGAGAGAGGCACATAAAGTTTAACAATTTACACAAGGAAGGCATATCTCACAAGAGATGATCCATGGAGGGTGCCACAAACACGATGCACAACCGCTGAGAAAGGAAAGCTTCCACAAGGAGATATCGTACCATCATTCTTCAAGTAAGGTAACATCTTAAGGTACTTGACTATCACTTTTATAAGCTTCTCCTTGGTTCTGGCGTTCACATGAATAAAAGAGACAAACATGTATGATCTACAACTCTAGATTAACCAACCCAATCGATTCAACATGTTTAGTCCTTCCACCTTTGTGATTCCACACTCCTATTCATATTAGCTAAAATGTTGCACGCTCAATCTTTGGAAGATATAAACAAAACATATATATAGATAGATTATCTTTCCATAAGGTTGAGCAATCTAATCTGACAAATGTTAAATACTACACTCATGATTTTATTATCCATCAACTTTGTCTTGCTCACTATGCTTGAGGTTAGAGAAGAACAAATACACTTTTGGTTCTGTTGGTGTTTTCCACCAATTGGGCCCATGCACTTGATCTCTGCCTTGTCTCCATGAGCAGGTACACTTGGAGCAAAATATGAAGGACTTTTACAACTCCCAGACTCCACCAAGTGAAGAACCTAGATCTACGAGCACAAACACACTGGAGATACTGGACACTCAGGCAATCACTGCCCTGAGATGCTTGAAGACGTAACTACTGGAGTAACCCCGTTGTGGAAGTAATTACTGACCTTCTGCCGGTCAAGAGAGGCGATCCAGGACGCCCCGTCATCCCGATCTCCATCAGCATGGTGGACTTCCTAGAAGCACTCTGCGACTTTGGCTCCAGCGTCAACATTATGCCCAGGGTACTCTATAAAAAATTTTTTACACATCCTTTATTAGAAACAGCCATGTGTTTGCAGCTTGCAGATCGTACGCTAAAAGAATATTGATGAACCTCTACGTCCGAGTTGGTACCTTATACGCCCCAGCAGACTTCATGGTGATAGAGACTGGTACTGATGAGAGGGCACCCATCATTCTAGGGAGGCCATTCCTGAACACCTCGGGAGCTGTCATCTACGCTAGTGCTGCCAAGATCCATTTCTACATCAAGGGGAAGAAGGAGACGTTTTCCTTCGAGAACAAGATTACACAAATCTCAGAGCAATCCCGACATGAACCAAGGAAGAGGACCAACAGGAGGAACAGAAACAAGCAAATGTGGACAGAGTCAGCTAAGATGGTCACTGCAGCTCAAGGAGGTCAAGATCGTCAACTCAAGTCGCCTTTCTTGATCAAGAAGGATGACCTTAGTGTTCCAAGCATCGAGTGCACAATCAACGGATATTTTTTCAGAAGACACTCTACGACATCGGATCTGACGTCAACATAATGGCCGCAGTCACTTATAAGCTCCTGCACGGAACCATGCCCCTATAACCAACATACATTCAGCTCCAGATGATTTTAAGGTTATTGACATGAGAGAAGACGAGTACGATCCACCCATCATCCTTGGAAGACCGTTCCTCAGCACCGTTAAAGCAATCATCTATATTGGAACCAGAGAAGTCCACATGCACTTCCCCTCTGAGAAGGTACGCCGCTATTTTACTGACCCTAAGTATATAGTTGAAGACTCTAAGCAGGTCAGGACAAGAAGAAGACGATGCAACCGCAACCAGAGGAGGAAATCATCAAGGACGTAATGGCAGACTACGAAGGAGAAGTAGTAAGGTATGAAGACATACAACTTGAACAGAATTATCCTGAGGAGACCGTAGCACCGAGTCAGGTGTGGAGAGAGAAGATAGTTATACATGAAGAGAAGGCGCCGCCGGAACCACTGACTACGCCATCCAGCGAATCCCAGGACGACTGAGAAAACGGAGAGTCCCGTTCGGAGGACTTAAAAACACCAAACGCCTTGCCAAGAGGTAAACTTGGTAGTTATCCTTTTTCCTTTCAATTATTTAAAATAGTTTGCTTAGTTAATCAAGTTCATATCATGTTGAAAAGAAAATAAAAATGTTAAAAATAGTAAGCCCCATGTGAGTATGCTCATGGCATAAAACCCATAAGTACATTCACTGTGGTGGCATAAAAATAAAATAAATATATTCCTGTCCTATAAAAATGAAATTATAAAAATAAACTTTTGATCCTACTAAAGAGAGTAACATTTATTGAGAAGGCTCAACATGATAAAGGCTAGATATTTATGCTAACACTTAACTAGTTCCACAAAGCTTTGTTGTCTATTTGAGCTCCACAGAATTCAAGGATCAAAGAAGACTAGCAGACGAAGGACATCCTAATCGCTGTCAGGGTGCTCCCGACATTCAAATACACCTCCACCACCTGCTAGCTACATCAAAAGAAATTGCGTCAAAATCCATCTTGGGGGAGAGCATCCCCATTTATCTAGCTAAGTGTTTCTACTCACGTTTATACTTTACTCAAATAATAAAAAGATGCATGATCATAAAAACCCAAATAAAAATTTTGTGCTTATATATATCTTTGCTTAGTTTGCTAAATAAATAAATAAATAAAGATCGTTATGAACCCTCATGATAAGCTCTCACATGGATATGTTGAGTAGTTGCTCTGCCATGATTAGTTCTCAAACTTAAAATCTCTCTCAAGTTTAGGCATGACTGTTATTAATTAAGATTTGCTCTAAACCTGAACTTGTGGGGAGAGTACTTGATCTAAAGTCTAAGTCGTTAACGGATATGATATGAGAAGGTTGAGCTGTTGTTTATCTGTTCCTAGAGATGCTAGAATTCTGGAGAATTTTATCTTTGAAAATCTTTAAAATGTTGCATGATGAGTTCCTGTATGATGAGAGTTTAAATTCTTACCACAGCCATATATACATGCTTGCTAGACTATGAACCACACATTTACTTTACTACTTATGAGCATTGAGTGTGGTCAAGCTGTGTAGACCCTTAGGAGCTTGTCATGTGGTTAAAATCAAGATTCACTTGCACGTTCACTCATACATGCTGCTTCTACTCCGGAAGTACGCATCCACATATATCCATCCATTTCCATCTCCAGAACCACCCAAAAATATTCTACTCCTAATCGGGAGAGAATAGCCAAAAATATTTCTATTTTTCCCCTATGAAATAAATGCTCAAGTTATCTTGTTACTACCACTTGCTATATTATCTCATGAGATGAGTGCTCTAATAAAAAAAAGAGAAAAAAAAGAGATACGAGGAAATAAAAAGGGGCAAGTGCCCGGAACCTCGAAAGAAAAGAAAAAGTGAGACGAGAGGTAAAAATGGACAAGTGTCCGACAGTAGAATTAGGGGTACAAGATACCCACCTGAGAGGAAAGAAAAAGAAAATATAGAGCATCTCATTCTCCTTAAAAAGCTTCAAAGTGCAAGAAAGGTATGTATCCCCTCAAAAGAGCATAAGTAGAATTAGACTTTCACCATTGTTATCACCATCATCACCATACACCATTCATTCGCCACACATGCACATCTTGATTTGACTTATTGACTTGTTCTTCTGGATCCATGGTTTGACTATGCAATAAATGTCTTGTAAGTATGTATTAGCTGTCTCCCACCTATGAGCTCCAGATATCCAAAGCCTTATTAGAGTAGGGTGAGAGAGAAGGCAATGTCACTATGCCTCATACCAAAAATACCACATACTTTGAGAGAAGGCATACACTATTACTGCCTTGGTAAGGATCCAGAAATACCACAAAAGAGAGACTAGAGAGAGTCATACGAGGAATCTCTGAGTTTTATTTGAAAATCTGCAAAAACTCCAGAGCTATAGTTAATCGAAGAACAAGAGACATGGCGCTTGACTAGACCGTTCTATCTTTTAACTACTCTAGACACAAGTGACGGTTGCAAGCCCCATGGTGGAAGGTAATATGAGTAAGTTTAAATCTTAACAGTTTACCCTAACCCAGAGATGAGATCTTGTTTGAACACATGTGTATCTTTAAGGCATGAAACCACTGCAGAAACTCTTGAGTTAATCTTTGCTCAGGGACGAGCAAAGGTTAAGCTTGGGGGAGCTTGTTGACGGTCCTTAATGCTCATATTTAACCATCAATTAATCATGGAAAAGGATCCAAATGTAACCAACACCCAGACTTAGGGTTTTATCTGACAGAATTCCATGAGTTTTGGTGTTTGTCTATTTCTGCAGGGGGTTATCAGGAAATACGGAAGAAAGGCCCACACGTCAGGATTACATAGAGATATTAACGTGCCGCGCAATTTTCTATCATCTAGAAGACTCCAGAAGCCACGGGAACGAACGGGAGGCCGAGCGGGCCCGGAGGCAGGGCGCCCGCCCTACCCCCTGGGCGCCCGCCCTCCTCTGCTGGCCAATCAGCACGAGTCTCGGGGATTATGCCCCACCGACTCTAAGGATCGAGGAAAATCACACGATGAAGGTCGGTTTGATCGGATGGTGGAGAATAACGTGGAAATTCCTTGGAGGCTACTCTTCCTAGATTTCTTGGGGGCTACTCTTCCTGGACTATATAAGCAGACCCCCACCAGCCCTGGAGGCATACCTCTTCTACAGAATCAAAGTTAGGGTTTCAATTCTATATCCAAGTAGAGAGGATCCCTCTAGATCTTCTAGTTCTACCTCTAGTTCATCTAGATCTAGTTCTAGTTCATCTAGTTCTAGTTCTAGTTCCTCTAGTTCTAGTTCTAGTTAGTTCTAGTTGTAATCTAGAAAATAGGGAGAGAGAAGAGGAGAGCGGAGGAGGAGCCGGATCTGTCGGATCTTCCTCAACATTGTACTTTTGCAGCAACTGGTTCGTTCTTCATCGTTCTCCAGGTTCTTCAACTCATAATTCCTGAGTTCTTTAATTACTTTTATTTACATTCAAGTTATTTATTGGATTCCCGCTTGCATCAAGTGCTCTAGTCTTTATAACGCTAGAGTAGTAATTAATAGATTAGACGTGGTGTTTAGTCTTGCAATTACCTGGAATTGCACCCAATCCTGCGGATTGTTGTGGTAGCCTTAGGGTAGTGACAGCCCTAACGGTCGATGTATTCCACCACGTTCGGATCAGTGTTTGTAGGACCGTAGTCAGACCTTCCTAGCCCCCTTCTCATCTCTTTCTGTGGTTAGTGCTCTGATGTCCCGATATAGATAATCTTGAAGTAATTCTTGATTCTTAGATCAACTAGAGAACTCTCAGGAAACTTCCTCTCTTCCCACCAAAAACAATTATATAGTTATCCTTAGGCGATCTTGATTCTTAATTAGTACACTCACGTTCTCTGTGGAAAATCGATACTCTGGAATACTCCCGGGTGAAGGCTACATCGGTATCCGTGCGCTTGCGGATTTTTCTGTTTGCGTTTAAAATACCCAACACTCTCCAAATGCAGCTAGTCCCAGTGGTGTCGCAACCGTTGGTGGCATCAAGTGAAACAATCATTCCAAGCAGTGTCGCATCTACGGCAAACAAGGATCACTATCCAGTTGATGACATTGTTACTTCTACACCTTGCTCCCTTGTCATAAGATATGGGATTAACAATCATCGTACAAGGGAAGTAGCCACGGGCAAAGCGATCCCAGGAGGACCTAAATACCATGGTGCTGACATCCCTAAAGACTACTGCAGAGTAGAGGTATCAACCGTGGTCCAAGGATATGAGGACGAGATTCTAGACATCCCTGGTCCCGAGGACATTGTGAAACTAGGACAGGCGATAAACAATTTCATCCTTTGGCCTCGGAGGGACGTGCAACTAAGGGAGCCACCACCACCCTCTCAAGAGATGCCACTAACCCAGGAGTCGTCAGCTCATGTCGATCCTCTTCCTAACCCACCGCCTTCACCTCCCCAGTCTCTTCCTGACCCACCAGAATCACCTCTCCATGTTTTCCCTGTCCATCAACCATCTCCTCTCCATGATCTTTCTACCCAACAGTCAACACAATCTCCACCACCATTCAATTCCACCCCTTCCCCACAACTCAAAGATCCAGAACCAATAAGTGAGCCACCAAAGGTGCCAAAGAAGAAAGTATTTCCGATACCTAAGTTGATTTCACCATTCGAGCCAAAGAAAAAATCAGCTGGGCAAGTGAGATTTTTGTCAGGCATTGCTTCGAAACGCACAATACAAGAGCATGAGATTTCTGAGCTAGCAAAGTCAGAGGTGTCGGCGCCTAAGGTCATAACTCCTATCAATTTCGCAGAAGACTACAAGACTATCCCCAAAAAGTACGTGTGGGTAAAGCCTCTACTCAGTCGGACCAAACTTATGAAGAAACCAAGTGGTATAAAAATGTTTCATGATTGGTACATGAGATCCTCTTCTGCTAGCATCGCCACCATAAGCATGCGCATACCACAAATAGCATTTCTCAGCCAGAGTACTGACAAATGCATGGTCACTTTTGATGACATGTGGGCACTGATGAACCACGAGATGCTAGATGTACAGATCGTAACGGCATTTGCATTGTAAGTGTTACATAGTTACACACATTGTAGTTGAATCAATTTTCAATATATGACATGCTTCTATCTTGCAGAATGTTATATGATCAACAAGATTTGTATTTTGGTTCGGACCTTAATTATTGTGCCGAACAAAGGAATGCCTATCTCTGCCCAATAGATATAGCCGAAGATCGGCACACGTTCCGGATCAGGAATGACAGCACAGAGGTACAGGGTTTGGAAGGTGTAGAACGGGATGAGAAACTCCGAAAGTTGAAACTTGATTTTGAAGCCAAATACGCCTTCTACATTGGAAATTCACTAATAAAGTTTCAAGACAGGAAAGCAGTGGTGGCCCCGTACCACTTTGGGTAAGTGTGAGTTTACAAATATCTATCTAAATTATTCCAATGCATAAATGCATCATGGATTTAATTCGAGCAGGAGGCACTGGATATGCTTCATCATTTATCCCAAGGAGGGAAGGGTGTTGGTACTAGACTCCGCAGATTACCTGAAAGAAAGCTATGCTCCATTCATCAAACTGCTAGAGCTGTAAGTCAAGCTATGCATGCATACTTAAGCATAGTGAGAATTTGATAATAACATGGTGATTCTATTTGAGATCATAGGGCATACAGGTTCTATAAGATAAATCATGGAAAGTGCGAGTCCAAGAGACCAGGGCAACCATTGGAGGTTATACATAACTGGCCGGTACGTATAAAAATTTACTATTATGAATACAAATCATACACATACGACCACAGTTGCAACTATAATTAAATAACCACTCTTCTGTTATACAGTGCATGAAGCAACCACCTTATCTGTCCTCTGTGGCTACTACGTGTGCGAGAACATGAGAGAAAACGGACGATATGCAAGGAACCCTGACAAGGTAATATAAGTAATAGTCTATTAAAGTTGAAAGTCATAAAATATATAATGTTTATAAACTTTCTTTGCAGGTATATAAGCAAGGGACGGCGGAGCGCATGGACGAACGTGCTTTAGAAAACATAGTTGAGGACATCTGCCCGTTCATCATGAAGCATGTCATTCCACGTGAAGGCAAATATCATGATGATGAAAGCCAATTATCCAGGCCACAGTTCCGAGTGCTAACAGAGATTAGTAAGCTCAAACTTACTAAAGAGGGTTATTAGAGGACAGAAACAAACTTTGATGTATATATATATGATGTGTGATGATGGATATACACTTGTAATTAACTTTATGTCTTTGAGCACCAAACTTTGATGTATACAAATGTATGTGTGAGATTAAGTATTTAAATTACATGTTGCTACGTTAGAAGACCAACCAATATCAATATATTTAAATAATAACAATAACAATAAAATAATAAATTAATTAATTAATTAAAAAATAAATAAATAATACATATTTTAATAGGTTTACACAGGCGGCTGTCTTAGGGAACCGCCCGTGTAAATGAACATTTACACAGGCGGTTGCCTAACAGAGCCGCCTGTGTAAATGATTTCTACTGGCAGCTCTCAAGCAACCGCCTGTGAAAATGGACGATTTATACTGGCCTCCAGCGCAGGCAGATCCGGAAAAACGCCTGTAGAAATATGTTACCAACCGCCTGTATAGTGTGCCCATGTACTAGTGGAATGGGATAGGTGGGTGTTAGGACTTTCCTCTATTCGCTGACAAGTATATCCAAGGCTCCTGATCTTATGTGCTACTTGCTTATGTGTCTTGGTGTAGTCGTGGTCCTAAGATCCACTGGGTTCTCTCCATGTTGTCTATGTCTATCCTACGTGGTCTAGCATCTACAAACAATAAAAATAACACAAAGCATGTAAAACAAGCATAAGCAATCAAAGAAACAATCCTAGGTCCTAAATGGGTTGGTCCTATCTATTGATGGGTTATCACTAAGCCTATCATAACTATGTCAACTAGAAGCAAGGTTAGATGGAGAGGGATCCATCTAACAAGGTGGCTCCTACGAGTTTGGTTAGTGTGGTACGGTTTTTTTTTTTTTGAAAAGTTAGTGTGGTACGGTTACCAGATAGAAAACCTAAAGGGAGAAAATTTGACTAAGTCATCATAGATGGATTGACCAGCCCTTACACACTACTGGACGTGGCCTCTTTGCCGAGAGCCTGAAGCCCTCGGCAAAGGCCCATAAACCTTCGACAATGGCTTTGCCAAGGGCAGCCCTCGGCAAAGAGTGCTCGGGGAATTTTGAGTCGGCGAAGAGGGTCTTTGTTGAGGTCCTTTTTTATTAGGCACTTAGCAAAGTCTTTGCCGAGGGCCGCCCTAGCCCTCGGCAAAGAAAAGCAACAGTCACGGCGCCGTCCCCTTGGATGGCGTCTTTGCCTAGGGCCGTCATAGGGCCCTCGGCAAAGAAAAAGTCTTTGCCGAGGGCCTCCACCTATGACCCTCGGCAAAGAAATTTTGTAGGATTTTTTTTAAAAAAAATCGTTGCAGAGGGCTATGTTAAGGGCCCATGGCAAAGACCCATTCTTTACCGAGGGTTATGGTGAGGGCCCTCGGCAAAGATACAGAAATTTAATTTTTTTTTTGTTTTTTGCATTTCATCGACACAAATATTATATATATATATATATACAAACATACATATATATATATATATATATATATCAACCATTACATATATATCACGCATAACCCAATTTCTCACGATATGTCACAACTATAATTGTGAATCACAAATCACAATATATTACAAGTCCCAGCTTGTTCATCATCATTCACATGTTTATTATGACAAGTTCATCAAATCCAAGTACAAGTCACAACCATAAAGCACAAATCACACTAAAGTCTGACCACATCACCTAGCATGAGTCCTCATCAAGGTAGCCTATGAGACAATGGTGAAGGAAAGGCCTGATCACTTGGTGACGCATTAGCGGGATGATACAAACCCATGGACGGAAGCTGCACAAAGGAGCAGAGATTACATGTGTGAGTAATTCAAGAAAACAATTTTGGAACCTCAAGATTTTATCTAGTAATTTAGGAATACAAAAAGATTAGACTCAATTAAAAATTTTGGTAGCACTTTCCTAAACAGGGAGGTTTCCAAACCTACAAGAAATAATGGCACAAAGGCCGACATCCACAACGGCACAAATACCGACATCCACAACGGCACGAAGGCCGACATACATGTAAAGCATAAGAAAAAAGCAGACTTTCATGCTTATAGGAGTAGATGTAGGAGTAGGAGATGGAGGAGCTGAAAATTGCACAGGTACATCCCATGCTTGTCCAAGACTTTGCATGGTCACCATCATCTCCGCCATCTGCTTCTATGTGGCAGCGAACGTGGCCTTCTGGGCCTCCAGCTATGCGGTCAGTACCACGGTCTACTCTTGACTTTACCTTTTTGTTTCTTGTAGCTTGGCCAATAATATTTCACTCCAATATATAAGTAATGAAAATCTAATTTAGGTGTGTAAATATGAACATACGACGAGTAAGATAGGAATTACATGGAGTGCTTTGACCTGTTGTTGTGCTGGAGAAGGCTGTGGGCGTATAGCCTGCTTGGAGGTCGTGCTCTGTGCTCAGATAGCGTCGAGGTTTTAAACAATGGTGGAGTTGATGGTGCCATTACAATCCAAGTTGCTCGTGCTTCTTGCCTCCTCCGATCCTCATGATCGCCTCGACATCAATGGGCTCAGTTCGCATATTGTAATCTTCCCCATGGATTTCCCTTATCGCTGACGTGTACTTTTGGACTTTAGTGTACACCTTGAGGTCATAGTACGCCTGTGAGGGGGCAGCCAGATCGAATGACATGGAGGACGATGCCCTACCCATGTGAGACATAGTCCACACAGAGAACTTGGAGACCTCCTCGCCTGGGTGCACAGCCTCCTATGAGAAAGGTGGAAAGATAGTGAGAAATCTAACATAATTGAGTCTTAAAATAAAAGAAATCACTTACGTATGCTTGTTTGTATGCGGAGAGGCTGCGGCTGCCTTGATGGTGAGTTGGACCTTGCCTCATTAGACACTTTTCCCGCTGCCTCTTGTGCGTGTCAACATAGTCCTATAACAACCACTTGTCCACGATCATGGCCCATCACTCGGGAAACAATCGGCACCACCAGGGAATCACCTACAAATCATCGAGTATTAGACATATTAGAAGATGAAACTGAACCTACTTAATATCAAAATGAATCATTATTAATGTTATTCGCCTACCTCAAGGTACAGGTCATCAGTACCTCAAGGCCCTGCACAAGTGATTAAGAAAATTTATCAGTTTCTCTTATGATTTCCAACGTATCTTATGAAGTAGTTGTGATAACATCTATAGTTACTTACCTCTTCGCTACAGGCTGGATCACTAGGCGGTTGTGAGGAAGCGGCACCGGAGGCAGGCTCATGGGACCTCGCTCGTATGGAGTCCAGGCAGCGGTTCCCCCTTTCTCACCCTCGAGCACCTTGCCTCCCTTCCCCTTGATCACCAAGGCTCCCTAGCCTTCCTCACTCGTCTACTGACCCGCCTCGTCCCCTGATATGTCCGTGGCCATGGTCGTCACGTGCTCCTCCTCTAGCACTTCGTCAAGTGGTGAGGGAGGAGAATGTTGCCTCCTACGGTGGCTACCCCTGGTCCCCCTCTTGTCACCTCCTATGGACGCTGCCCCGGACGATCACCCCTCACCTCGAAGGAGTGGGTGGTCTCTACCATAAACCGAGGGCTTGTCTATTTCTTGCACATCTCTTATCACTCGAATAGAAAATGGTATCGAAGCATTGGAAGATCAAAATATACCTTATCTTACTACCCCTGGCCTTATTACCAATTTACACTACTTGTTGCAAGGGTACCATTTAAAACATAATAAAGCGAAAGAGATTGTCTATTTCTTTCTAGGGTATGCGACGAAATCCAGTTACCTAATCCGGAGCTTCGTTTGTATAAGTCCCAATCACTCACCTTCACTCTTGTCCCACAAGAGGAAGCCGCAAGGCGATATGTATCTGGCAGGATGACAAGGAGCAAGACAAGGGGTGTATGGAGGAGCTCACAACAACGGTCGATACTTCACCCCAAGATGTTCCATGGCCCAGGCACCACATATGGAGGGACACCAGCCCTGCACAATCACAAGGCTGGGGGATCCGGGTGGGCACCCGCCGGAGTAGCAGGGGGAGCCGTCTCCTTTAACTCCGAAGGACTACCTCTACCCATGCACCCTTGACGCTCAATGCCGACCTGGAGGACCTCATGCACCAAGTACAAGGGATAAACCACTACAAGGATCATGTTGATACATGACGGTTTCAATTGGTCACGGACAGGCTGAAAAACATCATAGGTAACTACCTATGAGGGTATTGTAAACCGTCATTGAATCCACGTCATAATTCTTTATTTTGAGGGAAAACCGTCACAGACGTGCTTCAACTATGACGGCAACAACCGTCATAGATCAGTTGTCTAGGAGATGTTTAGGCATTGAGTAGTAACCAATTGAAACGTCATAGATACATGCCACGTGGAAAAAGACATGGCAAATGCCTTCATTCACATAGTTAGCATTTATTTTTTTTCAATGCAGCCAAACATTACAATCCAGGCCAGGCCGATATTGTGAGCCAGCTCAACTAAAAAATCATAGATTATGAACCACATAAGCACTTGTACAATTATGATAACCATCCCAAACGATATATAAATATTATTTCCAACCATAAATAATATTCTAGCACATACATGTTCCAGCTATGTTTCCATACAAAAGCACAACAAAAACATGAATACAAAATGTTCTAGCCATGAAACAAGTTTCAGCCATGTCACCACGCTTCTTAATATTTGGCCTCAGATAATTAAGCCATTTCAGCCTGCTGCTATTCCTCTATCGCTTCAGCCCTACAACAAATCATATTTCAGTTCATTAAAATTAGACCAAACTTGAGTAATCAAGGCAATGTATTAGATGCAATTGTGGTACAGGAACAAAACCATAGAAGAAAAAAGTAGTCAAATCAGTAACTTGCAAAGTCTTTTCTAGTCCATCCTATGAAAACAACTCAGCATCAGGTATTGATAATTTAACTTCTAAACCATCTTGGAAAATGGACCACTTCATGAGACAATGCAAAGCCACAAATCTGCAAGTCGCAGCAAGCTGCACAGGCATGTACACTAAAATAACACAATGCCATTTTTTCATAAATTTCATTAAACCTTTGTTAAAGGTGGCAGGCAGAATAAAGGTGGCAGGTAGAGCACATATGATAGCTGTCCATGATACAAGCAAGGTTTTGCACAGAAATTATGAAACTTGCAAGACAACTTATCTAGGCCTGTGTTCTGTACAGTAAATGCTTATCTACACAGAAATTATGAAACTTGCAAACATATGTATGCTATTACTATGCATAAACAGTATACACACCACCACGACTCATTGCATCGATTGCCATTTAATTCCAGATTCACTTTGATGTGCTGCAAATACGCTAACATGGCCTATATTTTATTCAAAAGTCTGTTGTTATCGATTCTTTATTCAGAAAACTTAAAACACATATTCAGTGGCAGTGGAGGGCTTACCACTTCAAGTGTTTTCAGTCCTTATTTCTCCCAAGTTGATGATGTTGAACAGGCAAACCAGGATCACCAACAGTCTTCATTTCAGCCCTTAGTTCTCCCTACAAGAAGTAGATAAGGCTCCTGCACAGAGTAACAAAATAAGGTAAAGTCATACAGTTGATTTTGTTTATGCATAGCGAGAAATTGGCGAGAAATTGGCTATTACAGGATTCTAAACGTTGGGTTTCTCTATAATAGGACTCTTAACGTTTGTTTCTTCCAAATAGGACTCCAAACAATTACAATCAGCTCTAATGACATTTTATTTCTTTTTTAATGTCTTTTGTCATCTAAAAATACATGTATTTTTCGTATTGACCCTATTACCCTTCAGTTATCACCTGCTTCGGTGCGTCTTTCTTCACCCTGACAGCGTTTGAATTGCTGGAGAAGCCCTGCAAAACAAAGGAAGAGAGCACGGACAAGGCTTTCAGCAGGCAGTTCACTAATCAGACATATTTAACGGCGTCGGAGTGCATTTGTGGACAGCAGTGCTGCATCCACCGGCAGCGGCATTGCTTTCTTTGCCCTTTTGAACCCCCGCTTGAACTCAAATGTGAACTGGTGTAATAACCAAATAACAGTTGTAATTACTAGGTATATATATCGAGGTAGATAATCGTGCCAAAACAATGACTAGCAAGCTAGAGAAGTGAATCTCGGGGGTTAAAAAAATGAAAGAATGTTTTCATTAAAAAAACTCTAGTCCAAGTATAAATAATTTATTAAATTAGCGGGTGCATACGTTTCTAACTTGGAACTTGCAAGTGGCGATTTAAACATGCAGTGGTACAATACGAGCAGCAGTTGTAATAATCAAAAACCTTGGTGGAAACCGAAAAGTAACAGGAAGAGATGGGGGACTTGTGGTGGTGGTCTACTCACCGATCTCTTCGACGGAAGACACCACAGGAGCCTCCAACGCCGCTGGTTCCAAGGTGAGATCTCCTCCCCCTGAATCCGCCCGACGCCATCTCTCCCTCGCGCTTCCCGCCTCACCTTGGCCTGACCCGATACGCGCAGGCAACCGCAGCTGCCCCGGCCTCCGCACAACCTGGATCTGACGCGCCTGCCCCTATCCCTGCCGCCCTCTTCCGCCTTGTACCTCCTCGCAGCGGCCGCCGTGCTCGCGATCCTCGGCGGCCTCCTACTCTCTATGCTTCCCCAGAAGCGAGTGGTCAACGCCGGCGAGGTCCAAGACTTGCACAACAAGGCCCCCCACGCCGCCGCCGTCCCAGCTCAGGACAAGGACAAGGAGGTGGTTGCGGGGTTGGGGAGAGGGCGGCGCGGTGTGCAGCTACGAAGAGTGTGGCGTGGTGCGGGGTTGGGAAGGGGTGCAGCACGGTGCTGTGCAAGGCCGAGAAGGGTGCGGTGCGGTGCGGAGCTGAGGAGAGGGCTAGGGTTTCAGCTCTATTTTTATATACTTGTGATTTCGTCCAACGGTTCTGATTCAACAAGGGTTCATCCAACGACTGAAATACATCAGGCCCCATAGTGCCGGCCCAAAAACTATTCAATGGGCTGAATTACACTCTTTTTTTCCATAATTTTTTGAACTCTAAAGTGAATAAGACATAATTTTAAACTATAATTGAATTCTAGTAAAAAACTTCAACTACAAAGTTTTAGAAATCATCAAGATCTACACCTTTTGTGTTGATCAGTTCTCCATCTGAATTTATTTGAACAATTCAAAATTCGAATTTCAAAATACAAAAACTTCAAACAATATTATGAGAAAGTAAATAATTTCAAATAAAAAAGTCATCAATAACAAAGTTGTATAAAAAGTTGTTAACTATAAAGCTCTATAACTTTTCTAGATCTACAACTTTCATTTTGGTTGTTTCTCTATCTGAGGTTGTTTGAAAATTTCAAATTTTAAATTTGAGAAATTCAAATGTAGTTTTTCATGATAAAATGATTTCAATTGATAAAAGTTGTCAACGAGCTCACGGTTGGGCAGCAGCGGCGACAACAGTGGGCTTAGGCGAGCGATTTGGTGGGCGTGGACTTAGCGGCGGAGTTGGGAAACAGAAGACTGAGCGATAAAGATGTTAGGGTTTAGACTTTAGAGAGGGTAGTATTTGGGCCTAAGAAATTTGCTGCCGATGGGCCTTTTTAGTTTTCAGATTGCCGCCAACGGGTAGTTTTCCTTTTTTTAGCGCGCTAGAGGACTGGCACTATACCGACCAAATGTTCATCTATGACGGTCCTTCTCAATCATCACAAATAGCTGCGATAGTGACCCTTAGTTGAAACCGTCACAAAGTTACTACCTAATTCTCAAATCATCACAAGGCTGTCATAGATTCAGTATGCACTGACGGTTTCACAAACCGTCACCAGAAAACCGTCATGTATTAACATATTTCTTGTAGTGAACATCCGCACCAGTGAGATAGAAAATACGTTCAACTCCAACGTGCAGGTAACCTTGGTCAGATATTTTGAGATCTCAGTATCACGGTAGTAACATTCATTTTTCCTGCTGTCAAGCTCAGCTATGTCTCGCAGCTTCTTGTCCCTCGCCCCAACAGCTATCACCCATCCCCGATCGTCCATATAATCCACCTTAGACAACAAATAAATGACCACATCAGCATCCTCACCCAGTGCCAACAAAGTGGGATCAGCTGTAAGCAGCCAGCTTCCTCAAGCTCATCGTCGCGTTTTCCGGATCAGTGCTCAGCCGTGGCAATGGCAGCAGCACCTCAGAAATCAGAATGCCTTGGGTTGTCTGTCAACAACGATGTCAGTGACGTCAACCTTGCAATCGGGGTGCTTCGGGTGCGGTCGACAGTCTAGCTAGACGAAGTAGTCTTGGGATCGGAGATCCTGGGCGCCCGGAGATGTGCGACGCGGAGCGGAGGAGAGCTAGGTCGGCGTCAACGGGCAGCAGCGTGGATGTCCAGCAGCGACGGGCACAGGTAGGAGAGGAGCGGTGGGCGGGCGAGGCAGAAGGTGATCTGGATGGGTGTGCCGTTGCTCAGTTTGCCGACGGCTGTGGTGGCGCTGGCCGCTGGACACGGCGGAGATGTAGGCTGTGTTGTCCAGGAGGACGGAGCTTGGGCTCAGGCTGCTACTCTCGGAGATGGGTGATCTAATCAGGCGGCGCTGGGGAGGAGCCCAAAGCCCTAGCTAACCTATGCGGTTGTCGGACTCCGTTCCTGATTCTAGACTTCTAACGACGAGACCGTATCGTAATTCGTACATGCCGGACTGGACTTTCCATGGATATAAATATGCCTGGTAGCGCGCGGTAGGTGCTACGTGAGCCCGATCGACCGAACAAACTGCGAGATCGATCGACGACCTCTCGAGTCTGCATGCGACTGCTTCCGTCGTCCGTGAACATGGACAAGAACAAGAAGGCGATCATCCCTGCTTCTACGTGGGTGAAGCGGCTGGCTTTCAAGATCCGCAAGAGAGGGTTCGTTGCCTACAACGACACGAGCCTTCTCATCAGCAACTCCCTTGGCATATGGTCCTGCCGCCGCCGCCGGTACGTCAAGAAGAGGCGTTTCCACCGTTTCACTCAGCTCAAGCCCGAGGCCTTGCCGGTGGAGAGGCGGTACGCCGAGCTGCGGAAGCTCGGCATGCACTCGTGGCCCGAGTACGACGAGCAGGTCGCGTTGTTGAGGAGCAGGCTGGTGGACATATACTGGGACGCCGCGCCGGCGTGGTACAGGGAGGATGTCGTCGACTACTACCACGCGGCGAGGCGCCGGCGGATGCAGGACTGCTGGGTCATGCGCTTCATCTTCGCCCCTATCGGCCTAGTCATGCTCGCCGTGAAAAGCTTCCAATTAGTGAAGAAGGCCTTCTTGGGGGAGCGGGTAGACATGCTACACTTCACAGTCTTCTATATACTTCAGGTGATTCTGTGGTGTATAATGTTGTACAAACCGGATGCTAGCGCTCTTAACATGTTGGAGATACTTCATGAAGAGGATATGTAAACGAAATATACTAGAGTGAAAGGACTTCCATTTTTAGATATGCATGTGCAACATGTACAAGTTTATGGTTGTAATATGAGACGTCTTATTGTTTTTCTATTATTATAGAAAAAACTTCAGGTGTATCACAATGTTTATAACCTGTAATTTTAGATAACAATTTGTAATAGAAAATTGTTACGCATGATTACATAGTATAACTCTATCTATATTTGAAATTGTCATGCTCTTCGACCCAACATGCCGGCGTTCCATGGGTATGTGGCTAACTACACAGACTAATCATTGGCAGGAGAGACAGGTGATGGTGCGCACATGGGCGTCACAACTAGAGGCGAGGCAAGCAGGTTCCCGCGCTAGTTATAGGGCCATACGCAAAAATGCCTGTGCCCTCCGTTTTCCGCCAATCATGTACGAGGGCAACTTGACTTCATGAAGCCTCGCTAGTAGACATGCGCGTGCAACATGCACATGTTTATGATTGTATATAGATGTCCTATTTATTATAGGAAACAAATTGAGGACTATTGGATATATCACAAAGTTTATATCCTGATTTTTAGTAAAATTTGTAATAGAAAATGATTAAGTATGATTACATAGCACAAATCTATCTATATTTTAAACTTTTAATGCTCTTTGACCTCGACATGTGGCCATGTAGGCTTGTCGTTGGCAGGAGAGGCGGGTGGGGCTGCGCCACGGGCAAGCAAGGTCAAGTGCCAGGTAGAGCTTATCTATGCAAAAACACCCACTCCTCTGTTTTTGGCCAGCCAAACTAACAGCCTTTGGGCTAGCCCCACCTGGCTATGAGCTTAATTCAGCCTATAAAAGGCCAAGTTGAGTTCATGGAGCCTGGCTAGAGGTGTAGTAAGGGAAACTCAACCAACCAAGATGGGGCGACAGACGCACGGTGCATCACCCGATCGTGTGGCTCTCCAATGTTGATCGCCCCCGGGCGTGCACTCAACATGAGTGCCCGTCAATCACCATACCTACATGTCATGGTCCACATCCCACTTCGGCGGAAGAGTTACGCCTTGTGATAGGCCGAGGCCAGAGTTGGTCGTTGAGCGTGTCTGTGGCCACCGCCGTGGACCAAGCGAATGAAGACGTGTGGTGGCTTAGGAAGGGGAGGCAGCCCAAATAGCGCTCGAGAGAGGTGAGGGTGCTGTTGGTGGTGAGGTGGCAGTTGGGATCAAGTTAGGGTTTTGGACGCCGTTATATATATGTGTGATCTGTTTCAAGCCATGGCTACATATCCAATGCTACAAATCCCTGCACGTCCTAGTTAGTGATGTTTTCTAAATCCTTCATGTATTAAAGGATTTGTTGTAGTGTATTGTGACAAGGGGTCATCACATATGTGTTTTAACTATATACACATCTGTGATAAGGTTTGGCACTATGTTTTGAGACCATATGCGTCCGTAATGACCCTTATCAAATATGTCTGACACTTATCACACACGTTATGACAGACGTGCTTCACGAAAAAAGCGTATGTGATGTGCCTGAACACACATATGTGATGTGCGCTTTTTTCTTTGTGGTGCTATCAACACAAAATTATACGCAATGAAGGAATAATGGGAACTTCTTTGAAAAATCAATTCGTTTTGTGTATTGATCCACATACATGTTGGTCTATAAAACAAGAAATACAGAAATTGAAGTGTAGGATAATAATTAGGTGTCTATGTTTTCCAACTGGATGGCTCACAGTCCATTTTTTAGTTTCTGTGCAAAGCTATTGGAGTAACGTCTAGTTCATGTAAGAGAATTTTACAAATTCTATCACTAAATTACTAATCCTTGACAGTTCTGACTATAGCATAGTTTTCCCTGTCGTTTGAATCGTTCTTTTTGTACATTAGAAAATTATGGAGGTGAAACACACTTGTCACGATCTGTTCTGCATAATGTGTAAGACTGACATTCAGGGACGAGCTGCGTGGTGCCATGGGCCCGTGGTGCTTTCCACGGTAGTGGTCGCCGACGTACACGGGTGCGGCTGTGAGATCTCTCCAGGGAGCCGCTGTGAGCTTCTCGGATGAGCTATTGTGCATGCTGGTGGAGAGCTGGAGCAGCAGCTCGGGCTGATGCACTACGCGCATGAGGTGTTCGTGCAAATCGTGGCTTGGGCTGCGGTGGGTTTTAATTTGAACACAACTTAAAAGTCATGTTTTTAATTTGAACACAACTAAAAAATTATCACAGTGTTAGCACGGGCATACTGAGCAGTACTGAACAATGTTCAGTATCATTCATGACTATACGTAGGATTTTAAAATACTGAAAGCAAGTACTAAACAATACTGAATTTTATTCAGTACAATAGTTTGGTGTATAACAGCACTTTATAGGGAGAGTGTATATATATATATAGAGTATATTCAGTAGCTATCTACAAAATAAGTTATTATGTAGCCACTTCCATTTACGATAATTTTATATACTAATTTACGATAATATGTACACATATTTACGATAGTTGGGTTACTATAACACATGAAGATATTTATCGTAACGTTATAGCAAACCACTTAGTAAGAAGTTACTATAATCTCGTAAATTAACATAGTTATTATCGTAACTCAAAGTGGCTACAAAATATGTTATTTTGTAGCCAGTTGTAGGATATACTAATTTACGATAATATGTATACATATTTACGATAGTTGGGTTATTATAACACATGGGGATATTTACCATAATGTTATAATAAACCACTTAGTAAAGAGTTACTATAATCTTGTAAATTAATATAGTAATTATCGTAACTCAAAGTGGCTACAAAATAAGTTATTTTGTAGCCAGCTACAGAGTAATAGTTCTATATATATATATATATATATATATATATATATATATATATATATATATATACTCTTATTTCTTATTTTAGATCATTGGGTACGAACATATATATTCATGTACCTGTCATGTACATATACATACGCGAATATGTGAGCTTAACTGGGAAATGATTACTAGTACGGTTAGCGGTTATTGTAACGAAAGGAAAAGCAAACAAACTAGAATTCAAATGGGCACCAAATAATAGAGGAAAGGGTATGATTAAATAGAGCATGATTTCAGAGGAATTTTTGTGGTGGAATCGAGTGATTTGTAGTTGGGATGGAAAAGATATGACTTTGTAAGGATTCAATAGGAAATACTATGTGGAATATAAACTTGGGAATTAATTCTAGAAATCGAAGAATGGGAAATGGGATGGAAATACATGGATAGGATCTAGAGTTTACCTAGTTTATTCAGAAATTTTCAGGGAATTTTTCTGTATGAGGAAAATAGTGTTCTACACTCTGTGTACAGTTCTTTTGGTGGTTGTAGCATTTTCGTCTTGACCGAGCGGCCGACGCGTGGGCCAATGCGGGCGGGATCAGCCGCTGGCATTGTGCTGTGCGGTACCACGCCGTGGACCCACTCCTCTATCACAAGTTCACATGGACCAAGTCTATGGAAGAATTCGAGGGAGCTCCATCACTGCCGAGTGGGGTCCATGCTTTAGTGTCACCGTTTCCTCTGTCCACGGCACGGATGTCCTTCTGTTGGACCCTCGTACAGAGAGAGAGAGAGGGAGATAGAGAAGACGGACGGTGACGTCGACGACGTGATGAACGCCGGGGGGCATGGGGCACCTTGGTGCTCGTCGGGGTTCTTGTTGCCAGTGGCGTAGGGGACCGGAGGTAGACATTGCGCGGTGGACAGTGCTCACGAGGTGATGCTGCAGCGGCTGAGCCCGTTGGCGGTGACTGCGGGCATCCGTGGTGGTCACGGTGGCTCATCGGAGCAACCACGACGGTGCGACAACGACGTCTTCGCCTGCAAGTGCCGTTCGAGTATGCCAAGGTGAGTGAGACGCTTCTATGCAACAAGCACACACATGTTAGTTCCTCGCCACGCTCTTGTCGGACCTTGCTAATGGCGAGCAACAGCCATGGCGTCTCTGGGGTGGACGCTCACGTGGCCAAGGCAACATAGAGAGGGAGAGAGAGAGAGAGGGAGAGTATGCGGGGGGCAGAGGAAGAGTTCGAGAAACTTACCGTATACCCCAATCGATGTGATATATCCTAGGGGAAGAGAGCTTGGATCTTTGCTCCTATGGCGGTCGCGGAAACTGATTTTGTGGAAAATCGTGTTCCCGCACATAATAAGAGGGGAGAACACAAACCAAGAGGTAGATGGGATGTTCCACACCAAGGCGAGCTCTTGGTTCTTCTGGTTATGACGGAGGGGCTCTTTTTGGGCCTATTTATGGGCGGCCATTGTCGGTACCGCGGCAGTGAGATATTTCTGCGGCGTTGGGATATTTCCAACGGTGCCTCAGATGTTTTCTTCTCCCCACACGTGCATCCAAGCTCATCATGTGGTGCTAAATAGTTCTCTCCTGTTTTCTGCCAGGCTAGAGGTGAGATGGTCATGGCGGCTGTGGTCGGTTGTCCTTGCGTTGCCGCGTGGGGAGGAGGGCGGAGAGGAGGAGAGGGAGCGCTTGACCTCAGGAGTCTTCCGTGGGTCCTGGCGGTGCTCTTTATCCTTATCGCCTTTGTGGGAGCGAGGCGGTGGCGGTGGAACAGAGGTATACACCATGGTCGGCAGTATTGTCGTCGTCGTCTTTAGGTAGAAGACGATTATGACGGGTAGGGCTGCCTCGTGGTTTGGCAAGGCGGGAGTGGTCGCACCGAATGAGTGGCCCGGCCATCAAAGGGAAGAGGGTTGGCGCACGCGTGGGCTACGCTGGGAGCAGCCCAACGTTGGGAGAGATGGGGATGGGACGGACCGTGGCCGCGACCATGGGATAGAAGAGGAAATGAGCCTAGTTGCATCTTTCTCTTTTTATTTCCCTTTTCTATTTTCTAGTAAATAAACCAAGTACATGTATTTGAATATGAATTTGAAGAGGATTTTGAGATGGGGTGGATTTGGTAAAATCAAGGAGAGAGAGCAAAGGGGTTATTTTGGTGGTGAACGATCAAGGATAAATTATTTGATGCCAATTAAGTTCCAATATAAAGCCTATCATTGAACCATTTCAATCAATCAAGTAAACAAGCAAGCAATCAAAATATTAAGTGCAAACCACATCTTTGGTGCAATCGTGAAAACTCCTTTGCAAAACCATACTTAGAGCATCTCCAAGAGATTAGCCAAAAACACTAGCCAAATTTACTGATTTAGCTACTCTCTAAAATAGATTTGATAAAAAATATTAGAGTACTCCAACAGACTCTGTAAAAGGATGGCTAGCGAGGTAGGCTATACAAAAGTAGAGAGCGAATAAGGTGGGATGGCGAGCTACTAAATTTGAAGAGTCGTTTACAGAGTCCGTTGGAAACGTTTTTCCTTCAACAATAGCTAAATTTACCTTTATAAAATGATTTAGCTAATCTCTTGGAGATGCTCTTAGACATTTTGAGAAAGAAATAAAATTATGCACACCAATAGTGCATCTGATGTGCATTGTCACAAAATTCAATGTTCAAACTAAAAATTCATATGAAAATAACAAATTTTACTTTCATATGCACTAGAGGACAAAATTTTTAGGAATATTGTCCTTTAGTGTATATGCAAATAAAATTTGTTATTTTCATACGAATTTTTATAGAACAAGTTTGAATCTCAAATTCTATGATAATTCGGATCTGTGGATGCGCTATTGATGTGCATAGTTTAATTTTTTTTAAAAACTCTTAAGTATATTTTTAATGAGATTTTCATAAATTGCACTGAAGATGTGGTTTGCAACGATTTTGCCAACAATCAATCAAGCACTTCAACCAAGCAATCAAATACTCAAACATTAACAATGCAAGGAGAATGCATATGATGAATTTTGATGCATGGTTTCGGAAAACATCTTGCTTTAAAAAAGGGTTTTGCCTAATTATGCTAGTCAAGTTTTTATTTGTTTTATATTTTTAAAATAGATAATTTTTTTAGTGATTTTTAATATGATGCAAAACACGGGTGTTACGTCCCACCGGCCAGAGAGAGAACAAAGTGAGAGGATAATGTTGTGAGAGAATAGAATTTTGACATTGTCACAAGTCGGGTCCATTTGTCAGGGATATCAATGGTGGAAAACTGATAAAAGGTAGACAAAATGGCGTGTAAGACAAAAAAAAAGTTTAGCACAATGACATCTAGGTGCGTTTGAACTTTGACTCGTAGGTTTAAACCGTCTTTTATAATGGCACATAGATAAAAGAATCCTGGTTTGATCCTTGGATATACATCCGAACTAGCGACCTTTACTACGTTGGTCCTCATTTTCTTTGTGTTCTTTTTTCTTAAGAGCTGCTCTTCTCCTAGTCCTACCGCATGAAAAAAAGGCGAATGGTGCGATGAGTTGCCAGTTGCGTTGTGGCATTGGTATATGTATATGTATATGGAGCGAGCGGTATGGTAGATGGAGCTAGCGACTCACGCGTGTTCGAGTCCGATCATGCTGTGATGTCCACGTGTCAATGGGAGGCGGCTGATCTGTTGTCCAACTGCTCAACCGAATCCGATGTGGAGGCTGGAGCGAACAACGAGACCACCGCCACGGCGGACGTCTCCTGGAAATTCCTGTTTGCACGCAACGAGAGATCCTCTGACATACTCCTAAGTCAGTTTAAAAAAAATAAAAAAAAAACACCCTCCTAAGCCGTTGGTGCACCATCTGAATACAACAAGGCGAAGCCCAAAATCCCTTCAGCCCATACGTACACGGACGACACAGCCCAGTAACCATGCTTGCGTCTTCATCGCCATTCTCTGCGCCGCCACGGCGACGTCGAACCTGCTGCCACCATGGCCGCACCTCCGCCAGCATCGTCGCTAGTGGAACTCCTTCGCAGGAGGCAGAGCCGCACCTCCGCCACTTTCTGCTGCAGTTGCTTTGCTTCCATGGCCGCGCCATCGCCGGAGAGGGGACTTCTTGGAGGCATGCCTGCACCCGTAGCCGCCAAGGCTGCAGCATGCCGTGGAGGTCGCGCCGCCGCCGAAGGTGGCAAGCCACCCCCAACGTCCCGTGCCACGAGCTGAAGGCCGACACCCAGCTTCTTTGCACAAAGGATTCCACCCAGCTTCTTTGCACAAAGGATTCCAGTGTGCTGCATACATGTTCTCTGAACATGTACTGTTCAATATACATTACTGTCTGAAATACGATCAATGGTCATGCTCTGAAATGTGCGTGTGCAGTGAAGATGTATATATGCTCTCGGAACAAGCAATCATGTTTGCCTTCTGAAGAATCTGTGTATATATATTTTCGCTACCTGAACCTGAATAAGCATTGTATGTATACATGTGCAGTGCTGTCTGAAATGGCTATTTCAAGTGAAATGGATCATCCGCATGATGAAATTGCATCATTGGCTTTTGAAATTGAAACGAGTATATGAATACGCATGAAATGCACATCCAGATAAATAAATAAATAAATAAAGCTCTGGTTGACATCCAGGTCCATATGCAATTCTGTGTTCAAGGTTCAGCATGCAGAAATTCTGTGTTCAAGGTTCAGCATGTAGAATCATGTTTTTGGTCAATCAGAGACATGGTTACTTGGTGGGATGAAAACCATGGATACACTAGTTCAATTTAAGTTTTTTTTTTGCTGTTTTACATGTGAGAATTCTGGTAACATGCCACATTTATCCTACAAGCATGTACATATGCTGACAATATGCAGTAGCTGAAGCTAAATGATCTCAATTCAGTAAGAACCTCCAGTTACTCTGAAACAAACATTCATATCACAATTGCGCACCCGCTGGCCGAGTCGCCTCAGGCCTCCAGGCCGCTCGCGCAGCACTGCTGCCACAGGACAGTCACCGCAGGGCCCTCAAGCCATGCTGCAGTAGCACTTCAGCACAAGAAAACCAGAGCAAGAATGCATTGCATTTGGATATCCACAAAGATAAAAAGCATTTGAAGAGCACACAATTGTTATCCAGAAACTGAACCATGAATTTGCATTTACCCGAAGCGAAACAACCAATTAACTATTGTATGGGAAGGGAAACAATCAATTAGCTGTTCCTAACTGTTCCTTCATGATTTATCTGATAGTCTTACAAGAATGCCTCAATCGGGCCAAAGACCCAACCTAAACTACCAAAAATGAATATCCATCAAGTAGCTAAGCATTCAGATAGTCCTTTTGTCTTTTTAGAGCGTCTCATTCGGCCCAAAGACCGCAACCTTAACTACCAGAAAAACTGGGAGAATTTTCCTTCTGTCGGAATCTTGATAGCAGAAATTACAAATTGATCAGTCTTTACACTTGGAGCCTGCAGGATCATCTTGCCCGTGCTCCTTATGCCTGCATTAGATGAAAAAAAAATGCCATCAGACCCACATACGTTACCAAAAGATTAAATGCAGCACGCAGGCAAGAGTATATAGCTTAAATAATTTGTATACATTGATCAGTAACTTAGCAACATGCGTACACAAAAGAATTCAGTCATCTCGTTGAAGGTGACGCCTGACGCGCCCCTTCCCAGTGCCATGGCTGCCGAGGCGGCCAAGGTGGCACCGAATTGAAGAGCCCGCACACGGAGATATACAGTTCGGACGTCCGGCGAGCACTTCCACGGCGACACAGAGCCGCCGCTACCCGCGCAGCGTCGCGGCGCCGCCGTTGCGCCACGTTCGCAATCTCCGCCCGCAACCCTTGTTCTTGTAGTAGCCGTGCCCTCCTGCGCTACCACCACCTGCTCCCGTAAACTGTAACCCCTCCCGCTGCGCTGACGCCCTCCTACTCCATGGCGGTGTGACACAAGAGACCAGACCACGCGACCACCCTCCCGCGAGCGCTCGCTCTCGTCCTCGACCTCGCTCGACGAGACACGACTCCTCCGCCGCGACACAAACGAACCAAACGAGAACGAAAGAACCACGCCATGGCCCGGCCCACGCCGACGAGAACCCCAAGAGGAAGAAACGAACCCCAAGATGACGGGAATCGGGAAGGGTCCATAGTTCCATACCCACATCATGTAGGCGAGCAGGAAGATGACCGCCGCAGCGGCGACGCCCCACCTCGCCGCCGACGCACGCCTCGCCGCCGACGCACGCCTCGCCTCCGACGCACGCCTGGCCGCATCGCGTCGCTGACGCCTCTGCCTCTGGTTTGGCTTCTTTGCGCGTCCTCCCTGGGGCTGCTGTTCGTCCGCTCCAGGGTGCTGATCGGCGTCGTGCGGTCCCGGCCCGTGGTGCTGATCGGCGTCGTGCGGTCCCGGCCCGTGGTGCTGATCGGCGTCGTGCGGTCCCGGCCCGTGCTGCTGATCGGCGTCGTGCGGTCCCGCCGCCCCGTGCTGCTCCCCGTGGTGCTGATCGGCAGCCGCCCCGTGAATCCTCTCGGCTAGCCACGCGTACGAGTTCCCCCTCGGGGGCCTCCGCACCGGAGCTAGCGGCTTCGCCCGGCCCCGCCTGTCGAAGCCGAAGACTGGGAGCACGCCGGGCTCCGTGGTCGAAGGAAGTCCGTCGTGTCGCGACATTTTCTCGGGGTGGGAAGACCAGAGTCACGAGACGCGGGTGGTGGTCGCGGCGCAGCGGTGGAGGCGAGGGAGAGAGGCGCAGCTTGAAGGGGAGATGGCGGTGGCGGAAGGAGACTAGAAGGAGAGAGAGCCAGGAGAGTCGGTTGGGACGAGGGGGCGTCCGGCCGGCCGTTATATAGCGCGGTTGCAGTGGCGGTGCAGCAGCCCGGGCCAGGCGCAGGATACGCCAACATCCCCTGCTGATCGGGCCCAGTGACAGCGAGACGAGACGGGACGGCATATTTCAAATGGGCCTAGCCATGGGACAAAGCTCGCCAAGAACGCCATGAATGGACGTGCGTCGTCGCGGCACACTCCGTGCTCCCGCTCGAAGACAAACTGACAAAGATGACCCCGTTGGAGCCTTGCGGGCCACCTCGCCGCCACCGTGCACAGCCAGCCGCACTAGAGCGCCGCCGCCGTGGCGAGCCACCACCGCCGATTCCGGCCGCCTCGCAAGGCGAGAAGAGGCCGATGATGTTCTTCGTGACCCCTTCGAGCCTGTCCGCATGATCGATTGAGCCCGAGACCCGTCCTGCCCCCTTCGCCCAGTTGCCTGCCCGCCGGCCTTCGAGCCCCTTCGCCGGAGCCGTAAGTGCCCCGTGAGGTGTGTCACCTCAACGCCGACGCTGATCAGTATCGCCAAGCCTCTCCCGACGAACTGGAAGTCCTCGCCACCGGGGCCTTGCCGCCCTAGCCGCCTGGCATCTGGACTCGTGCACTCGGAGAGCACGACACCACCAACTCGCGCAGCCCAGCTTTGCCGCGCAACCTGCGGCCGCCGTAGACTCTCCGCCACCATTACTGCTTGTGCCCGCGACTCGCGAGCACGGCCTCGGCTCACAACACGCAGGCACACCACCGTGGTGATAACATGTGACCAAGCCCATGGCAGTGCCTTCCATGACCATCGTTGCACGCAGCCTCCCGGTTTCATCTGCCCATGCAACACTTGCTGTTGCTTCTCCAGCTGCACCGCCAACACCCGCACCTCGCGTATACATGCTCACGACATCACCATGGTGTCACCGCTGTCGACGTTTCGTCGAGCACCTGGCCGGCATAGCCTCTGCTCCCTCGTTCCCTTCTGGATGACCGCAGGCCTACTATGGAGCCCTATAGAATGGACAAAGATGCAGCCCAGAAGCACCAGGCGCCCTTCCGACTTGGGCCAATATCAGCCAACCGGCCCAGTAGAACATGCCAAGGCTGAACCCAGTCTCCATTCTAGATTGAGCTCAAGTGATGGAACGGCCCAAAACCACCAGCCCATGATCTCCCTTGGCCTTTTCATTTTCCTGTTTCCAGAAACACTAGTTCCCCTTCTAAAATCCACCATAAATTCATAGTTGCTCTAAAAATTATGAAACCAGTGTCATAATTCTACTAAAATCCTGCTCTACCTCCTAGTACTGTTTTTACTGCAGTTTTATTTGGATATTATTGGAAGTAGATTTGGTTTTATTTGCATAGCAATGATCTGAGTTTGGATGGATCCAAAGGAACCCCACATGGACAAGGAGACTTTCGCTGATTGTGGGGTATAAACCTCTATATCCTCATGGCTCGACATAGGCCGCACCATCAGAGGTGGCCCGACCCACAAGATGAAGATGTGCACTGCACGATGCTGTTTAGACGTGCACTATAAGGCTATAAGAAGATATTGTACCAAATATGATACTTTACTTGTAACTTTGTCCCTTCATACTATATAAGGAGGGGCATGGGTCCCTAGATGACAAATCCCAACACATCTCATATCATTAATACAATCAGACGCAAGTAGCTTATGAGCTAGTTTATATCTATCATGCATGGCTCTAGTAGGATATTAATTCTTGCTATAGAGGAGAATTATAGCTAATAATTTAAAGATTTTTGAAAAGTAAAATTCTCCAAATGACTAGACATCAGAAATCATGTTCTCATATTCATACTATCTCTCTTTCCACAACAACTTAAGTAATATGGGGTCCATATATCAAAGTTCCCAACAGCAATAGGAATTTCTAGGAATTATCATGGTGTGAGTCTATCTTATGGTCATGAATAAAGAATATTTTAAAATATTTATGCATAGGGTGATTTAACTAGAGATACTTTGTTCCAAATCGAAACTGCAGCAATACTAACAATTTATAACATAAAGAAATCATACCTGATCGTGGTTCAAAGCGGAGACCAAGGGGCTCCACCCCTTGGGCGGCCGCCCCTGGCCAGTGGCCCTTCGAGGTCAGCTTCGTCGAGTGTGGTCTTCGTGTCATGTCTTCTCCAAAATTGTTATCGTTTTGTGAGAATTCGTTTGTTTCGATCGTCGGGTGCCTCCCCCACATTGGTTTCCTGTTATCCTTCATTCACAATATGGTGGAGACAAAAGAGAGACAAAAGAGAGACAAGACATATATCATAATAATTTAATTCATCTTCATGCAGGGCTTATTATTACAATAGCAAACTTGTAAATTAAACACACTTTAATAAAACACTCACACTTGCCCTATCGGATGCTAAGATAAATAGACCCTACTTCTTAGGGTGCTCTAAATCCTTCACTCTCTCTTTTAGAGTGGTGGAATCATGCTCTAGCATTAACATTCTCGTGTCACCGTAAGTGATGTATCTACTTTGGACACGTTGACAGGCTTCTAGAGAGGCTATTATTGTGCACTGCTCAGCTAGCTCCTTCTCCAAATCTGCCAGCATCTTGCGACGCTTCCGCGGAGTCTCGGCTGAGGCCATGGTGGACTTCGGAGTTTCCTTTGGGGGGTTGAATTTGACCTTCATTGGATGAGCGCGAACCCCCTCAAAGTAGGTTCGATCTCCGGTGCTGTATTTTGCACAGGCGACCTCCCCCTTCTTGTTGGTCCTCACTCCTAACAACTTCTCATTATGCTTCGGTGGCAGGATGTTAGTCCCTGCCGGTAAAGCAATGATGGGGCCCTTCAACGGAGCTCCTTCCAAGAGGAGAGGCTTGGTGCGAACGGGGTGAGCAAAATAGGAGCATCCATAGCAGCATGGTTGTAGTGGAATGGTGGGTAACGGGACAGGCTCATCTATTGGAATGATAGCTTTGCACACAGACTCTTCTCTAGGGATAGTGTTGAGATCAATCCCAAAGGGGATCATTCTCCTCTCTGAATTTTTCTTAGCCATTGCTAAGTAGAGAGGTGTTGCTACCTTCTAAGCATGAGGAGAAAAGCTTATGATGGGATGAGATTAGACCATAGGCATGGGTTACTTATATAGGGGTCTAGAAAAGTATTTTTGGAAGGCATCCTCACGAAAGATGGGAAGAAAATCGAAAGATTCATTTTTTATAAACAAGGAAGGTCTCAAGATATAAATGGAGAAAGGTGGCGGCGAATGGCCTCAGGGGAGGGGCGGGTGCCCCTAGGGTTTTCGGCGGCCGCCCGTCCTTTAAGCCCTCTTTGCCTCAACTTTTTCGTATGCTTTACTAATTATATTTTTATTCAGAAAAAGTTGATTTTGCCCAATAATTCAAAAATAAAAAGGGTCGGGCCTAAATATTTTAATTGAGAAAGAAAGTAATTACGTTTACTTCCTCTAATTCATTGTTGGACTCTAAAAATAATTTAAGGCGTCAACCATTGACCTTGAATAGCGTACCTCCATTGTTGCAAAGTGTGACGACTCCATGCGACGATGAGCTCACCACCTCAAATGGTCCTTCCCATTTGCTTTGAAGTTTCTATGCCTGAAGAGCTTCACCCTGGAATTAAAAAGTAATACCTTATCGCCTGGGGTGAACTCCTTCTTCTTGATCCTTTTGTCATGTCATATTTTTACTCTTTCTTTTGTAAATCTTAGCATTGTGATATGCTTTTTCTCTCCATTCTTCTAGCTCAGAGAGTTGCATCTTCTGCTTGTCTCCAACTGCTTTTAAGTCCATGTTCCATCTTTTGATAGCCCAGTGAGCTCTGAATGCTAGCTCCACTGGTAAGTGACAAGTTTTTCCATAGACAAGTTGATAGGGTGACATCCTGATAGGTGTCTTATATGCTGTCTAGTATGCCCAGAGTGCATCATCAAGCTT